>NC_085047.1:64798105-65421276 GCF_963662255.1 Cinclus cinclus
TATTTTGGCTTCAATGTGTTTAAAAATCTTTGGAGTTCTCTTATGTGTCTTCCTGGTCTGAAATGTCTAAAGTTATTACAGAAAGTTGACTGCAATATTTGCTATTATTGATTATTTCAGGAGTTGGAATAGGCACTTAACTTCTGCTCATGAACAGCTAGGTATGTGTGAGATTTGTTCCAAACTACTAAAGCAACAGCTTTGTTACATCTTTATATCTGTTTCTTAGCACCAACTTTTCTTGATTCCTTTCTAGCTCATGAAACTTTTTTTTTTTTTCATCAGAATCTCCTTCATGGGTTACAGAACAGGAGCCATGATAAAAAAACCCTCTTACTCATGAATTGGAATTTTATCATTTAACCAATTATAGTTCTGAAATATTAAAGGAGGAATAAAACTTGAGCTGTCCTAAATGGAAATCTAGAAGTAATTTTAACTTCAGACTGTTCTGATTCTTCTTATTTCTCAGAGTCTTACTTATTTTCATTCCCTATTCCATGTTCATCCTCCAAAAGCAATTACTGTGCTTTTAGACTGTTAGTGAGGTATTAAAGAAAATGTTATCATGACAATTAGATAGATTAATGCTGGCTTGCTTCAATCTAAAAGCTGGTTTCAGTCTGGGGTTCAGATCCCAATAACTGCCTGGAAAAAGGCTGACGTGCAGATAAGGAAAAAAAAAAAAAAGGTGCCTGCTCATCCTTAGTTTAAATTAATACCTTTTTCAAAGTTGAGAACATTTGCTTCATTCTTCCTGAGGTTAGTTCCTGTCTTGCTTTAAATCACTGCTAGAGCAGATCTGCCAAATAGCCTGCACTTGCCAAATCAGTCATGCATTCCTACAGAATAGAGAAAGTCTATCACAGGCTGTCTCTTCTTCCCCTTCTCCAAACCCACCACCCTTTGGCAGGCTGTTGTGAGCCAACATATGCATTTCATACAGGTCCCATACTGATCTTAACCAATGATATCTTGCTTATTCTATCATTTTAGCATCAGAAATGTTACATATGAGACTGCAAGAATAAATGCAGATAAAACTTGGCTTGTAAATATCAAATGCAAGCATTATCCAGTTTTCTAAAGTCTGTTGCTTTCATTTTTATAAATGTAATGCATCACATTTTATTGTAATGTTCACTTGCCTCCTACTAGTTCTTTTGCTGTCATTTAGTTTAACCTATGAGGTTTATCAGAGTGCTGTTGACTCTACACTAACGAACATTAACCTTTCACTAAAGTGGTTTTACAGACACAGCTCTCAGGCTTTCTTCCTTGAGATAACTCAAACACAGTTATTGTTAGCTTTGTTTTTATGTTGACAATTTCACATGATTAGGGGGAAAGAAAAATCATTGTTCATCCTATTCCTGTCACTGTTAGCAAAAGCCAAAAGACACTGGAATAAAAAGATCTGAGGGGAGCCTTTAAAAATGCCCAGTGTTCCTGAAGAGTCAGCAATGACAATTAGGGATCTCAGTAAGCAAATTCAGATTTGTTAGACTCCAATCACTAGAACTGGGCACATCTCCACTTGTGTTTCACCTGTCTCAGTCAAGTGCCTGATATTAAGTGACATGAATTTGGACCCCAAGGGTCCTTTTTCTGTTTTTCAAGTGGACTAACTCACACCTTCTTAAGACACCATGCATGTGTATGTATTACTTACTTAGCCATAACACATTCAGGAGATAATACACTAGCTACTTTAAAGAAATGAGAGCTTCCCAGAGAGAATTCTTCTATTCACAATGTTATTTAAAATCGATTGTTGCTTCTTGTATATCAAGGGAAATATTTTCTCAGTATTAACAGAAGAGAACACTTTTCATTTTGCTTCTGAAGATCATGCATGATTTTAGAAAGGTTAGCTAAGGAAGGGGAAATACCTTGATTGTTTTCCATGTCTCACTCTATTGTTTTTTCAATTCATCTGGTTGTCCATCTGAAATAACTTGCACAAAGGATGAATTAAAAAGAGCAGCCCACAAAACTTGAAGAACAGTCTGCATTCAAATTCAATTTATACTTTACAAGGACTATGTTTGATCAGTGCCTTAGTCTTGCCAAGTGGAGATATTTTAAGATTTTAACAAAGGTTTCATATACCATTGACAATTAAAGCATTTCTAAGATGATCTGATGATCTCACTGTTAATACCAGGTCTAACCATGTTATTGCTTTCATTATAATCTTGACCAAGTCAGTTGGGAAAAGGTGAGTGCTTTCAAGGCATACCATTATAAATGTCAACTATGTACAAGTCACTCACTTTAAATATACATGATCAGGCTGGCCTTCCTTTCAGAGGCATAGTCAAGGCCAAGGATATGTATTTTCTTTTGTCTTTAAAACAAATAACAGACATTGGCATCTTCTTTCACTATTAGACTCATAAACAATCCTTTTTACAAAGGATTTTTTTTAATACTTTTTTGAAGTGTAATAAAAAAGGAGAAATAATATGATGCAATACAGCAACACAATGTTATGAAATGTTCAAACTGAAAATTTCTTTCTGTAAAATACAATAGCTAAGAGGACTAAAATTGTCAAAGCCCAGTCAGGTTAATGAATGGAAATTATGTCATTATCCTATTTTTTTTAATTGTCATAGTACTACTGGTTTTTTCTTAATGTTTGGGGGTTTTTTTTGAGGAGGGTATGGGGAGGGGTTGGGTAGGGATGGATATATTACGTGTGGCTATTTTTACAGAGACTTTAAAGAGAATGCAGGTCTCTATAATTTCTTAAAAATATGATGAGGCAAATATGGATATTGCTCTATATATTAGTTAATATATGGTTCTATGTAGTTGTCATAGAACTTGCAATTACAAATACTCATTGACTATCACTGAAACTGCAATTACTTCAACAATTCTTCCAGCAATGGACTGAAAAATTACTCACAGGGATCAGAGAGACTTTCATTCTTTGCGTACACAGAGAAACCAGAAACCAGAGAAAAAAGCCCTGCATATGATTGAAAAACCTGATTTCTCTCCTCCCTAAATTTATGTCTTTGATAAACCAGTAATTTGCTAGCCTGAGAATTCAACAGGACTGAATTCTCAATTCATACTCCAAATGCTCTGGGAAACACACTGTCTTGGTTTCAAACTCATCATCTCTCTCTTTTTTTATTTCTTTTTTTTTTTTTCATGCCAGGAACAATCTATTTGCTACTTTAAAGAGATTTCATGGAAATGTTTAGTCAGAACTTTCTCAGTACTTAAGCTCATTATGCATTTTTTTTCTATGGACAGTTGGGTCTAAATGGTTTTGGTAGCAGGGAGCTATCTCATTTCAATCCAGCTCCAGCTGCCACCAAATGGAACTACCACAGGACACAGCTGACAAGCTGGTGGTGCATGGGGGAAGCATGTTTATGAAAGAGCAAAACACTGGACCACAGAGTAGTGAGAGGGGGAAAGAATTTGAAAATTGCTTGAATACCAAGGTGAGAAAAGAATGAAGGGGGGAGAGATAGTCCAGGCAATAGAGTAGGCTTTCCCCTGCAGCCAGCAGAAATGCCTACAAAGCCACAAATTTATTCTAAAGGAACTGTAGCCCATGGGAAGGATCCTTCACGGAAGAGAGAAGAACTGCGAAGAGGAAGGAGCGCCAGAGAGGAGCCATTAGGGACTGACCAGCTCCCCTGTGCTGCTTGCAGAATGGTAGTAAGGAAGGTAAAGGACCCAAGAGTGAAGTTTGGTATAGAGTAAAGAGGAAGAAAAGTGTTGGTTTAATAATTGGTTTTGTTCCTTACTACCTGAATAGACTTTATTTTGCAAGAAAATTCATATTCCCCACATCAGTAACCAGTAAGTAACCTCCCTGTCTTTATTTCAGCCTACCAGAATTCTCAGATGATTTTCCCACCCACTTCCGCAGAAGGAATAATGACTGAGTGACTGTTGGGAATGTGTTCCCTAGCAAGGTAATCCCACCACAGTACCAAAGTTAAATGTAAGTATATCATTCATATGGCACTCTAGCTAATCTTCTAAAACAAGGCATGACTCAGTCCCTTGGCAATGCCTTTCGTTGTGTTCTAAGTTCCAAATTTGCAGAATAAATCTATTCTGTGAAATTTTTTTATATTTAGCATTAAAACACACCTTAAGCTGTATCAACACAGGTAATTGAAGACAAAATTAACTCCAGAAGGTTTAAGTATTGTACTTTGAGTCAATTGTTTTCAAAAATATCTGCACTGGTACTGCACATAATAGGATCAAGAAGAGACCTGTGTATCAAAAAACTGTTCCTTTCTACCTTACTCATCTTAATACTACAAACAAAATGCAGCTTAACCTTGTATTGCTCTTAATTAAAAACCAGAATGCAACACCATATCACTTATGGAGTTTGTGTTTCAAGATTTCCTTCACCTTCAAACTGGGTATTTTTTCAAGTCTTCCTTAGCAAAAATTATTAATATTTTCTACAGTGGTAAATATTTTTTGTCATAGCAGTATTCAGAGTTCTGTGTGGCAAAAACTATTGAATGCATTATTTATACTTCATAAAACGGAAAACTGACGGGACAGATCTGGATACTTTTGTGACCAAAACAATCAGAACACAGATATTCCCAGTCTAAGAATATGATTTCCAAGAACACAAGATATCTATAAAAACAACCAACAGCAGCAACAAGAAACACCAAAAACCCTAACAACCTGAGAAAATCCAAAATATAACCCCCCCAAACATGCTGATAAGGAAAAGAGGAGAAGACAAAATTTCCTCTAAAATGCTGAACATGAGCTAAGGTGGTGAACTTCCTCTAAGATATTTTAGGACAGAAAGTAAAAATACTGCAGGCCCCTCCTCCAGGTAATCTTAAATATTTTTGTAAATTACTCTTGTAACTGAATTGGGCAATTATGCTGACTTCTAATACAGAGCACTTGATAAATACCTTAAGTATGAGAAACTGTATATGCAGCAAGGGATGTATTAAGGCTAATTGCCAACCAAGCATTTCAGCCTTCCCCATCTAAAACTTGTCATCTATGTATAATACTTATATTATATATAATACTTATATAGGCTTCCTTTTTGTCCAGTCCAAAGACTTCTTCCAGACAATTCCCACTGCCCACAGGCACCTCTTCTTTAATTACTTGTCAGTGTCTTTCCACCAACCACAGGAAAAGCTTAATGTCCAGTTTTTAACTTGACAATTCTTAGACAACTGAGTTGGGTGAGATAGTCCCTACCCAGGCTAATCAGAAGCAAATAACATCTAGCAAAATAGTATCTTCTCTTTGCCAGAGGGAAACTAATACAAGGTCAACATTGTAATGTATAGGGATTGGCTAGGTTTCTTTTTCCTTGCTTTTGTAGTTTTCGTTTTCCTTTTACAATGTCCCCTTTGTCTTTAATAAGCTTTGATTTAAACCACCTCATTCCAAATTCAAAACTCATTCCACAGCCTTCCAAAGCACAAAATCAAAAACTAAGCACCAACATCAAGCTTGGAAGGTTTACTAGAGTTTTAAATGCTAACCTTTTTCAAAAAATTTTTAGGCTGTAGGCAGTTGTGCAAACTCCAAGACAAGGAACTTTGAAGTTTACCTTATTTGACTTCTGTTTCTGCTCATTTTGGACCTTTAGAAGGGATCTTTTGGTTAATGGGTACACTGTGAGACAGCTGGTTAGACTTCTTCATTACTTAATCATGTTAACACCACAGGGAATGAACATGATCAGAGTGCCATAAGTAGTGAAATGGTGACATCCATTAGTTTCTTTTGTGGCAGAGTATAAATAAGACTGTTTTTAAATGTAAAGAGCATAAACACTGAATTTAAAATTTGAAACTTGGAAAAAGGTCTCCCATTTAACAGACTTGCCTATTACCCCATTTCATAGGAGTAAGCAATAATTTCACAGTCCACCAAAGCAATGAGGAAGTGCAGTGAAAATGTGAAAACTCTCAATAAAACACCAGGGTGTTAAGATATAGTGCAAACTACCCTAAAGAAATTTGCATCTTCTATCGCTGACTACCCGGTAATTAGTTTTAATGAATGAAAATTGAGTAATGAGGAGAAATTTTGGAAAAGATACTGCACTGTGAACATTTTTTCCTGTTTGTTGCAGATTTTTATTATGCTTAACTGTGAAAAAAGTTGTCTATAAAGGAGTAACTCTAGAATAACCCTAATTAGAAAGTATGTACACTGAAAAGACATTTGATTATGCATTAAATTCTACAATGTGTATCAAAAACATCTATCTTATCAATGTAACCTTCTCAAAAGGTAACACTCAATCCTCTGTGATGTTGTACTTGAGTAAACATTTGCATTCCTGCACAATGTAAATCACTGTTAAATCAGATTATACTCTGAGGTAAGACAGCAGTTAAATAAGGCAGCAAGCATCATCATGGCTCCCGTGAAGTCAAGAGCACCGAGGCAATGTGTGTGAGCAGACCTGCTCCTGAGACCACTCCAGCCCCAGATGTGCCCGACACGGCAGAGCAAAGAGTCTGATGGAGGTCAGACACATGGAGACTGCCAAGCACCAGAACCTCACAGAAAGGCTGTTTCAACAGGACCCCATAACACACTGGACTAGTGGATGGTTTTGCAGAAGAGCAAGTTTCATATTTGTTCATGAACAGCCAAACACAGTGTCAAGTGTGAGTATCAACATCTACCTATCATGATTCACCACATCTCCCGGATCTACAGCTTTATATTGTCTTCAAGAGAGTTATCACAAAGGTGAATGGGAAGAGTTTTGTCCCAAAAGAAGCAATACGTGATCCTTCATGAGTCTCCGGGTTGTATATAAAATATATTTAAGCAACCTAATTTAAACCAAATCAGACTGAAGTCTAGGTCATAGATGATACAGAGCTTTTGATACTAGAGATATTTGTCTTGTCAGAAGAAAGAAAAAAAAAAAAATATGAGTCATTTAACATTTACTAACTTTTCAAACTAAAGTATAAATAATTTAGTGGTGATAAGACTTCATTTGAACAACATGAAATTTGATAATATGTTCCTAAGTAAACACTGTGTATTATGCTAAAGCAGATCTTTTGAGAACCATATTTGTCATACTCACTTTTTTTACCTCTTTGAGTTTCCTCTTACACTAGTAAAGCTTTTAACAATTAAAATATGGTTTTGGGTTGGCTTTTGTAGGGGATTTACAATAACAAGAAAATCTCTTTTTGATCTTCCTGAAACTCCACTGAGTAATTTAGTCATAAATAAATTACGCCAAAATAAGAAAATGTAATAAAGACAGCTATAGATAGTGTCTAGATCAATATAAACATTACAGTGTACTTTCACAATCTTTTTAACTCAAAGGAAACCCTTGCCGCACACAGAAAATCATTGAGCTTCCACTCTACCAACATCTTCTCATTAAGAAATTGTCACACTATGTGATGAGAAGAATTTTTTCAGAACTTCAAAGCAAAATCATACAGAATCATTCTGTCATGCTCATACATCTTAAGACAACATTTTTCACTTTAAAAACATAATGAGGTTTTAAATGCCATTATGTCAAAGATGCAAAGAGGAAAACACAATAGAAGAAAATATTTTCTGCACCTCTTATTGAGGGAAATTAAATAATTATTAAGGATTTTTTTAAATTAAACTGGCTATTTGTTACTCTATCTCAAACGTTAAGCTTTCTGAAAGAAAGTAGGTACTTTATTTTAAAATATTTTCAGTCCAAGGTAGTGAAGTCTCCTAAATTGTTGTGAAAAGCTTTCTCCAATATCTAGAAACAAAGACTTAATTGTTTTTTATTTATCCTGGGAGTAAGTTAATTTCTATCTCTTTATATGCCCTCAGTAATGTATTTTCTCTCAGCTTTTAAAATTATACATTTCTGTTTTCCATACATATTGGATCCTTATAGGATGTGGAAGCTTGCTAGAACAGCAAAGGAAATCACCATGTTTAAAACTATCTATTTAAATTACATACAAGAGGCTTACAAAATTCACTTACATCAAATACAAGACATGAAAACTTTCTAGCATTCCCCAGGCTTGGGATAATTATTTGTGTCTATTTGTATTTCAACATTTGCTTTGCATAAGTAGCAGTTCAGAACATGATTCTGAGATTTCAGATTCCACAAAGGAGCCAACATCACCAGACAACATTCTGCTAAATACCCAGGCAAACCAAAAATCAACCAGACAATAAAATAAAATGAAATAGAAGTAGATAGATCCTTTTTATGAACATAAAAGTTATCTGAATTACAAGACAGTAAAAAACAACAATAAAGTATATGAAATATGGAGTAGAGAATTTATTTTCCACGTTTTTGAAACAATGGAACATCTTAGAAATGCAATCTACCAGGAAAATAACCTGGAAAGTAGAACTAGGTGTGACGAGAAGAACAAATCCCTTTAAAAAATCAGACACTTAATCCTGATCGGTCAACAGCAGATGGATTCATACCAACCTCCCTGCATTTATAGGACTCAGTTTTGTTTATTTTGCCAGGTTCTACATCAAGCAGTCCAGCTGCTTTAAGACATGCCTTAGTATGGAAAAGCCTCAAATCTCAACTGTTCTGATAGTTGGAGGCTGAGAGGAACAAAGGGTATGGGTTCCCTCTATAAAAAAGGTTTGGAGATTAACATCCAAAGTTTTGAGTGATAAAACATCTCTGTTATTATGTTTCCTGGTGGTTCCATGAGCATTTATCAGGAATGTTGTTCCTAAGTTTGTAAAATCCCTATCACAGAGCAGCACACTTAATGAGAATACTTTGTTGATTAATATGAATCAATTTCTCACTTACATCTTCAAAATTATAATTTGCTCCTCTCAGCCACTGAAAGGACTAAGATAGTGTAAATGTTTAGGTGCACTGGATTCTTAAAACAGCAAAAGCTGATCTTATTTCAGTAATTCTTTGCAACCTGAGTCACCAAAGATTTTGATGTTTATATATATTACTATTTTTCTTTTTATTTTGTGTTTGTCTGTGTTCTTTAGCAGACTCTTATAATCCTGACAATTTGTGTACAGGGCCCAGAAGGCATGTGAGGGAAAATCTCAAGTATTTTGATGCAGAAAAGAAATTCCATTTACAGTCTTTGACTGCAGTAAGAAACAAAAATGGCTTAGTAAATATGTTTAGCTTCTAAGGAAAAGGGAAAAAAACAAACAAAAAACACCAAAAAACACCCCCCCCCCCCCCCCCCATCTTCTAGCATGCTGCAGCAGATACTGAACTGTTTTAAAATGTAACAGAAGAGGGTTACAATTTAAATTGCGGAGCAGTATGGGGGAAGAGAACCTCACTGAAATACCTCTTGTTTTTCATTTCACTTCAGATGATTTGGAATTAAGGGTTTTGGAGGATTTATATATATATATATATATTTGCAAGAGCCAAATACTAATGATGCATTTATTGTAAGCAACTGTTGATTCCTGTAATCATGAATTAATTTCCTATCTCCACTGTGAATAATATGTTAAGATATTTTGACGGAACAAGATTATTTCTCATTGTCAGGAAGAAAATGGAGAATTTCCACAGAGATCACAGGGATTTTATTCACAAGGACAGTGTCTGTATAAATTGCAAAAGTCACACCTTTGTGTGTCCTATATTTTTTACTTAGGTCAAGACCGTGTAACTCATCTCCAAAGAAACCAACACTATTTACACTTTCGAGTCTCACACATATCAGCAACCACAGAGTTTCTAACCTTGCATAAAGATTAGTCAGTAGAAAGGTGAACACTGCAGAGCAGTAAAGCTCCTGCTAACCTTGTGTTGGTGCACTTGTCAGAGCAATCCTGGATCAAAGGCACGACTTGTTTGAATTCCCTAAGCCTTTACAAGGCACTCCCGGTTGTTAGATTTTTGCTACTCATAACCTAAGTTAAACTCCATTGAATATCTGTAATAGAATGATGATGTTCATGATGTCTGCTTCAGCTGGAACTTCTATTAGGGGCAGCATCCCCCTTTGATGAAAAAACGAAGACATTTTTATCTGACAAATTGAATCAGCATTACTGCATCTTCCCTTACAATTTCAGGCTTCTTCATGGATATTATTTTCCCACCAAAATTATTAATGTTTACTGCCAAGTACTTAGATTTTTCCAATACTGGAATTTTATTTGGGTTTACCAACTTCTTTGTTTAAAAATAATGGAAAAACTTAAGATGCTTTTCTTCTATTATCCCAAATATTTTAAGCAGTCCTTTGCCTTAGTTGCTGGTCATCTGCAGAGAATTTTTTGATCCCATTTGCAATAAATAAATAAATAAAAATAAAAAAGAGAGAAAGGAAGAATAATCTCTAGCCTCTTTTATTTCTCCATGTGCTACTAAATGAATTAATTTTTATCCATCATGCATTGGACAGACATATCATATATGACTTAAGTAGCTCAATATTCATTTATAAGCATTTTCTTGTGTAAGCTATATGACAATTTCCAAGAGCATGCACCCAAATTTTATATAATTTTTTAGCAGAATGATACAAAAAATAGCCACAGGCCTTTAAGTGAATGGTCAGTCAATACTGGCAAAGTGGGGATGATGCACAAATAGGATGAATGTTTTTTGAGGAACCATAATTTCTTAATATTTAAAAGAGTTCAAGAGAAAATAAAGATTTATTTTTGTCTATATCTGCTTTAAAAATTACTTATTTTCCTATCTTTTGTTTAAAAGAAATTTTAAAATCATGGATTTGAAGTTGTTTAGAGGCGTTTTCTATCCTCCCTATGTTAGAATTAGAAAGGATATGAAGATTTTACAAAAAGACCACAAACAATCTGAAAGAGGCTGCACAAATTTATTTTCCTTTAAAACTTGCAGAAATGGTTGCATGCAAAAATTCAATTCTGTGATATAAAAAATGAAAATTCAGAGCCTTCTGAGTTCAAAAATAAATCACTCAATAAAGTTAAAAGAACAGTGAATTCTGGGAAACTTATAGAATACAAGCTAGAGCACAGATAATCATTAGGCAATGAGAAAGATCTGGCAAGATTTCTGTAACAAAATTAATGCTGATAATTCTGCATCATCAGTTTACAAGTATAAGTGGGATTCAGGATAAAAAAAGAACCATATCCTGTTTAAACACTGACAGAATACAATCCCATATGTTGAAAAGGACCCTATTAATAGGCCAAGCTTTTCTGTGAGAGGGAGAAATACAGTCTAACTTGCATAAACTTCAAAGATATTAAATTTGGATGTTAAAATTTTGCACACTGTAAAAGCATTAGAGGAATTTGACTTAATTATTTGTAAGGAAGAAATGCTTAAGTTAAAACACAATTCCTTAAAACCAGTCAACAAATAAAAACTCCATGAGTTAGTCAGAATATTTTCTGACTCTCTAGAATCTTTCCAGTAACTGTGGTGCAGCTCCATCCTTTCACACAATCTCATTACTTTTGTAGGGTTTGTTCTCTGTGATCACTCAGCCACTTGAGCCACTGGAGGGATAGTTTTCCCTCCATGTCTTGACAAATATCCTTTATCTATTTTCTTGCTGTTCAGACATAATCTACCTCTCTGGGGGAAAAACAAAACAAAACAAAACAAAAACCAAAAACAAACAAGCAAACAAACAAAAACAAACAAAAACCCCCCCACATGCTACATTTGGATTGCTGGAGTTCTTTTCCTGAATGAAACAGGCACTTATACTATTTACTAATCACTTGCAAACTTGCACAGCGGCAATTTCACTGCTTGATTTAAAACCCTAGAATAGCTCCCTTAAAACCAAATCAAAACAGACATGTCATATTAATGTAAAATATTATTTGACTGTGAAAAATGCAAACATCAGTAAAAGGATGTCTGCATAACATAAAATCCCATTAAAAAATCAGTAATTTATAAATTCCAAAATTTGTAACCTGCATATGACTGTCAATCCATTGTCAAACCAATATTTACAGTCTTTACTTCCATTTCCAGCCCTTTAACCTCCCAATATCCAAGCCAGGTACTAGGAATGCCCTCCTCGCCTCCCAGTTTACACTAATTCTTTCTGATTCAGCCAAAGGCTGATCTAATACCCACTCTATATGAACCATATTTCTTCATACAGCATTTTGCCTGGGAGTCATATTAAGGATGGACAAGATAATAGCAGCTATCCTGCAGCTAGTTCATGTTTCTCAAAATGTCCAGCTGAACTGTCCACACTATTAAGTCAGCTCTGTCCAAAAGGAATTTCATGGGAATTCTGCTGCTAAACACCATTATTTTCATGTTTTGTTTTTCAAGGTTCAGATAAAATTTCAATTGCATGATCAAATTGTTTTCATAGCTACTCATTACAAAAACCCGAACACTTCTCTTCATGTATACATAACTATAATGTGCTCAGGGGGAAAAAAAAATAAATACAAGAAACCAGACCCAAATATCTCGCCTACCTCTAAGAAAAACCCCATCCTTTAAAAGATACATAAGCCACAATACTAGTACGTGTTTATTGGGATTTTTAGAAAATGAACATTTCGTTACAACAGAAGACAATATTTATACATTTGCCCAAAACAATTCTTAAGAGTAGTAATTTTCACAGAAAATGTATTTCTTTTTAAAAACACCAAAACCCACTTTTTTTGCTATCAAAGAAGTCCCTATATATTTTAGTTAATTCAGAGAACTGAAAGTAATCCTGTGGAGACATAGAGGATATAATCATGGACGAAAAAGGCTATTACAAAGATCAATAGATCATATTTTCTGTCCCTTTTCCCCTCACAGAAAGGCCTACACTTGTTTCTATCCCAGCTGATATCAGTCTAATTTCAAAAACTCTTACCAGTGAAGTTTTCAAAACCTTCCTCAAACCTCTAACCCAGTCCTTAGGCATCCTTACTGTTACAAGATATTTTCTAATGTCTAACCTAAATCTCCCTTGCTGATTTTAGTCTTTATTTGTTATGCCCACACAAGTTTGGCATTGTCTAGTTTGAACAACTGCTGTTCTTTACAACTTTCCTCATGGATTATATTTTCTTTAGACAACTGATCATTCTCACCTGTAGTGAAATCTTTTCAACTGGTCCATATCTTTCTGCTCTGGATTGTCACAAATTGAGCCTCATCCTTTCAATTATCTAGTAACAGAAATCAAATCAAATGTTCTGTCAACCCAATCTTTGTACAGAAAACCTACAGTGGCCAGCATTTCCCTCAAAGGTTAGATTAGAGAAAGAAAATGCACCTTTATGTGTACCACAGTCCAGGTTATTATTGCAGATTGACACCAAGGACAACCCACAAGGGCTCCGGTCTAGATCACGTTAAATATGGTGTAACAGCAACACTTATTTACTGAAGTGCAACTATCAGTAAGAGGCTCCAATGCAGGATTTTTTGGTTTTTTCACAAAGAGGAAAATATTTCATGTTTCTCAAAATTAACTGATAGAGAAACACTGGCACATGGATACATATATATATATATATATGTGTGTGTGTGTGTGTGTGTGTGTGTCTGTATCTTTATATGTATCTTTATATAAACACATTTAATCTTAATCATGCTTTCTAGATAGGCTAACTTAAGACTATGATTCAAATTCACATTAAGAAAGGGCAGAATTTACAGGAAAAAATATAAATCAAAATCTCTGATGCTTTATGGCACCTTGTTTACATGCACTACACAGGTGCAGTCTGGGGGAGATGCACAGGTTACTTTTTGACCAAAGGTGTCTTTGCAGTTTGAATGTGCTCTATGCCTGATGCTGAACACACACTTTCTTAATTATATCTAGCAGACTGTGGTGCTGTGGTAACAGGCAATCAAGCACAAACAATATTTTGCAAGATTATGTAGGTCTTATCCCACCCACTACTGAGTGAGTGAATTGAAAATTCAGCTGAGTATGTCAACAGAAGTCATCCCTTTGACTGCAGTTCTGACACACCAGGGAAGGGATGAATAATTCTAGGAATTAGTTAGCAGGTCTGGGAGGTGCAGCTCCACGTATGAAAATGGCTCATTTAAATATATTAATCAGTCCTCCCCAATTAGCTAAATACCAATAAAATGCTTTCCTTGCTGTATCTGTAAATGCAACAGACTTAGAAGCAGAGGTGCATTGGAGATTCTGTCATGTTCACAGTTTCTTTCAGACCAACTAAGCAGTGGAATGTTGAAATTGATGTTTATCCCAATATTTTTCTGAGTCTTATTTTAGAAGAAATCTTTGCAGTTTACCTAGTCTCCAGAATTATATCAAATTGTCAATATTTTTGCAGATACATTTCCCAATCTCCACAGTCAGCTCACTGGACTGGAAATATGCACTTCATGTATATGATTTCCCATTCTTTATGCTCCAGTATTTTCCTGTATTTTAATTACAACAGACATTTCTACATAGTTTTGCAGCTATAAAAGTATTTTCCTTTCAAACCCCTTTGCCTCTACAGCAAAAAAAAAAGGTGAAGCAGCATCCAAACACATTTTCTCCACATTGTATGAAGAACTCTTGCCTGTGAGATACTGAATTACTTCACAGGTCTCCCTATGACTATAAAAAGTGAGAAATTTTCTGTGTTGATGTGTGGGTGCACAAGAGCGTTAAAAGTACAACTTTCTAAAGACATTAGCCTTTATCATCCTGAGCAAGATATGCACAGATATCTATATATGTGAGCATATATCTATTCACATCTATAGATATGCATATGCATATATAGATGGATGTGTATGTTTCTGTACTCACACATCCCACAATAAAAGACCAACAATTCAAAACCACAGAATATTTTTATCCATACAATGTACTTTAGCATATCTCACAATGAAGATTGTTGTTGTAAGTGTACAATGATTCCTATTTTTTTTTTTGGTTTTGTGCTTTTTTGGGGCATTTTTTTGGCTACCTGACTAATTCTGCTGTGCTATTTTGCAGAAGGCAGTGTGATACTAAAGCTTGAGAAAAAATAATTAAAAGCCTCTAGAGAATCATATATCACAAACACACACATAATAAATATATATATGTGTGTTTGTTTCAACAATCAAGGAATAATTTTCAATAGTCCTTGGTACTCAGTAATTTGTTATTTTTGTTTTCAGAACATCACAGTATGTCACAGACATCAGTCTTCACACAGATCCAAACTTACAATGGAGAGAGGGACATAATGACTTAAACCAATTTTTTACCACGGGATTTTGTTTTGTTTCGTTTGTTTGTTTGGGGTGTTTTTGCCTCCTTCCACAGCTAGAAGAAAACTGTGGAGCCATTATCTTGATTAAAATATAGAAAACATAAGAACCTATTTATTTTCTTGTTTCAGTTTGCTCCATAGCAATAGGCTATTTACAGTATATTTTGTCATTATTTCTAGCTGCATACTGTGACAGAAAGAATCCAATCCCCAGTCACCATGATGCCCTTCTAAAGCACCTATATTAGCACCTTACTTGGCTTTTCCTAAACATCCTCCTTTTAAATAAGCTTGGGAAAAGTTGTTTCTAAAACAGCAATTCAGCTCATTTTCTGAGCCTAGAGGAATATAGTTAACTGATTTATTGCCCTGTGGATGTTGTAATTGTTGCAAAACATGATGTATTCCCAGAACAGTGATATAAGTATGTCACTTGGAAAATATGCCTCCCAGCATTCCGTTGAAATTAATGAAGCATCATTAAATAGTTGCAGTTCTTAAGCATGTTGCACATCCCAGCATGCAAAGAGTTATTGACAAACTTTGAGATGTCAAGAGACAATATTTGTAGAATAATAAGCTAAACAGAGTAATAGTTGCTGAAGGAATGTTTTAAAAATATCCCATGTTTCAGTTCTTTAACATACACTGTAACTTTGAGAGCCTATAACAAACAATCATAAATGGTTGGGCTGCCTACAAGCATGCAAGTAACTTAAGCTATTAGAAATTATCAGGAAAAAAATGCCTCTCCTCACCCCCTCACCCCGAAAAAGGTTTAGGAATACTTGTACAACTAAAGATACTGCTTTCAGGCAATATCCTTAAAAGGCTCCCTTTCTAACAAACGAGAAAATAAAAAGAAAAAAAATACTAATCCTTCTCTAAGACCCATTTAAAATAATTTCTCAGAATATATAAACCCAAGTAGAAACAAGTTTTTCTTATTAGCATTGGTAATTTATCAAATGAAATAAAAAATGGGCAAAATTTTCAAAACTATGCCGCAAACATTTTCAATATTCTCTAAAATTCATATTTAGATGATTACATAAAACACCAGGTTTAAAATATAATAGATAGCTATTGTTTGGGGATGATTTTGAAAATTAAGCCACAAGAAACACTTTTTCAAAAGCTGGTATAATTAAATGAGTTTAAAAGTACACTCAAATTTGGAACTTTCTTTTTTACCATATGTTACATGTTGTACTTTTATGTAATCTTTTATGAAGACTAAAGCCACACTTCATCCAAAGCTCATCAGTTGTCCATGTTCCACTTACTTTTCTGTAATGTGGCTTGACTATGATCAAGTCATCAGAACCTTAAAGGAAAATCTCAGTCAGGGAGATTCACAGCATCGTGAACTTCATCGCACATTGATAGAATTAGAAAGCAGAGCAAGCTTACTTTCAGAAAGGAAATCTAACTTCTTAATCATGAAAATGCTACCCTGGACATCTAATTTTGACTTACCCATCTGAATTAATCACCTCCTCTAAGCACAGCTACAATATGCACATTACAACACAGGCTTAATGAAAACAGGTTGGTGTGACGCAGATTATTTACCCTCGTAATATGAAAAATAATCTTTCACTGGTCCATTGGTTACTGATGCTGTGGGTAATACAAGTAATCCTGAAATAAACAATATTTATAACCTCCATTTTCTGAATCGTTTTTTTTAAGCAGTGCATAAATGAAGCATACTTAAGTTTTCATGCCAACAGGCGAACATTCCATTTTATGTCACGTTTTTGTCTACAAGGTACTTACCAGTCTCCATCTGGCTGGTATTCTAAGAAATATTGGAATTGTAATAGTCTGTCTTTACTTATGCCAGACAAATGGCTGGGAACTTATTGATTAAGACTTTATTTTATATAATGAACTGTCAATCAAAGTGCAAGCAGGTATTCTATTATGGTTACTAAGTACTTCATTAACATTTCATATTATTTACTGTTTTTAAACTACCAGCACAGCACACAAAACACCTTAAATTGCAGTAGAAACAGCAAAAACTGGGCATGGGATATGTGAGAAATGTTAGCAATGAGCAAGTGTTGCTGGCAAGTAAATATTGGAGGCAGATCACATATACACATAAAACATCAGAGACATGTTGCTAAGTGTTTATATTCACTTTTCTATTAAGTGTATTCAGGATAGCTGGAATTCTTGGGTTTCTATTCAAAGAATATAAAAAACTATTTAAATTTCTAGAACATTTTCTTTGCACTGATTTTCTGCACAGTTCACTTCCTGCCATTCTAAAAAGCTCTCTCAATCAGCTTTCAGATTAACTAGTTAAACAGACACCATCCACCTGAAGCAGGCAAAACTTTGTGGATCCTGTATTGATCAGCTCACTAATACTGCACAAAGTTTAACAGTAATTCATGAAATGAAATGATAAATAAAAAGCATAAATATCTGCATAGCCAAATACTCCTAGTCTTACATACTTTCAAAAGCATAAGACAAAACTGTTTGTTGCATGTAGCCTGATCATGTTCCCCTGACAATGTGAACAGAACACCTCACCAATATTCTACACTCAATAAGTAGTAAGTACAGACACCACCTTTATAACATCTTAACAGCATCTATTTTAAGGGAAAAGAAACACTAACAAGTACTAATATAAGAACAAGAACAACAACAACAACAATAATAATCATAATCATAATAATAGCCACCACCTCACAGCTTCTAATTATTTAGGAAACAAGGTGTAACCCTCCAAGCTATACAAAATCATGACAAAACAGCAATAAAAAATTCCAGCAAATTAGAGAAATAAGGTCTTAAGTAATCTTTGCACAAATTATTTTAAAACCTCTACAATAAAATAAAACCAAAATAAATGTAAAACCTTAACATCATCACAATTTTGTCCCTGTGATAGGTACATTCAGATTATAATGGTTAAGTACGAATCCAAAATACCAACTGGAAACTAGGCAGCTATGAAGGAGCTTCTCAGAACAACTTAGAAATTATAAATCTTGAGGATTTTTTGTGTCATCAAGTTCCACAAGTTCTAAAAATAATTCCACAGAACAGTTTTCTGAAGGAAGCCTTTCATCGTACAAACGTACTTAATATTGAAAATCTGTATTTTAACAATTTGGATGAGGGGAAAGCAAATATTTCCACAAACAATAAAAAACCTTTTGTGAGCCTGATGGGGTTATTAATTATCTCAGACAAGAAGAGTGCTATTGTTCAGCTACACCCTCTCTACTGCCATTTATTTCATTTAGAAGGCACTCATATACCAGGGTGATGGATGGCAACCTACAGTAAATAGATTTGGAATAGATTTAATGCTTGCCTTCCCAGTCAAAATTCTAAGACTTTGTGAAATGGAAAGAGGTTTGGTCCTTTATTCCTTTCCTTTCAATTGGCTATTCACTGGCTAGCTGACAGCAAAAGGAAGTAGCCATCCATCATCTTCAATAGGGAGCCAAAGCAAGCAAAAGAAAATCTTAATAATGTTCTGCCAAAATCAGTAGGGAAAAGGCAGTGTAATTTTGAGATGCAAGAATGATACGCAGATCCTTGATTTTTATCACACTGAGTATCATCATAGAGAGTTATTCACATCTGTTATAAAGGAGAACTGGGCACTTTTTAATTTACTTTTCAGTCTTGCTATTTTGAATACCTCCTGCATCATTTTCCAAGGTAAAATGAAGGCATTGAACTCTGACCAGGACAAAACCATTTATGTAGTAAAACCTTATTGACTGAGAGCATATGAATATTATTATTTTGACTTTAAAATTCAGACAAGAAAGATAACAGATGTCCAGCACCTCAGCACAATGATAATGATTTCTTGCATTGAATTAATGGCAATGAAACATGCCTGATTTCAGCAGCTGTTGGAAGCAGCAGGGTTGCTTCTGTCAGAATAGAGACTCCTACCTCCCCAGATAAATGCATTCAAATCAAACAGCGCATACCAACAGTCAGCAGTGCCCTGCTCTTGTGTTAACAGTGATTAATCACATCGCTGATTGGTTCTCTACTATCTTCACTTCCCACCTCGCTGTGGACAAGATCACTGAGCAGCTCATTAAAAGAGCTGTACATGAGCTGCAGGAGGGAAGGATGGTTTTCCCTGAAGAATTGTTATAATCAGTATGAGGCCTTTTCAGTACTTTATATAAACTTAACTGAGGTCAGGTGTCAGTGATTGCCCATACCTCTCCTGAGGCCGGTACCACTTTGCGCCCTGCTACTGACAATACCGTCCAAGTAGCACAATTCCATTTTATTGGTGGAACATTTGTGGGAACTTCAGCACGGGAAAAAAAAAAAAGACCATTGACACTATGCACTTAATAAGTGGTCTGCAAGTTCCTGGAGTTTAGGAATACAGAAAAACAGATAGGATATGGACAGATAGTTATCCAGCTGCACCAGCTGGTTAATTTGTCACAGGTACATTATTATTTAACCCATCACTTGCAGTATGTTATTTTAACCTTCTACTATCTACATATCCATTTTAAATTGCTCATCTCATCCATCTTTATAGACAATAGAGAAAGATCCTCCAGAGAAGAATTCAAACATCATAAAATAGACCCCTGGGCAGCATTATTCACTCCCTTGAGATTTTTATTTTTCTCCACTGACCATAGACTACTCTGGATGAATAGTTTTGATCTAGCACCTAACTTTCAGATGGGCAACTGTTTTGAGAGAAAACAAATTTCTCTGAAAGTGAATTCTCATTTGTGTCACTAGTTTACTTCAAGTTGCTGACCCATAAATTTCTATTGCTGGTTCTCAGCCTGTAGATTTTGGCCAGGCTGTCAGAAATTTTTGCAATACCACTGGACAACAGACCAACTGACTGCATATGTCCAGTGCCACATTGGCCTTAAAGAGACCTTCAAGGATCACTGGTGTCTCTTCTCAGATGAACCTATACTAGGCATTGTAAAGACCCTAAATTGATTTAATTGATTTATTATTCAGCATTCCCCAAAATCACCTTTTTCCCTCCTTTCTGCTTTCTGACCTGAGAGGTGTTAGTAGGTCTTAAAATCAGATCTCGCTGAGCTCATCCACTGCTGTAAGAAACCAATCTTTTGAAAATTGAAATAGACCCTAATCTACGTACAAAATACTGTGGAGGTGGTCACCTCATTAAAGTTTTTTCCTCTAAGTTACTGAACAGTAACAAACCAAAGAGTTTTAAAGGCATCTGTTACTTAGCCACACATCCTTGTGGATTTTGGTCTCTCTAACTCCTGACAGCTGCTTAAGTCATTACCATATCCTCATCAATGGAATCAGTACCCTATGGCTGCCCTACCTCTCAAATTCACAATCTGCAATGCTGCTCACTTCAGTGCTTTGGGGCATATTAGCAACTCAAGCTTTTTCTGCTTTGATGTGCATGTTCTGTACCACTGACCCCAAAATATGCAGGTCTAATGAATTAGCTTTAATAGTTTTCTTACCCACTTAAATGTTTTTGTTTTAATTGGTTATACTACTATGTGTCTTGAACTACACTGAAAAGTTCACAGTGTAGATGCTAATGGTGCCTTTCTAATTACTGCATAATGAACAAAGGTCTGTCTGAGCAATTTCAGAGGTTAGATTTCATAATTAAGAACCCCATTTTAATAAAAATCAACTTAAAAATTTCACACACTTAATAGAAATAATATACACCACAACAAAATATTTTTAAATATCTGGGGATTAAAAAAATATTTGTAGAAATTCTTTTAGTTACATAAAATTAGGATTTTCTTAATTCCTTTTAATTTACCTGCCAACAGCGAAAACCTCAGCTTCATCACATTGTCCCTGAAGTGCACTTAACTTGCATGGATCATTGCTCTGGGGTTAGACTTGATTTTTCTGTTCACTTACTTAAGGGAGCACTGATAACTGAGGGGCAGAGTCATGCCAGCTACTGGAAAATTTGACATCCTTGTCTGTATAGAGGAGAAGCCTATGATTTGTCTCAGAAAACTCTTTTTAGAACTAAATTCTATTTCTCCAAGACTTCCAAGACAAGTTGAAAGGGTAAAGATTATTTCTAATGTAGACAGAAAGTGTAGCAGCTGATTCTATTTCATCCCCTGTACTCACCTGCTTTGTGCATCAATGGCATTAGCTAAAACAGTTTGGCATCACTGCTAGTCTGCTAGACCTGGGATTGTGACAACATGATGGAAGTTTAAGATTAGGGTAGATGAAAAGGATGACAGGTCCTGCCTTAATGTCTAAACACTGTGGATTAAGTCCAATATAATTTATTTCCATCAAAACACCAGTTTTCTTCTCCTTTATATTTATGTTATGTTAGGTTAGACAAATATTCACACACCTGTGTTGCACACATTAGCCTTAATTAAGACACCTGATGTTAGGATAGCTAATATGGTTAAAAAACAGCTACTAGAATACATGAAGTTCAATCACAAAAAGTGCTGGGCATTTTTCTGCCATTTCAACTTAAGTATTTAGGTACATATTCACAGCAATGACATGTTATAACTCACTTGTATTTCAAAAAGCTAGCTACAACCACATTCAGTTTCCTGACACAGTTCCACCTGGCACTGAGCATTTTCTTGTTTGTTTTTGTGTTTAATAAATATCTCCCCTAGAAATTAAAAATAACTTCACTTGTGGAGTGTGCAACTAAATATACATTAACAGGAAAATCAGGTAACATACAGCTGATAAAATTAACAATGTGGCACCAATAGTTCAGGCATGTCAAATGGTTTCTGACTGCCAGAAATCTGCATTATATTCAGATCAGTTATAACCTGTGTGCATCTCGGGGTTCACCTCCATGAACATTTTTGTTTGAATCAGGAGTGAGTTCTAGAAATTAAGATACAGCCGGTGTTCACTGACTGAGACTGCGCTTACAATGTTCAGAGGCTTGAAACTGCACAAACTGCTTCAAACAAATTGCTTCTGGTGAATGCTGGAAGGAGTTCCTGTATACCAAGACATCCAGAACAGGACCAGACAAGAGCCAGAACAAGTAAAGTTCTAAAAAGTTGTTAAGGTTTTAATGTCAAGACCTCAGCACCAGCTGCTTCACTCTAAGGTGGTGGTGGAAGACAAGTCACATGTGTCTCGTCTGCCTATCACACATGCAAGAGAAAGAAAAAAAACATCTATGAGGTGAGTTCTTAGACTGAAAATTCCAGGTTTCTTCTGCCCATATTGTTCTACAGTAAAAGATCTGAAGGGCTTAGTGTTGAAAAACCTTGGTCACAGCCCTACACAAAAGTTGAAGAGCTGCAGCTATCCTCCAGACTTCCACTTTTTAACCAGTATCTAGAGGTCAGGAAGAAGACAATGTGTATTTCTTGGCCTTTCCTTGCTGTTCTCTTTAGTATCCTGAACACCACCACCTTCTCTTTATGAACATCTGACAAAGCATCTTTGCAAAGTTTGAGGTCTAAAGGGATACAATGAAATCTAAGTGAATTATAAATTATTTTAATAGTTCTTAATTATTGATAGAAGAAATAGATGTCTTAGCAGCCAGGAACATGCTAACTCAGTACTTTTTATGTATTTTTCCTCCTACAACCACAAAATTATGACTACTTCACCACTACACTACACTGCCACCAATTACTGCAGAAAATACATCACAGTCTTATCTCTCTACAATTATAATCCATTTTCATTTATGTAGGCCGTGTAATTTCATTAAAAAGCATGTTTGTGGAGATGAGTGGTTATTATTTTTATTCCTGTCTTAATTAATACTGCTTTCTTCCATGAACTATACTATATATGCATAAAGAATATTAACTGATTATTTAGCAATCCTTAAATGGTATGGTGAATTCTGAACTGACATTCATTTCACTACCTGCAAAATTAAAACAAAAATAAACAGCTAAGTGATGCATATTTTAAAACAGAATTGTGTATCACAGGAAGAAAGTATTTTGGTCAGTGCAACTGTATAACATGTATTGAGTAGAGCTTCATTGATTGGTTACATTCCACAGTTAGAAAGAGAATATATGATCACTTTTTCCAGGAAGTGAATCACCATTCCAACAACTGATAAACTGATTTTTTGATGGAATACTGCAAGGGAATATCACTGAGACACAACAGAGGAAAGGACACTGTCAGATAAACCAATACAGCTTTCTATCATGCAGAGCTGACATAGGAGTGGAGGGGTAAGTGAAATTATCAACAGTCTTGAGATAATATTGCATTTACTGTGTGGTTTCTGTGACTACTTAACGCAGCTTCTATTCCTGCCTGTAAATTCCTGTTATATTAAAAAATTTTCTCAAAGGTGAAAGTGAGAAGGAAAATTAAACTTTATATCCAACTTCCTCACATATGCATCTTCTTAAATGTATCCGTTAATGAAATAAATAAAACAAATTTTAAAAAAAACAATAAACTCAGTGAAATTCTACTTCAGGCTGTGTTGAGGATTACTTCAATTTCAATTTTGTGAGACTGGACCAAAGAAAATTATGTCTTAACATGAAGAAAAAAAAAAAAAAAGGGCTTTAGAACAAAGAAAGTCTTCACTCTCTTACTTGGTACATATTTACATTTAATTTTCATGCTTAAAGGACTTGTATTCCAATCTCCAAAACGAACTTTAATGCAAATTAAGGGTAAAGATCATCATCTTCATTAAGCATCAACCAGCAATCAAACAAATAAGAACATTTTAAAGAAGATTTCCCACTCTGCAGGGTTCCAGTGAAGGAACTAATAAAGTGAAATATGAAAAATAAAACTGTTCTTCAAGAAGAACAGATCTAATTAAAAGGAAGACCTAACAACTTCATGGATTAATTGGGAACCAAGTGAGATAATTAGACCTCTGGGAATAAGATTACACCCATCATAAACTGCTTTTTTCACAACTACAGGTTAAGTGCTTAAAGCTTTAATTAGGGGCAGCACTAAGAGGAAAGTGGAACTTGCACAGAAGAATTAATATTTGGGGTAGCAATATCCTGAAGTACTTTGGCATAGCTAAAAACCACATTATTATTTTTCCCCAAGTGCATGGGATTCTGGAGCCCAGTGGACAACTGTGATTAGAATTGTACCAATCGAAACATGCTCACATCATTATATTTTGACCTATAAACCACACGTAGCTGCTCTGTACATTAGTGGTTCAAATATAGTCTCACCTTCTGAGATTAGTTTAAATGAGGTGTTATTTCAACATACAGTTTCTGCAGTCAAACCATGTCTTTTGAGAGAAATATACCCTGAGAACACAACAATAAATAAGGAAAATAAAAAAAAAGAGGAATCTAAAGACTGAGTGAACTGCTTCAAAGAGGAACTGTTTCTCAGAATTGCTCCAAGCACTAATTTCAATTAAACCATTTGAAAATGAAATAGTTTAACATCATAATGCAAAAGTCATGAAAACTTTGGCAGCCAGCTGACGAACTGTGTGTCCATTAAACAACTTATGAAGCACAGTGAGAAAGTTTACTAATACAACACAAAAGGTGGTCAGAGTCTCTGCTTTAATCCCCCTTTAGGGGTAGGAAAACACTTGCAGGAGAAAGAAATTACATATTTTCTAAAAGCTCCTTCCTTAATGATAATATTCAAGATAAAGACAAATTATTTTCAATTACAAATTTCATTTGCTTGAAAAATAACATATTTCAACACTAACTCACCATCTTTATTTTTTGAGATTAACATAAACAGATGAGAAGGTTGAATTCTTTAACTGTTTTAAAACACCATGTAGTACACATGGGATGGAATTTGCTGGGATGTAATTTGGATGCAAAACAAGTTAAATGACCCAAAATATCCAGAAAGTTAGCAGTGTGACTAATCACTGATAAAAGCCTAATCTAGAAAAAAATTGAAGAATGTTTTTGAGATGTCTACTTCAGTGGGTTTTAAACATGTTGCCAGGCGCTTCTCTGAGTATGTATCGTATAGCCCATGGCTATTTTTCCAATGTACTCCTATTTTTTCAGGAGGTCTCAAGGCATTCACATGCACTTCTCTTTGTCAAGCTGTCTAGCTCCTGCTATTGGTGTCTACATGCATATGAAACCTGTAGTTATTCATTTAAGGACGATGAGTTTCTGATGACTAAGAACTACCCTACAAGCCTGATACAGGTATCTCAGGAATTTCACCCACTACTGTTTGAGAGAGTACTTAGATGTGTCTTGGTTCTTGTCTGTTTTACCCTACCTCCTCTCTGTTGCTGCTACAGCTCAGGATCCTCCATTTTCTTAATTTTAAACTCCATCAAGTATTATGAATCTATGAGGTAGATGAATGAGGAGGGGAATAATTTTTCCAGACCAATAGCATTCCAAAATTATATCCCACAGGTGGGCAGATTCTTGGTTCCCCTAGTTCTCTGATGAATCTTTTGGTGTCTGACCATGAATATGCTTTGCTCTTTGGGCTGGTACACTTTGCAACTTTTCTTGTTCAAGATTTTTTCCTAGTTCCAAAAAAAGTCTCTCACTTCATCTCACTCAAGCTATATCATGGAGTGATACATTAATTGTCATAACTACAGATGTCAGCTTTATTCAATGAAATTGTGTGACAAGTTTAGCATAGCACCACGACTTTCTAAGATCACAATAAACACATTGTTAGTGTCATCTAATTTTTAACTTGGTGTGAGAAATAAACATGCAACAATAAAATAAATCTCCCAGCAACCTTATCAAATACCATACCATCTTGATAACTCAAAATACAGACAAAAATCTCTAAAAAGAAATTGAAATATTTATAAGTGCATTGCATTCAAAGCCAAGATTGTCAGTTGGTTCTATTTCTATATGCCTTCTGGATTCAGGCACTAATGAACCAATAGCTATCAGCATGACTTTTGTTGAAATACTGTTACATTAATGAGGTTGAATCAGCTGCTCAAACAGTTTGGCTGAAAAAGATGTCTGGTCAGGAAATACATTGGGGGAAGCAAACGTAAATGTTAAGCTTTAGTCCCTCAAATTTGTTGATTACAAACACAACACCCAAACCTTTTTTACTACATTCAGCTTGATTTGATACTACACTGCATAAATAAGATTGAATAAAAAAATTTCTTGTTTATTTTTCATACAAAAATAATGAGAGAAGTTCTTCTCTTTATTATACAATTTATAACCCAAATGACATCCTGTGTTACACCAGTGTAAACCACTGGTGAATTTGTCACTATCATATTGAAGTCAGCATTATTCAAATCTAAAAGTTATTCCCTCGGTCATGCTGTGCCTCTACATTATCCTGTCTGAGACTGACACGAACTCCAATGGGGTCATATCCCTAGAATTAACATTCTGGTGTGAAAAGGCAACAGGGATTTACATATGACATTGCTTAAATTAATTCTTTCTGTTGTCTTCAGTACAGTACTTCCCTGGAGCATCTTTAGTCATTCAATCTACACAGAATGAGAAAGCTTTCTGCTGTTAGCCTATTAAGAAACCAGAATATGAGTCACCAGGAATCTACCCTGACTTTAAGGAAGATCTCCTCAAATAATGGTAGTTATTAGATTAAACCTAAATGAATTGCCCTTTGCACCTGTGAGAATGGAAAGATGGTACACCCAAAGCCAATGGCTCAGCACAGTGTAGACCAAAAAATGTGTTTGGAAAAGGAGAGGAAAACCATGTCTTATGTGTTCACCTGCACATTACTAAACCTTCCTTGGATGGGAAAAAAAAAAAAAAAGAGAAAAAAAAGAAAAAGAAAAAAAAAACACACCATTCAAGCCAATTTACCTGGATAACCTGAAAATGAAATTTTAAACACAGTATGTTAAAAATATTTTCATGATACTTGTCCTATATAGGAAGCAGATGCCTTTCTCTAGTTTGAGTCAGACACCAGCATGTGGGATTTATTCAGCTCCTGGGTTCTATCATAAATTCCTTGAGGGAATTCACAATCCACCAAATGACGTATTGTTATTATCACCAAAAGTGAACCATATTCAACAAAACAGTACTCAGTGGGCAGCAATTCTGCAGTGTATAATTACAGTTGTCATTTCCCATCCCAAGATTAAATGTGTTTTCACTTTTCAACTTCAACAACAACAAAAAACTCCCACCTCTCTCGAACTAAGAAGAAAGGAAAGACCTGAGAAGATCAGTTTTAATATTTAAACAATTACTTTTCTCGGTTATTTGAATATACCCCATTCATATTATTCTTTCATTGGAACATCTGTTTTTTTCTTCCTTTCTAGTGTTACTCTGAGATCTGAGGTTTATCTTATTTGGTTGGGTTTTGTTTTGGTTTTGAATAAATGACAGAGCTACCAAATGTAATTATCAGCTCTATCTACATTATAATTAAGGTCCTGTTTCTCTGTTAATTACTGTAACTACCTTGAGAAAATAAAAAACAAACAAACAAAAAAAACCCTACTTCTCCTTTCTTTTTTTCCTATTCAGCAGTATAAAAGAGTGTGTAGATCTAATTTATGAGTTATGGCATTTGATGCAGTATTGTTGGCATCTTTAGCTAGTTAAAATCCTCCATGTTTCTCACCTAAAAACCTAAGGTCATGTACTATTTTAAGTTGCATATGTGTAACTTCAGAAAAAAAATCTCACTTTAAAGACTTTAGAAGTCCTTGCAGATAGCTAGAATGGAGTCCTATACTTATGTCAGAATGGAGGGCAACAGATGTGAATCATAGCCAAGGAAGTTTAGATGTGTTTTCATATACAATACAATATAATATTCTTTACTGGTGCGATAGGATTATAGGGTCTCACAGGAAACATTGAACAGGCAGTGATGAATCCTATTTTATTGCTAAATTATACCTCCTGTAATTTGGGAAGCATTGATGATCATGCTCATACAACACCAATGAACACGACATGCATTCTTGAGAAAGCATTGTCTTACATACCCTTGGAATAATCTGCAGCCTAGACACATTTATGCAGTGCTGAGAAAATAAGTGCTTGGCATTGCACCAGTAAAATGTGACCTAGTACATTTGTGTGCTGCTCTGCCATCTGATTTATTTGCTTGCATTAATATCAGATCACAGATCCATATATCAGAACCTATTTCATTATTTTATTTATGTAATAGCTTAGTGTGGAAAGAATTCTGCTACATCTCTCTTGACAGCCAAAAGTAGATGCGCATTTCTGTGCTAGAGGAGGAAGATGCGTGCTAACAATTGTCCTGAGGATACAAAAAACACACAAGACAAAGATTCCCATTCTGTCTCTTAAACTCCCTTCTTCTTTTTTTTCCTTACCATATGCCCATGAGATTTGTGTGAGGATAATTCATTCCCTGTTCATGTCTTCTCATGTGAAATTTTAAGCAACCTATGAGGCTGGGTGGGTTTTTGTGGTTTCTTTTTGTTTTTCTACAGAAGAGATGTTCTTTAAAACCTTTTGAAGGTACAGCTTTGTGCCCATAAAACTTACAGCAGTGGCGGTTAGATTACGAATTGAAATATGAGAGATGGTATCTCTGGCTACAAAATGTGGATGTAAATCAAGCAGTCAGATGCATTTATCCCACTGACCTACTTTGTAGGTAAGGAATTCTACATCTGTTCCTCCACCTTTCTAACAACATGCAACTGAAAACTGAGTACCATAGCAATGGAAAACACATACATGCACTCTAAGAATAAATTTATATGTTTATAGAAGAATAAGAAAACAACATCAAGTTTCTATTTGCTTGGATTCACCTTGTGTTAACACATACTTGAAATGACAGCAGTTCTAGAGTTCCTTCCTGCATCTAACTGCAGATATGAACTCTGCAGCCTTTCTAATTGGTCTTGCTTGTCACACTTAATTTGTTCTGATTTTATTTTAAACAATTATTAAATACAAACAAAAACACTAAAAGCAATTTTGCTCCATTAGCCGTGTGCATTCCACTCTGGTATTCAGACCCTACATCAACAACTGCTGCAGCAATACTGTTTCTTTCAGGATAAAGACAAAACATGGCCTGCATCCAACTTTTAATCAGCTGTACAGATGGGTTTATTTCACAAATGCACTAGGCTGCACAGATGGAAGTTCCTGAATGCCTGACAAGGTGTTAAAATGGTTACTGAGACTACAAAGGAAGAAAAAAAGCAGCAGTGCAAATTATAATTAGTAGGGACTCTATCTCTTAAGGGCTTATTAGTTCAGAACTTAAATTTTGTCCTTCATGTGTGGGAAATGGTTTACTGAAGGGAACACTTATCAGATTAGCCATGATAACTGTTTTTTATCCCTTAAGAATAGACACAGTCTTACAAATACCTAACTTAACTGTTGTACCTTATATAATACTCCCTGAAACCAGCCAAAGTCATGACATAACATTTTGCACCAGCCAAAAGAAGAACAAATGGAGCAGCTTTTTGTGCTCAGTGGCATACTGAGCTGCACTTAAAAACAAGAAAATCAAAACAAAACAAAACAAAAACCAAAACCAAAAACAAAAAACACCAAACAAACGAAAAACCAAACCAAACCAAAACAAAACAAAAATCACACAACCAAACCAACCAACCAAATAGAAAAGCACCAAACAAAACAAAACAGACACAAATAAACAAAAAACCTGCAGGTGTCAGTGGAGGAAAATAGCTTCACACATGCTTAATGGTTTTATAATTTTGAAAAGTGTTATTACAAACTCACAGATGTTTTGCCTAAAAAAGTTAACTGAATTACTATACTTGACTGAATATGTTACAGTCCTTTTCACCCTATGGAATACTATGCCAATTTACTGTCATGATGCCAAGTTTTTAAAATTGTTTTGGAAATAAAACAATAATAAAAGAGATCATGAATAGCTGTGATCATCACAGAGTCCCATGCTCTTGTTCTCAAGAATGGAGGGCTGCAGGGACAATGCTATCTTTATGCCAAGGCCACCAACATTTTTTCCATCTTTAATGTGATACCTTTTGGGTCATTCAGTGAAGAAGTGCTTTTCAATATCTTCATATAAACTGAGTTGGGGACAGTTGTGTATGGATGAATCAGGAACAGACTTTCCTAATGCAATGGAAACTGCACTGTAATTTTATGCAGAGCTTTGTGCTGAATATTTTATTCATAACATGCTCTTGGGAAGATCTCTGATCTTTCAGTACTATGAATTAGAAATGTTTATTGTCCCAAATTCTAGTTTGTCTTCCATGCTAAAGACTTAGTTCAGCAATAAGCAGAGTACATAAACATGGAAATGCGACACCATACAGATGGCAGATACCTTTCAATGGATCAGATTCAGATAAGGAAAAAAATGTTTTGTTAGATCCTAAGAAAGGCATCAGTGCTCATTTTAAAATATAGCTTGAAATAGAAAACAGCATTTAAAAGTGGACATTAAATTCAACAGAACCATGGTGTGAACTAGTACAGTGGAATAAACATAAATAAAATAGGTTACACAGAGAAAAAAAAATCATAGTTTGGAGAAGATATAGAAAGCTGTAGAAGCCAACTTAATTCTAACTGTAAGCAAAGTAATACTGTAGGAATTTAGATACAAAAAAATAAGGCAGACATGAGTAGGAAGAAAACAATGTAACATGGATTCATGGAAAACAGATTCTACCAAACTACTATTTTTGATAAGATTTCTTTATGTACTGAAATACATAAATAAATAAATAGTAGTTGTTGACATTAATTAAAGAAATGAAAATGGCTAGTTAGGAATTTTTAAAATGTAAAGGTAAACAGAGATTTGTTACCAAGCAAATTTCTTTTTACTGGTATCTATCAGATCACAAAACCTGACACTGTGATTTCAGCTTTTTATGAATGGAAAAAAGAAAAAAAAAAGAAATAAGTTCACAGATGAAAAAAGGTTTAGTGGAAAGTGAGTAACAAAAGAAAATGAGTGACTGATTAGAAGGAATTCTGAATCATATTGGAATCTGGGATCAATCAAACTATGTATTTTAACATGACCAGATGTAAAAAAACCAAACAAACAAACAACCAAACAAACAAACAAAAAACCAACAATAAAAAAACCAACCAAAACAAAACCAAAAAAAAAACTCAAAAAACTGTTAAGGTGCTTAATGAACAAACAGAAACCCTTGCAGACCATGTTTATACAGCTGGGGAAATAGTTACATCCAGGAGGGTTAGAGGACTGTTACAGAAAATCAGCTGAGCATGAGCTCCAAATACAAGACTGTATGTTGGTTTTGGCTGGGGTAGAGTTCATTTCTCCACAGTAGCCAGTACTAGGCTATAAAGAAATGGTGTCACTAATTCTAGGCTGGCTGGAGAGTTAACTCCTTGTTTTGTTGTGCATGAACACGGGACTTTGACTTTACCTACAATACTTTATTTTGATCCACAAGTTTTCTCATTTTCACCCTTCCAATTGTCCATCCTACCAGGCAGGGATGAGCAAGTGTTTGAATGGGGCTGAGTTGCTGGCAGGGTTTAAACCATGACAGACAGCAAACAAGAACACTCAGGTTATATTCAAAATACTCACATAGTGATTACAGATTTTCCTATTGAAATTTAACCATGCTTTAGTTTTTTACTGCATTTAGGATTGATCATTACTAGAACATGATGCTTGTCTCTACATCTGGAAGAAAATTATTAGAGTGAGGTAGTTAAGAGAACAGAAGACAGCTTCAAGGTTCAAGAGCTGTAGCACTGAGAATCTCAAAACCTCAAACAGTAAACTTTGATTGTATTAAGAATTTTCTGATAGGAGATGCTTTAGTCTTGCAGACACAAGTACACCAATATTAAATTACTACAAAATTCAACATATCAGAATAAAAGCCATTATCTAAACAGTAAGTTTAATTATTAAAATATAAATTTTAAACATTCTGAGTGATTCACTTTAATTGATTATTTTTAAAGCAAAAATATTTTCTTCTAAAGAGACATGTAAATCAAGGGGCAATCAATAAGAGGAAACCCTCCAGCCTTTGTAATGGAGAATTGTATGTTAGACTATCACATGGCTATCATGACTATCACTCTCCTGTCTTTATAAATGAGAAAAACATGAAATAATATAATTGAAATGTTAGCAATTTTATTTGGTGAAATACAGAACTAGATAAACCTACATAATGTCTGTGCACAAAGCAGGATCTACATTCCTTAAGAGATAATATTGATGCACAGGTGCCATTCCATTCTTTAAACAAATTGAAGTTAACGTTTTAATCAATATATGTAATGGCTTAATACTATTCTACAGAGTAATCTAATGAAATGTAATTAGAATATTTGTTTCTGAGGTTTATTTCAGCATAAACATGTAAATAAGCTATCCTGTGTAAAAAAATATTAAATTATTAAATAATTTTATAGAAAAGCATGACTTCATTAAGGAGTACAAATGGTAGATTAAATCTTATCACCAAGAGATTCAAGATACAGCATTTCAAGAGAATATATTTTATCTTCATGGGGGATCAGATGTAAAATTATACAGCAGAGAGATCAGCAAATACTAGGATGGAAGACTTTCAATGGAAATATCAGCAATCCAGGAGGTTATGTTATATTTCAGCAGTATTTACCTCTACATTTAAAAGAAAGTAAGAAGGCAATGATGTGCTTGGTAAGGAATAGTGATAGAGAGTGGAGTGTAATGCTAATGTGCCATCACACAAATAAGAAAGAAAATCAAGGCACAAATCATTGGGAATTGCTTACTATCTCATTAAATATTTCCCCTTGTGAAAAATACTATCCATTAGACTTTGTGACCTTTGCAAACTTCATTTTGAGTAATTAAATTTTGCCCAAGTCAGACACCCCAAACCTAGATTTGTCTGATAGGACAATTAATTACTCCATAGACTATGTAATGCCAAGTAGCTGGGAATTAAATTTTTAAAATAATAATGTAATTAATAGTTTCTAGAAAATTCACACCCTTAATTAATAAGAAACATTTCTGCTTTTTACAGAAACATTACAAAGGGTGGTTCAATGTCTGTAGATGTTAGAATGACAGAAGTCAGTGAAATGGAATTCAATTCAAACATAGTCTTTATTTAATATAATTTTCGATGTCACATCTTAAGTCACCTAGTGTAAACTACTTAAATGTCCTTAGCTGCTAGCCTTTGGATAAAACCCACAGAGTTCCAGATGTAAACTGCTACCTAACGTTTTAGAATTTATCCTCAGATCCACTGGTATCAGTACCCTGACTACAGAGGAGGCTTAAATGACTATATGAATCTAAGACTCGGTTCTCCAGTTTCACATTCTGTGATGTGAGAAGGCTGCCCTGGTGAAAAAAAAAAAAAGGGGTACCATTAAGGAAACAAATCACAGAGAATTTCATGCACTTTTCTGAAAATTCCTATAGACAGCATGACTTTTCAAGCAGTGAAAGATTTTATGTCACCAGAAGTTTGGACATAGAGGGAACAAGCACATTCACTGAAAGCTGGGTCTAGCACAACAAACTGGGTGAGACATAAAAGACACATGGAGAAGCAATCCAGTGCTCTTTTAGGTTAAATTAAAAGATCACATCTTTCCATGTTGAATTTCCCTCTAGATAGCCATGAAATACCATGAATTATATGAATGAGAGTCTGCAGCTACTGAAAAAGAACTACTGTCACAGAATATTTTAAATTTGACATTTATCCAAAAGATATCCATATGCACATCACAGCATTAAAGAGATGATGCCTGAGAAACAAGTCCCTTGTTCCATGTTGTTGTTAGCAAAATTTATAAGGCATAAAACAGAAATTACTTTTTCATGAGCAATACTGTATTTCTGACACTTATTAGCTGGTAAACTATTAAAACATAAATAAACTCTCTGAGGATTAGAAGAAGACCTCTATCAAAAATATCAACATATTATGCACTTTATAAAGAAACAAGCAAGCAAGTCCAAACCAAAAGATCTATTCTGAGAAGTGTTTCAGTAATATATGATGTTTAAACACAACTGAAACAGTCTTGTGCATAACAGAAGTGCATAAACAGCAATGAAAAATAAATGAAAAAAAAATCAGGAGTCATTGGTATTAACAATTGCAGTAAAACCATGCTAGTTTTATCATATCTAAACTTCTGACTTTGAAAACAAACCTGTTTCTTGAACGAGCATTCACTTGAATGTCAGTATGTGAAATCTGTTAAGTTACAGTCATCCCTAGAAAAGAATTTTTTATATTTTGAACATGGCTGGTTTAAAAAGATGGTTATAGTGGCTGGCTTTAGCACAGTAATTATGTTATTAGGATAGTTGTTCAAGAAAGAGAAAACCTGGTCCTCCCAGTCTGTACTGAAGCCCCAGTTGCCAGGATAGAATACATTCTCTACTCTTCCTATAGAAACATTTTGTAAAATCAAAAATGCAGCATTCTTGGACATTAAAATAAAGCAAATTAGGTAGCCTAACAGTACAAGCACAGACTCAGGTGAAAGAAGTCTCTGTCTCCAGTAGCTACACTCAAGGATGTAATCCAATGTTCAAATGGAAAATTAAGAAAAAAAAAAAATCCTGAAAGGATATCTCAGTTCTATGTGACTATCCCAACTGAAGACAAAGGAGCCATGCTTTTGGTGCTGCTGGCTTATTTAGGACCCAATTTTTTTTTTTATGTTAAATGTCACTTTTCTGTTATTGACACTGGGTTAGAACATAACAATAAAATAAAGTGGTTTTATGATTTATTTTAATGAGGAAGTTTTCATTCACTGTATTTGTTGTTCTGCACCTGTCACTGAAATGACTACACCCTCTAATCACAGTTTTGTTCAATTCCCCCAGCATACATTGCTAAAATGTGCTGCATTCAGTTACACATAGTGCTGGACACATGGTTTTCACCAGGACTCTGATAACAAGTTATCAAGCTGAAATAAGTCTAAATGTGCAGGAAGACCATTTGCCAAGAAGACGACTATGCTGGCTAAATGAAGGAAAAGAGGGGACCAGGACAAAATAATCTCATGCTAATTCTTTTAGTATACTGCAATGGACACTGTATTTGTTGAAAACCAGAAGCAGACTACTCAATACATAAAAGTCTTGTCACACAAATTAAAGTTTTTAACTCCTGTAGGTGATACTTTCACTTCATGGGAACAAACAGAAGGTACACGTCACTGTATTTTCTACACACTTTTTTCTCTTTTTTTTCCAAGTGGGTTCCACTGCATTTTATTTTGGTGAATACCTAATGCAGTTTTTATTACTTAACAGCTCCCTTTCATCCATAAACATACATTTTTGTCTTAAATTTGGAAGCAGAAAAAAGGATAGAAGCCTAATTTCTCTGAGATATTATACCATCTGGTTGCGTTTAATTAATGAACTTTTTTTCATTGGTTATGAAAAATAATACCACTACATTCAAAAAAGTAGATTAAATGCTATTAACTTTAATACCTTTTCAGACAAAGTAATCTGTTGAAGTGATGCCAGATTTTAAAGTTAGTATTCTCATTACATTGTTTTTTTATATCATTGTGGCTTCCCTGTTGGCCACATGAATCTCGAAATCTGGCATTGTTAATTAGGATTATAATATGTGGTATATGAATAAGCCATTGTCTTCATACTGTATTTAAGGCAGACCAAAAGACAATTGAAGAATTCCATCACCAAACTTCAAGGGAAGTCCAGAAGTACTGCTTGCCATTTCATTCATTCGGAAATGAGCTTCACAAGATTTCCAGAGCAAAGCTACCATCTATTCAAGCCTTGAAAATTAAAGTTTAATTTGAAAGATGATCAGCTAATTCTACAGGCACAAGACAGGCACTAGAACTCGTCAAAAACTTATTGATGGGAAAGGTCTGAAGCTGTCGTGCTTTCACATGTATACCCCAATTTAGATTTTTAGTTACTTTTACTTGAAAAATTGGCTTCAACCCTCCACATGGCTTGAGGCATAGTTTCAATACTCCCTTTTTTGTGTCAAAAACACCTGTCTTTTTACTTTAGTGCCAGAAGGGCTTAGCATCTTGTCAGTGAAGTAACACAGCCTGCACATTTATAGGTGTCACTCACTTTGCCATCTGTTTTTTAGGATAACAGCCACCACTATAAGCCAGTCCCTTCAGAGGCTCTAACAATCTTTGTGGATTAAAGTTGAGATTTACAGTAAAGAACAGCTAAGGGTATCCCACCACTTCAACTCATTCTATGTGTCCTTTAACCATAATTCTGTGAATACCTCATCCTGTATGAATTCAGCTTCTACCCCTCATGCAATATTTTTTTATCAGTAACATCCCACCACTTTTTTTTAGTGTTACAGCAAATAACTGTCAAACAAATTCCTGCAATCTCTGCACACTGCATGTGCATAAACACCAGTTTTTGTACCATGTCCAAACCTACCCCACAAACTACTTACTTCTGATCTCAAGAGACAGAATTCGGATCTCCAATAATACTAAATGTCATTTCATTGATAAAATTGTTAATCAGACAATTTGACTACAAAATTATTAATAAATACATATAGTATGAAAATCCAGGCTTAATTTATCTCTTAGTGACAAAAAGGGGGTTGCTTTTAAGATTTTGAGATTTAAATTTTCTTTCCCATGAAGTACAACTTGTCAGTCCATAATTTTTATTAAAAATAAATAAATACCAACAAATAGTACTGTATAGCATATGCCTCTGATCTACCAGTGCAGCTAAGAAATTTTCTGTAAATATACAGGACCAAAATCAGAAAAGAGAAAGATACTGATGCAGTGGTGACATCTCAATACTGCTGTGAGAAAATGCATGAGTTAATGGCTCTTAAATTGGTGAAGTAGAAAGAGTTTATTTTTTTCCCTTGGAATAGCATTTAAAACGTGTTCAAATGGTTGCCTTAACCAGAAACTGCATAATCCTAAAATATGAGACAGTTTTAAGTCCTGCAAAAGGACCAAATGGAAGAGGTAATAAATACCAAGCAGATACCCTTGTGTGATCTGGAAGCTATAATCTTCCACAAACTATATCACCTTGATGATTCTTTGGCATATAAGTACTGTTTTATACTTCCTCTGATGTTAAGATATTAATTAAGAAGTATTTATGTCACCTATGGCTTGTCCTTGGCCTGGAAGGAGCCCTTTACGAGTTCATTAACAAGGGATGGACAAATGAATTCTACAAAAACATTTCTGTGTTAAAATCTTGGCAAGGGCTTTCTAATTGTAGTGTTTTGGTTGTTAAAAGCTTAAGGTCTTCAGGTGTGAAGGCACACAATGAGAGCCTATTGCGAAGGTAAAATTCTGAATTAGCTGAATTTCTGAATTATCTTCCTGTCAGTTATCTGAATGTATAAACCTGTCAAAATTACCTGGAATAACAGACCCTCCTCTTCTTTTTCCAGCTCATGCATCATAATATACCATTCATACCTTATTAACATCTTCATTACTTTCCTCAGAGTAGGACATGTGTAAGGGTGGACAATGATCAGTGAGACTGCCCTGAGCAGCTATAAAGTTTCAGATGATTTCTCCTCCTTTCCTTTTATGAAGCAGACAGGCAGATGCAGCAGCTGAGCCACATTTCTTCGTAGCTGAGCTGCCTGTCTGCCAAGCCAGTTAGTTAGAGAGTTTGAAAGCAACAGTAAACATGCTCATGTTGACAAAATGAATCTCTAAGCCAGAATATATTGTATGACTGAGAAAAAAATATTTTATACTAAATCTGACTGCGTACTGGATCTACTTAACACCACCTTTTAGAAAGTCTAAAGAGATCATTCTACTCTCTCTCCTGTTACATTGCAGTGATTTGTTTCAGCATCCTAAATGAAACCTGCTCATTTTTTTCTGATGGGAGACAGCAGATCCTGTCCAGTCTTTCCCTTGTACACTGAATTCATTGGGGTGGGCTCTTCCTCTACTCCTCTTCACACTAAATTTCCTGTGTTAGTTATTTATTGGTGAAGTCATGTCTCTGTCATGAAAGTAGCATATCTTAAAAACTAATAAAATAGTGTAAGCAATCTTGTTAAATGTGGCATTACCAGGACTCTGCAGTTGCTATTGTCTGCATGGAAATATTTTTTCAGTTGTCATTAGATATTGGTTAAGTGGTGGTCTTGGCATTTAGCTGTAGCTGGCCAGTTTTTCTCCACTAGGCCAAATTTTCTTTCCATTTTTGAACTGAAAAGAAGCTGCCTGAAATTCCTCAGCCAAGTCAGCTTGTTCACTACTTTATGACATTTAGGCTGTGTGGGTGGAGGGAGTTGAGAATGGTACAGCTCTGCCATCCCTGTAAAACATTTAAGTCTCTCACAGAGCAGCACAGCAGTGTCAGTGCAGTGCTCTCATTACTGTGGAAATATTACATGTGGCCATTAGTCTTCTCCCTTCAATTAGTGACAGCCAGTTAAGCTGTGCCCTCAGCCTGCTTTAGCTGTTGGCAGCACAGTCAAGTCAAACCTGTCTCCCACTTGAAAAGTAAACCGGGGAGACCTACTGTTCACCAGCCATACTCTTTGTATGTAAAAAGGGAAACACGACAAGGTTATAGACTTTTTTTGAAAATATCATGCAATTAAGTTACAGGTAAGCAAGCTGCACTGGAAGATCTCAGGAGAAGATCTTCACAGTATGTAGATGACACAGTGTTAAAGTGATACAATGTCTGGAGTGCCATTTCACAGAGTTCCTCTGGTTTTACTTTTTTTTTTTTTTCCTTTTGGTTAGTTTGTTTTCAGAGGTGTGGGAAGAGTTACATACAATGGGACAGGTTTGAATTAAAGAGTATTGTTATGAGAGCTATTTTTTTTCCCCCACTGGACATACCAAAACAAATTTGAAAGATCAGCTAAAAAACCTGTTCTGTCTTGTGCTGGAGAAATCCAATTCAAATTGGACAGAAAGAGTATTCTCTAGCATGAGTGACATAGGAAATGCAAAGCTGAAATTCCTCTGATAAATCCTGTGGGGCTAGTAGTCTACCAAAATAAATGGGCATAGCCTAACTGATGTTAAACAGAATCTCATTTTATTGATAGAGAAAGAGATTTGGGTGCTATATCTGTACAAAAGATCCCCTAGGCAGTGCAGCTGATACTAAGACATAATCAGACAGGATCAAAGTTTTCCCGTGTGTTAAATCAGCATGAGATTTTAGATGTAAAAAAATAAAAAGCTTTAGAGAGTTCAAAATAATGGCTCAGAACTGTATTTCTACCATCTTGAACCCAGAATCAAAAAAGCTTGAAGCCAGATAACAGTGAAACTTCAATGTAATCTGTATACTTTGGCTCTGAAAACATGATTTGAATTTGTATCTGTGCTGAAATAATTCTACGGTTTTTCCACATGAAACCAAAAACTCATGGCTCTTAAACACCTGAGTCCTCATAAACTCCATCACCGCTTGCATTGTTCCTTTTTAGAAAAATGCCTACATTCTTTTAATCAGCTCTCTCTAAATTAACTACTCCTATTAATCATAACTGGAATGATGACATGTATACAAGCTATTAAGAGCTATATTTTGTAGCTGTTCAATTAATTAAATTACCTTTTCAAAATATCTCTACAAGATGAAAATAAACTACATTTCTTTAATGCTTAAAAAAAACCAGACAAAAAACAAACCAGTCCTAGTTTGTCAAATCTGGCAATCCAGTCAACTGCTCTATCATGAAATGCCATTTTGAAATGAAACTTCTTTAGGTTATCTTTTCATGTGAAAATACTACATGCAGTTTTTACTACTAAAGGTCAGGTAATAGTGTAGTTGAATTGAATAACAAGCAGGGATCAACATACTGGAATTAGTCTGCTATCAAAAGATGTCTGCTAAATGACAGATGGCTGGCAACTTGCAAGGAGCCCACTACTAAGATACTTATTTTTAAAAAAAGGAAAGAAAAAAAGGATTAAAACCAAACCTCTAAACAACAGAAAGAAAATGTATGAGCAAGATCCATGTATTAACATATCCATATTGGTCAGTCACCTGTGGGCATTTGACCTACTTCTGTGATGTCCTCCTACAGTGATACAAGCTTTTCTTCTTCTCAGCAGGTAGTAATCTTCCAAGAAGAACTGCTGAGAACTGCAGGTATCCCTACTTGCTGATCTCCCAAATTGTTTTTGGTAATACGGGCATTTCTGCAGTGTATGTACCTTTTGCTCTCTCTTAATTTTCAATTTTCTCCTGACAATCTAGAAACAATATAGGACAAGAGGAAACAGACTCAAGTTGTGCCAGGGGAAGTTTAGATTAAATATTAGGAAAAAATTGTCATGGCAAGAGTTATCAAACATTGGAACAGGCTGTCCCAGGAATTGGTTATCTACCCTGGAGGTATTAAAAAGACTAGTAGCTGTGGCACTTAGGCCATGGTTTATTGATGGACTTGGCAGTACTGAGTTAATGTTTGTACTCCATGGTCCTATAGGGCTTGTCCAACCTACATGATTCTGTGATTCTATATTAGGTCTGAAAGAAGGTCAGCAGCTGTAATGGCAAGGTTCTGTGCACCTTCAATATGCAGCATGCTCAACATTATTTCTGTACATTTTATAAACATAAATTACAGGGCGATAGAAGCTTGAGAGAATGACCCTTTTGAGCTTGATGCTTGATTTTTATTACCTTACCTTGCGTATTTCCCACTGATCTACTTATGAAGTCAAGAAATCCATATTATCACAAAGCTCAAAAGCTTGCTAATGTTCACAGAAATTCAGTAATATTCTAGAATTTTACCTTTATTAAAGGCATTTGGATTTGGTTAGGAATCAACACCATTCATATTAGTTACATCATACATGATTCATCATTCTAATTTATTTGTTAAAAGCAGACTGATACCAAATATTTTTGCTGACTACATTTTATATTATGAAGCCTAAGACTGTGTAATAGTAGGTGGAAGTTTCATCATTGCTTGCTCCATTTCCCCTACAATTATGTGCTTTTTCAAATTGGTAATGTGATGTTTACCAAAGTAATTTGGAGGTTAAAGGGCTGATGTCTTTGTACTTCCAATGCAGCCTTGGGAGAAAAGATACTGCTATAAAATCTTCTCAATACTGAACAAGTGGCACTGGTTCTAAAAGTGTCATATGAGATTTCAGTTCCCATTGTTTGAATTACAGGATTGTTTAAACATGCTCCGAAAACACAATCTGTCAAATAACAGAAATAACAAAGTAATATTTTGAATAAAGTTTCTGAATGGGGTGGCGGGTGGGTGGGGTTAATACATCTTAGACTTCTCTGCTTCTCTGTGAGGAAACCTGGATTAAATATTTGTGTTTTGCCAAGCCCAGGTAAGGTAAAAAGAGAAAAAATATTTTCTTTTAACTTTCTTTTTGTTTCAAGAATATGCCATAGTAGAGGCACTTACAAAAGAGCAAACAGCTAAAAACACAAAGAAAGAATATTACCAGCAATAATACAAATAAAATTCTTTTTAATATTTAGTTATTCATACTATAGTTATGACTACACCAACGGAGAGCACTCAAATTTGACAAGAGAATGGGCAAGTATAGAATCTTTCACTAATCTGGTTACATACTTACGGTATTGAGGTTATTTAAGTGAATTACTTAGTTTTTCAAATGCAATCAATTCTGTAAAGTCAGGAGTGAATTTCAGTACTATGAAGCAAATGGATATAATAAATTCTGGTGTCAGCCACTCTAGAAGAGGGCAACATGCCAGCAGAGGACTGAACAACAATGTGTTGTTTTACCTTCTGCCATAATGGCAATTGTTTCCTTGTGCTAAGTTTCACCCCGTTGCTTTCAAACACATGTGTGATCTCCAGTACAAGAAATCATTTTAACAGACACTAAATTCAGAAAATGTAATATATACTGCTATCACTTTGCACTGTTGCTGATGCAGCGGTGAGCTACTGTTAAACACCTACCACATGACAAACCATTCATGAGCTTTATTAACCAAGTATCCTTGTCCGAAACAAATTTACGATAACTATCACTCTAATTTCACACCACTGCAACTTCATAATATTCTGAAATAGGAAAGCTTCATCTCCTGCCTCTACAGAGCTGAGCTATTAGCCATGCATTAGAGGAGGGACTGGAAGTCCCACCAGCAACTTAATGCAGCTTCTGTAGCCAGAGCCATGCACTCAATGAAGCAATACTTCTCCTTTTGCTGTCAATCTTCAGTACCAGAGCAGCAGGGTTTTATTTTATCTTTCGTTCTTTCCCATTTCACAAGGGTATTTAAAATTTGATCACAACAATGGTTCAGTTCATATGCATATTACAAACTGCTTTGGGGACTGCTCAGTGCAAAATGGGCGGATAATGTTACAGATTAACTTGACTTTGGAGTGTGAACTGTCAGCTATATCCTTTAGCTAGGGAAAAGATTTTAAACACTACCTGGAAAATTGGGAGGCCTAATCTTTCTGCTGTGCTAGCTTGCAGTATAATCCAAATAATGTGAATGTGCTTTCCATCTGACTAAGGCAGGCGTGCTGTTAAGTGATTTGAGCGATTTGCCTGGTATAATAACCAGTTTTTCTCGTCTCTCTGGATGCCAGGAACTTCCTGAAAATCTTTGCCTATGGCTTGACACAGACTGCTGAGTAGCCACAAAACTGTTTGATAAAAGCACCAGTTTTATCCAGTATAAATCAATAGAATCCTGCTGCAATAGCTGTATTTGACTACAGCACTCAGCTGTTATCAAGTAGGGGACCTGTTCTGACTATTTTAACTTCAGAGTACATATCTTTTTCCCAGCTGGTCTTCAGCACAGCAGGAATGTCTGTGGTGTGTGCTCAGTGTTTTAGCCAAAGAACGTTCAACATGCACAGTGCTCCATTGGCCTCAAGACAAAGATTAACTGAAAATGCATTTCAATGCAGATATCAAATTGTTTTACTAGAACAGAGAACACAAATTCTGATTCTCAAGTGTGAGCTCATAAATCTGAACTGGAAAGATCTTCCAGTAATTTCGTTTGTCCTTTGTACCTAATGCAACCCTAGATTTCTTAAAAACAAACAAACAAACAAACAAACAAACAACAACATCAACAAAAAACTGCAATAAAGAGTCACATCTAACACTAATAAGTATACACATTCTTGAAACTAGTAAAATATCTCCAAACACCAATATTCAAAACACCACTGACGTCATATCTTCTGTGCCTTTTACTCATGAAACTAATTTTTATATAACAAGACAAAATATGTTTTTTGGGAAGACTCCTGATACAGTATGAAATATTGACTTTATTCTCTCCAAAACTGAAATTTCTTCTGCAGAATAATAGCACACCTTTTCTAAATATCTATGTCACCTAACCTATAAAAATTTGCCAGGTTAGATGTTTCTTATTTTGTTAATATTGCTTTATTTTCTTTCAATTTTTCACTTTATACCTTGCAATGCATGGAGATTTGCCCAAAGCAAGTATGATCCCAGGGTGCTGGTCTAAGGAAAGGACAGAGCATCTGGTGACAGCAATAATTTATTTTTCTGTTAAATTTCACTTGTAACATGGGGCTGATAGTATTTCACTGGTTTCACTGAAGCTGATAAAATATTTGACCTTTACTGCAATGAAACCCGTTCTCCAAAATAAGGCAGTTTTCTATATACTATATAACTACAGTATATAACTATATAAGTATATATTATATACTACTATTATTATACTATGCTATTATATACTATGTAAATACAAGGATATTTATATTTCCTTATGGTATAAATGACCTATAAGAATAATAATTATGAATATGTTTTAGTTTACTTAGCTATGAGACCTCAAGCCTCGTGTAGTTTGATGGTCCAGAAAATTTATGTTTCCCATGCAACTAGGCATAATGAGGGTGGCAAGTATCCCTTTCCTTCCAAATTTGTCTTGGGAATATTATAAACAAAAGAAAAAATACACATGAGTAACACAGTTACTTTTCAAAATACTTCAATACTCTCCTGTGTGGGCTCCCCAGTGCTACAATGAATTTAATCATGATTGAAAGCTCTATTTTTATACACCTGCAAACTGAGGTTCATAGATTTACAACTATTTGTAGCCTGAAATAGCAAAAAAAAAAAAAAAAAGGACCATAAGAAAATCCTCTAAGGGTTTCTCTCATTTAGTTGGGTATAAAAAACTACCTCTAAGAATGTGAGTATCTTGGATGGGGCTGTGCTTAAGTAATAATGTCATAGGGGCATTGTTACAATGGGTAGCAGAGAATCACAAATCAGGAGGTGGTTGGCTATTCAAGCATTCATCATATGTGAAGCGATCAGACTCCAGACACAAAATGTGCAGAGAAGCCTCAAGTGCTTTTATAAAATATTTCTATTTTTTTAACTGATTTGCAGCTGACTTCTAAATTTCAGTTTTTATAATTTGAAACCAACAATTTAATTCTCGATCCTGAACCAGCTAACTCAGGACTAACCAGACTGTTAGCTGCTAACTTTGACTTGAGTTCCTGTGAGAGAACTTGCGAGCTATCCACACTATCCTAAAATAAAAAGTAAAGAGATAAGACTCTATATATCATCTCTATCTACTCTATCATGTCTGTCCTATTCAGAAAGAAAAAGTGAGAGGAAAGGTAGAAGGGAGAGAAGAGGAAGAGAAATGTGCAAGGAAGTCTGCATGTCATTGTGACAGACTGGAAACACAGAGGAAGTCACCAACCAATCTGCTGGACACTTTTGCCACTGAAGCTGAAAGACTGGTTCATGAACTTTACTCACAGCTTCTGATCTGCACCACACCTTACCTGCAATTTTGGAGGATTTTCTTTCCTTTCACCTCAGTCTACAAGATTAGGATCTCACAGTTGCCATGAGAGGAAAGGTTACCATTGTCTCGGTCAGTGCCTCGAGCCATGGGGTTGTTATGAGAGATTGGAAAGTTTTAGGTCTCAAGATATTTTGGGGTGCATGTGTATGGGGAAAGGGGCAGGTCAGGCCTTTCTCTGTTGAGGTGATGCCATGTTGTACACCCCCCACCCCTTAGACCCTGTGTTCCAGCCCTGTCCTAGCTGCCAATCACTGGCATAACAGAGGCAATAGTTCACATCCCAACACTGGAGCCCCAGTTAAACCCTAGAGTTGCCAAATGACCAGAAGTCACAGCTAGAAGAAGGGCCCAGGGAGGCCAAGAATTATTTAAGGCTGAACATGTGGCGAACGTGTCTTGATCCTACCTCCTCTTGGAATTTCTAACAGCTGAGCACTACTGAAACCTGGAAGCTGGTAGCTGTATGAATTCTTTTCTATATCTTTTCTGTCTTTCTCTCTTTCTCCTTCTTCTAATTCCCTCTTCCTGGAATTTTTGAGGAAATTAGAATTGAAGGGGCTTAAAGTTTGAGAAGTTGAATGGGCTAAGTTAATACTTTGGAAGTTCTATATGTTGACTGAATGTTGCACTAGACCTCTTGACAAAGTTCTCTGATTTTCTAAAGTTGCAATAAAGTCTTTGTTGTTCTGACCTCTTGTTAGCATTTCTCTTATGCTTCTAACTCAGAGTATAGGAACAACCATAAGCCTGTTTGAAAGCCTCATCAAGTGAGTTTTTTGGAGCCTTCCACTGTTCAATGCTAAATTTTAAATAAATGAAAGATATGACATGCCAATACAGCCAAACACAGTAACAGCCAAAAGCGATTTGCTGCTTAGCTACCTCAAGTGATTTGAAGTTGTCTCCTAAGTACACAAAGATAACTTATGCACATAGTTTTGGAAAGTTTTCCAAAATGCTACAGGAGATTCAGCATGTTCAACACCACAAGGTGATTTTGTTTAGCAACACTTTTCCTATTTCATCCAATGACATGATCTTTCAAAATCTTTTTCTCAATTTTTCACATAAATTACCTCTGGAAAATTGTAATGTACTCATTTAGATAAATAGATACTAGGAAAAAATAAACATAGAAAAAATATCAACACAGTTTCCACAGACGTATTCAGATCAGTTTTGTGATTGTCAGGATTCCAATGACTGTGATCAAGTTAAACTCCCATGATTTTGAGTTGTTTTAAACTCAGTCGTTGCCATCTAGACTTCATGCTTCAAAGTGGTGAATAACGTTCAAAGCTACCTAACTTTTCATAACGTATATCTGAGTTTTCTTCTGCAGAAACAGTTCAGTTTGTGTCTGCTAAATACACCACTTAGGTTCTATTGAGACTTATAATGAGACATTCCTTTTAAACATACATTGAATCTAACTAGAACTTGACTAGAGATTTCACCCTTTTTTGATGCATGTATGGGACCGAGTTTTAAGCTATGTTAAAATGTCTTTGCTTCCAAACATGATTTGGTTTTATTGTTGCCAAAAAATGATGCCTATTAGTAATTAGATGCCTGTTAAGCAATAAAATTTGAAGTTATTTTCTTATAGACAGACACAAGCACACCAAAATAGCATAACCAGGTACAGTATATAAGCATAATTTCACACTGTAAAAACATTAATATCTTGCAGTGCAGATCAGATTTAATGTAGAAATAATAGCCGTAATTGGCCAAGATGCGGATGGAATTGTGTGCAGTGGCAAAAACAGTGTGCATAAATAATGCACAAGTATTAACTTTGCAAGATAAGAACTAAGGATGCAGAGTAGGCAAAAATGATGTCTGGTAAAACCAAAATAATCCTGCAGAGAAGGAAGGCAGGGTGTCTGATGGAACCAGAATAATCCTGCAGAATTTGCAAAACGAGAAGAAGTCCTCATCCCAAAAATAAATGTCAAGAGTAGCTGAGATCACCCAATTTTCTTTTGGGAAGAAGCAGAGGAACACACAACTCCAATGTTTTACAGGGAAGAATGAGGAGGAAAGAAGGTGACAGACTCTGTTATGGCTTTCCCTCTCAAATTGTTCCTTGGACTGATGGATTATAGCTATCAGTATGAACTAAAACAGTATCACTTCAGTGGCACTCTACACTTGTAACTAATTTAAAATAAGCTTGTCAGGGATGATTGATAGTGATTAAGTGCTAACTACTAGCAATGTGTGCTGTTAATGAATCTAGTCAATATGGTCAAGAATCATTTTGAAGCTTGAAGCTGGTTGATTTTGGAGTCTTCTCCCATTATATTACAATCACACTGTTCTTTTAAATTTAAGTATTTACTATATAGAGGGCTACTTATATGCAGTTGCAATATTATGTTTACATTATAAATTTCCATGAGACTGAAACAAAATTTTCTAGATATTTATAGATTCAACACACTAAAGCAAGAAGCAACATGAAACACACAGCTTTCCCACCTGCCTTCTTACAGGGTAATGTAGCCTTTAGGATATGTCATGGGTTCGTATTTTTTTCCTTCTCCTTTCTACACAAAGTAGTACTAAAGTAATTGCCTTGGAAAGACATGAAAAAGACAATACTAAAATAATAAAAAAATAAGTAAAAGCAAGTAAAATAATAGTGCCTATTTTCCTGGTCTATATGTATATTACATGTGTGTGCACATGTGTACATATATATGGCAGATATAGGGGGTATTAGGATTAATTTAACTGGGCCTGAGATGACTTCTCAGTGTATGAAGAATCATGGTGGGATCTTGAAGTCATTGTATGTGCATGCACATACCCACACAAACACCTTAAATTATTATCTATTTTGTACATACATTGATGGATTTTAATAGTAGAGCAAGAACTCCTCTCAGCCCTGCTGTTCTCCTCTTTATGGCTATCTCAGTCATCATATACTTCTATGAAACAGACCTGCAATGAATCCTCTACAGAACAAATGCCTTAGCACATAGAAAAGCATAGAAGAAGAACAAAAGAACCACACTAAACTCCCCATATTTAAAGATTTTAAGAGTTTTATGCCACTTGCTCCAGCAGCACACTTTTCAGTGAATAAAAAGAAAGAAAGGGGAAAAAATATATCTGTACTTTCTCCTTATTCAGTGAAATAGTGTCTGATTTAATTCTATATCACTGGATCAGTTTATGAAAGTAGTGATGCTAATGGTGAAGTTATCTATCAGTGGGCTCATTAATTTGCAGTGGCTATTTCTCTTGACCTAATTTCTTTTCCCGCTTGAAATCTGTTTGAAATTTCATCTCACTACAATCAGGTTTATTGGAAATATTAATGACTGTGCTCTCCCCATAAGCCACCAGAAGGGTAATTGACTCAAAAGATGAATTACAACATCTGCATTAACAGAATATAGAGTTGTAGAGTGGAGTCCGGCTCTTTGTCCTTTGCTGCTCTCCCTTCCTTCACATTGAATGTGATCCTGACAATTAAGAATTTTCTTTTTAAAATAGATGTTTGTTTATCCAAAGCTTGGGGAATGTCTCTTGAAACTTACTTAGTCTTTGAAAGAAATTGGAAATTGCTGTGAACTAAAGAGCCCTTCCTGATATTCATGAGTTTATGATACAAACATAATTTCTCAACATTATTTATTTGCCTTAAAGAGAAAGGAAGGAAATAACTACTCTTCTAGATAAAGAATATTCCCAACTCTTCAGTGAACATTCTTCCAATGAGAAACTGTTATGAGAGGGGAAATAGAAATCATTAAAATCTTGTCTGTTAGCCTACCTTGGGGTCTGTCCTACTGACAAAAGTGTTTAAGCATGCAAAAAATCAAGCACACAAAGACACTGAATATAACTTGGGAACAAGAATGTGGCCAGAATCTCTGGCTCTTTCAATGAAATGCTATGTTATTTGTGCCCCACATCTTTAACATGACACCACTACATACCTTCTATGAAAACATGAAAAAAATTCTTTAAAAACAATAAATATAGAAATGTAATAGCAAAGGCATTTCAGCATTTTCTGCTATTGTGTAAAGAACAATTTAATACAAAAAGAAGAGAAAAATAGAGAAAAATATTTTGCTTTTGAAAATTTACATCTGTAAACGGTGTAGTATTTTCCTGTAAAATAATTTTGTAATCAATTCTTATAGCACTTTAGTATATACCGTCTTAATTGTTCATGCTTTCAGAATAGCACATGGACATGAGGATTTAGGGGAAGGAGGCAGTGGTAGAGGTAATTTATTACCCATAGCCAGACTGCTTCAAGTACTTCTCTCCCCATGACCATCTTCATAGAAAAACGGAGGATAAAAGGATGAAGAACAGAGGATTAAAAAAAAAAAAAAAAGGAAATAAGAAAATTCAAAAGCTACTTTTCTTGTACTGAGTTGAACCACACAATTGATTAGTCAGACAAATGAACCAAATTAGTCTGAAGGTTACTTAGTTTTTCAGATGCAGACAACGAACTAGAAAGCCAGTTCAGCATTGACATTAACCTTCATAATCAATAAAAGTGAAACAGTTTTAACAGCCTTCTGTGTTGATTTCTTCACTCCACCTCCTTCCTACAACTTTTGGGTCATTTTCTGATACTTTTCTTATATTGGTGTGAAAAGAGATTGAGATCAAGAATTATTTCTCTCTCATTTCTAACTCCTGAAGTACTAACTTAACTCTTATTTTCAGTATCTTTTCCTGTTTCTATCTCTGACTTAAATCTTGCTTAAAATCATTAAAATCATCAACGTTTTTAATAGTTATAAAAGTGTTCCTTTTGAAGACAAACACTTATGACTCAGGTACAACAGTTATTATGGAAATTATGTTTATCCCTATGGACTTTAGCTTTAGAATTACTTCTCTCAGCTCACCTACACTTGTAAAACTTTAGGGAATTATTATCACAATACTACTCCCGCAAAAAACAAAAACAAAAACAAAAACAAAAACAAAAACAAAAACAAAAACAAAAACAAACACAAACAAACAAACAAACAAAATTCTCCTGGTCACAAAAAAACCCCTTCAGAATATCTGCACTTGGACTTCAGCATTCAAGAACCATGAGGATTTATTGTACTTCTGTTGACCTTAATTTCACTTCACTCAGTATAACCTCTTGGGTTAATCACTTATTATGCTCACACCCTCAGAAGTCAGTATCATGAAACATATGTGATAGCATCTGCTTCAGTTAAAACTGAAAAATAGTTTCCATTATAGCTACCTGTTTTCAGACTCCCTGCTTATTGCTGCCTCAGTAGCATTCTTTATAAATAAAAGAACTCAAAACCCCTTCTGTGCTATCCCAATTTTTATTCTGCAACACTATTTTGTTTCCTTGACCAAAGATGGAGAGATCGTGGATAAAGCAGCCACATTGTAGGTAGTGTCTAAAGGCCTACAATTAGCTCAGCAAGGAATAGCTTCACCCTTTCCCATCAATGGTCACCTTTATCAAGAATCACATGCAGTGAATATCCATTTTGCTGATGGCATACTGACAGAATTTCTGTTCTTAAGTTTTCCTCATTTTTAAAGCATGCCTTTCCTTGGTAACAGTGACCTATTACTGCTGTCCTGTAATGTGTTCTTTACCCTTATATCAGAAAATCCTAGTTCCTTAACTTAATGAAAGGCTTTCAGGCTTCTAAGTCTTAGGAACAATTATGTGGTTTCTCCTCACTTCCAGATGTTTAGTGATGGTAATAACGAACAATTCAACAATTCACCCAAAGGATAACAACCTGGTGTAAAAGATTTTGAATTTTTAAATCTCATTTTAGGACACTAGAAGACAGTTAAAAGTGCATTAAACAAACACTCAAATATTGTGCGAGAAGATATTTGAGGGCTGGCCTCCACTTTCTCAACTATTTAAAAGTCTGTACTAAAATCAAAGCATGGTTCAATGTGCCTGTGTTTTCACAGAGATTCATGTCTTCTTCACTGTGGTACCATGCTCTTTGAGGGAGAAACACTTTAAAGTTTAATTAAGCTTCACCAATTACTCATAGACTAAGAGGGGATTCTTCCTTTCACCTCTCTTTTAGCAATGTGTCAATTCTTGAAAACTAATAAAGTCTTTGAAATCTAGAAAGCTCTAGGACATGAACAGAAATTAAAAGACACCTCTAATAGAACTTAAAACTTTCTAAGCAATATTTTTTCTTTCCTTTTTTTTTTTTTTTAACACATTGCTGTTTTCCAAAAGAAAAATAGGAGAAATATTTTTAATACTTGTTACAGCAAGTTAATTTTACTCAACCACTGCCACAAAATCTCAATAGTGGAAGGAATAAAAGTTTGGGGATCTCTTTTCTATCTTCATTTGTTTATTTTCTTGTATCTCTATGATGGATCGATACAAAAAGATACCTCTCTAAAGCTGAATAAAATTGAGATTTTCACCCAATTTTAAATGCCATCATAAAACTCTGGTCTTAATTTTTTTTGAGCATTGGAGGTCTTGCAGTGTCTCTGAAGGTGGCAATTAAACTGCACGCAGAAAATGGCACTTATAATTATTTTTGAAAGAGAAATAGAGGAATATTGAAGGAAAAGGAATTACATGCAAGAGAGATCCCATTTAAACTTTAAACTGTGACATAAATGGCACATCTTCTTGAAGTCTGCCCCTCCCCTTATCAACCACAGTTAGTAATATTAAACATGAATTAACAATTGTATTTCTGCTCAGTCAGACGGAAATGGTATTGAAAACAGCAGAAAAAAAATGTATGCTAATACTGACTTCAGCACAACTTTACATTTAAGTCTAAAGCTTCCAAACTTACTAGGGGAAAAAGGTAATTTTCCACTGGCACAAACATACCCTACAGACACAGCATGCCATCCATGGCAATGATAATTCTGATTTCAATTAGAACTTGCTAACTCTCCTGTGCCTCATTTTTACAAGGAAAATACAATTGAGAAAGGCATCACTGTGATTAGCTCCTACAGCCACCTTTTCTGAGTAGTCTGAAGTGACAGCCACAGGGGTAAAAATGATTGTACTAAAATGTCTACTAATGAGGCCCCTGTAGTACTGCTCCAAGAAGGACCATTATATGCTACATTTGTCAATTTCATCTCTTTGGCTTTCTTTTTATCATCTACAAAAATAATGATTAAGAGAGAGAGAGTCTTTTTAAGGCTTTATTCTTGATTAACCTTCATAATAATGCTCATTGCCTTCCTGTACAGCTAAAATGTTCCATACTTCCTACGGACTTTTTGAGTTTCTTCAGACTCATATGTACTCTATGATAACAATCCACAAACTTTCTGCTGAGTTATAAAAAGGGAGGTATCAAAAATACCTGCAAATAACCTTATAAATGAAAAGTAGTAAGTCGAATGGAAAACACTAAAGGTTTCTCTGTTCTTGTGGAAGTTACATTAATGACAACAGTATTCATATCTGTCACAAACAAATTAAAAAGAAAAAGGAGATGGGAATTTAAAATAATATTAAATTAAAATATAATAAAAATATACCTAAGAAATAAAAATTATAAGAAGAAAAGAAAAAAGGAGTCACAGAGGCAGTAGCTAGTTGCATGACTGCAGAGGAGGAAGAAGAAAAAAATACTGATTTTCAAACATGAATGAAGATAAAAACTGATAATGGAATCTACTACTTTCACTCTGCACTGTATAATTGAAAAACACATATACACAAAATAAAATTCCTACATACATATGGCTCTTAATAGAAACATGATAAGCACTTGCACCCAAGGTAACTAAGAGCTACGTTCTAGGAAAAAGACCAAGTTCTTCAGGAATACACATTTTAATTTTTTTTTATGTCTCTAAAATTTCAATATTAAGGAGCAAATTCTTTATTTATTCTGAACTCTAAAGTGGTGCTAAAGAGAAAACTGACACTGAGTAAGGGATGAAATGCACAATATGGACTTCAAAAAGACCTAAAACACTCAAAACTGAAATTATTTTTGTTCATGTCATAAAACAATAAAGATAAGGACCATTACTTTGTAATATTTCTAAACCTATAACAGATTATTAACGTTATAACAGACTTACCAAAAGTATAATAATGTCTCCAAAAGTGGAATTTATATATATATATATATATAAGTGTTTCATTTGGGCATACATATTCATATATATATATATATATACATATGATAGTTTCTAAACTTTGGAAGTTCAAGCATGTGGTCATTATCAATTATAACTTTTTAGAACATTTTTTAAGATAAATAAACCTTTACAGAAATATTTTTGATGGATTATGAGGAGCTAGCAGAAATGAGGGCATGTCATTTTGGGTAATTCTGCTCTCAAATTTCAAAAGACGCATGCATTTTACAAACGTTCAGGTTTGAATCAGAAGCATGGAGTCACGATAAAAGTAAGAGGATTAATTAACTTGAAATTACAGTTTTAGGGTTTATATTTCCACTTTGAATACCTCAAAAATTTCTTAAGACATCAGTAATGCCAGTTAAAGGTTAAGCATCTTGATTTTGTTTTCTTTTGCTTTTACACCCATTCTTTAGGCAATAGCTGATTCATATCTAGCAATAAAACCTCAACTTTGTAGACCTGACTAATTTTGCAGACATATCATGTGATGATTACTTAGACCATATACTTTACACAATTGTGTTTTCAGATATTTTTTTGTTCTGTTTCTGGAAAAGCAGCCATTACGCATGACAAGTGTAATTTTCCATCGCAAGGAAGATTAACCTGCTGGTAATTCCACTTGGCTTACAATACAAATGTTTTAGGATTTCTATATACCATTTCTATTTGAGAGATTTTCAAATACTGTGCCCACTTTATCAAAGGTTACTTTATAATTTAAATATATATATTTGTAGACTATATTGATGACTGCCTCCCTGAAAATGGAGATTAACTTTCATTATGAAACCACCAGACAGTTTTATCAAACCACCTTAATGGTTAATTATTCAATTTTTCTAAGGTTTTAACAGAGTGTTTATCCCAGGGCACATGTTATGTTTTCAGGAAGGTGGGAATGAGCATGAAATATAGTTTCCATAAACCCAATTTTAGAAGACTATAATAATTTAAGACTTTTAATGTTTGTTAAATATTTTGGATTCTACAGGCATATGATTAGGGTATTCTTCTTTATTAGGGGAAGCCTGCAAGAATTCTTTTCACCTGACAGTTTCAAATTATTAAAATTGCAGTGATTTATTTCACCTCCAATATTAAGCTCTTTCTTGAGAAAGTTTAGCCCTTCCACTAAAGTCCAAGTTCCATTCTTTATGGCTAAAATAAAGATCTAAATCATTAAATCAAGCTCTCTCTATCTATGTTCTCTGACACTGAAAATATAAAAACAGTCACTGGAGATACAGGGTAATCCTTCTTGGATATTACATGTTTAGCTAAAACATTACTTCTTTTCTACTATATATCATCCAAACACTTTCTGAATCCTGTTTGGCTCTTTGCCAAGGCAGACACAGCCAAGACTACTCATTTCATCCTTTTGTTCTTAACAGGAGAAAGTAATCCTTCCATTCACTCTTCATTTTCAGTATAGTTTTCTAAGAGTCCAACAGTTCCTGTGTTGGCAGCCTCAACTGTCTGGTTCAAAAATAAATCAGAAACAAAGCCAGGTCATCTCTATTTTTTTTTTTTTAATAAAAACAATCCAGCATGCCCTGTAATGAATGTATCCTACAAAGGATCTCGAATGTTTCTCTTCTGTCATTAATATTTTATTAGTTTTTGTTGATGCTAGCATTATACTAATATTTTGACTTCTCTGTATAATTTGCAGGAGTGCATACCAGCCAGTATAGTCTAGTGTTACCTACAATTCATTAGCACTACTTTATATCTTATCATAGCATATAACCCCAGAACTGAGGACTAATTTCCTTTACACCTTCATGACAATATCCTTGCACACCTTAAGAAGCATTAAGTACTTACCTCTAGATCTTTTCACTGCTTTATGAAAGAGACCTTCTGACCAGTAGCTATTCCTCTGTCTCTATTTACTATAAATACAATCTAATTGCTTCTAGACTTACTAGATATTATCTATCTTGTATAACTTTTCACAGTTCTATTTTTTTTAAATATTAAGCAACATGTTAGATACTATTAAGCTAATTCAATCAACTGGATCAACAACAACAAAGGAAAAAAGGTTTTGCTAAGAGAGTTATTATTTGATCAAAGGGAATGTAATTCAATACATTGCCATTTACACACTTATATACAGCATGCTGAATGCCTCAGTGCCCACACCATTAGCCAAACATTGTTCCTTTTCACTGAATGATTCCTCTTTTGTCTTCATTTAGTTCACAATGTAACTGTACCATTTCTTTCAATTTATGTAAATCGTATTCAAATACAGATGAGCTAGAGTGTTTTGCTGGTAAGGTGTAGTTAAAAACATTATGGACACTATTTGAGGCATTTTGCTATGAAGTATGACTGCAAAACATGAAGGTGAGTACTGAACTGTAAAAGTCCTGAGAAAGTTCTGGTTATTGCATAAGAAAGGGAGGAGAATGACAACATTGAAAGCCAGATTTTGATTCTGTTTCTTTCCTTTTAGAATCTTCTGATGATTTTTCTTTACCCAGGTTTGAATTTTTTACTGTTTTTAGCAAATTGCCCTAGCAATATTACTTTCTTTCAGAATACAGTTGTGTGGGTTTTATTGCTTCACACTGTTGAGTGGAAAGGATTTGCCAGCTTGGGAAAATGCCAGAATTTGCATTTTAATAAAGATATGTCAAACAATAAACGTGCTTAACATCCTGTGATGGATCTGGTGAAACTGTGTCTTTTAAGAGAGTATTACTGCACTCCGTACATTTTGCTTCACTTGTTAGAGACAGAGCTAAAAAAAAAATGTATGCATTAACTTCTTTTTCAGCAATACCTGAAAATCTATTACTGGGGTACCACAACTGAGTTAGAACTGCAGTGATATACAAAATCTCTCCAAAATTCTACACTTAGCCTAAAAATGACACAATTTGGAGTCAGGATGATGACCTGAATTTCACTTGCATCACACAGGGGAGGCCTTACCTATGCTATTAACTACCTGAAAGGAAATTTCAGGGTGGGATGTGTTGGTTATTTTTCCAAAGTAGCAAGTGAGAGGGTAAGAGAAAATGGCTTCAAGTTGCACCAGGAGAGGTTTAGATTTGATAGTAAGAAACATTTCTTCACCAAACAGGTTGTCAAATATAAGAACAGTCTGCCCAGACAAGTGGTTAAATCACCATCCCTGCAGATATTTAAAAGACAAGCAGATGTGGCACTCAGGGACATGGATTAGTGGTGGACTTGCAGTGCTGGGTTAAGTGCTGGACCTGATGATATTAAAGGTCTGCTCCAAACTGAAAGATGCTATGACTCTATGACAGGATGAAACTGTTCAAGAAGGCAACTACAATTACGAAGTGGTTAGAAACCCAAAGATCTAGCAGTGACCAAAAGATGAGAGGATGCAATGTGTGGTTAACTGGTTATAGTTTATAGGACTTTTCCCTTGAAGTATTACCTTTGCTGTCCAAATGCTTGTGAAAATACAGTGCTATACCACAGTAACTCAAAAAAAAGAAACAGGCTTAAAAGAAAAAAAAAGCAAGTAAAAAAAATCAAAGTCACTAATTATTCTTGAAAATATTACTCTATCAGCCCTCCACATTGCTAACAATTTTATGAAAACAGTGGAAATTGTGAGAAAGTGACTGAGAGATATCATAATAATTTGACATAAGCAGAACCAAGCAAGTTTCTTTTGGATTCAGTATATGAAAATGGAAACACTAAGTCACTAGACATATTACTGACTCATCAGTCCTCTGTCTGTTATTTCATTCAGCAACATGTGGTAAAACAAAAGAAAACAAAAATACCTCCTGTAACTTAAAAAAAAAATACTATGTTTATGGATATCTTCTTTCAAAACTGGCTCTGGAATTTAAAATGTGTCATATAGAGAAAATACCCTCCACTGCTGTGGAGACAAACCAAAGCAAAAAGATATCCTACAGCTCATCAGTTTTCAAATGGAGCATAGAGGTGGTGAAGGATATTTCTTTGATCTCTGCTTCCACAGACACAAGAAATATAACAACCTTACAAGATCCTGGTTTTCATTGAAGTAAAAGAGTAAATAAGAACATTTCCCCGATGAAAACCCCCACCTTGCCAGGCAACTTGCATTTGAATACAGGAATTCATCAAAGCAGTAGTCTTCACATTTTTCATATAATTTCTTGGTGTGTTGTTTTTTTTATTTATTTGAAATTTTTAAATTTCTTAATTTTATTTCTTTTATTTTTATTTAATTTTTAAAATTTCTTTGCTTGCTGTCTGCTAATGAATCCAGTCATGCAGGTATAGACCTACTGGAGCAAAGTACTCTGTAGTCTGTCTCTGCCAACTTTAAATCATAACTGCAGCTTTAATTTGTGCCAACTTTAAAGTACTAGTTTTCCTCAAAATTCTGAGTCCTGTTCTCCACCCTACAATGCACTCCTTGCAAATGGCATGAAGAAAACTGCAATTACTTAGGTACAGTGTGCTTTATGATAAGAAAGCAGTGTAGAGAAGGTCTGTTGTAAATCCTTATTCAAATCCAGTCATAATTCTGTGCTGAAATGTCACCATCTTTAAAAAGGAGCAACATCTGGCAATGACAGATACCTAATTACCTTCATGTAATGAGACATTTTTTGTGCAAATAGTGGATAGAGTTTAGGTGCACCATAAGTTAAAATGTAAAAGCACCAAATCTATTTTCTTCCTAATAAAAAATGTCATTACATTTGATAGAGGTACAACAAAGATTCTTTAATTGCTGGTAAATATGCTTAAAAATAAAGAGTATATATTTATTTTATGCTTTTGATGCTTTGGGTTCCAGACATCAGTTCTAAACTAACAACATTGCTTGACACCTATTAATTGCCCATGTTTTCACTGTAACTTGTATACCCTGTGAGGCATAGCTAACCATTTTCTATGGGGAATCTAATATTGCTTAGTATTATAGATTTTTCTATAATGTTATATGAGTACTAAATAATAAGAAAATCTCTCTCAAAGCAGAATTTTGTCGTGGATTTGGGGGTGTTTTTTGGTTATGTTCATTACTTTAATCTTCAGATTTAATTCACTTTTGGACACTAAAAATGTTACTCTAACTTCAGATATTCAGATATTAAATAGTCTTTATTTCCAGAGCCTCCATACTGAAAAAAAAAAAAAAAAGAAAAAAGTCTATTTCAAATTTTCCATTGAGGGCACAAGTTCTTAGAATAAATAATGGTGAGCAGGAAAGAGAAGACAGAGTAGTAGCCTTGAAACTGCCTTTATTTATTATCAGCAAAATATATTAAGTTTCAACTATTTTACGGAATTTTTTTAAGGACTTTTTACTTTTTTTCAGTTTGTAGAACAAGAACTGCAAGCTTCCCCTCAAAGCCTCCAACAGATACCAGTAAGAAGTAGAGTCAGAATATTTTATAGACAGATGCTCCTGCAAACTTTAGCATGCCAGCTAAGCCTTAGTTGGCATGTTTTAAAACCTCCTGGAACATGAAACTGTCCTTTCTCTAAATACGCCACCTTCCAAGAGCTCTGGGGAGATGCAAGGGTATTAAAAAGATACAGGAGGTGCAAGGTTGGGGAAAGAGGAAGGGTGTGGGTGGTAGCCCTGTGAGCTGGCAAAGTCTACTGGAAAAGGACCAGCATGCCATCTGCCAACATAACTGCTTAGAGAGGGAGCTACAGTTTGCAGCTACAGTGAGAGAACCAGACAAATATATTTACATGATCTGGCTGGTAATTAGCATGCCTCTACAAGGTTTTCTTATAAGGTGCTGAAGAGTCATCCCACTTCTAGCTTCTGCAAAAGTTACTTTTTCTGAATTGTCAAGAACTGCTTTTGGAAGGCCAAACTTGAAAATGAAAATAAATATACCTTGGCTGAGTACTACATTTCTACCTGAGATAACAACATATTAAAAACAAACAAATAAACAAACAAACAAACAAACCCCTGCTAAATGCAAAATTATCAAATGCTTGACCTATGTTTAATTTTGCAATTACTTATTAATACTGAAATGCAATTCAACAGAGTTATATTCATGACTTTATAACCATTTATTAGGTCACATAACAATAATGTATTTGTGTATCATGCAAGAAACACTTTTGATAAGTAAATGCAGCCTTCAATGGTAGATCCCTGATCATTCACCTTGTTATATTAACTTTTGAGTCTATCCTAGATAGTTTCAGCTATCTCACTTTAAGGAAATCTGACACAAAATGCTGAAGAATTAAGTGTTATCAAATTGAACCATGCAGTGTCAGAGCTGGACAACTGACCATGGCATATAGTCTTACAAATAACATTTCAGGTGTGGTCAGTGTATTAAAAAAATTGCTTCTAAACTGAAAGAATACCAAACCAAATAATTTATTTTCACTAAACAAAACTCCTTCCTTCCCCTGAAATCATGCAAAGATGTTACACATTAATTCAAAGAAAAAAATTAGTCACATTGTTGTCCATCTACTCAAGATTTATATGTTGGCTGCAATCTCAGGCTACACTTAAGAATATTCACAGCTTTCATGTGATAGAAAATGTGTGACTCACTTGTTAAGTGGAGGTGGTTACAAGGATTAAACTACACTTAAATCTGGACCAGTTTGAAGAGTAATTGAAGTTGTTTTAATCTTTGAGGAACTTTAAGGCTTAGATCGTATCTTCTTTAGGAGGTATCCCCTTATTTTTGCAAAACGTAGCAAGAGTAATCAGAACTCTTGTTAATGGGATCTTGATTCACAGCCAGAAAAGCCAGAATATATAAAGACTCTACAGAGGTAACTTCAGAAAGTTTGTTCTATCATATAAGAAGTGGCAGCATGACAACAGTTTCAAAAGTATAGCTATTTCTTTGAAACTTAGTCCAAACATTGCTTCAAAAAATCACAGTCAGAAAAAAATATTTAGACATGGTGTAAGACATGAATTTGCCTAACAGACATGTGAATGTAAGCTACATTTAGCCAAACAACAACAAAAAAAGAATACACATGATGACATTTACCAGTGCAAAAGTACAGAGACATTAAAAAAATTGCCATTTGCCTTGCATAGACACAGTCAGTGGCAGCTGGAAAAGGTACACTGGGAAAACTATATGGATGCTGCCAGTTCTGTAGGGAAGAGGATGGAAAGCAAAACTGGAGCTTAAATTGGCAAGGGACACAAAAAAAATAACAAAGGCTTCTACAGGTATGTCAGCCAGAAAAAAAAAAAGGTCAAAGCATTTATGCCACCACAACTGGCATATTGGAAACTATGGACAAGGAGAAGGATGAGCTACTTGACAACCATTTTGGCTCATTCTTCCTGTCAACCTCTCTTTCCCCCAACTTAAGTGAACAGAAAGCAGGATGGGGACTGGGAAAGCAAAGACTCTGTAGGAGAAGGTCAACTTCCTGAGGAATTCAAATGTAAAAAAGTCTATGGGACATGATGAGATGCATCCCAGAGTCCTAAGGGAATTGTCTGATGCAGTTGCCAAGCCACTCTCCATGATATTAGAAATGTCATGGCAATCAGACTAAGTCCCAAGTACCTGGAAAAAGGGAAAACTACACCCAAATACAGTGTTTATAAACATTAGAAAGGAGAACCCCAAGAACAACCTACCTGTCAGCCTGACCTTTGTGCTGGTGAAGGTCACGGAACAGATCCTCCTAGAAGCTCTGCTAAGGCACATGGAGAACAGGGAGGTGATTCAGGACAGCCAGCATGGCTTCACCAAGGGTGAGTCCTACCTAACAAACCTAGTGGCCTCCTGTGATGGAGTGACTACATTAGTGGACAAGGGAAAACTATAGATGTCATCTGTCTGGACTTGTGTAAGGCCTTTGACAGGATTCCCTACATCTTTCTCTCTAAACTGAAGGGATATGGATTTAATGGGTCTATAGGACAACTGTCTACACAAATGGCCATCACACATCATGGAACCTTGCTTTCCTGGAGATATCTGAACACCTCCCTGCCCATAGGAAGTGATGAATTAATCCCTTATATTGCTATGCATACTTACATGTGCAGCTTTTGCTTTATCTATTAAACTGTCTATCGCAATCCACGAGTCCTCTCACTTTTACTTTTCTGATTCCTTCCCTATTCCACCACAGGAAGGTGAGTGAGTAACCAGGTGGGGCATAGTTGCCAGCAGGGGTTAATGTACAAAAGGTAGGCAAAGACAATAAGGAGGAAGTCCACCTTAGTTTCCATAATGCAGTGGGTGAGAAATCAGCCCCACAGAAGAGTACAACACCTGAAACCACAAGCAATTTTCTTCCATGCTCACACATCCTCCAATTTCAAAGAAACTCCTTTAATTTCTTTTAGTCCAAGTTCAGATGAGAGATCAAGTGAATTGAAAAGCTGTCCTTGAACCTTACTCTTTATCCACATGCCAAGCTTCAAACAAATTAATCAAACAGATTCAGCACACCTGAAATGGAATCTAAGAATGAAGGAATAATTGAGTCCCTGAATTCATTCATTTGATGTGGCAGGAATGGCCAAAAACAAACAAAAGGATAGTAAGAGTATTACATTTTGTGGGACCTAAATGGAGATCAGCTCATTTAATCTAAGCTTCCAGAAGTGTCTGATGCTGACTACTTAATTCATTACCTACCCCTGAAATGAAGGGTTAAATATAATGTGGGGTTTTTTTCTGTGATACCACCTATGTAGTTAATACAATTTTTGCAGATTTTCTTTTTCAAGAGAGGGCAGGTTGATAGATATGTCATAAATTCATTTTGCAAAACTGATGTATGATTTTAAATCTTGCACATGAAAACTTTCATGAAAATTGATCATTAACTCCCTTTGTTCAAAATTACAGATTTTCACCCAAAAGTTTTACTCTCCTAAGTCATCTTCATTCATATAGCTACAGAAAACAAAATAAATCTATACTTAGAAATCATGAGAAAAAAAGAGACTTCTGAGAAAAGCTTTCCACTCTATGGACACTCATGCATAAGCTTGGAAACCTAATTTCATTATTTTTTAATCTTCTGGTAGAGTTAAAAATGAAATAAAAATCAATCTCAGTGCTCTACTCCAGAATGAAATTTGACCTTGCAATTCATCTGTTCCTACTGTGCTTATGAGTTACAGCTGTCCATCTTTCTTCAGGCATAATTTGACATTTTACAAAATCATGGAAAAGCTTCCATGGATTTCATGCTAGCATTCTGGGGCTCAATAACTTATTTCAGAGAGCCCAGGCAGCAGTCCATCTTTCAACATACTTTGCCAGCATTTGTGAACCTAAGATCACAAATGTTTGCATTGCAGAATTCATGTAATGTGGGGTGCCGAGATGTATTTTGTTTTCACAATAAATTTATATTTTCCTCACAGAAGCAAAGACAACAGAATCTTTGTGGATTATGCAGCATAACTTGTATAAGTAGAATAAGGAAGATGCCGGTTCCAAGGGAAAGAATTGTCAAGTATCCCATATTTAAAAAAAATACTTGCAGAATTGCAACTGTGTACCCTAAGTCTCATTAAAAAAGATGTGAAAAAATGCCATTGTCCTCATGGAAATGGCATATAATCTGCAGCTAATGATTTCAGGCCTTCTGAATGTTGCAGTAGTAGGATAAAAATTTGAGGCAGGATCATTCATTCTGTAATTATCAATCAATTATCAATCACTAGGTCTCAGTGCAGTCACTAGAACAGAAGTACAAAACAATCTTTATAATTATTATCTGTTATCTTCTCAAATTTATTTCAAAATCACTGTGCTTATTACAGAAAAACTAAATGCTCGGAGTATGTTCACTGAAGAAATCTCAAGCTCTTTAATAATAATTTAAAAAAATATATGTTTCTCATCTTCAAGTTTATTTTTTTTCAAAAGCTTTGTAGTGACATGTTTCCACATATTTAAGTAGCATTACAAAGAAATATGTAATCTGACAAATGAGAATTTTGTTTCTAAATATACCTTAGATCATTGTAAAGACCCATAAAGGACATTGGGTGATTATGTTCCTGCTCTCAGCACAGACTTTATGAAGAAATTGAACACCTAAATTCTGAAATATATTGAGCTGCCTGGAAAGGAATTTGCAACTGCATGGTGGGACAGGCAGAATGGAGACCCCAGCATGATGGAAAAGAACTATGGCTGGTCAATAGGACATACCCAGCAGGAAAAAAAAAATAAATTTACACATATTGAGCACCAGATTGACCTAAAATATTCCACCAAGTCATGATTCCTGACATTTGAACTCTCTCTTTTCCTGCATCCCAACTCTTATGTTCCCTTCCATATAGAAACTACACTATCTTTAAGGAAAGATACTAAGTGTCTGCAATGTCAGATTATTCACTAGTGCCATTTCACTGAATAAACACAGTATGCTCAAAATGTTAATTCTTCACATGCAAAGTAAAGGGATGCACACAATGATTCTGCTCCTCCCTGGACAGTCCCCTGCTCTGCCCCAACAGAGAGCTGCACAAGCCCTGTCAGAGCCCTCTGCTGCAGGTTTGCTCTTCATCTGTCCACCCCCAAGCAACAAAGGTGTTGGCTGGTGCTTCACACTGTACTCAACACAGTAAGCATGTGATACACATTCCTAAAATCCACCCACTGGATGATGTATCTTCTCACAGAGATCATTCACAGGAATGAGCCCTTTGTATCTAAACATATTTGGATATCATAAGTTTGACAGCAAAATGTGTAGCTCAGCCAGTTTGTGTGGTGCCCCTTTTCATCGACACTGACAGATTATTAGAAATATTAACTTTAACTGAAAAAGCTTAGGTACTTACAGACTCTCTGACATTGAAGTTATAAACTAATTTGGGGGTTTTGCCCTTCAATTGACATCTACAACTTGGATGATAACCAGTTTAAAACATCAATCTGTGCCTGGGAATTTTCTCTCCAACAGTTTCTATTTTTAGATGTACTTCCAACTTTAGACAAAAGAAAAAAATCCATTACAAATACTTATTACTTTGATAAATATAAATTAAATATAGTTTTCTGCTTACATGAATTCTACTGTCATAAAAAAGTAAAAAATGGAAGCATATGACAGGATGATTTAAAAGAAGGAATTACCCCAGCTAGCTGAAAAAAATACCACAAAGGAAATTGAGGAAAGGAATCCCATGAGTCAAATTGAGATTTGTTATGTTAATGAGGAAAAAAACAACAACAACAAAAAAGCAACTCCGAAACTCAAAGAAACGCTTCTTGCTGATACTGCACTTGATTTCTGTTGATAACTTATTTAATAACAATATGGAAAAGACATGGCCAGCTGTAATCACAGAAAACAATTAATAATTTTAATATTAATATAATTAACTTACCTCTTGGGGTTTCCTTAGTTAGCCTTGGAATAACTTTTGAAACAGAGGTCACTAGTAGTTTAAGTGTCTGCAATGACCACCATTTGAAAATCGTTCTCTGGCCTTATATTCTGGAATTACTATTGAGGTAGTACTTAAAGCACAGTAAGAGATACAGAAAAATGACCTAATTTACCCCTCTTGACTTTTTATTAAACTCAAACGTTACAGTGAATAATAGCATATCAAAGCAATCTTCGTTTGCCTAACAAATGCCCAGCAAAAAAGTAAGTTTAGGTTAAAAACTATAAGCTTTCAGTTTCTGAGTTCCCATTTTATATTGAAAATATTCTAAATATGCTGGAAAGATTTAAATGGCTTCTCTCTATGGACATTACTTGTGCTGCTAAAATCAAAACCAATTTTGTATTGACTTTATTCAGAGTAAGATCAAACACCTACTCTTCCCTCAGACCTACTTTCCGCAGGACAGATTCAGTCAACTGGAATAAAATAAAAGCATGACATAAGAGGTTCCCTGAAAGAGCTTTCAGTGTTAGCTGCACCCGCAATGGAAGAGCATTATGAAAAGCTGGTTGCTTTTCCCAATTCCTAACCTACAGCTGCAATGATTGACTTCATACAAGTAGGGAAGGACCTAAGCAGGCACCCATCGCCCACCTTCTCTCTGCTTCATGGTCTCTAATTTCTTTTTCCCCTCTAACCTTTGCTTTCTGTCACTGTAATACTCTTAAACGCTGCTCTTTTACACGCTGTTTACAGTGCCTGGATTTCAGTACCATGGACATCTGGAAGCTGGATTTACATGGTGAAATGGTTATGGGCACTATAAGGCTCACAGAAAATACCTATTCTTTTATCAAATATGTTGACTTCTCAAGACACTTCACTCACTTTTCTAACTGACCTCTGCATGCTACCTGTTACACAAGTAATAATATATATGACAATAGCTCACACATGTAGCTACATGTAAATAGCACTATAGCTGAGAACTGTCTTTATTTGGTTTTGTTATGGAAATATCACAGTTTGACTATTGAGGAGGTACTGCTTCAGTCACACACCCACCACCCCAGACTGACCCTACTGGGACCAGAGCCCCTTTTCAGCTACAGTAACTCAATGGGTCTCTCTTTTAACCTGCCCCCCACCCCACTCACAGAGCCAAACCATGTTTCCTCACTAGCTCAGCCCTATTGCAGAGTCTCAGATGTCTTGTTCCATAAAGCCATACCTTCATGGTGGAGTAACACAGAAATAGTCAAGGCCAGTGTCTCCCAGGAGGGACCATGAATAAAGGAACCACTGTGCTTTTATCCCCTCACTGATCAAGCTTGACAGTCTGGAGTCCTTGGTTGCTGCCACCACTGAGTGTCCGGTCACCGGGCTGTGCCACATGTCCCCATACCCTTTGCTGTGCAAAGGGTGGGCAATTCACAGCCTCTTGCCTTGAGCTCCCACCCAGAGTTCAATCTGCACCTCCCATTGAAGCTGCACCCCGAGCTACCTGCACTCAGCAGTTTTTGTGTTTTTTATGTTTATATATATTCTATACATACATTTAAATGTATATTTGTATATTTAAATCCATTACTAAGATGGGGAAGTGAAATTCAGATCATATTATTTTATCTGTCTTAATTTCATTGCTATCATTCAGTTTAATGGGCATATTTGCTCATCAAAAGCATTTTAAATATTTCAAAATGCAAAAAGGGTAAAGAAATTTTGTGGAAAACGTGAACTGACCCACACTAATTTTGTACGCTATGAGTACGAATAATATATTTTTACATGCATCCTTATGTATTGTACAAATTTATTTTTTTGGCCTTTTACCTTCAACCAATGATATGATTTAATCAATAGCCTGGTTTAAATCATCAGCAGTGAAGGGCATCAGAGCAACAGGCATAGCAGCTGGAACATTGTCAGAAATTGTGTTAAAAATCTATTTCTGCTGTATATTTTCTTTCATTTGATATTTCTGTCACTGTAAAATGTGGTATAAGGTAACAAGCAATGCTCTGTTCAGCACACAAATTCTCCCCTACCAGTATCAAAGCTTGATAGGATAATGTCATGTGATATGGCAAAAGGTTGGAGAATGAGGAATAAGTTAAACAGAAAAACTAAACCTAGATGTCAGTTTGGCATGCAATCAAAGCTTTCGACTTCTAATCATTGCAGCTGCCTAGGCTTTGGTTAACTTCTCACTGATTTCCCCAAATAGGATTTCATCTAAAGTACCAAATTAAAAACTGAGGCTAAGGGACGGTTCTATAAATTGAAAAGCGTACAAATGAATAGCTAGCCAATACACTTGGCAGCTTTCATCTTTCTAAAGCCTCTGATTCTGAGCCTAACAGAAGTTGGTAGAGGTCAGGTTAGGTTTTGGGAAGAGGAGACACAGATAGTATGAACAAAATTAATGATTTCTTCTACTATATGTTAAGGAATTATTTAGTGAGGGAGGGGGAGCTATTAATGGATGCATTGTTTCTGACAATGGAAGGCTATAATGAAAAATAAAGCACAGTGAAGATCATCTAAGTAGAAAACAAAGAAAAGCAAACAAAACCAATAAAAAACCCACTCCAAACCAAAATCAACAACCCTCTCTTGTAATAAATCCCTGTGATCTGCAATACATTGCAAAGCTGAAAAACAAGCAGGAACAGCCAATTCACTTTGTGCTATTTCCTGATTGCTACATTCACGTACCCAGGCATATATACCCAATCCTCTAAAGGAAGGTCTAGGACGTGAAGGTTTACAGTGCCACAATATATTAGAAAAATGACACCTCAAAACAGTACTGTATTAAAACCAGAAAATTGATTTCAAAGACTCAGCACTGTTGAAACATTTCAGAATAAAATACTTTCCATCTCTTTCCTGCAAAGATCAGGGACTGCTTATCCTCTTTATTCCTATCCACAAAGCCTCATTAATCCTAAACGGGAAACAATTAATCTGATACATATTGCATGAAAAAAAAAATGAAACCTCTTTCTTATTCATATCTTCAGTCTTCAGAGGCTACTAAAGTCATTACAAATGCTTTATACCTCTCTGCTCAAATCAGGTGAATGATCACAAATGAAAACTTTTTAAAGGTCTTAAGTAATGTCTATGTATCACACCCTAATGACAGGAAGAGTAACAAAGGTTTCTTTACCCAGAACGGAGTAAATTTCTACTGATGAGAAGAATCACTAGCACCAGTTTGGCCAACTTCCAGTTTAGTCACACAGAATGGGTAAAATCTAGATACATTATGAAGGTCAATGGCAAATGTCTGCTGACTTTAATCAGGATAAAGTTATCCTTATCTGTCTTACTCCAGTCATTGCAAAGATGGTGCTGAATTACATTTTCTGTATCACCTCTGTTTATCCTCACAAAACACTCCTGCTAGTCTATACTGACATTTCATGTCCTTATTCAATTTCAGCATTTGAAAACTTAACGAATTCTGCCCTCAGTGACAATCATATGGGCTGTCTTGCTGAGGACATAATGATGTCACATGGCACAAAAAAGATGGACAAAAACTGTAGGCATCCATAAACCATTTCAGCCTCTGTGAGAAGAGGGGTTTTTTTCAAGCATCTTTAACAAATTCTTGGATATGATTTCGAAAAAAAAAAAACAACAGCAACTAAACACCCAAACCACATCCCCCCCAAAAAACCCCAAACAAAAGTAAACAACAAGCTAAAACAAACAGCATAAAAAACCCCAAATGAAACAAAACCAGCATGCTCTTGAAGGCTGTGTTGCAACTCTAGGCTCAGACACCCAAAGTTAAGTATCCACAATGTAGGTATTTAAACTCCAGTGTCAGGCAGTGAAGTACTAAGGCTTCAATACATTGTTTAATCACAGGGTGTGCTAATATTTAATATACTATAAAGCATGTTTCATGGTCTCTAATACAGACAATATTTAGAAGAATTTAAGAACCAACATCTCAGATGAACGTCAACAGAAAAAAAATGCTGTCACATAATCTTCAAACAAAGCAAATGTCCCTCCCTCCCCTCCATTAAGAGATTAAAATTGTTATTATCGTGAAACATATATGTAGTCTATTTTTATCCTACTTCACCTTTGAATTTAACACTAGGTCATAAAATCTTTGAATTCTGGAACATAATGTTCTTTTTAATTCTCTCCTCCTCCAAAGGAAAAATGCAAATGAAAAAAATTCCTTCAGCATAGAAGGTAATTCTACTTTATTAGGCATGGGACAGGTGAAGAAAACTTGTGAAGAGCTGTTCTCATTAATACTTCCTCATCTCTCCCACCTACAATGATAATTATTGGTTTAAGAAAACAAAATATCATAAAGAATGGTATAAACCCAGGAATGACAAGAATCTTTTCATACCACTATACTATCAAAATACCCACTTAGACAGCCTCTGTTGCACCTCACTTACCAGAAAAGACAGGCATCTTAGTAACATAAAATAATAGATATATCTTTCTTAAAATATTGAAATATATATTTTTTTCTTTTTTTTTTCTTTTTTTTCCACCAAGAAAAACAGCTTTGAAAGAAAATAAATCTGTGGGAGTATGTAAAAATGTCTTTTTTAATAGCAGAATCCAGTACTACACGTCAAATGTGTTTAGAACACTACATGCTGATGTTTTTTTTTCCTATATATATTATTATAGTTCTAGACAAAAGAATATGAACATTGAATCTGCTTAACTCCTGTGTTTTGAATCCCTATACAGGTCCAGCCTTTCCAAAACATTTCAACACTTTCTTTACAAAGAAGAATAAATCATCACCATCAAATTGTCCAGGCGTATGTATGACTGTTTTCTGTTTCTCATTTTAATGATATTCAAATGCCAAAAACACATTTTACCATTTGAAAAATCAGATTGAAATATAATACTGCCAGTAAGTCATGAAGGAGATAAAAAGCTGAAGGCAATACACCAAATCAAAAATATAATCATTCAGTACTTTAGGAAGTTTCTTACATTCTCCTGCTGTTCACAAATGCAGAACAATATACACAAAGTGTCTGTTGTCTCCATGAACTTTCATATGGTATATAAGGATGGATAGACACTAAATACATGCATAGATATTCTGTATGCATACATTAAACATATATGTCAAATCTTTCTGTGTCATAATGTATTTAATAAAGTGGGCTGACAACCTCTTAAAAATGTGTGCAGAGAAGCTTGCTAATCAAGTGCAAAGCATTTCAAACATCTAGAGATCAGCAAGTGATCTGAGGCTCAGAGAAGTGATAGGAGAGAGTGAAAATGTGTCAGGCACAAGCATAATACACAGTGATCATGCTCTGTTAGCACAGTGCAGCTCGGGGGCTCACCTCAAGTGCCTGTACAAACACATGTGGAGTTGAAAACAATCACAGGGAGTCCATCCAGGCTCCACAGGACAAGTGAGGAAGAGGGGTTGCACTCTATGGACATGGGTAGTTTGAATATATGGAGATTTGCACTGGAGCAGGTGATTAACTGATGGAGCTGATGCATCAAGATCAGGCTGGGTGCAGTGACGAGTGTCTGCTAAGGACTGATTGGTCAAGAAGAGAAAATGACGCCTCCTTTATAAAACTTGGTGAAGCCTCACAATCACAAGGATGGTTTTCAGAAGAGACAAAAACCTTCCAGGCTCTTCTGAAAGGGCAGAATGGTGGAGCACTAAAATTTGAAGAGACTTCTGGCCAAGATCAAGCATCAAGAATTGACTTTATTTAAAAGAAGTGTACTGATGGCTGATAAACTGACCTGAATACACACAGTTGAAACTATTACTCAAAAGACTTTAGAAAAGTAGATTTAAACTTGTTAGGGATCTGCTTGGTGGGGTCTAATGGGATTGCCCTTGAGGGTAAAGATGTCTTGGGAGAGCCAACTGATCATCAGTGACAACTTCTTCAAAGCACAGGAAAAGGCCAGTGTAAGGTCCAGGAAGTCTAACAGGCACAGCATAGCATCGGTGTGGATAACAGGGAAATCCTGACACTGCTCAGCTGAATTACAAAAGCCAATACTGCCTTAGAGTTCATACTACTGAGGACAATGATGTATAAAAAGAAAGTTATGCTATCAGCAAAAGGAGGACAAAGGGAAATGTGGGGTTATCGCTCAAACTGCAGGGAACCTTGTGGCAAAGAACATAGAAAAACTGATGTAATAGATGCCTTCTTTTCTTCAGTTTCTAGTGGTAATGACTGTGTCAAACTGCTCAGCTCCTCTGAGCCTGTGCCAGGGTGTGGGAGACTCAAGAATTATGCCTAGTAGAAGACTGAGGCACAAACCAATTTAGTGTATGGGACAAAAGCCACTGTTTATGGTCTAACAACTGTCTGGGCCATTAGGGTAGGTTTCTAATGACAGGAACATTTACCCACTTTTGAAAAAAAAGGAGGACAGTTATTAGAGGAGCAGCAGGTCAGTAAGCCTAGGCTCACCACTCAAAAAATCCTCTCCTGGAAACTACACCCAGGCACATAGAGTAGGAGATCCTACGTGCATTTACCAAGGGCAAATCATGCTTGATCAACCTGATTGTCTTCTGAGATGAGATCATTGCCTTGGTGAAAAAGAGTCTCCTTGATTTTAGCTATATTTTTGTCTTTTAAAAAATATTTTATTTTATCCACATTAATAAATTGGTGAAAATATGTTTTGAGCGGGTGGACTACTAGTTGCCGGCAAAAATTGCTTGGACTGCCAGGTTCAAGTGGTTCCGAAGGCATCTTGTTTATAGGGAAGGTTAATGGGGCTAATGATGCCTTTGCAGCTGATGCTTTCATTAATAAACTGGATCATGAGGCACAGGGCACCCTCTTCAAGTTTGCAGATGACACCAAGCTGGTGGAAAGTGCTCTGCATGATGGAAGTCTGCACTTCTATTCAGAGAAAGTGTGACAAGCTGGATAAATTGTCAACAGGTACCTCAAGTGCACCAATGGAAAACAGAATCCTTTCAGGACAGGGGCTGATCAAGTTGGAGGAAAATCTATTTGCAAGAAATAGCTAACAGCCTCAAGTTATCCTTGTGAAGGGATTACTGAGTCAGAGCAAGTTTATGGAATTCTCAAAAAAGAGGAAAAAGTTCAAGAAACTTGAGTCAAATCCATATTGGACTCTCTTCTCTTCCCTCAGAGTGGAAATCCTTGAGTGAAGGATATTTTCAGAGCACAGATTGGGAAACCACAATAAAAATTGATTGCAAGGATGTTTTTTCTAATTGTGGTTTGACATTTAAATTAACACCAACTGTTTGATTACTCAACTATCTTCCTCCTCCATGATGGATAAATATTTAATGAGAATAATCTCCACTGTGATTGTGAACAGAGTAAAGAAGTTAATTCTTCCTCTATTTTTTCTCAGATCCCTGAGAAACCAGGTATTATCTGAGGAGTTACAGAATAACTAGCTCTCCTCCAAATCTCTTTATAAGTATTCACCAGAAAGCTAATATTTATTTAGATACACCTAAAGGAATTTTGCTACCCCAGAAGAAATCCTGCTAAACTTTACACAGGACATCTTTAGGGTCAGAAGCATCACAGAATAAGTGTTATTTTTTACTTAAACTGGGTCTTCAATCTTAGTTACAGATGCAATAGCTCAAAGCTTTAGTCTGCTTGACTCAGATGTGCTGATAAGAGCTTGTTATCAGTAGCACTGGAAGGAACATGTGAGGCTCTTTTCAAAACCAGATATTTGAAAATCCACAAAGGCTACTATTACATTATTTCTGCTAAGAAAATATACCTCAAAATAACTCAACAAATCCATCAGCAAACACAGTTATTATTAACCTATAACTTCTTTTTAGTTCTATATTTAATTACAGTATGCTGTGTCGCAAAGAGGAGCTAGAGATAGAAGAATGCTATTAAAACTATATAACCCTCCCTGTGTAGAAACTAGAGTAGATCCCCAAAAGAGAGGGAAAAGAAAAAAAATAAAGGAAACCCCACGTGTTTTAAAATATTAAGGTATTACTTAATGTAACATTCATGACTGGCTCTCTTTTCCCTCATATATGAGAAAGGGAGAGAGAGAAAGTGAGATATAGGATAATACTTAGAAATATCTTATTGTTTTATTCACTAAGAATGGAACATTATATGACTAAAGGAAAAAAAAAAGGAAAAAACAGGAATATGTTATATATTGCTGATAGACAGCAGCATCCTGCTTCCAACGGCAGATTCTTAGCAAATGTCTTCACCCAGAGAGAAAAAAAGATGCATTCCTTATACAAGATTATGATTTGCACTAGATGCCAAAACAAGAGTGAGAGAGAACATCTAGATTTGCTTTCCCTTATGAGCCATTAGACCTGTCATAACAACAGTGAGACAGAAACTAGAATACTTTTCCTTAGCATCTCAAGAGAAAAGAGCAGGCAAAGCAAGTATATGAGAGTCTGGAAGTACAATTCTTCATGATGACTGAAAGATGTGGTCTAACCATTTCTGTTAATACAGCATATATACTCCAAATGTTCTACACATATCTCTTAACTTAATAAAATGTAGGTGAACTAGTTGATCAAAATATTGGAATATTGTTTAACAAAACAAGAACAGATCTATCTTCACCCCAGTAGGGCACTTGTTTTTCCATATGCTGCCTCATGTGCTTCTGCTGTGCATCTGTCTCATATAAAACATTAGATTGTTAGATTCACTATCAATTACAGACTGCAACAAGTTTGATTGCAATTACAACAGGAAAGGAAAACAGCTTGGATCCCTTAGGGGAGGTGCAGACACCAATGGAGTGAATCAAAAATGAGAATTGTACATTGCATATTCCTAATTAGGGAAAGAAGTGAAGTCAAGGTATATATGTAGATATTTATTTTTATATAAATCTGATTTTTATATAAACCTGATAAATTCACTTTCACTTCACGTTTGAGACAGAAGAGCAGCGCCTCATTGACCAACATCTATTTAGATGCATTTGAAAGAGCTGTTTTCCAAGCAATTTTAATGACAGTTCTAAACTGCAAAGAAGCTTACTTTGAAAACAAAGACATAATAAAATCGAATTACAAAGTAAATCGTTGCTTTTCCAACATTCCTGAATTACATCCAATTTAAGGGACTTCCTTTTACCAGTTAATAGGCATAAAAAGTTATTATCAGAACAAAATAAAAACTGAAAATTTCTACCAAGATTAATAAAAATATCTGTATACACAGACTCCAAAATTAAAATGTACAGAACATTTAATTTCTCAGAATCCTGACTGAAATAATTATTGTCATCCACTTGAACAACACAGAAAAAGCCCTCTTTTTTTTTTTTTTTTTTCTTTTTTCTCCAGCAGAAAAAGGTATCCCTCCACAATCTACTGTTTGGAAATCAAGCAATGTATGTGGTACATATTCAAGTGAGATATTTGAATACTCTTGGATTCTATCCTTTGACCTTAGCCAGTTTCCTAGAGTCTGCATCTCTTTTCTCTCTCAAAGAAAGATTCTGTTAATTTATGTCAAGCTCAGTCACAAGATTCATGTTCATATTATATCCTCCACAAACCTTCCTTCTGCTTCTGCTTTCAATTTTTTTTCCCTCCTTCCTATACAAGCAGACTCCCAGACTTGTGTATTAATATGTTGGGGTGGGAAGCAGTATTTCTACCACCAAGGAACATATGTTAATGTTGTCAATGCTGAAGTACCATTACAGTCCTAGAAGTTCCCTAGAAGGGATTGTTTTGATCACATGACACAGATAAGAAAAAAATGGATCTTAGATAAATGGAGCCACGACTACAACCGTCCATCGGCAAATAACAAAATTAACCTTGTATGACATGCAAGACAAAGCTGCTCTAGCTGAACTCTGTTACACAATTGTTGCTGACTTCACACTTTGCAACAGATTCGGGTTGAGAGAACAAAGTGATAATAACCTCCATGACAACTGCTGGTTGGCCTGACATATGGGTGATATCAAGGACATTTCTCTGAAACCACGTGATAATGAGGCCGCAGGCTCACAGCCTTGGTTTACAGTGGCTTACACCAACAGTGTGATTTATAAATCCACAGACAGTTAAGACAGTAACTCCACATGAGCGAACACACCCATGGGCATCCAGCATCCCACAAAAGACTGAACCTGAACCACACCCACAAAAGTCCAGTGGACAGCCAGGGCCCAGCCAGGATGTGCAGTTGGCATGTGTGTCCTGTATCACTGCATGCTGGTTTGAATTGGGCAGAAGGAAATGTAGCTTTAACTGGCGTGTGTCTATTGTAGAATAGGTTGATTAAAAGACAAAGTGCTATCCATGTGCTCTCATCTCTGCCACATCCTAAATACATTTTAGATTATTCATCACTGAGTCTTCTGTTTCCACTCCTGCATCTATTCCACCCCAGCCTTGCTCCCCCACAAAATCGTGCTGTCTGCACTGCTGCTATCACCTACATGAGACCCTTACCTGAGAGCTTCAGCATCTAGTATTTAGGACCATCTACCACAAATATTAAAGGCTGAAATGACTGAAACTGAACTTCAAGAAACAGAAAATCCATTAGCTCTGAAAATTGTTCTAAGGCTCTTTTTTTTTTTTAATTTTTATTCTATTAGATACTATGTTAATGGAGATTTGCTTTGCCAAGACTCCTTTTGAAAGAGGCTATATAATTGCCATTTAGATGTACAAAGTACTCACAGGTAATTCAGCTGTTTTTAAAAAAGCAAGAATACAAGACAACTTTATTCATACTCAATAGTACATTGCAAAATGTGCAGTCCTCATTCACTCTAGAGATCATCAATATTACTTAGGTATTTCTTAGACTATGAACATCTATCAATATTAAAATGATAAAAATATATTAGAACCTCTAAAGGGCTTTACATAAGTAACAGCTTGGAGGATTTTTTCAAAGCCTAACCTTCACAGGCACAGAAAAGGATCCTTAATTAAACTCATTAGACAGGCTATTGTTGTCATCTATCAAAAAACAACAACAACAACAAAGCCAAAGCCAATGTCCAATATCAGACAGTAAATAGAATAACTTTTTCCATTTTTAAAACTGAGAACAAGAACAGGAAAAAATTCACTCATTTTTAAAAACTCTTGAAGGATTGAACCTAGCTGAAAAAAAATTGTTTGTCAAAGACAATTCTTAGGGAAAGGCTGAGAGAGTTACATAAAATGTTCCAGAAATTAGCTTAAAATGTTAGAACTTTCTTCCTTTTAGTTACTTTAGTACTTACTTTCTGGTAATTAACATCTACCTTCCTGAAATACATTTCCCTAACATCTGTAGCTCTTGAGACATCAGCTTTTGCAATGTGATATATAGAGTAATATACTTTTCCTCAAAAATGGGTTTGATCATGAAGCATTACATACATATTGACCTTAGATTTAAATAAACCAGTACACTACAACTCTTTATATTAAAATTAACATGCAATGAAATAAAGTATTAGGCTTGACAGCATCTGCTAAAATACTACACTCAGAACCAATACAAAAGGAGCTAAGTAGATATGTGAATGTTTAGTCTCGCAAGGTATTTTATTGCCTGAGTCCTCCTCAGTGAGGTCCAACCATTATCTATTGCCATAAAAAGAATTTATAAATAGCTTTAGCCACATAGATTTCTAGTTGGAGACTAAATGTAATGGAATAAAATGTTTCAACTGGAAAGGACCTACAGTGATCATCTATCTCAACTGTGAATCCCACTTATTACTGTGTTCACTTAAAGTTACTTGGCTTCAACAGTGTCTAATGCCTTATTTTTTACTGAAAATTTCCTTCAAAATTGTTGTGGTAATCAATTAATTTATAATCACTGCATTCTCTATTCTTATTAGAAAGGAGACAGATATATATATAGAGGTTTTAATCTAGATCAGTTTTATACTACATTGGCATTCAACAAAGTTTATTCAGAATATTTCACACTAAAAATGTTAAAGTAATACCCTTAACTCTAAAATGCCTACACTGAAGCTAACGTATCCTACTATTAAAGACAAAAATTCAAACACCCAGTAGGTAGTTAGAAAATGTAGTTTTAAATTTATATCTGATACAGAAAACTCCAGTTTCCAGGAAATTTTCTTCTGATATAGCTTAAAGGAAGTTGCAAAAAGTGTGTAGTTTTGGGGAACAAGGCCTATATTACAAAGGGAATAGCATTGTACTGTAAATTTATCATTCAAGCAGTTGAACAAATGTAATTAAATATTTAATAAGATGCAACTAAATTTAAATGGCATTTATTGCTTTCAACCTTCAAAACACTACAAAGTTCTGGGCTTTTACATGGAGTTTTCTGGTATTAGTTTCGAAGAGACTCTCCTAAAAATACATATAGTGGACAGATTCTACAGTCCTTTATTTCACACAAAAATCCAGTGTGAAAACTGACAGATTAGACTGCATTTCTGGATTTTAAAAAAATTGTACATATCTGAACAGACCATGACTCTTCCTTAATGCAGGGCTTTAGAAATCAAAGCACTGAACTCTGGTGCTTCTGTGATTTCTGACTCTGATAGTGGAGGACAGACAGCATCTGCCAGACTCAATTTCTGAGAAGTCCACATGGTGCTCAAAAGGAGATTATTATTTTCCCTGGTTTACTAGGTTGGAGTTGAGAAGGAAATGTTATACAAGATTTTCAAGAAGATGCTGGAGAAGGGTACTGTTCAGTAGGTCCAGCTGTGAGCCATTAATTGCTCTGAGAGGCAGTAACTAACCACTCACTTATCTGAGTAAAGATAAGAGAAATGGCCTTACTATAAACTTCAGCTGAAATAATCTCTCTTCTCCCTGTCAGATGCTACCATACAGTTCTAGTTGACTACAGGCGTTACTTCAACTCCACACCAGTGTGACAAATGTTGAAAAGAATGGAAGGACACTTTGCACACATTTGCAGTGCTGCATTTCTTATGAGCCTCAGAAGTTCAGTCCATAGAATTCAGTGACAGCAGGACCCAAAAAATACCTATCTTAAAATTAAATGCTTGTTTTATTTGTTGCAGTGGATCTGATATCTTACCACCCATGGTTTGTCAGGTACCCAAATCTCCCACAAGTACTTCGGCATATCTCCAAAATTCAGTGCCTAAAAAGCAATAATATTTAAATAAAAAAAGATGTGTCAGCCTTACTACAGATCTTCAGATCACCCACCTCCCCAGATGGCCCAATATTGGTACTGTAGAAAGCAAAATGTGAGTAAATTTCTACTGAAGACAGATAAATAACTTTTTATGATGGTTCACAAACTTCAGAGGCCACAGCCTAGTGTTACCAGATATATGGGTGGTAGTATTTAAAATGCTACATCAAACATCACTGTGGTTTCTGAAAGCTGATTGTTGAACATTTTGTTGTAGTCAGGCAACAGATTTGCAGACGGGTTTTTATTGTTCTGTTTAGTGAACTACCAAGTTGTCTCATAAAAAGAAACTTTTCTCCTTTTTAGTTTAATGCACTATTAAGCTTTTTATTAAGATATTATTAATCAGCCTTGAGACTCAAAAAAGCAAAACCAGCAGATCTTTGAAACTGCAGTTAAAGCTGTGTTTAATGTGGGAGCATTAATGGATGTTCATGCTCTGTTACTAACTGCTGAATATAAATAGCACTATGTACTACTTCAGGTTCCCTCCTGAGTATCATACTCACACATCCCAAAATATCATGTCTCAGAGGACTAGAGTTATAAAGACTGTGTGTATATGACTGTATGAGAACAGTGGAGAGAAAGTTCAGCAGGTTACTAAGTTTGCAGAACCTTCAAATCTGCCTATTCTGAGAGGAACTGATGTCCTCATCAGGAAGGACAGTCAGAAAGTCAGCAACCAACACAGCACCAAGCCTTTGCACTGTTCTATTTTATTTGAGAAAAGAAAGCTTCCCAGTGAGAGAACATAACATTAAGAGTAATGTTTTTGGAAAGTCGGACAATTTCAAATCCATTCTCTGTAGAGTAATACGGCCAAATTGCAAATAAGCACTCTGTGCCCATATTCAGAAAGAACATTAGTATTCTGTACAGAATGGTTTATCCACTCCTTTACCACTCTATAGTGAGCAAAATCCTCTGAACACTTTACATCAAATAGTACTTTTACTTGCAATGGAAAACACATGTCTCTTCCAAAGTACTCCCAACAGATACCTTGGATATTTCACAAAAGTTCTGTGTTCTTGGAGAATTGTATCACAGTTCAGCTTTTTCAAGAAATCCCCTTGAAAACAGAAAGTCATTTTAAGTATTTTATCTACTAAAAGTACTTTCCTCTCATATCTGAAGTCACATTTCCAGCTGAATTCAGGAAGTCCCTTTTTGTCATCTAAAATGAAAAAGCAATAAAACAACTTAACCTAAAAAACCCAAAATTAAAATGCTTTACACAACCAGAAATGTTATTTGGTCTTACACAAGTAGAAATGTTACTCAGTCTTACACTCTGCTTGAAAAGGCACTTAGGTAATCCATGGACATTAATAGGGAGAGTTTAACAATAAGGTAAAGCCATCAGGAATGCCTCATTCTAAAATCTGCCTGTATTTTCTGTGATGTTTTACATATGATTGTTTTGTTTATTTACATGAGTACAAATGAAGAGCAATTCACCCAAAGGCAATGGAATTAAACTGGTTAAAAGGCAAAGAAGGAGTCCCTGTGGACCAAGCTCTCTCTTAGAATGCATATTGACCATTTGATCCACTTTGATAAAGTGATGAGTTTTTGAAAGCATACTCCATATTACCTAATACCCTCCTACTTGTTAGAAAGTCACTTTTACAAAAATTTCACCTTTGCAGAACTAATTATTTTCCTGAAAATAACTGAAAAGTAATTACAAGACAAATTTCTATGCCAAATAATGAATATTTCTCCTATTCCCTTAGCTAGCTGAAAGCTTAGGGAGACCACCAAAATAAAACTGGAATGAGCAGGAATAAAATCTCATTCACATAACAATTTGCAGATTGAAAAGACAAATTCATGGCATCATAAAACACAATGCCTTTTTTTCTACAAAAGAGCAGACTACAGCTACATCGGACGTGAAAAATGTCTCTCACTTTCCCATGCTTTCGGGAATAGTTCATATCATTACATATTGCAGGGACAGAAAAGAGAACCAGAGAAGCAACAGATTCACAATATCCCAATATCCCCATCCTTTTTTACAGCTTTCTTGTGTGCACCAGTATCTCATAGAAAGCTGTACTGAAAGCAATCCCTGCTCTCAGTCTTCCAGTGGCAATTCGAACTGCAATTAAATTTGGACCATACTCTTCACACAAATAAATTACAGCTTAAGGCTGAAGGAAAAAGAGACTTTGATACAGAGGAGAGGGGGAAAAAAAAAGTAGTTGTTAAAAAAGAGTAAAATAAATCTTATTTTTAAGTATTACAAAGAATGAAGTTCTAACAGGAGATGAGTCCCTTGTCCCTGAGGTCAGGTTAGAAAGTACTGACAGCCTAAATTCATGATTCCTGCAATGGCTCATGGCTGCCATACATTTAAAATATAGGGTTGGATTCACAAGGTCTTAAGAATATATGGCTTCCCAAAAAGCTGTTCAAAAGTCAACATAATTTAAGATATTATAAAACATGCAAGATTTGTTTCTGTTAAACTTAGTAGAGTTTTATCTTTTTCTTTCTAACTGTTTCTCTATTTCATGATCTGACATCAGCAAAATCTTTCAACCAAAATGCACACTTGCTTTTTATTTAATTTATCATCCTACATTTACAAACAAAAGTTTTATGGGAATACCTTAAGCTAAACAGTTTGGATGGAAGAGAGAAATGACAAAGTCAGCATCAAAGATGAGATTGCAAACCAACAGGAAGGAAGATAACAGAAAAACTTGCCAATTGCTTTTGCCCTATAAAATGAACATATAGAAGGAGAGACCTCTAACAGTAATGAAAACAACCTACTGTGTCATCATTTTATGCAAGAAAGGGAGAGAGAAGATTAGCCTAAAACTCCTACAATAATATGGATTTTTTTTCAGCTGACAAAAGCAGTACTATATGAAATCTTTTCTGTGCTTTATTTCTAATTACCTTCTATCCTTTAATGAACAAGAAAGCACTTGATCTTGAAAGTCCTTGTGCAGTCAAAACTCCCACTAAAATTAATGGGACGTTTTTTCCAGCCTAAGAGCTCTGAGATCAGTCTTCATACTTAGCTCTTTCTAAGCTACTTCCATTAATCAAACTTCTTAGGCTTTTTCCTCTCCTTTTCCACTAGGATCATATACTAAAACATACAGACACTAGAAATCATAACCTTGCCTCAGGAGGAAATCCTGCTGCACTTTGTTATCCTCGAAAATTAGTTCAATTTCACAAGTAAAACCCCAATTCTGAAGAACCTTGATTACCTGGACACCTAATACTTAATTTTGGCTTCTTTCAACAGTTCTGACAGATGTTGTGACAGTGCCTGCAGAAGTTAAGCTGTCTAAATTACACAATTGCCTCTGGAAATCAAGCTGTCACAATTACACAACTGAAATTCACATACACAAACTTTCTAATCAGACAAACCTCACTGCAACTAACTGAAAAAAACATAAGGGACTCTGAACAGTCCTGTGTCTCACCCCCAGCAAAACAGGAGTTTAGAGACTATGGTTCAATCCTTGTTTCTCCTATTGTGGCTCACATATATCTCATATACCTAAGAGGAATTAAATTAAATTATTACTTGCGTGCCTCAATAAACCACTTCATTTTGCAGACTTGGTTTTGCAACAAAATCTACCAAAAAAATCTGTATTCAAAGGAATTTACTGGTATTATGGCTTCAATACAGTAGCATCAATACCCCACCCCTCACTTTTCTCCCACTGAAATAGGTGTGCCCAGCATGAAAATAAAAATAAGATACACTGTAACCTGCCAAATGATGTGGTACTAACATTGTCCTAAGAAAAATTATGACACTCATTTATGGCTGATCATTAATAGGTCTTAGCAAGGGTAACCTCCTGTGTTGTTTCTTTTTCTCTTCAAAGGCACAGTAATGTATATATAGATGGAAAAACTGTCAAGACATCATGGCATTTAACTGTTCATTTACAGTCTGAGAGTGACTGTAATGCACCAGCATACAGTCTAGTAATGATACACTTCTGTATGGATTCTTTAATAGAATTACATCTTCCTGTGAGGATTCTGTAATATCTGTGAAGATTCTGTAGCATTGCCTTCATTTATGAGAAATTTAAGTATAATGAAATTCTGATCTTTTAATAATATTGAAGAAATAAAAGATCCAGCAGATGTCAGAAAGAAAGAGAAATAAGGATGATGAAGTGGTTTGCACTTTGACTCATTAATACATACACATAAAGTACCTTCACGGTAAACACTTTGTTGAAGAAGCAGCACCTGCTTAGCTCACTGGGTTCTTTTCTTTGCCAGCTAGCCAGGTTTAACTTTACACCGGTATTCTTTTGCCTACAGCTCATATTTATGTTTAAATGTTGTCATTTAAAGCACTTGAAAACACAAAGAAAAATATCAAATAAATAATACCGACTGGTGATGCTTGGTCAACATGGAAGTTGGAAAAAAAACAATAGAAAAAAAATCAGCAACTACATAATTTACAAAGGTAAGAAATTTTTCATCTTTTCAAAAATGAAACCTATAAAGAACACCTACACAGGAACAGACACTTCCTAAAGGATGAAGTAAAACCATAAAAGGCAAACTGCAATTTTTTAAAAAAAGAATGAAGGATAATTAAAGTAAGAATAAGCCAGTGTTAGAACTAAAAGGTTCACAAGATGTGCAATTATTTTCCGGGGTGAGCAATTAAGTATGCTTTAGAAAGACAAATGAACATTTTGTCAGATAAAGAATTGAAGTACATTTTTCACTGCATTTTCCTTTTTTTTCCTTTTAAAAACAGTCTAGAAACTACCTATATTGGTGTTAGCAATGAATACAGAGCACAGAAAATCTAGTAACACAAATGTTTTGGAGATGACAGAGAAATTTTACCTCATCAGAAGAAACCAAAAAGTGGCTTCATAATTCAGTTTTGATTCCCAAAGCATGTGCATTCCCCCACACATTTCTTTAATTGCAATACTTTACACTAGCAAAATATTTACTGATAATAATCACATCTCTTAGTCACCATTGCCTCACAGAGCTATATCCCCTGTCTTTATCCCAGGTTCCTTTGTTAAATTAAGTCTCTGACAGTTGGTTAGTAATGGTTAAAATGAGATGCAAGGAGGAATTAATGCTGCAAGGACTGTGTAAACGTAAGATCAGGTTCACCTTTAATATTTTGCAGTCAATTCATTTCTCTCTTCTATTTATTGTCTATGTAATGTCTAATTAATGCTGATCTCCTGATGTGAGACCACTTGACAGATGTAAAACTTTATCACATGTAAGGTACTGAATATATAATTCCTGTAGAAGTCCTCTCTTACTTTGAACACAGACATCTAGATGCAATCCATGCATAAGGACAACATAATCTAATTATTAACCAATACCTCTTGGCATTTCTACTACAGTGCAAATCTTTATGGCTGAAATGGATCCGGACTGACTGTTAATGATGAGTTTATAACTGATTTCAGCCATAAAAGATTATAATATCATCCTACAAATATCAAATTATTGTGGTTGTTTGCTTCTCCAGTGTTGCCTAAATTATCATCTGTGAAGTCTTCCATCCTTATCTCAAGGGCAAAGGAAAGATAGGGTAAGTAAGACAAAGAATAATGTGTGGTTCCTGAGAAATAGATGACCACTATTTTGGCTTACATGGATTACCCCTACATGAAATAAATTGGTGCTTTAAATTTAGCTCAACATGGATGTGATTTATCAATGAAAAAACACAAGAAAACTTCTTACTGATAACTCCAAGGTCAAGAAGATCTAAGGTCCAAACCACCACCTGACCAACAATGATTGTCTTATTGCACTGCAGTTCATTAGAACTGCACCTGTTCTGTGGATACATTTTGGGAAAAGTGGATGATAAGGGCCTATGTATCATCTCTCATGTCTGTGAAACTTTCTTCAGGTGAAACTGTAGAAAGGTCAATTGTATGAACACACCCCCAGCAGCATTCAGGGGACAGATTGGTTCAGGAGCCGCAGCATTAAGATAGCAAACTACATGTGATGGGAAAAGAAAAAGAAAAAAAAAAAAAAAGGCAGAAAAGAAAAAAGCACACTTTTTGTAAATTCTGGAGATTTCTAAATGTTAAGTGACAGTATGCTAAAAACAAAACAAAAAGCAAACAAAAACAAACAAACAAAAAAACAAAAAGAAGTAGAGTAGACTCTTTAAAAGCAGACATCCCTCTTCCTCATTTTCTCTCAAAGGCAATGTATTACAATGCAAAGGACAACTCTTTACATCTCAGAAGAGGACTCTAGTTTGGTGGAAAGACTCTTAGCCAAGAAAATTGTACTAAAATCCTAAAAGTGGATGTGATTTAACTTGGAAATTTGCACTACATTTCAATATATTATTTTTTTCCCCACAATTTAATGGTCTGACTCCAATCCTATCAAGTCTATAAGCTCAAATTGAGCTGGCAATAAACACATACATTGAGAGTTTCTGGTAAAGATTTGCACGGGTAACACATCAATTCTTTTTTATGAAGGAGGAAGCAGCAGCCCTCACTGAGGAAGAAGACAGGTAATTACTGCTGCCATTTCAAAGAAGTGTAAATGTCTGACAATAGACAGAAGGAAATTAGGAGATTAACATCATCAGTTTATTTATATCACTATAAAGAATAGTGATAAAGTAGTCCTAATGAAGACCACCAGTATATTACAGAAACAAAGCAATGCTTGAAACTTCAGAAGCTACCCTGATTACAGTGCCTGGGATATGACTGACTGAGCCCACTGAACTAAAACTCACAAACTGAAAAAAATATGGTTTGTCAAGATTTAAATAAAGAACCTACATTGTTACAGACATTCCTATTCATTTCTTAATATACCTTTCTTCTATAAAGCATAATCTTATTTTTCTCTTCTATCCGATTGCCACAGATTTTATCCCAGTTCTTACATTGATGTTAGTACTGGAGGGAGAGGAAAGGGTTGTGTTGAGGTTTAACCCATTACATATATAATGACACATTTAACAGATTTGCTTAACTAATGAGTTAAAGGCTGATTCATACCCTAAGCTGTCTTATCTGTCATTCATTATCTCCATATAGAGAAAAAAATAAATAACCACTTCCCTTTTGTGCTTCTTCATAAATATGACCTACCGTTTTAAACAAAACATATAATTTTCAAGCTCTTTATTTTTTTTCTAATTCTACAAAAGTCACATCTAAACTGAAAACAGAAGTCAATAAAATAATGCTGTCATTTCAGCAATTTGCATAGCAAAAGTGTTTTGCTCAGATTAAACAATAAGATGAAAAACATTTTTCAACAAGATAATGCCAAACTGAACTCAAAGGTCTGAAATCTTGGCTTGTTATACCATCCCACACTAATCCTTTCATTGCCAGCAGTTGATTTATATCAGTGAGTATTACAATATAATGTAATTAGTAATGCTAATATTACCACAAATAGTATAAACAGCTCTGCTCTACTGCCTTTAAATTATTTTTGTAAGCATGTTAATAACATACCATCAAGCATCAATACAAATCCTTGACAGCTTCTTGAAAAAAGATTATGCATGTCTAAGCAATTTTCTCATACACAGGTTTTCTTTAGAAAACATGTTGTCACTATTCCATTAGCTCAAAAGGGAGCGTATGCATAAAAGAATCTCTGCTAAAGAAGTCTGACTGCTAGCCAGGAAAGCATATGCTCAATAGTCTGTATTTACTACTGGCTGGGTTAGGGTTGTAGGTAGCACAGCACCAAATTAATTTCATCTTTAAAAGATGTCTAGCAGTGCAGTGAATGAATCCTTTGAATGGCACAAACCCTCATGTTAAAAGTATTTCAACAGGGACTGTTGGAAAGAAAACACAGTAGATATGTAGAGCAGACCTCTTAGGTCTGACCCAGAGTCTCTGAAGTCCTCCAGAATTTGGATGGTGTCCTAAACTAGACACCTACCTGGAACAATTAAAAAAAAAATTCCCACACATCAGCCAAAAAAAAAAAAAAACCAAAACCAAAAACCAAAAAACAACCAAAAGCAAACAAACAAACAAACAAACAAACAAAAATCAAACCAAACAAAAAAACCCCCACACACTATCAAACCTAAACCCAAAATGAAATTTATATATTTTTGCCAAATATCCTACCATAATTTAAGGGTACCTAACTCCCCACAGTAAAATGCTACATAACTGACAAAGGTAAAAACAGAGTCTAACTCAGCATTCCAACAACTATTATATTGATCTTCCTTCTGGAAGTGCCATTACTTTTGCTATAGATGGAGTCCAGCATAGACATCTATCATTTTGCTGTTAAAAAGTTCAGCAAGGATCTTACCATCATTGTTCAGATATTTTCCATATTGTCAGATGGTTGGCTGATTTGATTCTTTTTCCATTTTGTATGGAATTATTTGCTTAATAAGATATTCAGAATGGCAACAGGAATCCTTATCACTTTGATAAGATACATATGAGCCTAGAGAAGAAAGTCAGTTTTGTCAGGTTAAATTATACAGAGATGGAAAACAGTTTTTTACAGATTTTTTTTTTTTCAATCTCTCTCTCTTTTTTTTTTTTTCTTTTTCTTTTCCCCCCAAACAGTATTTTACCTTATTAATACAAGTATTTTAACTCAGTGTTCTTCAAACATTTCTATGTCTATGTCTATATCTTTCATGGAATATTTCAGTCTAAATTTTTAAAGTTTGTTTACTGCAAGCAAAGATACAATGGAAATGTGGATTTGATCTTAGTTTTGTTGTTTGGGGTTTTTTTTGCTTTTTTTTTTTTTTTTGAAGGGAATGTTGGGTATTTGTTATTGTGATTTCTGGATTTTTCTGTGAAAGCATACACAATCATAACTGTGGCTATTAATGGACATTTACTTTCATAGGTATACTCACAGTTTATCTGAAGGAAAATTATGTTACATGATTCTATTAAATACCTTCTATGATGTTTCCACTTATCTATACCTTCACAATCACTTCACTGAAACCATAACTTGATGAACAAAATTCACCTCTTATGACTTTTAAATTTTGTCTTGCCCGGGAAACCAAGAAAATGGAAAAGATACTTTAGTCAGCCTAAACCAAATCCTTCCTTTGACCATCAAATAAAGAGAACTTACCATCATATTGTTGGATCCATCACCTGCTTCACTTCTAGGGCTGAAATTTTACAGATGCTTCTTCTGTTTTGATTTCACTTAACACTTTTACATTTGAAGTGGATGATGTCCAACAATTAGCAAGATTATGCTAAAATAAGCAACAATTTTTATTCTTTAATTAAGGGTGATCATAAAGTCATTCCTCCTGTTGTGAGATATTTAGAGGAATAGAGTCTTTCAAGATCTGCACCATCTAAGGATTGCTTAGCATGTGAAGATGAGAGATCCATTACATAATTTATTTCTATGACAGCTGATGTGAAAATACAGAGAAAAAAATGTATAAATCTTCCTTTCCCTAGCTTTCCCTAGAGCACTGGTACAGAACCAGGACTGACCAGAAAAATACAGTTCAGTAACTCAGTTTCAGTTTAAGCAGCCAATATAAGCCTCTTCATTACTCCCAAGCTATTGACAAAAAAATAATCCACCTGATTAGTCTACTATATTAACTTTAAAAAACACCAATTAATTGTGCAAGTTTTATATTGCATTGGCATTCAGTGTCCTACTGCAAATCTAATATTCCCCAATGTTATACAGAATCCTCTCATAACCAGCTGATAACATAGCAACATATTTGAAGATTTTAACTCTGAAATCCAGCTTTTCAATTATTTTCGTAAAATTCAGTATTATCCTAAGAAGATATCATCACATCAATGATTTTAGAATCCATTTCATTATGATAATTACTTCTGTCCGATTTTGCAAAAGTAGACAGCAGTCCATGTAGTGATACAATTCCAATATTTAATTACATAAAATATTTTTAATTCTGACTTTAAGAAACTAAAATAATTTTAAAGGCCCTCAACCCTAAGTACAAATGGGCAGTTTAGTGCCAAAAGAAAATAATTTTATGAAGCCTAAAAGAAACTGAAAACCTTGTAAGAAGTTAAATACAGGGAAGGGAAATTTTTTATGGCAAAAATTTTGTCTGAATAGTATTACTAAAAAACATTTACTGCAGGAGTATTCTACAAAGTTCTTTGATTTACTATATGGATCCATCAACTAATTGTCTTTACTTGCCAAACAAATTCTAATCACCAAGTGTAACAAAAATATTTTTTTTTCCCTACACAGTTTTTATTTGAATGGGTTGTCACAGCAGTTTATCCTATGCTCCCTCTCTTTTATATTACGTGTCTTACTTATTTGTTTGTATCTTGATAAGCAGGAGAAAACAACTAAATTCCTGGACTAGGTTTGACTGAGGATTGGAGAAAAGCCTCAATAGCTGAAAACAAACTACTTGAAAATTTGAACTAAAGATCAACATTTAATTGCTTGAGACTTGAAATTAATCTCTGATGATGTGGTACCAAAGAGGAAGACCCTCCTACTTAATAAATTTTGTAGTGTGGTTTTCAAACCAGCACAGCAAAACTGTGCAATTTTCTGAGTGCATACTCTATATATGATTGGTCATTCTTCTAGAGAGAAAGAATGGGCCGTCCTTTATTTCAGAAAACAGACATCAAACCAAGATTTACAACAAACAATTCATGCTGGTTCTAGAAAAAGCAAGAGATAAGCAAGCATCCCTAAAGCTTTCTCCCAGCTTCTGATGATTTGAAAATCAGCCTGACAGCTATTTAGAAATCCACAACTGTTCTCATTATTTCATATTTATGAAGGGTAATACTTTAAGCAACAGATGAAAGTGATTATATGAATAAAGAGAAATTAGCTAAAGCCAAACTGTCATTTAGAGGCAACTGTGAGGCTTTAGAAAGTGTTTTTAATCTGTTGTTTTCTAATTCTCTCCTTAATAAAGAATAGTACCTAGTGACTCAAACAACACATATTTTGGACTCTTCAGTATTATTAGTTTTTAACTAGCCAATAACAGAAAAAAACCCAAACAAAACAAAAGAAAAAGAAAAAAAAAAACAAAAAACAAAACCCCCCAAACAAACAAACATAACAAGTCATGAGTTTAAGAAGTCCAGTTGATACAAAAAGCAGCAACGTATTTATTTAGTATTCTGTCCATAGAGTGATATTCTCACTGTTACAGAGTTCAACAGAAGATGCTACAGAATGTCTTTAGCTGAAAACACTACATTTCCCACTGTGTCTCCCATGACAACCAGGCTTCTCTGAAAACAAACTGTACCACCCGAAGGCATCAAGAGTAGTAAAAAAGAATTTACATTCTTCCTTCTGTTGGCTTCACCAAAAAAAAAAAAAAAAAAAAAAAAAAAGCTTCAACACATCGAGCACTAAAGCAAAGTCTTAGTTTTTCTTTTCAATATCCTACATACAAATTAATCAAGAATTGCATAAGCATACAAACATATACATACAAAATAAAACAAACCTATCTAATTCACTTGTTCTGACTGAAATCTTGCGGTAGCAATGCAACTAAAAATGCAAGTAACAGAGCAGGATACAAGGGCTTATACCAACAGAATTAAGCAACTGCCATTTGCTAAACTCCAGAGTTTGGTAAACATTCACAAATTCCAATTACACCTTTTTATGGCAACTTTTTATGTAAACCTTCATTGACGTTTACACAATGTCACACTTTGCAGCCCTCACTTTCTTCTCTTTTGCTGGGCACATCCTATGTCAGTACTTAAATCATGTAGCTCACCAGTTATGTCAGTTCCTTGAACTGACTAAAAACTAGACCTGCCTCCCCAGATTATTACTTTTCGCAGAAGAACAGAACAATCACTAGCACTGACACAAGAGAGGTGGCAAGAACAGACAGCTGGAGGCAGGGAAAAGAGCACGACTTGCCTTTTTCGCAGTAGTGTGGTCAAAACTGGTGCTGATAGATCAAAGAGAAAGCCAGAATTTTATATGACAAGAGCTGTATCTCATTCCATATTCTCCTCCTGAACTGGAAAAGCATGAGATGAACATGAATTCCCATTAGAACTAGCTTTATTATACAGTCAGCTAACACCAGTACTTTTTCACTATCTGGAACAATGATTTGATGATTTATGGTATTGGAAGCTAGGCTATCATTCCACAAGGGGCACACTGAGAAGGATCTTGACTTCTTAAAACTTAGGAAAACAAGCTCTTTAAAAGACCAAATAGCCACAGAACCAGAGGAGTTGGTCAGAAGCATCTGCCGAAGTAGTCACTTTACTGTTTCCTTGGGAGCCATTAAAGAAAAGGTTCATCAGACATCTACCACAAAAGAGCCTATAAAAGGTACCTATACTGCATTTAAAGAAGGAAAGAAATCCAAAACAAAGTGCTTATAGCAAACTACAACTGCTTGCTCTTCAGATCTACCAGATGACTTCTAATTTCACATTAATAAGAAAGAAATTACAAAAAGTACAGTGAAAATATGTCTCTGTGAATAAATAAATTTAATTTAATTAGTGCTACTACTGATTAAAAACTCATTAAAGAAACAACAACAACAACAACAACAAAACCCAAAAACATAGCAAGTAGCCTTCAGGAGTAAAAGGCAATGATTTTTAATATCCGTGGTCTACCCCTGACAATTATTGGAAATGTACACCTGGAAAATGCACTCAACTGAAACAGTGCAGATTTAAAGTGTTTGCCTTGAATATTTACTGAGTAGTTTAAAGCAACCACTTCTTCAAATAAGTGTCAGGACTTGGAGACATAATGTGGTCTTTCTTTCCAGAGAGATCAATTTGCACCTAAACTAAACAATATAAGAACTGAACTTTCCGTGTAAATAAGTTTCTATAAATCTTATAAAATTTCAATGTTTTTAAAATTAAAATTCAGGTTGTACAATACTAGAGACTATTTAGGGGAAAATCCAAAAACTAATTATTTTCCAGATGTATTTCAATCTCATTTTTAGTAATTCTTCCTAATTCTTGTCAGTCTCATTATATACATATAGTTATTAACAGGACATCTTCATAAATGCCATAACGACAAACCTTGAATATACCCTAGAAATGTTAATCTGTATTCAATCATAAATTCATTTGGAAAATAAACCATTTAAATAATGCTTTCATGTTTCAGAAATCTGCACAGATCATCTTCCTTCTCTAAGGGAATAAGCATTTGACTTTTCCAAAAGCACACGTGCAAACAACTTATCAAATTTAGGTCCTGAAAACAGGGATTAGAAGAGGGGAGCCAGAACATCACCAGCAGCCTATGAAGTTAAATTTGTTACATACAAAATCCATACATCAGCAGTTATGCCTAAAAATTGTATAAACTATGTATATGCCACTCTCCTATAAGTAACTTTCCAGCCCCTGGAAAAGGCAATATTTTCAATCACTGATAAAGTCAGTATATAAATAGAGTACCTATTTTGTTTTAAAATGCAACATACTGCTTATCTTAAGACATTTCACAATGGCAAAGCACTAAAGCATTCACTTCTTACTCAGCTTTGTTTTACTGTATGAGATCTGAGCTAAACTAAATGCCACCATTTGATGAGCTGCACCAATCTGATCTGAGAGCTTCTGCTGCACAAATGCCCAATTCCCTTGCTCTGATCCCTTCTTATACTGAAACAGATCCAGTAATCTCTGCTGTACACTGAAGCTAGCCTCAAAGGAGAAAGTCTTTTCTATGGCAGTTCTACGGAGACTAACACCATTGATAGACATTGCTAAGCCCTCAGATATTCAATCTCTTCCAAGTCAGTGATTTTTAAAAGGATTTTTAAACGACTTTCTTGTAGCATAGGGTTCACTGTTTGATATTTTTTACTTGAATATGGGCCAATTCACCTTTCAGCCCCATTGGTTGCTGAGGTAAAAACATCTGTATAGAATTTGTCCATTTTTCAGGAATAGGAAGGTTATTTCTCAGACTCTAATAGCCCTGACATACTGATAGGGCTGGAGGGGTTAGCATTCCTTTCAATTAAAATGCTGTGGCTTTCAAACTGAGTGAGAAATTTGATAATGTAGACAGCACATGTAAAGCCTTTAGCTTGCAAATGACTGAGAATGTGCAATCCATCATCTAAAACAAAACCCATAAGAATTGTCCTAGCATGAATGATATCTTTCCCAGAACTATTACCATTGGCATCCTGCACCATTTCACACTGCTACACTGAGAAAACATGAAGTATTCCTCAACTGTTCAGAGAATACAAATGCATTTGGTCTTTGATTAATTGCATTAAAACCACAAATGTGAAGCCTTCACACAGAGAAATGGGTGACTAGGACATTTTTTCCTCTTTTATTTTTGTCTTGTTATAAAAATGCTACTGTTTTCACTTTTAGGAAAGGTGCCAGCAATGCTGAAATACACTAAAAGTACCCAAATGTTGGCCAGAAGGAAAGTTTTGACTGTCAAGGGTTCCTATGAAGGATATAGGGAGTAGGAGTGGTGATCAAGAAAGGAAGAAACTGTAAGACTTTCAAGGTGATTTTTTTACTTATAGTATTATGCACCACATTTTTTCTAGTTTTGTATTTTGACCTTTCCCATGATCCCAGTATAACAATTCCCTTCCTGTCCCAGCAAAATTAAACTACTTTTTTTCAGTTTTTTCTCTTCATATTATGTTCTGTCTCTTCAGACATCTTACTGCCTATTGCACCTATGCTGGGCAAGTGTAATCTCACTGCCTTACCTTGCAAATCAATCAATTCTATTTTGCTAAGAGTTAGAACAGACTGAGTTCTAACCCAGAGTGAGTGACATCTGCTCCAAAATCAGCACCTTGAGTTTGATCTGTGCACACTGGATTATTGAATTACAACATCTGACAAAATGAAATTAAGAAGATATTAATGTCTGTGACCATTTAATTAAATTTCTCAGGGAGACATTTATCTGGCCATAGATATAGTGAGGACCATTTGCAACTGGAGAAGCCCTACAGTTTGGCTATATTGTCATTTAAAGAGAAGCAAACACCTACAATAGATAATATGGTCTTGATGGGAAAATTATTTTATTTTCCCTTTAAACTACAAGTACAGATGTCTGTATTTCAACAGAAATGTAAAAGGCAGGAAGAGCAGGCTTGAATGTACAAAATTCCTTATCATGAGCTTTGTAAAGCCACATAAGAGAGGCACCACAACAGAAACTTCCAATTGTTTTGGGCAACATCATTGAAAGAGTTTGAAGTACAAATATAATCAGATTTATCAAAGAAAGGTTAAAATCAGAGATGCATTTTTAAATGTACAGATCTTCGCACATCTGTCAGATAAAAGATGCATTTTGTAGTATATTTGTCCAAGCAAATTATTAATTATAATAGAATAAGGGAAGAGTTCATTGCAGACTACTTCAAACCAATCAACTCTGCCTGTCATTTGACTAACTCTGAAAATAATAAGGAAAAAAAAATAGGAGGTTATAAATAGTGAGTTTTCAGGAAATATATATTATTTGAGAGCAATGAACTAATATTCTAGGCCTTTTGATCCATCAACATTGTTCACGTTAGTGCAGGGTCTTGAGGTCTGAGCCTAGACTGAAGTGTTAATGCTACATGCAGGGTGACAACAGAAAACAACCCTAGTGGGGAGCAGAGAAGAAACACAAAAGAAAAGTAGAGAAACAGAAGAGAACTTACAAATGAAGAAATCTCACAAATTGTAAAATCTGTACATGCAAAGTTGTGTTGTAGAGCCAGTTTCTTGAATGCAGAATGTTTGCCACAATGTCATTCAAGGTAACATTTTTAGTGTGAAAATTAATTGTTGTGATCAATTTACCTATATATATATATATATATATATATATATCAGCTCTATAAAATTCAAACAAAAGAGAATATCTAACAGAATTAACAGATAAATTATTATTCACACCAAAAGAAAAAACTTACAAAAGCTTAAGGACAGTATTTGCAAGTTGAATGTATCCAAATCCTTATAGCTGACAGGGTTCTCCTAAGAGGGCTGTAAGACTGGCTGGTGTGACTTTAATCCACTGTCTATAACTTGCATGGCAATTAGATGAGATCCCTGATGGATGTAAAAATGCTATTATTGCATTCATCCTTAAAAAAAAAAAAAAAAAAAAGACACAGAGAATAATGATATGACCCTCAGATCAGGAATCTGCAATATGACAGAGAACACAATAAGGAAGTTCTCAGGAATATACAACATGGATTTACCAGTACCAAATAATGCTTGACCAGCTGATAGGACCAACCTTGCACATCTGATTAAATGTCTGGCTGAAAAACAGAGTGGATGCAACCTATCTTGACTTTAGCAAGACTAAAATAAGACTAAAGACTAGATATTAAATCAAACACTTTCTTCATATGGAAGTTGAGGACAGAGGGGCTAGAAAAAAAGGATTCTTAGGTAGGATGAAGGTTGGTTGTACTAATATGAAACCAAAGCTGTGTACCTGGTTAACAGCTGGCAACAAGCAAAATATGCCAGTGGTTGATTTGTGGCTCCAAACTGTTTAGTAACCTAATTTACAGGCTGGATGATGACACAGCCTGCACCCTCAGCAAGTTTGAAGACAGCAACAATATTGGGTGAGTGCTTCACCTCAGAAGTTGAAGAGATTCAATCCAGAAAAAATGGATAAAATTGAGGACTGGAGAAACAGAAAATTTATGAGCCTTGATAAAGAGAAACACAAAGTTCTGAGAAATAACCCCATGCAGACTGGAAACAATAGCCCTGTAAAATGCGTTTGAAGTTCAGGAGTTGATGACAGGTGCGTGCATCTCATGGCAAACAAGGAAGTTGTAGACATTAGGAGCATGGTAGCTGCAAACCACTATTCCCCTTTACTCAAAACCATTGAGACTGCATCAGTAGGGATGATGAAAAACTCAGGAGATTGTGGTAGGTAATGTCAAGACTCATGTATTTGTATTACCACATAACTTTTATTATTACATTTTTGTATTTTTATTATCTCTGCACTTTCTAAAAGGGTGATTATTCAGATAGGATAAGAATAGGTAACTGATTTTCAGTCACTGCTGTATGACAGAGGAATGATAACCACACTTTAAGTCATGCTTCACATCTAAGAAAAATGCTTGTTGTGTCTCTATAGCATTTCTCAACATGTAACAATACTGCCACTATTCTGCAGTGCTTTATTACAAACTCCAGAACTTGGATCCATAAAGGTAGATGGTAATCGAAAATACCTTTCAGTCATACTGACAAGAGGCTTGCAGCCATATACCATAATTTGCTTCCCCACAAGTTATTTTTTGGTGGGGGATATTGAAGGTAAATGGATGAAGAAGAGGAACACAATTATAAATAAGTTAATGAAGACTGACCACTGTTCTAGGGTTTGGGAAGTAAAAGCAGGGGTTTTTTTTAATCTTGAAATGAGTTTTGCAGAGACCAAGGACAATATTTTCCAAATTTTCAGAAAAAATATGAATACATGAAATTCTGCAAGATTATGATTTGGTTTCCTGCCATCCGTTGTATTTTTTCCCCATAATTTCATATTTCTTTTACACCACTGACAGTGTTTTGATTGGAAGCGAACAAGAAGCATTTGGGGAGTGGTAAAATATCTTCATTTGTCTAGTGCTGAACTGTTCCATGAAGAATTACCTTCTTATAACTCCTCAAATGACACTGGACAATGAGCATAAGGACAAATGAGCAATTATATTTGCCAGGTAGCTTTAAATATTTTAAAACAGCATATGGGAAATTGCATTACTACAAAGCAATGCAAACAGGGGCAACTGAAATTGTCTTAAAACAATCTAATTCTAGTTGTTTATTTAAAATGCATTCTTATTAAAATGGCAATGTCAGTAATGCAGAACAAAAGATGTTGGTAAGAAAACAGAAGGGAACATAATACAATCAGGAGATTAAATGCCATTGTCAATATATTTAGATGCCTTGGATTGAAGATCATTCAGTGCAAATAAAAACAAACAAGTTCTGAGACTAAAGGCACAGCAGAGGCATGTGGAAATTGAAAAGATGCTTTGTATTACACAGCATCAGGAGGTGTACAATCCATAATGGGGATGAGATTATTTCTCAGGGAGTTTTGTCACACCAGAGCAGAATTCTGCCACTATGTTCACTTGAAGAACTGAGAATGGGACAACTAGCACAGCTGCCTATAAAAAGCTTTTGCTCTCTGAAAGTCACACAGAGGAGCATCACTTATGACAGCAATAGACTTAGAATATTTGCAGGAATTGTGGAACTACTGAACTGTCACATAATGCTGTCATGCAGCAGATTTAATTTGCCCTTGTGAAAATTACAGAAATAACAGAAAGGAGAAATGAATGCTAGGCCTGTATATTAAGAAAACAGAAAGAAAGCAGTGAGAACAGGAGGGTTTAAGAAGAGTTGAATAAACAATAAAGATGATGTTAGCATAAGGAAAATTTAGGATTTTCATGACTTAGCATGTAAAACTATTTTCTTGTGTAGATTATTTTCTTAAATATTCTTGAACCAAATAATTGCTTTCGGTTCTTAAGAATTTTATAACTAAATTATATAAATATTGATTAGAATAAAAATTACTTTTTAATTGTTGCATTTTGTATTTCTAGGAGTAGCTTTATAGATGTCAAGTGTTCAATACAAGTCGGTGAGCACAAGTCTTCATTCATATATTAACTGAAAATAATTTAAATAGAAACAAAGGACATATGGAATAAAGATCTTATCTGGCTCTGAAACAGATTAACAAGTAAATTCTTTTATATGGTTACAGAATTGTTCATCTTCACCTTTCCACTATAAATTTAGTCACTTTCTATTTGACTGAAACATCAACCTACTTTTTCATAAAGTTTTCTTGCATTTGGTTCTACTGGAAGGAGCTTTTCTTTGTTGATGCATGGAGGAGTAGAAAAAAGATACAGTTCTAGTATTTCTTAATATGCCATAGGTGAAAGAAAAATCCAAAATATTTTTAATGAAAAAACTAGTCTTAGATTTTGCTGTCTCTTCATTTGAGACAGTTTGACCATGAAGATTAAAAGTGTTAGCGAGCTATGACACTGCGGGGAACTATTTCTGAGCAACCTGATTGTTGCTGCTCTTGAATTTGTGGATTTTAAGGAAAAAAGGCTAGGAGGAAGGAAAAAATGCAGTTGGAAGAGAGTTATAAGTCTGTGAGATTGCCACTTGTAGAAATAGGCACATACTGAATCTCTAGGTGCATATATAATGAAAGAAGCACTGTTAGTGTTTCCTTTGAGTTTTAAAATTGAAAGGTTAGAATGTATTGCAGAATGTCATCCTCTTGTTTCATATTCCAGGACATGACAAAAACTCCGCCAATAGTTTTATTAACTGATAATTAAATCTGCTCTTAATATACCTCCAGTGATGACAAGGTTTTGTCTCTCCAGGTAATCTATTTTCAGATGATGGTGCTGTGCATCTATCACAGGAAAAACTTTTAATCTTAGTTTTCAGTGCTGCAGTTTAAGCTAAATACTTCTTGTTGAATGTGCCATGGACATAACACAGAGAATAGGTGATTCTTTCCCTATTTACAGAACCCTTTTATGTGCTAAACTTTCTGCATAGGGACAAATGTGATGCAGCCACATGGGGACCAAGCCACTGTCTGATAAACTCAGTGCATAGACATTTCTCTAATCATTTATTATATGTTGTGCCAGATGTCCCATAGAGTCATTGCTGTATTTTTCCCAGCAGGAAAGGAAGAAAGATAAAAACCCTTTTTGTTATCTGTGCTTGTATGAAATGCTCAGACACTGCAGTGATGAAAACCATATGAGAAGATACCCTACCTTCTTTCAAGAATAATTTACCCACCTCCAAGAATTGCAATGGCAGCTGCTATTTCCTGTAGCCTTTCCAAAGCAACCTTTAGAAACACCACTTACATCAGGCTTTGAAATATGCACAGGATGAGCTGTATCAATGAAATCTAGTAAAAATACTATACTGTATAACAAAAACTAAAGAAAAATTACTAATATTTTTCAAACAAAAAAAAATGCTAATATTCTATGTAAATATTGACAGAGATATTTTTCCAGTAGTTTTTCCTTTAACTTTTTTTTTAAAAAACTTTTGAGTGCAAGCAATAATTACATTAATAGGGTACAGGTAGCTATCAGATAAAGCCTGTCCTACCCATGTTTCCAAGCCTAATGTAACGATTTGTTTTTCTCAAACCCCAGGGTGTTTTTTAAACAAGATGGAGGCACGTCTACTAATTTTCCAATTTCTACTGCTACCAACCCTTACTCTCTCACATGCAAACAGGTCTTCTTTTCAACAGTAAGACGAGGAACCAGAAATACAAGACAGAGGAGCAGGACAGATCTCTGTACAAAGCATGGGAGAGAGAAAAAGGAGAAGCTGTACACATTTGTTAAAAATTTCTTTCAGATCTTGAAGCATTCTCCCTACTTACTCTGTGAATGGCTGTATGACCAGTAACTGCTTGTATAAATATCACGGTTTCATGTCCCCTAGATTCTTGCACTACAAGCTTCAAAACGAGCTTATACAGGTTAGTGAAGGAGCACTGTATTGAGTTTATAACTGAGTTATAACTCAGGTTTTCCTGAGTTATATCCTGATATTCGACATGCTAGCTTTACCAGTCAACATATCTGTGAGTGTGGTCTTCTTCCCCAGCAGACCACTCAGTCAGTATTAAATATCAGGCAAAACTTAAAGAACGTATTTGCTTAAAACCATATATTCAGTGCTGAGCCATACTATAGTACTATGTAAGAACAGAATTCATTATTAATACAATTAGGATTACCCTCAGCTACTCTGGAGTAGCTTTTGCAACCAATTAGCTGCTAACCAGCCCCAGGTTTGTTATGCTTCGAGCATCCTTAAATATGCACCTTTCTATCATTAAAGATGCTATGCAGTTACCCAGAGTACTGCTAAGAAAGAACAGACCTTTTCTAGAGTAAACCAAAATCATCACCCACTCCCTTTATTTCACAGGTATATGCTCCTGTTTGGTGTGTCATTGATTACTGGGATGTCATCTGGGTGGTTCAGTAGATTAAGTTTTCTCCCAGTCCTGATCCTTGGGAACTTCTGGGTTTTGGCCACTTCACCATTGCAGCCATTGGAAATAGGTGACATTTTATTCACTGCATTATTAGAAATATCAAATCTACAACCTTTCCTTTTAGAATTATACCTCCTTTTTCTATATCAGTATTCTATAAAGACAAAATGCCTGCGAACGAGACATTCATTCAGCTGAATATATTATCCTCTGGGATATATTTTAGTTTCAGGAGAAAATCTAAGGACTGTCACAAAACCTAATGGGGTTTGTCTATTGTTATGAACTGTAACAATACTTGCTCATACTGTAACTTTATTTTCCCACTTTCAGTAAGTAGAGGCAGTAGCCTAAAGGATAATTACTGGACTAGCTAAAGTGTAATTTATTTTTAGTTAGTGATTTCTTAAAAATTTGGTTTCAGAACAGTCAAGTACAAGCTGTATTTGCAGAGCAAAAAACAATGGGGCTAGGGGAGAGGGAGAGTGGGGTAAAGAAAGAAGGGGGAGGGGGAAATGTTATCCAGCCGTGAAGATAGTGGTGATAAAATGTATTGCTAAAAATTTAATATGTTTAGGGCCATGATGAAATGCTTATCATCAGCTTGCATTGCCTGTAGTTCTTGTTGATTCCAGCCTGCTCAGTGTATCCTGGTAATGAAATGAAATGGCATGGGCCCCGTGCCTGCAAAATAAAATTCATTTCATTACAGTTTGAGAGGCTTTCTTTTTCTTTTATTCCTTAAAGGCTAGACTCAGGGATGGACATACAGATCACAAACCTTTATGGGGGTTCTTTTTTTGTTTTGATTAAAAAGTAATGGTTTAATATTTGTTACTAAAAGGATTACCAATAAATTAAACTTGAATTAACTAGCAATGATTCTGGTACACCCTTCTCTTAAACCCAGCTATGGTCACATAACTTCTATTTCAAGTACCTATTTTAAGAAGTTCTCTTTAGAATCAATGTCACTACTGAGTATGTAATATATGGTCTTCTTCTTCCTCAACTCTCCTTATTTACCCATTTACCCTTAAGCCATGATGATTCTAGTTTAATAATCATTTAAATATTATAAAGAATCAACCAGGATTCATTGTCCCTGGACCTCTCCACCGGGGCAAAAAAAAAAAAAAAAAGAGAAACACAATATTGGATTCCTGATTTGATAAAACGAATTTTTATTTGCTTTGGGTTTATGTTTGCTTTACATGAGAAGTTCTCCACAGTTCTCAATCTATGGACAAGAATAACTGGCAAACACTGGACTATGCCTTAAATACCACATTCTCCCAAACATTACATCATAAAGTTTCACAGCAAAGTTTATCTATGCAAATTGCTAAGCTCTAGTTTTATCATGCTCTCCTTTCAAAACTTTTATTTTATGCCCCCCCCATAAAGGTGTGTTTATTTTTACATTAAAAGCATACTTAACACTTCCCAGAGTTACTGTTAGTTGTTATAGCCAAATTTACCTTTCATTCACCCTACAAAACCACGTGTTTTCATAAACTGACTATATTAGTGTCTCAATATTTAGCCTCTAAATATTTCATACCTCCAGCAATAAACCGAATGAGCCAAAAGTATCCACATTTCCACCATATAAAGAAACATTTATACAGGGATATGTATTCTATTATCAAATGTGCTAATCTTTCTTTTACAGGATAAACCAAAACTGAATTTAGCCTTAAAGCTTTTGTCATTGATAACACAAAGATCTTACTGTTTTATTCATATTAAATCCAGGCAGGAGCTGCAGAACTGTCCACTGAGGTGTACAGCTACTTTATAAGACAAGAGACTTTTAAAAACAGAAGATGAAAATAGTGACATTAATAACCTTCTTCCAAAGGATAGATAGGTACAGTGATTAAAGTGTTTATCTTAGGGCTTTAATGACCTGGGTTCAAGTTTCTGTTCTATTTTCCTTATCTCTTTACGACAAACTATATGTCTTGTATTCCCAAGCTAATATAAATACCCAGATGCTCATGTTTCCCTGTTCTTGAAGATCCTTTCAGAAGTTTTTTGTCAGTTTGTTGTTTCTTGGTTCTTTTAAGATTAAATATTTTTGGTAGATACAGACTAGATCCAGCTAAAAAAAATAATTCCAAGTGGCCAACATGACAACATGATATTCAGTAATCCAGTGTTAAAAAAAAAAAAACAACAAAAAACCAAACCAAACCAAACCAAAAAACAAAACAAAACAAAACAAACAAACAAACAGACAAAACAAAACAAAACAAAAAACAAAAAACCAAAACCTCTTTTTTTGAAAAGCTGAAGTTATTGAAAACTATTTGTTGGCTTTCTGGTAATGTCAGGCAAAATATCTTATCATGCATATGAAATATCTATTGGGTAGAAAGTTACAGTCTTGTATTCGGCATAGTTACTTGAGCATAGTTACTCATATTAATAAAGCATAGTATCTAGAAATGTAATTCATACTTAATGGCTTAAGACCTAAACTTTTCTTTTTACTGTTTTTCCTCAAACTAACCTATAACCCCACTTTTCTATCATCTAGTATTGTCAGATACATTCTGAAGGCCCTCATTAGGGAAAATGAGGGGATGAGTGGGCTGTAAAGTTGCACAGTACCAATTTGGCCTTACCTGAATGAAAAGTTCAGCTAAATCTGGTGAGTGAGAAAAATTTAACACTTTCAAAACAGAATTACTTTCAGCAAGGTGCCAAAGATTTTAATTGTTCTACAGGACTGGGTTACTAACCTCACTAAAATCCTCAGGAAATTTTTTTTTTAATTTTTTTTTTTTATTTATTTCTTGGTACATATTTTTTGCCTTCTGATAGCAAATTACCTTGTTGGTAAACTTAACGTAAGTCTTTGGAAGCAGCAACAGACTACTTTCTCCTGTCATTTTCTAGGACCTCACAGGGCTTGTCACTTACTCATTTTTAAAGTGGATTATATTTCTGTAAATTATATCAACTCTTCACAAGGTAATGCTTTTTTTTTCTATTTTTTTAACTCTCAATTTTGATACATTAAAACATCAGACGTATACTGGATAATAGCTGCTGCAAAGGAAATCTGGGCATTTTACCAGTCAATCTGACCAGCTTCAACATCATTAGAAGGATGGCGACACTTAACAGCCTTCTTCCCCAAACACATGTCACTTCCTCTCATTTAGCCTTTGGTTTACTAGCACTGCTACTGAGTCTAATGAACCAAAAACACCTTTTCCTGCATTGCAAAGCACAGTCTGTCATTAGAAGAAAAATGTAGCCTTCAAATTCATTTTTAATAGATCTCTTCCACCCAGAGCAAAGAAAGGAATTGGAACGGAAATAGTTTTCTGAACCCTGGCAATGAGATTAGAAAATTAGGTTTATGGACTTTATGCATTTGAATGTAATGGCAATTATGGAGAACAAGCACTACTAACCTCTGATGTGAATCCAACACTCTATATTAATCAGAAAGGTGACGAGTTGGTTTGGGCTGTTTTTTTTTTTTTTTTACAGAGTTGGAAAGTAGAGGAATCTAAGGCATAGCTAGCACCAAGAGTATCAGTGGTTTGACTGGCTGAAATACATAATAGCAATCACAATGACTAGGTGCTTAACACTGAGCAAATGCAGAGTCGTGTTGATAAGGGTCAAAGGAACTAGAGAAAAATGGAAAGGGAGGAATCAGTAAAGAAAATACAGTAAAGAATCTGCATTATGAAGGAGACATAAAGAATGAATAATGTGGCAAAAGATCTTTCTTCTAACCATGTTTTCTGCTAAGGCTAGACATATATTGGTGAGTGCAAGAAAATGCACCCTTCTCCCATACCTCACTAGATTATTAGATACACAATAAATACAAAAAGGCTGCTTATTTCAACTTCTCTATTAAAAATTTAAATATATAACTTATGTAAAAATAGTTTTTAAAAAATCTGTTGAAATTGTATCTACAACCATACTGTAAGTTGCTGCACTTAGTGATATATCAAACATTCATGATTAATAATAATCTTCTCACGACCGAGTTAATGTGCTGCAGATTTCAGAGTGAGTGAAGTCGGTCCAGGTCAATCCAGGTCTGATTCACTCAGCTGATTATTTTCCCTCAACATGAATTTGACAAGATATGTTACTTCTGGAATCAGTTATCAATAACTGCTACCACCTCAAGCCATAGCTGAGAGCTCAGAGCCATAAAGTAGTTCAGTACTGCACAAAAAGAAGCACTGTAAACACTGCAGTGAGGTTTATTGAAGAAGTCTTGATTACCGTGACAGTAACTCCTCTAACCACTGCCAGTACAGTGAAAGGTAGTTACAGAATTTATCGACTCCTGTTCAAACCAAATATGTATCTACCCTCACTCTTCATTTTTATTTTTCTTCATCACCCAGAAGAACACAATTTCTTGGTTTATCAAAAACCTTCTGTCTGTTCTGTCCCCTAAGTCATTTGTCACGCTCCTCAAGGTCACAGGGGAGTCCCTGTGGAGAGCATGTGTGTTGATTGATTGGTACTATGATGCTTATGTCTACCGTGGCTGCTAAATGAGCTTCTTTCCCTTCTCCCCTTACTCTCTTTGCCTCCAAGCAACGACTTGATTGAAGGGAGGAAGGGAGTGGAAGGAAGAGGGAGGGAACACCTCAAAGAAAAAAAAAAAATCTCACCTGTGAATTCAATTAAGAATGTTCATAAAGCAATATTGTGCCTGGTGATCAACCTATTCTGTGTCACTGTCAGAGACTTGCAACTTAATTCAGGCAGAGGAATTTCTAATAACCTTCAAAAACAGACTGCAATGGTCACTAATACTGACCACTCTCTGGCTAACGACAACCTCATATTTTCCCTAAAAAAAAAAAAAAAAAGATACAATAAGTTTGAGAGGAGTGAGAAAATAAAGGAGACAGATAACACACTGTGCACAGGAACAAGAAAGAGAATGAGAACAAGAGCATAAAAGAGAAAGGGAATGAGTAAATAGAAATTATGCAAATAAGGGAAAACAAGGGAGCAAGAGCAAGAAAGTGAGTGTGCAAGGATAAGTAATAAGACACTGAGTGATAGCAGACACAAGAGAGAACATGAAAGAGGCAGACCACACCCGAGAAAATGTGAGAGGCAATGAGCAGGCATGTGAGAGTGCAGTATTACACATGACAATTGTGACAGGAATAGGGCAGAAGAATGTGGAAGAGTGACTGAGAGCAAGGAAGAGTGCAAAGACCAGGAAAAATAAATAAGGAGAAACTAAACATGAAAATTCTCTTCCCAAAAAAAGGGACACAGAAAGATCCCCATGTGGCGCACTAATACTTACAATGTAATTTAGAAAAAAAAGCCCACAATTTAATGCAGCTGTTAACTGCTCCCCTAATATATATACATACATATACATATGCATATACATATACATATACATATACATATACATATACATATACATATACATATACATATACATTACATATACATACACACTAAACTGAATATATATATATGATTATGTAATGAACACTAACTTTATCTGACATATTAAAGCCAAAAGGTGAAAGGCTGTGCTTCTCTGAACAACTCTTTCCTGTTCATCTCATAGAAACTCATAAACACATAAACATGCCATCAAACAGATTGTATCTGCAGCACTCAGGGATAAAATTTTAATTTCAGAGAGAAGAAATGTCTAAGATTACAACCGCTGGAGGTATCAGTGGCTTGTGGATTATCATAGTATCTCTAATAAAAAGTTCCTAGATTAAAACAAAACTCACTACCATAAAAATGTTAAATTAAAAAAATCAAATTTCTTACAGATATAGTTGTTCTTCATAAGTGTATCTAATAATCAGTGTCTACAGAAGTGTTCTGCTGTCCTTCAGTCACAACATCAGTAAAGAAACAACAGGTATTGGTGGTGAAAACAGAATGAGAGAAGCTGTCATTCTTTTCCACTTCACTAATTTGTCATTTTATACAGCATAACAAGGTTAATAATTTAAAAAAATTCTCAACCCTTCTTCGTTTTTGTTACTGAGTTCATAATCCCATGGAGCAGGACTATTAACTATATTAACCCTTAAGGGCTTCTCTAAGTCATCTCTTCATGAATGGCAGGCTGTGTCCATCTTCTGGGCATAATTCTGCCTAAGCCTTAACACTAGCTGGACAGGGGACCTAATTTAATTAAAATTCCCAGGTTTGCTCTTAATCAAAAACATTGGCAGTTCACAAGAAACATGAAGATACATTCTCCCTTAAGAATCTACCAATATTGTCCTGGGTACTGTATAGTCTAAATAAAAGTAAATGATATCATTATCTCCTGAATTAGTAATTAACAAAAATAAGTCAGATTTTATGCATTAATATAGCATAGCATGCAAAGGTTCAGCTGCAGCCATCCATGAACAAGCCACACAAAATTGCCTTATATCAGGCACTGAAAATACACGGTTATAGAGAATATATCATTTTCCTGCTGAAAAGAAAAAATATATACAGACATTGTAAAAATAGTTAGATGCAGAATTAGTACACTTTTAGTGAACTAGACAAATAATATAAAGTTACAAAGAAATCCCTTGTATAAAACTACCAATTTTATGTGCAATGACAAACTTACACAATTAAGAGCACAGGAATAAAAGTACATGCAAATCTTTAACGCTTTCTTACTACTAAAGCTGAAAAATGCATAAATGCATTTCCCAAATCTCAAGTTGTTCAACGAACACTTAAATCAGTAATGAAAATAAATTGATATACAATTTACTAATAAAACTATTAAGCTGAGTAATTAGTTACACAGAACAGATGTTAAAACCCAAGCACTTAAAAAAACCCCCAAAAAACTAAGAGTGTACAATTTTCAAAAATATTGCTAGGAGAAAAATAAAGAGCCACTGGTTTCTAACTGGTTTCTCAAATGCTTCAAAATTTAGAAAAAAATAAAGGTAAGATATGGTGGACAAACCATGTAAACACTCACTTTGTGTTTTTTTTTAAACTGAACGAAATCACTCTCACAAAAAATTGATTTCACATTTGTTGTGGGACTTACAAAAAATCTAAGACCTCAGATTTTGTAAGCATGTCAAGTATTCATGAAGAATATCTAAAGTTTTCAGTAAATTATTTGGATTACCTAAAAAGTCAGGAAAGATAATAAACAAAATGTCACCATAAGGCATTGCAAGCCTCTGTAAATATAGTACAGGACACATTACATACACACAAATAAAAATTACAGGAACAGTCTAACTATAAAGAAGAGCAAGGATTGATTAAGAAAGTCTGTAGTGTATGTATTTTGGATTTTTTATATAAGTATAAATCATGAAAATTATCTTTGTTATTTTTGTGGGGGTTTTTTATTCTTATATTATTAACTGTTTCTTCTGTGCAAGATGAGGTAATAAGAGCATGGCACTAAATAAAAAAAAATACAAAGGAGAAAAGAGAAAAGACTGGTGATTTGTATAAGCATATGTGTTTCTTTGCTATGACAATAGAAACATCTGCTTTGGGACATTTTTGGCTACCATCTGCAGCATACTGTTAGCTACTCTGTCTGTATGTCAGTGGAGAAAAGAGAAGTTGCATGTAATAAAACCCATAAGTAATCAGCAATAAAAAGGAAAAAACTTAAAAAGAATCAATTTGCAGGAACATCCCAAATCTCAATGCTATCACAATCTAACCCACTCAGTTGTAAAATTACACCAGAAGCTTTTTACAAAGAAGTTTTCTAAAGTAATCTATCACTCCTTCCCATAGCCTAGGACAGATATATTGCAAGCAAAATATTTGTCTTAATCTTTCTGCTTCTATAAAACACAGAGGAAAATCAGTTTTTTTTTTTTGTTTTGTTTTGTTTTTTTTTAATGCTCAGTATTAACTGAAGTGCTTACACTGAGTTCTGCAGAGGGGGATATTGTTGTTATCCTAATTTCACTTATTCATTCTGAATTGGTACTTTACCTCCTAAATGACATCAACATTTTTAAAAATTGCAAATCCACTTTAACCTTGGAAATAATTTTGCCATCTATTGCCCCTCTGAAACTTTATTATAAAATGCTTGCTAAGTTTAAAACTGATTGTTTGGCATTACGAAAGGTCCAAAATAGGAGATCACTCTCACTCCGTCAATTAAAAACCAAACAATTGGAAACAAAAGTTAATGGGAACTAAAAAAGCACACCAGTGAAAATGTCACTATTTCAACTGAATCTTCTACAACCTCAACACCACACCTTTATCTCCTGTAGTGCACGGTTAACATTTAACCAAGTTAGACACGTCTTCCACAGTGCCAATAGAGGACATGTTCCAATGTGAAATAACAGTGCATTTTAGTGCATAAGGACTCCTGCCTCAGCAAGGGTATTTGCTTTGGAAAACAGCAGGAGCACTTTCTCAAACTCTCTCATTCCTCACTTCTAATAATTCAGAACAAACAGCAAGTACTTTTTTTTCAACTCCTTCCCTCAGCCGGTCTCCAAAGCCATCAGATCTATGGTACATCAATAAGTTATTCAGGCCCATGCTGTTCCTCACACTCACACCTGTGGAACTTTCTGGAGCACATCCCCCATTAATATCTCTGCCCATTCACAAAATCTATAGAAACTCGGGACAGTTTGTAGATTAAACCCCTCAGCCTGCACTAATCTCAAGAATTTACAGCTCCAGGTGCCTCACAACACCCTCATGGGGCAGTCCTGTTCTTTTCCTCTCACTCCACCTCTTGTTTCATGCCTAAACTATGTTCCCATTTTATACATTTCAATTCCCATCTTCTGTCTTCTCAATTCCAACTGTTTATTATAGCTCTGGATGGCTGCACTGCAAGATACCAGAGCTGCCACTTGTTCTAAATCCTCGTCCTCCTTCTCTACCTCCCACCCTCCCCCTCTGTGCTCAGTTCACACTGTGAACAGCTGCATCACAGCTGTCAGGGTGAATGGCAAAGATGTCCTTTCTTCAATAAGACTGTGCCTGTGGCACACAGAGTTCCTTCGAACAGCTAATTAGCAGGAGAGAGTCCACGACAAGGTTTGGTGCTGTCCATCAAGACTGCTGCCAATGTCAACACCATCAGCTGAGCTGTCACGTTTGGCTCCTCATTTAGGAGACTGGCAAAGCCTCTTTTTATGGCTAAGGAAAGGTGGTGGCATACAGACAGTAGAAAGTGGAGGGTCAGGCTCTGTCAGTGTTCAGTAAGAAGCATTTCATACCTCCTAAAGCCCTTTCTCTGCATATATTTTGTCTCTTCCAGCTAGCTCCTCTACTAACAACTCACAACTCAGACAGAAAAACAAGATATAAAAAGCAAAAATAAGACAGACTCATTTCTTCTTATTATTGTTGTAGAAATAGAAGCCAATACACCTGTAACTGGCATTGTATTTGTGATAACAGGTTTAGAAAACCTTTCTCTAAAAAGTATTCATCTCCACAAAATTTTTATTTCTAATAAGTAAGAATCAAGAGCATGCAATTTCTTGTGGGGTTTGGCTGTTTTGTTTCTTTTAAGTTCCAGAGCAAGGTTTGCCAGGTTTACACTGAGAACTGCAAGCATATGTAATTAGCTGGAGCTAAACTTCAGTCAAAATGACAATGTTTGGACTTCCGGAGCATTTTTTTTCTTTCCCAAGAAGATGAAAATATAGAAGGGAATAAGAAAGTAAATCGCTGATTAGGTGACTATAGAGCCAAAGGCTCTGGGATGCCCATGGGGAGCTGCTGTACTTAATTTCATTAGCTTGTAGACATCTGAACTGTCAGAGCTAAAGCACAACATTTAGCTATGGCCATGATTGTGGGCAGGATGCTGTCACATCAGGAAGATGCACTCTGAGCCCAGCCACTATGCCAAATTTTAAAGTACAGTGCATTTTATGACTGTAAAATAATTCAAGTTGGAAGAGAACTGTGGTAATCTTCTAGTCTAAGCACTTAAAGCAGAAGCTAACTTCAGAGCAAGACCAGCTTGCTCAGGGCTTTGTCTAGTATAGTCAAGTTTGGGGAATTTCCATGGATGAAGAGTCTCCATTGCCAATTTTAGCTTCATGCAGCTGAGTACAAAACATCTCTTCTCTCAAATCACACCTGGGAAAAGACTATGCCTGTGGCATGCAGAGTTCTTTCAAAGTCTCACTACCTATGAAGTCTTTGTACTTCACAAAGCACAGGCATGCTGTTGCCCAAGTTAATGTAAGAAAGGGACATCTTTATCACAGATTTCTGATGAATATAATAAAGTTATGTGTTTTAAATGCAATAGTTACTGAAAAAAATAAAAAAAAAGAATCCCAAGTATCAATAGAACCAAGATCCTTCTTAAGCAGACTATATAACCTACTCCAAAGAAGTTTTGCAGAAATTGCAGAATATTTTTCAACTGTTTTCCCCCATTTCTTTCTTAATTGCATTTTCATTTCAGAGTAAACATTTGAAAGAGGCAAATCTCAGGTTTAGAATTAGCAGCTATGGAGCCCAGCTGTTGCAATGAATAAGCTTCCAATTTATTTCTCTCCTTTTGTTTTTATTACTCAGATTTAATTTGATCCTATTACATGAAGAAAGAGCAACTACCTTTGTTTTCACTAGAATGATTTGCCCATCATATTTTAAAATTAGCTACTTAAGCGGCAGTATAAAATGTATGGCACAAGTAAAATTTTTTAGCAAAGAAAAATTCAACTAGGTTGAACAGGAAAAAATCTGAATAGAACAATTTTAAAAAGGGGTTTATATTAAAAGACACAGATGTAGAAGTACTAACAATTAAAACGGTGTGTTGACTGTATGACTAACTGATCAACAAAATTAACCTCATCTTACAGAATATGTTTTGTGATGTCATCTTAAATTAAAAAGAGAGAGAAAATGTAGTCTACATTTCCTCATTGCTCTTGTTTGAGTCTTCTATTTGGTGGTGTCTCTAGAAAGCATGGTTCTGAGAGATGGGATTTTTTTTTCTTTATTTCAAATAAGAAGAAATAGCTAATTGAATGGAATGAATTAATTTTTTTGTGTACTACTGAGAAGTAATTGGAATGGGGTTATCAACCAGTTTCACAAAGGTACAGGAAAATATTTAATTTCCTCAAAAATCTGAGTTACATTTCCAGGTGAAATATGGAAAAAAAATATTTCTTCATTTCAATCGCAGTGTTACTCTTTATTTTAATTCAAACTTTTTTTTTAGCTCCTTAATTTCAAACATATCTCCCAGACATCTACAACCAGAAATTTCATGCTTGCCCTTTCTGACAAATTTATGAAGGTAAAAATTGAAATTCGCACTCATTAAAATTTATTTCCATCAATCCTTCAAACTTTGAGAACTTTGATTTCAATCTGACATTGATTTTTGGATTTTATCCCTACAAGGAAGAAGTCTTACCAGAGACATTTACAGAGCGCACACCGAATGGCTTGGTAAAGGTGCTTCAGCTGAAGCATCAAACACAGTGACAGGAACAGCTACTTGCATTGAAACACCATCTAATCTGACTTCCAGTGGCATTTTAATTAATATCACAGCATTTGGGACAAGTTCAGTCTTTTACCCAATGCTGTTTGTCACACTTTGAATTTTGATTATTTGCCTAAAATGGACAGGTATAAAATTATTCTATATTTAGTCTTCTATTTCTAAATAGTGATCAAATAGCATAATTTTAAAAACTTTGTCAAAAACCTCATGATTGTAACTCAGTTATGCTCAGTTGTTACTTCCTAGAAGTACATCAGAAAACAAATTAAGTGCATGCATTTTACTTCCCAGATGAAAATAAACAATTCAGATCTACAGAAGTAGCAGAGAAGCAACAACTACTTCACCCGAAGTCAGCTGAAATCACTGAAATGTAAAATGTGGTTTTACATGCATAGAAAATGTCTAAAAGCACAAAAAAAAGTCTTTTTCCATGTGCAACAGCAGAATGGAAGTCCATCAAGACCTACAGAATAAAAAGATAAAATACAGCCCCTGAGCCAGCAATCACAGATTTCAGGAGTGGAAAGCAGAGAAACAAAAACCCACACACAAACAAAAATTATGTAATATATCCACAATACGTTTGTCCTAATCTGTGACATAATAGGCTAAGAACTCTTGAACACAGTGTATTAGGACCATTCTTACGTATGCTAGCAAATAATTAAAATAAGTGAGTACTGAGATTAATGAAATTATTTTAGTTAACCAAACTATTTAGTTAAATAGTGAAATTGTTAGATTTTTACCCACTCATTCATGTAACCAGTGGGGGAAAAAAATACGATAGCAAGAAGTAAATAATTTGGTCATATTTATGGGGCTCTCCTTATAAATTCAGCAGAATGAGGAAGCAGCTATGGAGGAAGCACCACAGCAAGCAATTTAAAATGTCAGAAAATACAGATATTGTTGTGTCAAATGCCAGCATTCACGAGCTAAACAAACAGACAATTACTGCAGCACGAAAAAATGCAAGTGCTTTGGGGAAAAAAATAAAAAGAGAGATGGAGAGGAGTAAATATATTATGTCTTCTATGAACAAAACAGGGGAAGAAGTAGAAGCTTTAGAAACATCCATTAAATAATAATTTCAAAAAAGTAGTCCCACTTGAAGGGTATGAGCGAAATGCTTTTTTCCCTCCATTTTCCAGCCAGTTCTGCTCTGCACTCAAATTCCAGTTATTCCCATACATAAAGTGAACTCCATTAATTTTCCATCTGCTTCTATATGCAATTAAGCTTTCTGAAAATAAATATTACTGTATAAATGTGCAAGGATTTCTATTTTTGAATACTTGTGATTCACCCACTTACTACTGTGATATGACCCCTAATTAAAAGTGCATTCTTAGATAAAGAGCAGACCTCCTGACATTAAAAAAAAATATATTTAAAAACTTCTGGAGCTCCCAGAATGAATCCAAACTCATTTGATTTGGGATTTTAATTTTATTTTAATTTTAATTTGTATGACGCGCCCAATTATGCCCCCTTGTAACAAACATTTCTTTAGGTGCTTAACCTTATATAGAACTCCGTCTCTGTTCATAATGGTCTGGTTTTAGTTCCTCTGAATTGTGTGTCCTATTTCTTTCAATCACACTTGATTTAGCCCCCTTCAACCACAGAAAAAATCCTTGCTCATAGAAAGATTCATTTTCTGTGTTGACACTGAGCAAAATTTGCACTGGTCCCATGGAAAACCACATGTGCAGGCACCGAGGTCCCATCCTTTGAGAGAAATGAGATATGGCAAAATGTTCACCCCAAGCTGAGAGTATTCCACATATATCCATTTAAACACAGTCACTTCACTGCCAATACTTCTAGGGTGATTCTTTTCCCCAGGAAAAAATCTCTAAATCATGTTTCTGAACAGCAATTCAAGCAGATGGAATTCAAAAGAAATTCTTAATTCGGACTAGTGAGAATTTAATCATCAATGCTTATCTGCTTGAGATAAATATCAAAGTTTTCTTGAAAAATTAATTTTGTTAAAAAATTTGTGTTTTTTTTTTTTAACAGAAGATCAATTCAATGCTTTCTTTACAAATGAGAAATAAAACCCCTCATGGGAGCAATTATTTTAAAAGAAAACAGTAATAACTGTTCACACTTTATTTGGAGGCATGGTGTTTAATGATACACACTCAACAGCAAAGTAATGAGAAACTCAGTATTTAAAAAAAAAAAAAGTTTAATCTTTAATTATCATTGCCTAGATGACAAACCAGCAAAAGGCAAATATCCTGCAACAGTTTAATTTCTCAAGAAACAATCAAAAAGTATATCAAATAGAAGACCTTTATAACTTTGAGCTAGAAGGGAAATAAGAAAGGAAATATGAATTTTTTACTGCTCAATACAAAACTTGTGTTCTACTACAGGTAGGACAGATCCCCTTAGAAATAATTTTTATCCCTTATTCACTGTACAAATAAGTATGTAAGAGAGGCAAACACTGCCATCTATTACAATAGGATCTCTGAGTATGTTTCCATGAATGGCAAGGCAGCAAACCCAGTTTGAAGGTTACTTGTTCACACTTCAAGATATTACATTGTGTTTGTATGCTGTTCCATACTAGTTTTTACTTGAGCATGCAATAAAAGCTGTTGCCAAACAGGGTTTGCCAAGAAGAACATTTATTGATGCAATAAAAGAGGATAAAAGAACTGTGCTAATGCCTTGCTACACAAAGGTAAAGAAATGCAAAATAAAAACTAACCTGAAGGACAGAGAAATTTTCACGAATTTTTCAGAGAAAGTGAGCGCATGGGCATGCATTTCTCATAAGCCATATTTCACAAAATGCACTTCAGGTTCGGGAGTGCATAGAAACACAGATTTAAACTTTTCTTGAAATTGGGAACCACTGAGCATTAAACACAGTCACACTAATAAAACAGAAAACATGCACAATAAGAAATGTTTTTTGCTTCTTATCAGTTCCAGATATTTCATTCTAACTTCTTAAGTTTCTCCTTTTCTGTCTTAGACAAAAGCACCTTCAAACACAAAAAGGGGTCGGAAGGAATATAGGAGTCTGTCGAAATCTGAAAGGCATTCCCTAGTTAGGGAGATACAAGAGGTTTCTCTCACAGCAGATGCCAATGTACCCCAGTTCTGTCCCCTGGTCAGTCCCATGCTCCCTTCCCTGTCCCTCAGCCTTTCAGTCACTGCCACCCTGTGTCCCTGTCGGCTCCCATGCCCTAACCCCACCCTTGTGCCACCCCCTCCCCACTCATCCCACATACTTAAACCTGGACCTTCACCAGGAAATCTGCCTTTGCCTTCCCCTCTGACCCTGGACTGTGGCTGAAATAAACGCACGTGGCTGAAATAAACATCTCTGTGGAACCCTTACAAAGGCCCTTCCTATTTCTTCACCTGCTACCATCCCAACAGCTAGCCAGGGTACAACAGGAGTCCAGAGAAATGCAGGTCATATTCTTATAAACACGACTGGATGAGCTGACACATTCAGCTACATCCCTCCTGCTTTGTTTTTTCTGAAGGGAAGGAAAGCAAGCAACAAGCCCTTCTCCAAAGGGAGAGATGGGGAGAGGGAAGAACCAAATGAACCAAACCCAGCACTGAAAGAGAAATCTATACTTTATCTATTCTTACAATTTATATTCCCACTGTTCTGCCTACACTGCAGTCTCAGGTGCTTCTGCAGTCAGACCCCAAATACAGCCTTGGGCAACAATAGTAGTGGAACAAGCTAAGGACAACTGCTAGACCAGTGTGCCAAATCTCCCAAAGGATGAGGTGTGAGAATATTTCAGCCCACACTGCACATAATGTTGCCACAGTTAAATTGGCATCTACTTGATCAGTAATGTGTATACATATACTGCAATCTTATCGCTGGACTACAGCGTAAAATCAACCTGACACAGGGGTGTTTGGGAAGGTGTTTTCTTCTTCCTCCAACATGGAGAGAAAAAGAAAATGTCTGTCTCTATTTTGTGCCACTCCTACTCCTGTTACTGAAATGATAACAGGCAAGCCCAATTCTCAAATTAATCTATAATCTAGGGGCTTCTTGACTCATATCAGCCTAAAGAAATGTGTTTTTTCATCCCATTCCTTTGCTGTCATTGCCAAGTTAACCAGGAAGATCTGTTTAGTTTTACAGTGCATAGTCAAGTATCCTAAAGAACACTAAATCCAGAGTTAAAGTATTTTTGGACTTCTATGGGTAGATCAACTCTAAGAGCTCAAGTTAGTCCTGGAGAGTCAGAAGATATAATCTGACTGTCATGTTTGTGCTGTAATTGTACATCTGCATGTTTCCAGCCTTTTGTGCTTGAATAACTTTTGTGGACCAAGGAAGATTAATAAAGGAAACAAAATATCTTTTGTGGTAATACCTGGCTATGAGCATAAAACACTGAAAATGCCAAATGATAAACTAAGGCTTAACTACTCAATTAAATTATAGCAAGTGAAAAAAAAAAAAAGATAAATTCATCTGTGTCTAGGTATCTTCTGAAATCCCACACCTGCCAAAACACATTGTATTTACAATTGGACAATGGTGTTTGGCACTGATGCTTGCCATGCTAAGCATAAAATTAAGAGGTTTCACACACCAATTTTAAATCTTATTAGATAATAAGTAAGAATATATTCTGCAAATTTTTATATTAAGTAACCAATTTAATAAACAGTTTCTCTCATAAGAAAAAAAAGGCTAAGTTGAGATACCCCCATCTTGTTTTAAATGAGCAATTGCTGACTAGAGTTGGGAAGCACCAAGAATTCAAGGACAAGTCTTTAATCAAATGGGTTTTAAATGCCAAAGAAAAGTAATCACTATTTGATGAGATGACTGAGTTGGATACTATTGGTAAATCTGCTTATGTTGGTAGGTCTTAGGAAAGACCAAGGCAGCACTTGTCAATAAGCTGCATACTTTAAAAGTTTAAAATTTTTGTGTAAATGAAGACTACCCCATCCTGATAATGACATTTACTATGACCTCAGTGTGCTTGCGGCACACTGTTCATGATGTAATGTATATGTGACCTGGACATGCTCAGTGTTTTTTGTTAGAGCATTCTGAAAATCATATTACTCAGCTAAACAGAAAAACAAAACCCCAAAACTGAGTAAAATTGAAAATCACTATGAACACTATGCAGAAATTTCCACCAGAATCTAATAAGACTTGCCAAGTTTAAGAAGTTCTTTGAACTGCTCGACTGAAAAGCAGTATTTCTGCAGCATCTTTTCAGGACCATTTTACTTCATGACATTAATGTAAAAAGATTTTTTCCCTTGTCTAATTTTGTATAACTAATATTAATAAATTAATAGCCTATAGAAAGCACAGTAAAATAACACACCAAAAAAAGGGATTGAAAAACAGGTTGAAAATGGCAACAAAATTAATGAGGATACAGCAACATAAAAGAGAACCCTTGAAGTGATCAAGGAGAAAGTCAGTGACACAAACATGAAGACTCCCTAGAAACATACCTCATAATGTCTTTTTCCAGACTTCTGCAAATGAGAAATTATCACATAGGGATTTCATGCACAGTTGTGAGAAGAATACTGTCAACTTTGCTAGGCTGATTTGCACCGAATTTGACTGCCAAATGATTGTGAAAAACTAGTCAGCTACTCACAGCTCAAGGTGATTATCCATAACGAGCTTCACTGCAGAAAAAAATAACATCAAGTGCTCCAGACAGAGCAAGTCATGGAAATCACTGAAACTATCTGAAAGTCCGATAGCTTTACATTGCAAAGCTGAATGGCTTGCAGAAGCTCAGTGCCAGACTATGGATCTTTGTTAGAGCTCTGCTTAGTCCTGCATTACTATACACTGACTTTACATGAAGTCTTCATGTCACTGACAGTTTTCTAGGAAATCGTTTGCCTTTCAAATAGTTCCATTAGATTACTGCTACTTGCCATATACACTGCTATATGCTATGGTTCTCAGGCTAATACAAAATGTGACCGCCCAAGAAAATAAGTGAATATTTAAATGCAAGTATCTCACATTTTCTGATACTTCCTATTTCTATATTGATGGAAAGACAAGGTTTTATTCCCCGTCCAAAGAATATCAATATATCATGACCTATTTACATCAGTTACTGATTCCTGTTCAGATGACAGCAGTCTTAAATCCCACAAATAATAGGAATCATAAGAAGAGATAATACGTATTTGGGTCACAGCCTGACACAACAAGGCCACAAGTAGGACACAAAGCCAAGATAAGAGCTGCAGTTTTGACCTTAGAGCCGTCCAAAGTATTGACAGAGCAGAAGTCAGCATACATGAACAGAAGTGTGTCACTTCACTAGAGAGAACAGAGTTAGGACTTACATCCTCCCCACATTTTATAAACATTTTCTCTTCTCAGCTAACAAGTGCAACAAGAAGACTGGAGACTGAAAGAAAGGACAACATAAAAACCCTTGCTTATTCAGAATGATTGAATGAGTTCTTGCCAGACTCACATCAAACTTTTCCCAAAATGGTATCTTGAACCCCAGCCTTACTTATTAAAATTTTTCATGGATTTTTTTATTGTTTTTTTCTTCTGATAGGCAATATTTAATGATGGATACTTAATGTAAGAAAATTCCATAATGACTAATATACTAAAAAATTTACCAGCAGCAGTCCAGTATCTCTATGCCTCAAAGGTCACTGAATAGGACCCCTATTTCTTGACAGCAAATAGTGCAATTTTGCAGCAGTATTGTACAACTCTAAATGTTTTCTTTTGAAATACTGCTGCTTTTCTGTCTTGTGAGAGAGACAGAATGAATTCACAGGGCTCAGTGTTTGAGTAAGCTCTTTTGCCTCCTATAGTTGCTCATTTTCCTGAAGAGCATGTAATTTCTTTGAAGGATCTGCTAAATTGTAACAAACAGTATTTTTGAAAAGTCACAATAAAACACCAGATTTTAAAATGCCATTAGATAGTACTGGGAACTTGTCAGATACTACACAATTCATTCTCCCATGCAATGACGCATGATATTTGGCACACAGTGTACTTATGCTTTTTGTTTGTAAAAGAAAGACAATTTTCCCTCTTGTGTTTCTGACCTTTATTCTTTTTATCAAATACTTTTTCCAATTGCACTGAATTATGCAAAACTACCCCTCATGAGTAACATCAGAAGGATTTGTCCATGTCCTGGAATGATATATTTGATGAAGTTTATATAGTCAGCTTGTCTTTCCAAACTCTACTTAAATAAGGAAAGACTAGATTTTAAAAAGCAGTTCAAGACCAGGAAAAAAAAAATACAGAGTTCTATATTTTGTATCTCAGGATTAACTATGGTATCTAATCAGTAATTAAATATAGCCTAACACAGAGAACAGCCTCTCTAGACAAGGTCAGAGATTTCCTTCTCAGTACCGGAACTCAGCACTTGTGGGCGAAAATGGTGTCGATAAGTGGCTGTAAAAAAAGATAGGATAGCTTGAACTTCATTGTGCTTTATGATCCTTGCTACCACTTTTCTGCAAGGTTTATCCAGCTTGAAATATCATTGTTATTTTAAGATCACTAATTAGTTTCCTTATAAAAAATTCACTCAATCCAGGAAGGCATTTCTTTCATTTTAATTACATAATGACTATTTTCAGTGATTGGCAAAAGTTCTTCCAAACGCTATATTCAATCTGTATTCAATCAGGGACAATCTGTGCTGCCTACATAGCATTACCTCATCTCACTAGCTTTTACAGCAGCTACACACTATCTATTGAGATTTTAGGATGTAATTTCCTTTGAATGATAGAAGCTGATAACAATCCCAGTCATGAAATTGAGGATGATTTTCACTTGCTATTTAGAATATTGAAAATATATGCTACATAAATTACACAAATCATTGAATATTTTTGTTTAAGAAGCACTCAACGTCTGTACCCTCCTGGAAAGCAATAGCAGTGTACATTGTTATTTAGCTGCACCATCTACCCTTCCTACAAGTTCAACATTGTTCATGAAAGATCAATAGAACCATTATAAAATGTGTTTTCTATAATTAAGGAGGCAGGAGTCTTATATTTATGCTGCAGGATGCATTAAAATACCAACAGACATCAGGACTGAGTTAGCATTCTCTCAGCTACACCAGTTATTCCTCACTAAACCATGTTTATTTATTTATTTTGCTTCAATTTCTACTCCCTCATTAAGAACCCCATGCTCTAAATTTAAAAGCCCTGCAGGAAATACATTCTTTCACATCCTTTAGTGAGAAAAGAGTATAAAGACCATGGGTTGGAAGTAATAGGTAAGGACTATACTCTAAGTTCCTTAGTACATAAAGTGGGAAATTTGTTCAAAACTGAATGGAGGTCAAAATAGAGGGGTCTGTGAGAGGAGGAAGGTAATCAATCAACCATTTGCTTATGTTTAGATAAAAATGCACATACACACATTCCATACTCATATATGTATATAGCTTTAACCCTGGAAAGGATATTACTACTATCAGTAGCCGTTTTATTCCTGCAAAGTACTTACCTGACTTACATTTTTATAGGGTTGAAACCTTAAGATGGAAAACAGTGATTTCTATTTTGCTTATTCAATGACTTGTGTCAATAATAATTTTTACAATGTTCTCAAAAATAATGTGTATATCAGAAGAAGGATGATGATTCTTATCCACTGTGCTGGATGCACACTTAGTCAAGTTTGGTACAACTTAAATATTACTGAAATATATCCCAACCAATCTGAATAAGCACTTAGTCATAAAAAGTATACCAGGAAAGACTGTTGGGCCACAAGAGCAAATAAATAAATATGAGTAAATACACACTGACTTGAATTGTGGCAAAGACTACAGGGTAATAATATACCAAGGAGCAGAATATTTGCAAAGCTGTAATCTCTTTTTATATCATATATTAGTCATGTTAAATACCATAGAATGATAGAATGGCTTGAGTTGGAAGGCACCTGAAAGCTCATGTAGTTCTAAACCCCCTGCCATGGGCAGGGACACCTTCCACTAGAACAAATTGCTCCTTAAGAGCCCCTTCAAACATAGCCTTAAAAATCTCCAGGGATGGGGCATCCCCAGCCTCTTGGGGCAAAAAGTTCCAGTGCTTCACCACCCTCACAGCAAAGAATTTCTTCATAATACCTAATCTCTCATTAAAAATAAACCTCTTATTTTTTCTGTTTAAATTTTCCCTCTGTCCTGTCATTACACACTCTTGTAAAAAGTCCCTCTCTGTCTTTCTTGTAGGCTCCTTTCAGGTACTGGAAGGCTGCAATTAGGCCACCTTAAAGCCTTCTCTTCTCAGGCCGAACAACCCCAAGTCTCTCAGCTTTTCCTCGACAGGAGAGTTGCTCCATCCTTCTAATCTTCTTGATGGCCCTCCTCTGAACTCATTCTGGTGGGTTCATATCCTTCCTGTACTGGGTACCCCAGCAGAGGGGCAGAATCACATCCCTCACTCTGCTGGCCACAAAACTATGTATAGTTGTACAGTGCTGAATTGTTCCAATGTAGAAAAAGGCATTTTACAAGAGATGAAAGCAGAACAAGTTACAAAAGGAGCAATTTAGAAGCACGTCCAGGCCACAGCAGGCTGGTGTTGGGAGAGCAAAAACCCACCTAAAACTGACACTTGCAACAAGCATAAGAACAACAAGAATTTCTACTGAGGTGTGGGTAGTGAAAGAGTGAAAATGAAAATGTTGTCCTGTTACTGAATAGTGCAGGTAGCTTAGTGACAGCAGGCACAAGCAAGGCTGAGGTACTGAATGCTTTCTTTGGCCCAGTCTTCACTGACAAGGGCTTCTAGGTCTCTGTGAAGAGGGATGGTGTTCACAGTGGAAAGCAAAAATGAGTAGTGGATAAGGATCAATTCAGGGATATATGTCATGTTAAGAATAACTCTCTTCCTTTAACTCTGAAACTGTGACACTAAAACTAAATTGAAACATAAAGATACCAAATAATGATGGCGGTTTTTCCACTGAATGTTTTATTCCAATTAGAGTACATTTAGAACACTTTAGCTCCATGGTATATGTTCATAATTAAACACACCTAAAAATATCAGGGAAAATTAATTTAAACCAGATCTATTTTTAAATAACTTGTTTAAAGTGAATAATGAAACAGAAAAAAAATAAACTAGTATTCCTTGACAATACTCAAATTAGAACTGAAATGTAACAGGGTATTTGCTGCACATGTAACAGCCAACATTCTGCAGAAACAGAAAATAAACCACTATTCAGTTACCCATTCAAAATAAGGGTTTGCAAATAATACATTAATGTACAATTACAGTGGAATTGTTGGTGATTTATTTAAGAACTGAAAAACTTTTTGAAAGTAACCCAGCAGGTTCCTAGTAAATGATCTATAATATGCAAGCTGGACTAGTTGAGCTAAAATCCAACAAAGTATTAAGTGTACCAAGGGAAAAAAATGAGGAAAAAAGAAAGCAATTGGAGAATGGCAAGCAAAACCTCACATTTAGGAAAGTCGATCTTCTATTTCAAAGCCCAAGTACAGAGATTATTCACATTCCATTACTGTCCACCTTTCCATCATACAATATTCAAACCAGACAGAATTTTAAGTCCCTATTCACAAAGCAGAAGGCATGCAGAATCATTTTGGTATGGATTGCATTTTTCAGATATTCCCTGCCTGTTTCTCAGGTTTCAATGGTTTATAACCATTGTATTTTAATTTTAAACCCCTGTTCTTTCCAAGTTGCCATGGCTATACATTTTAAAAAATTCTCATCAAAACATACTTTGAACAACAATGGGATCTGCCTTGATACTTCCTCACCTACATTTATTTCCTTGCCAAAAATTTATTTCAGAAAAGGAAAATGCAATGAAAGGTTTCAAATGGTAATAGGATAACAGCTCTACAGATCTGCATTACAGATCACTGTGATTTTCTTGATATTATGCTTAAACTAAATCAATCCAAGAAATGTAGGCATTTGTAACTTTACAACCAGATGAATACAAATACCATTTTGGTCCAAATAATGAGCTAGAAAGAATACATCAGATATATTAATTGATAACTAAAGGATTCATTTGATCTGCTGCTAAATAGATTACTGAAGAACTGAAGTATTCAGTGTAGTGAACATACTAATCCTACAATTTTATAAACTTAGCTTTACACTACAGAATTAATTCCTTTTAGATATTTAATATGAAATACAGCCTTTCCACAGTGCTAAAAAATCCCAGCCTGCTGTGCAGCCTATTCCCACAGAAATTTATTTCTGAAACAGGTGAAGTACGACACTGTTATACTGAGATCTGATTAAAATAAGTGATTGCCTATCTAAATATGGAAACTAGCTGTATTTTAGCTCAGAGTTCAAATTTACCTCTTGCTAAATAAAACTGTAATACCTTTCTCAGCACCCTACACAATTCACAAGCAGATGCGTTTCAGCAGCTGTTACAGATGTGATTGGACATGGAAGAAAACAGTTCAATCTTTTTCTTTGCATATGTTTAGAAATGTACAGGAAAATAAAGCTAACAGAAATATTATTTATTTTTGCAGATTTTAATAATCTATTAGGGTCTTATAATTAGGGATATTCTGAGCACACACAAAAAAAACCCACACAGTTCATTATCTGCACAAATACATGTGCACACCCACACAAGTGTTCATTTTAGACACAGAGCATACTTTATTTGGACCTTGGGACAGTGAATGTGACCAGAATGCAGGTGACATTTTGAAGGAAGTTGATTCACAAACCTTCATGTAAGATAAGAATCTAATGAATAAAGAAATCATCTCTTTATATCATCTTAAGCCTTCTTTTCTGCCAACTTTGCACCACAAACAATTGCAAGCTTTGAGGGGTGAAAAGACAATAAACATGATGACAGGAAGACATTCAGTATGACTAAAAAGCTCGAGAGGTTTTTTACTAAGATTGGTGTTCTTTCATTCATTTTAAATTCACAAAAATCTAGCCCACTCTGAAATTTTAAAATCTATGAAGTTCAAAGGGGTACCAAAGCCAAGGTGTATTCCTTCAAGAATAAATAAAATCCATCTATAAAATGGAGGGCAAAATGCTACAGTAACCTACAACTGACATTCACTCTGCATCTGTTGAGATCAGAATTTTACTTTTCCTGTTCTGCTGATGGAAAAAAATCAAATCCATCAAATCACTGATAGTCTTAGAGATTACACTTCACTGCCATTAATGATCAGGTAATAATCAAGAGAAAAAATAATTAGTGTCAAGATTCAAAATCAAAAGTATTATATGAAAATATTAGTTATTCCATTGGCAGAAATCTATAGCCTTTCATTTCACCAAGTGTGAGCCACCTAATCTTTCAAAATCAAAATACCAGAACACATCTGGAGAAAACATATTATTTTATCCCAAAATGAATTCCAATCTGTTTACTGGATTTTTCTCTTGTTTTGCTTTTTTTGATTTGAAGAAATGAGGTAGTTGCACAATGGATTTATCTTTCACTGTGAACCAGAATCAAGAACTGAAACAGTGTTGCATAACACAAAACTCCCCCTTATCCTCCCATGGAGCATGAGAGGGAGTTTTGGGTGAGGAATGAATTCAGAATTATGTCCTCAGGCTTTACTCACCCCTTATTTGGAGCTCCAGTGTAATTGTAACTGACTTTAAAAAGGCCATAAACCTGCTCCTGCAGCAGTCCTTTGACTATAGAGCTTCTTATTCATGCTCTTCAAAACCATATTAATGCCAGTATATTTTCAAAGGGAGACTGAAATCTTCCTTCAATTCCACCATTCATAAGGTACTCTCACATGACCCTGTTCAGTCCTCTTTTAAAAAGAGCAGTAATGGCTGGACTATGGCTTTGATCCTGTCACCATTTTTTTTATATTTTAGCAGTTCAGAATTGATATAGTTTCAGGGGCTGCTTTGAGAGTCTTTTTGTAGTTGGGAGCTCAATAATTCCTGCATTTAGGTTGCAGGAGGATCAAACCACAGCAATTTTTCAGGCAAGATCCTTATCTTGATACAGGTGCAGTCTAATTCCAGCCATGAACTCATAATAAACTCCAATACTTTGTCTTTCATCTAATTCTCCTATAAAAGCTTCATATCTCTTAAAGAGCATATCCTAAATAAATGTGAGCCACAGTTCTTTTCACATTTACTGAAAACTGATCTCACAAGCTTGGACAGGGGAATTTCTGAATAAGAGATATATTGTATGGGAAAGAATCTATACACTCAGCCACAGAGGAGAAAAAAATTCACTTTGAAATCCATTCTTTGTTTTAGGCACAAAACCTGTACAACCTCTGCACAGCAATTTTAGAGTTTATTCTTTAAATCCAAGGTCATGCAGCCATAGCAGCTAGTTCATGCTCAGAGGGGAGGTAATCATCCTCTGTTCTTCTCAGCAAGTGCTCTTTGCTGAGGTCAAAGAAATGGGGCAATGTAACACTAGAATCCATTACAAATTAGCATAATGTCACCACCTCTCTCTGTGACATTTAAAATGAGCACAGATGAAGGACAGTGTGGAAAACAATGCAATTACAAGTATCTGGATCCAACAGAAATTCTGGAAAAGGACAAGGAACTGAAATTGCCTGTAATGAATCCTTTAACAAACTCCAGCATTGCTTCTTTCTCTGACATATTATTAAACAATTAAATACATTTTAAAAACAAACAAAAGAACAACAAAAAAACCACCCCAAAATCACCAAAACAAACAAACGAGCAAACCACCAAAGCCCAACAGTTCCAGTCAGACACTCACTTAGGAAATATGAATGAAACACCACCACAGCTATTCATCATGTTGAAATACAAAAAGAGAAAATGGACATGAAGGTGAGAAGAGCACCATCTCAGTGCCAAAATGTAACACCGCTCTGAGGCAATCTGTGAAGATGAGACCAATCTCTGCCTATACACTGACATCTAATCAGACTTTAACACTTCTGAAAATCTAAAAGAGAGGGCACAAAATACAAAGAAAAGGGAAAAAATACAAATAAACCCTAGAAAAAAAAATATATTGTCTTTTCTCATACAGTCCCATAGTAATTCCATGGTATTTCTTAATTATCTATGCTCAAAATTATGGGTAAGGAACAGAAATACAGGACAGAGTGAGAAACCACACAGCTCCTTTTCAGTAAAAAATGGCAACTTCCATGTCATCCTATGTGTCCTAAGCTTTCTGGGGAAAAAAAAAAACCAACAAAACAAACAAAAACAAAACAAACAAAAACAAACAAACAAAATCAAAACAAAACAGAAAATCAAAAAAACCCCCACAATTGGAAGTATCTTAAAACTTGTGCCTTAACATATTCTGATAGCATTTTATGTCTTTTCTGAAACATGATAGCTAATTAGTTATTTGATTATCATAATCAGAAACACTAATCATTGCAGTCTTGATGAAAATTCAGTGATTATCCCAAGAGGGTTATGGTCCAGTAAGTGTGTTGACAGGCTATTTGCTATTGAAATGGCAATGCATCATGAAAACATATAGCAGAAAGTAAAAGACAAATACAGATTAACACTATCCATAATACTTCAACACAAGAGAAAATGTAATGTGGCCTTCAGGCCAAATTACGTGCTTCCTAATCAAGCAAAATTTCTTCTAACATCAGCTGTACATTGAGAAGATTGTAGTCACCTAGTGAATAAAAACACAAATCCCACTAAGACAGCCAGCAACCAGTGCCAAGCCTCATTAAGGTGTCTCCCTAAAATCCCCTCACACTTCATTGAAAAAATTAATCAGTTTTATTTTGTAGAAGTAGATCTCAAATATTGCAAGTAAAAATAAAATGCATGAAACAGCATCTCTCCCCTTCATAAAGTTTTCCCTCTAAATCCTTCAAACATCTAAAAAACTATTTATTCTATACAATCACTATTATATATCTTTACCTCTATATTAAAGTAACCTCCCTTTTGAGAAATACTTAGCAGCATCAGACCTTTTCTTGTGAAAATAACAACAGAAAACTGACATTTACGAAACCACTTTTCCCCAAGAAGTTGCAGTTTGCCAGCCCACTTGAGAATTTATTTTTAACCCCATTCCTTCAGCCTATAATTTCTTATGTCTACTTTCAATTTAGCAAGTTGCAAGTGGAACTGTTCAGAGATGAAATAGTCATTGAGTTGCTTTAAAATACAAAATTACTATTATCTGCTCCATGAGTTGGAACCCTTTTCTCTCCTTCACATTTGTACCTTTTTATTTTGATTATTTTCAGCAGGTAATATTAAATGTCACCCAAGCTCTAAAAAAATACCAACGCCATTACTTTTTTTTTTTGTTTGTTTTTTTTTTTTTTTTTTTGGTCTCCTTTCCCTTCAAGGCTAACAGCTGCCAGAATTGTGGCTGTCAAAACTGGCAGTGGGGAACTTTTCCCATACTTGCCAAAGAGTTGATTTGAGATATGCAAATAACACTTCTCAAAAAATTGTCCAATGGGTCCCAAGAGACACAACTGAGGTTAGATACTTCCTTTACAACTCTGTGAAGCCACTGTATCTTCCAGTCTCCCAGAAATAGAAAACAAGAATTCAAGACAAAGAAATGTCATTTTCACAATGACTTTGCATAGAGTAGCTGTCTGTCACTCTACAGTGTAAACGTATATGGCTTCCATTGTCACAGTACCCAAGAAATCTAAATATTTCATGCACATATACTCTCACCACAACTACAGAATTGAGAAAGAAAGCATAAGGAACAAGGCAGAAAAAATGCTGAATAAACCTGGTAAAATAAACATAAATGTTATGGATTCATATTGATGAAGTAGAAATAAGATCTCATAGAACATCTACTTCAGCTACAGAAAATAAGCAAAAGAAATTACACTTGATTCATTTGTTAGATATTTGGCAAATTTGAAGAAAACTCCAGAAAAGGAAATACATGCGGGTGGTATATTGCAGAGATTTACTGCCTGATTATATGTTTTATGTTTATTACCCTGAACTTAATCTGTAGATTAACCCCATTTATTCTTCTTTTTCACAAAGTGAATAAGAAAAGCAGTATCATCATCCTACTTGCAGCAAATTTGTGCATAATAGAGACACCATATTTTCTCTGAGTCTTACTTTTTGTAAATTAAATAAAACACATTCTATCAATATCTGTTACAGGTCATATCTTCAAAATTCCTAATTATTCTTACTCTTCTCTTTTGGACTTTCTCTAGCTTTCTAAACTCTGTGATGACCAAAACTACACAACATAATAAATATGGCCTCAGAAGCACTGACTTGAATACATTTTTTTCACATCTTGCAGACATTAAACCTGTCCATATATTTTACAGGATCACATTGGTAATTCTTGTTTCATTTCTGACTGACTATAACCTGATCAGGTATTTTCATCTTGGGGCATTTAATTTCTCCTTTCTGAGTGTAACAATTTCCACAAATCTTGAAGTAATATCAACTTGTTGCTTTAAAAATGTTTTCCAAAATTTTGATTGCTGAGCCCCGACAAGCCCTTTACACATTGATAAAACCTTGGTTTTTATTTGCAGCTTTTATAAGGATACATTTGTCTATCATCAATATCATTCCTGAGAACACTGAAATTAATATTCTTCCCTGGACCTGTCAGAATGTGAGACTCTGTTGACATGTTTTCATAATCTGAAGGGACACTAACAGAAACTCATTGCTTCTCATACATCACAGAATACTGATAGAACAGAACCCAAGTTTGCCTACAGGAGTGTCATGTGGGACAGGATGAAAGCATGTACTAAACTGAAGGTGTGTTACATCTACAGATTTCTATGGATCTGTTACCCTGCCAGAAGTACTCTAGAGGAAAATTCACTTCTTGAACATATTAAATGCTTGTTCTAGACTATTTCTAAGGATTCAGCTCAGAGTGGTCATGGCTCTGTTTTTCTTATTCTGAAGATCAGGAATATATTTTCATCCTAGAACCCTCCTCTATGAGTTCTCAAAATGCAAAAGATTCAGAGAAGGCTCACAGTCATTAATTATTTTTATTTTATTAATTGATTTTATTTTTAAGACCGACCTTTCAGGCAGCCATACTTCAGCATGCATCTCCTGATAAGCCCTATGTCCTCCGGTTTCTCATGTACCCTGTGTGCTCATTAGAACACTTCCATTGGGTACTGTCAAATAATTCTGTATGATGGTGCATGAAGACTGAAGGAAAGAACAGCACTGAGTTCTTCAGCTTTCTCTACACTATCCTATATTTTCTCTCTTCTTTAGTGTTAAGGCCTTGAGCAACCTGGTCTAGTGGAAGGTGCCCCTGCCCATAGCAGGGCAGGGGGAGACAAGATGATCTTAAAGGTCCCTTCCAACTTCTTAACAGACAATTATTCTATGATTTTGTAATGGAAAGATAGTATTTTCCAATTTTTTCTATGACTACAAGATTGACTTAACCTTTAATGATTTTTTTCTTATTAATTTCTAATTAACATAGGGTTTCCATTTTGCACTACTTTATGTTATCTTTATTTCCAGATGATTTTCTTTATTTTTATATCTATTTATGTATATAGTTCTTCAGGGTTCTTTGTTTTGTTGGTTTGGATTTTTTTTTTTTTTTAATGATTTCTGTCTGATTCAGATTATTGAAGAGCTTCTGATGCGGTTATAATGGTATTTCACAGATTTGCCTGTCCCCTTTGTGCCACCTCTTGAAAGGGTTTGCATACATCCACCAGAATCTGCATCTCCAGTTCTCAATATGCTTCAGAAGACCTTCCTTCAGGAGACTACTTATCTGTTCCTTAAATTCGTCAAAGTCCATTATACTCATTCTACTGTGAGGCATTTTTCTTCCTGGGAGAAAGACTGAAATTTAGGTTCCAAATGTTTATTCAAACCTGTTCAAGCATGTTCATAATTTGGAACTTACACAATTGAATAGGGTCACAAACATATGTCATGCTCAGACTGAAAAACTCAGGTCCTCAGAATATCAAAACGATACCCCACATTCTATCACTCTGTCTTACAAATCTTTTTACTTGCAAAACTCTTGCACTTTGTTAGGAAATCCCATGTGTCTCAGAAATCTTCTCCCCTTTAAGTATGAATGTCTGAACGCTGAAAAACATGGTTGCTATAAATACTGGCATTGTATTATCTAGAGGGAAGGATATCAGATAAATAGAAACAGCATTCTGTTCTGTTAACACCATTTTGAAGAAGCTTGACTTTCAATTTTACTTCCAGGAGTCCTAGGAAGCACACTTTTTAATAATCCCTAGCAAATAGGAAAAAAATCAAATTGCTTTCCTTAAAAGAATAAAGAATATATATACAGAACATAGTGAATATTAATGTAATGGGACTGCAGAAGACTGACTTGGGAGCTAGACAAGCTATGAAATGTTTTAAAATGCAATGACAACATGAAAAGCAAACTTATTTTAAAGAAACAATAAGAAAGCATAAGTATAGTAGAAATCTTGCATTATTAGACAGCATATAATTTGTCTGATAAGTTGCACTTTCACTTGCCAAAATTTACATCAATAGCTACTTCACAACTACCTGCATGCCTGGTCTTACTGCCTTGCAAACAGGAGGAGGGTTAACACATTCTGTGGGATCACAGCACACTAATCACATGTCAACAAACTGTACCTTACATGTGGCAACATAAACCTTGGACCATGTCAGAGAAACTGTGTTGACATAATCAAAAACATTTATCATCAATTCCCAGCCTTCCTGCTAGGATGGCCTGAAAATATTTTGGCTAAAGCATTAATTCCCTTGAATTTTTAATGTTCACACTGTATTTTGTACATTACTAAACAAGACTGGAGTGATGAATTTTGCTGTCTAACACAGGTGGTTTACCTCAGCAAATAATTTCTCACATTAATAACCTTTCTTACAGGAGTTGGGCGACCTTGCATAAACACATTCACACCTATCAAAAATTAAAACATGCAGCATGATTTGACAATCCATCATTTTCCTTCTTGCAAAATAATAGAAGGTGCAAATCCCTAAAGTTTCATATAAATTACATATGTTGTCTATGTAGTGCAGAATTCTGAGAACACATACATTTCTGTAGCTTCTAATTGGGCTTTTCACAGATATGATGTTTCCCACTGGGAAGAAGTTAAAAATAAGACAGACAGTTGTCCCCATGCCAATATGACCCCAATCCACCAAGAAATCCAAAATAAATGCAAAATTATGCCATCATTTTATGAAACAGAGCAGCTTTTTTTAAACTTTTCCTTGGAAGTACAATAATTGGATCATGTTGCATGGACCTCAAGGGCCTGCAACTGTAGGAAAGTCACTTGCAATACAAAGTCTTATGATGAGGCTGTTATCGCAGTAACAAGAAACTGGATGGTACTGAGGGTTTGATATGTTCAAGAGTTTGAACATAATCCCAAATATTAATTGGCAGTGCATACACTTCATTAAGAGAGCAAGAAAAAAGGTATTGAATGAATTCCTACAATGTAAAGCCTATTTAACAATATGTCAGAACTGTAAAAGCCCTGTTCATTAAGCAACATTAAACCCTACCAAATAAAGCTAGTGAGAAGAAAGTTCAGGTTCCAAGACCAATTCCAGTATCTAAAATAAAGGATCATACACTGCTTAAAGAAAGATAGGTTATACTAATTTTGATCAATACTAGCAGGATCATGTAGTACAAGTGAAAAATCATTTATTTATTTTTATGAGCACAGCTAAAAACCACCAGAAAACTGTTCCAAAAGATGACTTAAGTTGAATAATGTATTGAAAAGGAGGGGGGAAGAAAAGCCCCACAAACTTGTGATTTGAACAGATTTGATTGAGATCAAATTCCTACTCCTAATATTTACTAATGTTCCTATCACAAGTTTGCTTCTGTATGTATGATAGCACAATTGTAATGACTTCCAATTTCAGGTAATCAAAACCATAATTTAAAATTTAGTATTTTATTCATTACAAATACTGAAATGCATGTTTGTAAAAAATCTAGTCCTTCTGGCTTAAGTCATTCTCAGAATATTACCCAGAAAGTTAGCAACCCTGACCTATTCCTTTAGAAAAAAAACACACAACAAACTCAGTATGTGAAATGTGTGAAAGCAGATGTAAAATAATAACCTGGGTCAATAAGGCTTATTTATGGCTACTTGATAATCCATGCCTGAAAAAATTCAGAACAAGTATACAGAAAAGCTTTCTTTGTCATGCCCCAGCTGTCAAGAAGCTTTAGAAGCCAACCAAACACCAGAGTTTCTTAATATGGTATGGATATGGAACATAATCCTCTACAAAACTACTTACATACTAAATTTAGTATTCATTAACTCAGTAGTGGATGCAAGAGTGTTTCATAAAAAGCTAAAAGAGGCAAAGGAGATGGATAAATAAAGACATGATTTACAGGCGGATTTGTATGAAGACTTTAGTAAAACTGAAAATCTTTGAAAATATGCTAAACTTTGGCTAACCACAAAAACAGATTTTAGCCCAGACTCACTGTAACATCTAACCAAAAGAAAACAACTGCAATGAATGCATAATTGCCCTCTATTTTGTAGTTGGAATTTCATAAAGTGGGAATAATGCAAAGAGTGGAAGAGATTCAGTTCCCTGAAAAAGATAGCTAATGTCCCAGAGATCCCCTCACATGACAGGTTATGACCAATGGGGTAGACAGAGCATAGGTCAACTGCACAGGTCAAGAAGAGCAGTATAACCAGCATGTGTATAACCAGTGTGTATAACCAGACAAAGTATCCACATTTTTATTTCTTACTTCCCTGATACAAATATTAGCTAAGAGGCTTTTTAATTGTTTCCAGAAATGTGACATTTGATTTCACCATTAAGCAAAAGTCTTTCTCTTCTACCTGTTCAGCTAATTTAATAGTGCTTTATAATTACGTCAGTGTAATAATTTTTTTCATGTTCATCCTGATATAAGACTTAATAGGTTTATCCTACCTATCTTCAGGCAACTAACTGCGGTATGTCATTATCCCAGTTTTTGTCCTAGATTCTCGGCATGATTATCCCACCTAATATCTGAATAACTTTCTGTGATTACCTCTTTTTTCCTTTTAATTATCCAAGAAGTGCTAAGTTTAGCACTTCAACTGGCTACTTAATTTTAGAGGTACACAAGATCAGTTCCCAGGTGTGGCAGAATTCAGCAGATACGTAACAAGCTAGGCTCTTCACCCTCATGTTTTTCTTATATCAGATTAACAGAGGGTTGGGTGGAAAAAATTACTAGGTGGTTTAGGACTGAAACTGAAAATGAATATCAAGCATGTCCCTATGCAGTACATCTGAAGTCAACTGACTGGAACAGGATGGAGACAATGGCAATCAGAGCACAAGGGAGACCTCTTGCAGGAGAAAGACCTTAGGCCTCAGGTCTCTTATTTCTTACCAAAAAATAATAAAAAAAAAATTAGTCTGCAAAACAGCAGCACAGTTCTCAACCTTGACTTTATACCAAATTTAATAATAGAGCAATTCATTGCCATATTGCAACAGTTTTCTCAAGTCATTCTGAAAATATGAAGAGACGTGGTGCTGGAGAACCTCTAGAGATTACCCAGTTTCGATTACAAAAAAATAAATTTAGGACCTTCTCCCTAAAACCCAACAACCTCTCCTACTTGATACAGGCATGTGGATATAAGATCAATACTAACCCTGCATTACACTCTGTTACGGCTTCAGGGCTTTCTGTGTGTATCGAGAAAGTAGATGGATCATCATACGGAACACCCTCCCCCTCTTCTGCACTACAGCAAAATCAAAAACCCTCATCTTAGGACCAGAAGTTTTTGCTCCTGCTCTGTGCTTTCCCTGGTGCCCATGGGAACAGCCAGAAAGTACACTCATTGCAACTTTCAGAAGAGAAAAAATTGCATTTAATTCTGAAGGCTCAGTCCAATTCTGAGAGTTCATAAAATAAACTGACTAGTAGAATATTGTCTTGACTTTTCTCTCAATTTATATCAATTTTTATACCATCTATTTAATTAGGATTTATTTAATGTATTAAATTAAATACCTATTAGGTGAGGGACTGATTTCCTAACATGCAAGGTTAGTTACTTTGAATAATTTACAAAAAAAGCTCTTTGTTCCTGAAGACAAACTAAACATGCACTTCAAATTTAAAGCAAGCAAACAAACAAGCAAGGAAAGGGGGGAAATGCTGGGAACTCAGAAGGGAGCTAGAAATATTGTGAAAGCAAAAGTGGTAATGAAGCAGAGAAGACTGGAGAGAAGTTGACATTACTGGAGGGCTTGCCCAGTCAACAATCAAATAAATGTGCATTTACTGCAGTGGCAGAAGAAAGGCAGATTAGATTTAAAGACAGAATTTTGCAACAAACCAGGCTTCATGCTTTTTAACCTTTTATGGAATATATATTTCGATAAAATTCTCTCGTTTTAATGAAAACCCTTCAGATCCCCAAGAATTCTCCCCATGCACCCACAGTGTGTTTTCTGGCTTGAATAAGTTTGTTAGTAGATAAACACTGCCGCTGCCTCATGCTTGAAAAGTTTTGAATGTAATTGACTGTCAATGATATGATGATTTATAATGCAATCTGCTGCTACTTCTGCTGCTGCAGATAACTCTAATTTGCCTCTATTGTATTAGATATGATGAACTTGACAATCATTTTCAATTTTCCTATTTGGCTTTCATTCAGGTTGATGTGGCCAGTAACAGTGAATTTTCATTGTTCTCCCCCTAAAGCAATAAAGGAACAGGAGCTTGTTTTTTATGAAGCAGTTAGCTGTTTCCAAAAGACTCATTTATTGTGTAATGAAGCTTCTGCCAAGCAAAACATTTACTAAAAGTGGGGACTGAAACTTCTGGTTTAAATATTTGTGTTTCACTGAATCATGTATTGACCAAGTTGTATAGGTGACAGAGGGAAAAGAGCCTACAGACATAATGGATTTTGTACCAGCTGATTGAGATTATACAGTCCCTGAATTCTGATCACACTCAGACCTGGAGGCTTTGGTTTCTCTTGGGAAGACAGGTGAAAGAGATCAAGATGTTAATGATTTCTGGTTTTGGGGAAAACTATTAAGAAATGAAAAGGAAAAGTAATGGAAGATACCTGAGTGCATATAAAAATACGTTTAAAGAAATGCTTGCCAGACAAGCAAGTTCCATTTGACAACTCTTCAATTTGCAGTTCCACTATTTTATAAGGCTACTACTCAGGAAGGTAATATGTTTGTTTATCACGAGCCAGAGAGATAAGCAAATCAGTTTTAAAGTGATACACATTAGGCTATGGAAAACAGCCTTTGTAGCTTTGAATAATGCAGTTTCCAACGTCTCAGCTACATTTTTATCTCCAGATAAAAGAAAGATAATTACACCTGCATTTGTTCTAACTTGCTTTGGTGCGCACAGACAAGATGTAAAATGTAAAAATGACGTGTTTCCAGACCACACAACAGTTTCTATTTACAGAGTTACATCTGTTTCCTCATCTAGCAATGTTTTCATAATAGTTGCAATGGAGTTGTAATGTCACACCAGCTGCCACTTGGAAGAATGAGATGGGTCCTATTCTCCCTCATCCATCATATAAAAGGGCTGGCATTTAAGTTTCAGTAAGTAAACTCTATTCTGTAGGTAATATATTAGAAAAAGATTTAAGATCTCAAGTTCAGTTTCAACAGCTGGCAGTTAGAGAAATGATTTTTAGACTTGCAAGCTAAACACATTTAATATAGAAATCACTGAGAAAGACGAAATAGGGAACTCCACACTGTCACTTTCACAAAATTACCTTTTTGGCTGTAACCACATTTCAAGAATTACATCATTTACACTATCATGCTTTCAATGTATGAGAATTAACCCAATATAATTAATCCAAAATAAACTATACTACTGTAGCAGTTAATTTCATTTCAATTAATATGAAGAAGCTTTTTATAGATAAACTTTGCAGAAGCTTAGGCCAAATTTGGGGTCAAATTGATTGGTTCTTCTTTTCCTTTGTTGTTACAGTATAAAATATCACCATGAACAACACAAAGAATGATGATGCAAAAGACGTACAAAAGTTGAGTGGAATGGATATTCCTTGCACCTGTTACAGTAATTCAGACCTGGAAAGCATTAAGTGATTGCCTTTCCTTTGTAAAAATATTGTAAGAATGTATACCTAGACCTTAAGCATTCACTTTTAACATTTTACTTCTCTGCCAACAGGAAGAATTTTTAAAAATCCAATGATATAAAATTGTTTTTCTGAAGGCTTAAGAATTATTTTTTGAACAATTTGTTCATAAGGCTTGCAGAAGAAACAAAATATTTACCCACCATGATCAATTTAGAGGGAAAAAGCAATCAATCTTGTAAAATGTCTTCAACTGAGTGAATTTGTATTGTATAATTAATATGTAATCATATATTGATGAAGCAAGCTGCATCACTTCACCTTTAATAGCTAGTTACTGAAGAAGAAATTTTGGTTGGAGACAAACATGAAACTGATTACTGGTTTTAACAGGGAAGCAGCTACAACAGGGAAGGTAATATTATGATGTGGAAAAATGACTGCAGTTACATACAGATTGGGCATGAGGCAACAATTTAACACAATAAAATCTTTTGAATGTGCCCTACCTTTCAGATAGAATTTTACTTTTACTGCCCAAGTAGAATTTCAAAGATGTTCTGCTTCTTCTGCTTTATTCACACAGCGAAACATTTATGGAGAGCAGCTCAGCAGTAACCTGTGGCTGCACACTGAGACACTGCATGGCTTGCATTTCTCTGCACCATGTAAAGTGTAGGCTCTGAGTATCCATGCACAACATTTTCTCTGTCTTTGAATTTCAAAGATCAGCTTAAACCCAAAACTATCCATTTACTTCAACAGCCCTCAGAGACCAAAGAGCAAGAATTGCAGCGGCATGTAGAGAACCACAGATCATGTGTGCAGGATAATTTATCTCATTTTCCCAATGAGATAAAAAGGAAAGATCTTTCACTCAGTGCAAGAGCAAGCCAAATTTGTTGTTTAGCAAATTTGTGGTTTGTATCAGTAGACACTGCTTCAAAATTTAAATGCTTTTCATTTCCTGAAAGCAGAAGCAAAGCAAAGGCAAACATTTGACTGAGAACAGAAAAGAAAAATTACAAGAAGCAACAGTGCAACAACACAGCAAAAGCTTCATGTTCCTACAAGTGTGATCTCATATATGTATTTGCTATTACCTTTGGAAGTTTCAAGAGGATACCTTACTCATGTTGTTAAACTTGGACTAAAACCTCCTGAGATACAGGATATTTATGGCCGACATACTAAATTGTAATTAATTTCCTTCTGTCCACTGTGTTTTTCTTTTTTTCCTTTCTTTTTTTTTTTTTTTTTTTTTTTTGGTGGCTTGTTTAATCTGCTAAAACCTATTTGAGGTAAACCCTGCTCCACAGTGGCTCCCAGAGGGAGATGTAAGCTGGCTGCAACACAGGTATTCCCCAAAAAAGCTGCAATTGAGACATTTCTTTTAAAACATACTCTCAGAGCAGAGAGCTGAGCTTTTTTTATATTAAAAAAAAAAATCTACATGCTGTTGCCAGTACATTACTTCAGATTACCTGTGCCTTCTGTGCCTTTATGCAATAATATTTAAATGGCAAGTTGTTGAAAAAATTGTTGAAAGATGAACCTCATACACATGAGCTAAGAACATGGTCCATCTCTGGAGCTGTCCTCTGGGTTTTCAGTCGTGTAACCATCTTACCTATATCAGTAAGATTTCTGCTTTCTGTACTTCTAAGCAACAGATTAACTTTTTAAGAGGTCTGCATATCTTCATCAGGAAGTTACATACCCTGTGTTTTATTTTCCCAGTGAGATCATGACAATGAGCTTTATGAATATAAATTTTCATACAGAAAGAGCTATTCAGTCTTTAAACCAGAAACCTTTTAAAATCTGGTGTCTCTATTCACTGCTCTGTTGAACAAATAAAACAAAACAGCACACACAAAACAGTGTCTGAACATATAACAGTGCTTCTCTGAACTGCAGCAAGCACTGCCTGAATTTTTCAATGTGTACAGAGTTCAAAAAATGAAGTCATTATTAGAGCTTTTATGAACACATAAAAGCAATCTAGTGATGAAGAACTTCCTAGCATTTTACAGGGCAGCTTTGCTTCTGAAGAAGCACCATGCAGTTAAAGAATTCAGTTTCTTACAAAGGTGCTTTCATATGCATATTTTGATGACAATATCATAAATTTATTGTGATAAAAAAATAAAAATAAAAAAAATAAAAATCCCTCTCTATTTTGCCTTGGTTGTTATCCTTTTCTTCTTCCCTTCATTGCTAGTGAACACAAAGACCAACATTTCCACACCTGATACTTAACAGCTCAGCTCCTGAATCCACGTGTGGTATATTTAACTGCAATTTTTATTCAATTCACTGTGGGTGCAGACACTTAGCTTTACACACCAGATCTGAAAGCACTGGTTCTAGTTCAGACAAAACTGTATCACTGGGTGGGAAAGCATAATATCAGAACCAGTGAAAGACTGTGTTCTTTTTAGATTGTACTACATAGCAGAAAATAGAAGAAACATTCAAAAGGCATTGAAAGAGAGGAGGTATGGTGTGGGTTTTTTTGAGAAACAGAACTGTAAGATTAAGAGAGAAAAAAAGAAATTCAGCTGTCATGCAAAGAGCTGGACTCCCTCTGTTAGCGACAGTTTTCATTTATAGAGAGAACTTCAAGCAGCAGAGAACACTAGCATGCTTATTGTCAGTGAATAGCATAATTTACTTTAAAAGGTATCCCTGCAAATGAAAAGAAAGTTGATAAAGCTGAACTATTAACTGAACTAATTTTTCCAATCTCCATTCACGTGAGAGAGAAAAATAAAGTATAGGGAACTCAAAATCTAAATCTTCAGTCTCAGTCACAACCTCTTCAGTTGTGGAGGTTTCTAATTCAATTGAAATATTTGTGGTCATTTTGTTGTTGAACTTTTTATTAAGAATAAACAGCAATAAATATATTTCCTGATTTATACTTTGAAGAGTGTTTTTAGTGTTTCAGTTCATAGACAATAAATACTTTCCAAAACAAAAGTGGGAGAGGCATTTGCAAAAGCACCTGTTTTGTCAGAATAGCATTTAACCAAAAACTAAGTTTCTCCTGTTTCTAAGCCTTGTGTCCTGCCGAACTTCAGCTCCATATTGGCAGCCCCATTATGCAAACCACCTGGAGCCAGGGATCACCTGCTTTTCTTGATACTGAAACACTAGTCTCAATGGTGATGGAAATTGAGTGCCTGCATGCATTTAGTCATTCCTTAGGGGCCTGATTTACCAAATTATCATACAGATTAGGATGCAGGTGGGGTGTGCATCCACATGTCTTTTGTCCAGGAAGAAAGGGGTCAGAAACAGAGAAAGCTTGGAATACGAAGGTCTTGTATTAGCTGGCATGTCAGAATAAGAGCAAGTGATACGCGTGTCCAGCCCTGGGGCTTTGTGTAGCCAAAGCCTCAGGCTCATTTCCAGGACCCGATCTTGATTGTCTGAGCCCAGTTTTCTAATACAGTGCAAAAATGTCAATTTAAAACAAAATAGATTTAAAACAAAACAGTATGTTTTCTTAGGTGTATAAATAGCTATTTTCAGAATAGTTTGCTTTTGTTTTATTTTTCCATCTATACAAAATACTCTTCTGCTTTTCTTGTTTAGCAAATTGAATTTCAAATTAGTAACCTAAAAGAAAATGCTCTGGATCAAAACCTTCAAACTTTTCAATGGCTCTGAACTTCATAAATTATATTAGAAAGGAAAAAAAAAAATCTCTTTTTCAATCACAGGCTTTAAGGTTGGATGCTGTTCTGGTAAACAGAATGTGCAGGTTTTGTAATGTAATGCTTTTAATACCAGTAAACACAGTATTGGTTAAACAGAGATAACAGCACTGTCAAAAAGAATCTCAGAAGTTAATGCATGATAGCAAGGGGCTTGTGGGGTTATGCAGGCAATAACAGCAAAATAAACAGAGGGAATGTTTCAGGTGCCAATTCACAAGGTTGGGTCAAATCTGGACAGAGAAGGACTGCAGAGGTTCAGGCTTTCACCCTCCACCTAATTGTTGCATGCTGCTGAAAAAAAATAATCCTACTCCTCTTCATTCCTCAGCACTCCTGCACCTAGGAGATAGTTGGTTCTTACTGATTAGTGGAAAATAACATTTTTCCTTTTTAGGGATACAAGATAAGCAACAGTAAGTACAAGGACATCCTTGGAGCCTTGTTGGTACCAGTCTGTAATGACATAAGATTAGGTATAATGTGATAATATGCCCAAGGCCCTCTGAAGTCTCAGCACTGCCCATTACATTTTGGTAGACAGAGAAGAGAAGGGAAAGCTCAGCTCTTTATAAGAATTGCTGAACTACATATTTAGATGATGGAACTGGAGATTATGGAAGCCATTTCATAAACAAGGCAGTCAATGCACCACAAACTCTCTGTCAACCCACAGGTCAAGGCTATTATTTGAGTATCCTAAAGAAAACTGACACTTTAGCAACCTGAAATTTGTTTAATCCCCAGATTTCCTAGTGTGAGGGTATATGTATTTCTATGAATGCTTCTGTAAGTAAACATGAGTTCATTTTCAGTGAATTTCATCTACCAACCAGGCACTGCTCTCTGTGCTGCTATAAAAGTGAGGTTTCCAAACCATTAATTTCCAAACCATTAGCATTAATTCTTCATTCCCACTGTTTGGTCTTAGGTTGCCTCTACCATTCTGACTTTGAAGACTCATAGATCATTCTAGTATCTCTATTTACTGGCTCAGGCAATTACTGGTTATACCACAGGCGGCTTTAGTCAGAACCTACAAGTACAAACACACCCGACTTAGCTCGCCGGCTTAAAGCTCTATTCTGATCACAGGTGATACCTGAGAATTTGTCCATCACACTGATAGTAACACAGAAAGACAGGTGAATAAAACAACTTTTCTTTCTGATGCGCCAGGAACTTTCTGAGTATTAACCAGAAGCTGTCATAGCTATAGAGATTAAGACATGTGAGGATTGGCATTGGTACTTACTGTAATAGCTACTACATTTATTCTTTGAATTAAATGGTAAACCATGCTCTGGACACCTCTCTTCCAATCACTGTTATAAAAAATGGAAAAAAAATTAAGGCATATAACTTCTCATTTTCACTGAAGTTTGTCTTTTTTATCTATTTATTTATTTATTTTACTCTAATAGACTGGCATATATTTTAAGCATTTGAATCCAGCAGTCTGTTCAGTTGACAATACTGAAAGGTTGAGGATGGGGGTGTGGGGGGAGAGGGTGAGAATGACAGTAGATAGGTGAAGAGAAAGGAAAAAGTAATACTCTTGTATAATACCTAAAAGAAGTTCATCCCCCACTTTGGAGTGAAATTTAGTTTGCATGTCAGTTTCTAGAGAGAGACTATAAATTCAAGTTCCATACCAAATGTACCAAGGGAAGACACTTCTCTTTTTTCCTCGATAAGGTGTCCCCTTCTGCCACTACAGGATGAGTAAATTACTCCACCTGTCTAACTGATCCCCAGTATTCAGCCTGACACTGACAATGGCAGTGCACCTGTTAGTGTGATGGACAAGTGATTGGCAGCATGGCATTTGCTGCTTTCTATAATAAGTTGGTTATTATACAATGATGTTGACAATCTAGAGACTGCAAATATTAAATGTAACTAGGCATAGGTTTGAAAAGGAGAAAAAAAAACAAACAAAAAATCCCAAAAAGCAGGTTATAGGTGATGTGACCCTGAATAAATGTTATGCCAAAGGCTTCTTTCATTTTGAAAAGAAAAATATCAAATTTAAGTATGACACTTTTCTCGTAGGAGCAAATTATTCTATTTACGTATAGCCACCAAATGTCAGTTCTGAGTTTTCCCATAAACTAAGCACAAGAGTGCAAGTCACTGCCTTGATGGCGTTTTCAGGCCTATTGCATCTATGAATGCAAAAGTGTAAGCAATTACAGTTACAGTCTTTGTAAGAATACACCTTCTGCAGACATACTTAACTATCACTTTGATGCAACTACTCTGTTTTCTCCCCCATAGTCCTGTACAAGTATCCCCCCTTCTGAACAAGCATCACCCCAGAACAAACGTCACTGCACTATCTCAGGACTGACAAAAGCTTCACTGTCTATTAGCAGCTAGAAATCTGAATGGCCTTGGTACGTAACAGAGGACACCAGTCTGTAACTTATAAAATTTACTGGCACAACTAGCAAAACAGAATAAAGATCTATTCTGGAATTTAAAAACCACTAAGAAAATTTCAGGAAAATTATTTTTTTTTAATTTAAACCCATCATCTTGTTTCTAGCTGTTACCAGCATCATGCAGAAGAAAACCACTGTACCAATTATGCACATTTGAGGTTAGCTCACCCTGTCCTACTTTCATCCTAATTTTTAATAGAGAGGAATTACTTTAAACTTTTACATCGAAAATCTGTCACCAATATTATTCTTAGTAGCATTAGTTATCATGATTGATATCCTTGATCTTCACTTAAATGTTTACAGTGTTAAGGGAAACTTCTCAGTCAGACCATTCAGGAGACTCCCTGGCAGTCACACTCCAGCCATCAGACATTACTGGGACCAAAGACCCTTTGCACGAGCAGCTCCAGGATGCCTCTCTTGACTCCCCACGCACCCTACTCACACAGCAGCACCAGGTTTCCTCACCAGCTCATCCCCAGGTTTCCCACGACAGAGTCTCAGATGTCTCATTCCATAAAGCCATATATTCATGGCAGAGTAACGCAGGAACAGCCCGATCTGAACTCCAAAGAACCCCAGGTTTTTATCACAGTCTAAGTGCTCGAGACTTTCGCATTTCCTGTCTAGTCCTTGGCTCCTGCCGTCACTGAGTGTCCGGTGACTTGGCTGTCCACATGTCCCCATACCCTTTGCTGTGCAATTGCAGGGTGGGCAATTCACAGCCTCTTGCCTTGGTCTCCCACCCAGAGCTCAACCTGCAGCTCCCACTGCAGCTGCACCCCGAGCTACCTGCACTTAATGTGTTCCACAACAACAAACTTTCTAGAAGTTTTTTAGGGTTTTGTTAGTTTGTTTTCTATTGTGTCAAGCTGTAATACATGCAAATTTGTTGCTATTTTCCATGAGAGCATTTCACTTTGGAGAGCATTACTGTGATGAAACATAGGCAGTACATGTAAATTATGAAACCTGAAGATTACGATGTAACACCCTAAAACCTAGCATTCTAATTATATTGTTCACATAAATACTCCCTGTGTTTCCCTTTTTTTTAACCATGATATAATAGATGTATAATGACATAGGTCCTGTTCAGCAAATGACATAGGATATGAATTTTACACGGTGTTCTAATTAAATTGCTAATCTTGGTCCCAGTGGCTACGTTTGTCCTAGTAATCTGAACAGCAGCAGGTCAGAGCCTTAACCTCTGGCACATGTATCAGCACGGTCAAATTATTCATTAGCCTATAAATTGTCCATTGTTTGGACTGTGAGAACTTCCTAAGATCCCTTAACATTGTTCAAGCTGTCAGTATGGCCTGAGACTGCTCTCCAGGCAGGCAGCCTTTTCTGAGAATGGCGAATATGCAGCCAGTGAAAATGGCCTATAAATGCATGGCTGTGATCCGTGCTGTGGTATTTGAAGAATGGAATTTTCCAGATCTTTTTGACACCCTCTAAACAAAGCCAACATGTTATAGAGAAATGGGAAACACATGAAGCTATACACTTAAAATCAACAGTAAACCTTTAAATAATCAGTAAGCTTTAGCTGTCCTCATAATACTACCTAGATAATTTTTAAAACATGGCATAAAAGAATACTGCAACCTTACTAAAAAACTTTAACATTTAATGTTGAAGTACACAGCTTGAAGTTTTGCTGAAAACAGAAAGGCTTATTTCTGATTCATGATGTTATGTTAGAAAAAAATTACAAAATTCTAGTCATAAGAGGTCCTGAAAGGGAAAAATAGCAAAGCTTAAAAATTATCATATCATGTGTTTGCAAAACACCATTGAAAATTCATGTATTTATTAATAACTGATAAAATACTAATGTGTTAATAAATTTCATCCATAGTAATCTATCATCTACAAATCCTTTAATTCAACCTTGAGGTTTATACCCATAGATTTTAACTGCATAATGCAAGTCCTACAGATCTGTATAAAGCCATACGTAACACATGATATTCACATCTGCAGCATGCTCAGAAAAACACAGCTGAATAGACTAAACATTTTCAAACATTAGGAGGCATTCAAATTATTTCTTATACATAGCCATTACTAATACATACCAGCACACACACAGAGACATGTATATACACGCTGTTCTAAGTTTAGTGTGATAAAAGTCACTGAATTAAAAGAATGCTGAAATAAGCAGTAACACATTCTAAATGACTGCTGCAATGCAAAATCCAGTCTCATGAAGCTTGCACAGTGACTTGAAATATATCATTTTTTTCCAATCCAAATGCTATTTTTCAATTCAGTGGGCTTCAAGCTTTTCAACAAACTGGATCAATTTGAAGCTACTCATTCAAAAGGGTTTCTTAAATGCCAGTCCTAGAATTCAACATGACAGAAGAGACAAAGAGTCATCTTCATTTCCAGTCACAATCAGCTGTGTGCACAGGCCCACATCAGCATGGGGACCCTAGACTGTGCTGTGGGTGCAAGTTGCTCAGGAAGGAGCAAGCAGCCTTCCATTTCTTTTTTTTTTTTTTTTCCATATTGCAAATAGGCAAGAAAATTTACTAGTTCTTAAAATACAAAGTGTTTTTTTTTTAATATCCTTTCTGTTGGACAGCTGAACACTATTATACCAGGAAATGAATATAAGTGATTGTTTTTTAGCTAAGCAAGTAGATAGTGAGCCCTTCCAATGTAGAGGAACACTACCCAGTTTCAGTGACTTGACTTCCTAAGTGATAAACTCAGTCTCCAGCACTTCAGCCTGCATAAGCCTTAACCACATTCAGTTGCAATTATGCAGCACAAGCACATGCCCAAAGTCTTACACCAAAGGTCTGGTAACAGTTTGGGAGAGAATGTAGTCTCTGACAGCTGTGAAAAACTGCTGCCATGACACCATGCTTGGGAATGGGGAAGTGGTAAGTGAAAGTTCAAAAGACTCTGGAGCAGCTGTTCTGTCTCCAATGCACACCTTTACTCATGTAACCTAACTCTTTGATCTCTTGTAGAAATTCGGCTGCCTTATGCTGTTTGCAAGCAGAAGGCACATCAGTGCAGACCCATTTGTATGCAGCTGATTTGTTTCTATACATATGCTTCAAAAATAGGAGAACTAGCTGTACTGGTGAATAGTACAGAAAGAATAAACTAAGTGTGGGAAGCACAGCCAATGTTACAATAAAGACCACAAAACCAGGAAAGTCCATTGTGGTTTTTTTAGGAGTAGTAATTTAATAGTAATAGTAAGAAAAACACAAAAAATGGAAGAGATTTTCAGACATTTGGAGGACTGAGAAAGTTCTTTCTGTAGCAGTTTGGACAATTACAGGTAGAACATACAGGATCAAACACAGAGAGTAAGACAATGAAAGTAAAGGTCTATTCAAAGACTTTTCCTATGTTTAAAGACTATGAATTTAAAGATTTGACATTCAAAACACAACAGGCACACTTATATTTGATGGATGTAGCTTTGCTCTCTTAGGTTTTTTTTGGGTTTTTTTGGTTGTTTTTTTTTGGATCATCATCTCATTTACTGTAACGTAAGCTAGCAGCAGAACTGATATGTCAGTTGGATACAGTGCCCTACCTTCAACTTTTAGCTCCTCAGAAGTCCAGCAGAATGCTGTCTCTCATGAGATGGCACCCCATCTGTCCAGGATTTTGAAGTGCTGAACTATCTCAGCCAAGCAGACAGGATCCTGGCACAGGGAAGGCTCTTTATTCTGCTGTAGTGCCACAGCAACTCAGGTATGGAAGGTTAAGAGTACAAAAAAATTATGAAATATTTTTGTTTCCGGAGAAAGTAAAGATCCATTGAGCTGGCCTAAAACTGTGTTCTGTTCTCACATTCAGCCACAGGTTTATGAAGTGTGTCACAAAATAAATTAAGATTCCTGAAAACAGCACATCTGTCTTGCCCTTTCGAAGCTCAATTGCATCCAAACAAATGAGGGCATTCTGATGAGTGTCCTTTCCACAGTACAACAAGAGCGATAAGTTTTGTTCAAAGCAGGTCCCACTGTGTTGTTTTGTCAGCTTTTTATTTTCCCTTTTACAATGATTTTGATTGATAGTTCTATCAATTCTGTGGTAGTAACCAACTGGCAAAAAATGCTCCAGTGGAAGAATACAACAGAATTTAATACAGATAAAAACAGAGTTCTACAGAAGTTTTTATAATTAAAAAAAATGCACAAAAGCCAGCATGGTGTAAGGGCATCTTTTAAATCTACTTACTTAACTTTCTAGAAGGCTTAGATGGTAAGACAACACACTGAAAGGGGTAGATATGGCACTCAGATATTATTTCCCATAAAAAATATTCAGTTCAAAAGAGCAAGTCATTGAAATTATTATCCATTACTGTCCCTACGTGAGTATTCAACAAATATAAAATTTAGATGTATGTCATAAGCAATCTGAATGTGGCTCATAATGTTCTAGATTTTATAAAATCTTTAGAAGCAAATTATTTCAAAATCTTAAATTTCAGTAACTCCATAGAGTTTTAGTTTGGAAGGGCGACTGTGAACTGTCACAATGTGGAGAAGACTCAATAAACTATTACCATCTTATCTTCCCTTAATATTGAATATGATTTGGCTCTTTGTGTAAGCTACCCACTTTTACAGTAATGGTTTTGTACAAAAAAAAAAAAAGAAAAAAGCTTTTTCTCACGGAAGAAAATACATAGTAGTTTTACTTTCTTATAAGCATCTTTTTGTCATTTTCTACATTAGTAACATGACTAGGTTATATTAGTAATTTTAGAGACCCAGAATCTCCCATGTTTTCAGTCAAGAAATCTATTAAATCTACTGAAAAATTAATCTTTTGACAATACATGGTATACTCCTGGTAATAGCTTTATTCCTTTTGTCATAATAGTTCTCTTTAGCACCATCACACAGTTGCAAAATCATTAAGACAGAGCCCCTGTCTTTTAAAGGGTAAGAAAATTCATTTAAAAACCCTTTCGCAGTAGAGGACTATATGCTATTGACTCAATTCTAAATAAAGACATGTTGTACCAAAAATGCCCTCTATAGCTGGGAAATGTCTTTCTATTGGCAGATGCTGTAATTTACAGCAAAAAAAAAAAAAAAAAAAAAATCCAAGTAAGCATATACTGTGTTAATTTACTTTTTTCTTTACCCCTGAATCAGAAGCTTCCCACCCCACCCCCTCTCCCCTGCTCACTGAGTATCTGAAAGCCAGTGCTAATTAACTGTAAGCTGAGATAGCTGCTAGACTGCAAGAAGTCTCTTGTCAGGTTAAGGGCTCTCTAGATATTTTTGAAAACTCAGTATAGAAGTTTTAAAAATTAACCCTAGAAGAAGCAGTAAAACCAGAGCATACCGATCAAAAAGTCTGCTGAATCAAGAAGAAAGTATTTTACTGACTCCACCAGAGTTTGAATCTGGACTTTGAAGACTGGTACAGAAAAAACATGACCAATGGAAGTGGTATTAATACCTAAAGACTTTATTACTCAAAACCTTTCTCTGCACAGGGGTCACAGAAAGCCTTTCTGTAATGCACCACACTAAGAAAAATCTTTAAAATTATTGTTCATGTTTGTAAGAGGAAAAGCTGAGGAAATACAACACCTTACTGTACAGGATCTTCAACTAAGCATTTAACAACTTCTGCAAACATTATGATCCTGAATATCATTATTAAGCCGAATCTACTGTGATATCCTGGTGATAGCAGATTGTTACATCTAAATTGCTGTGATGGCTCATTTACACAGTCCCATTCAAAAAATTCCATAAGTGAAAAATGACAGTATTACAAAGGTTTGGGTTTTTTTCCCTAATTATGAGAAAATATTACAGATAAAATTACATCAAAACAAAACCAAAAAGCAAGCAAACAAACAAATTAAATAAATTTTAAAAAATCACTAAAAATAAGCATAACAGACAAAAAGAAAGAAGCAAGCTTTCTATGCATTTTTGAGTGAAGCCAGTTGTCCTGGTCTGTCCCTTCAACTGCATGTCTTCCAACTGGAAGAAAAGGTGAATCGATGGACTTTGCATTCAAAAGCACAGATACATTGTGTTCTTTTTTTCTTATAAATGCCTACAATGAGGCAGAGAAAGAATGACAAGGAAAGGCTTATCATTAATTGCGGGCATTGTGCCAGTTGACTCCCTCCACACAATGCTTTCTCAGAATCTGAGAAAAATTAGATACGTGAAAGAGAACATCAGAAAGCCTAGCAAATTTTGATGCAAATATTAAAATGAGAGGGGAATCAGATGACTGTATGTTTTTAAGAAATTCTACCCAACACAAAGAATAGGAAATTAATTGCATAAGAAATACTGTATGCATACATTAGGCTTTTCTTCCACTGACAAAACAAATACAGACAGAAACATTTTTACATTGTGAATCTAATTCCTAGGTCAGACTGAATATATATAAATAAAAGCTTCTCAGTGAAGCAAAATAATAAATATTTCTGGGTGATGATCAGACACGTAAGCTAGAAACAGCTGGGGTTTTTTGCCTGTTGTGCATGTCAAATTATCTAAGAGTTAATACAAATTTAGCATTTAGTGTTTAAAGACTGGCCGCTATTCTCATATATTCAACATTCTTAGCATGCTAGTAAAACTGGAACTGTCACTCCTTTAAAAAAAATAAAAAGTCCTGAAAACATCAGAGTCATAGTGGATCAATCTGCTTTAAATATTTTGAGATATTATTATTTAGGTGAATAACAGTTTTTATCCAGTAAGTTCTCCTTGCACACTTTAAATGAGCAGTTCAGTATGACAGAGGAAACATAACAATCAGAATAACTCATTTATACATGACAGTATAAATGATTCCTTCCAGTGTGTTGATGAAAAACACATTTCTATTTGTTCAAGGTATCACGCATCATAGTAGAGAATCCTTTAGACTAAGTCCATTCATCAAAGCCAGCCAGCTATGTTAGCAGATGAGTTACTGGAACACTATGCAGCTCTTTTTTTCAGCAGCAAAATTGACTATATTCACAGGTTAAAATGTAAATAGTAGAAACTGAATTGTGACATGAATAGTATCACTGCCATATAATAGAAAAAAAGGAATAAATGAATAATCATGTAGCCTTTCTCCTAAATAGGCTCCTATTGAAACTTCCCAACAAAACTTCAGAGTAGAACAAAACTTATCTAACATCTGTGCACATTCACTAGCATCCCAGCTGAATCCAATAAATTATCAGAGAAAGTCAGAATTCATGATTTTAGGGAAAAAAAAAATGTGCGTTTTTTTACAGGAAAGCAACTCTCAATTAATGCCAACTCTAATTTAATCCTTGATGGAAGACATTCACAATCCTTTAAAATAAGAGGGTGATTTTAAAAGGGGCGGGGGAGAGAGGAAGAAACAAAAAAACTTACAAACAACAAAAAAACAAGACCAAACAGCTGTATGCACTTTAATCTTCAGAAAAGCATGTGTTCTGAGAATCATGTCTGTTTTTAAAACATCTGTAGGTATTTTATAGAAAATTACATTCTGCAAAAAAACAACATATTGCAATTACACATCACACACATTGATATTCTCATCTTATACCTAACATACCAATACTTCATCTAATGCTGATATAATGAGCATATGCACTGCCTACAAGTTATTATTGTAATTAGAATACATTTTTACTTGAAAACACTTTTATTTGTAAGAAGAAACATGATTATTTTAGCTAAATTCTTATTTTGTAGCAATCATACTCTAAAAACAACCAAAAAAACCCAAAGCTGCAACTGGGAACAGAAAGTAGAAAGCTGCATAACTTCCATATGAAAAGAAGGTGTGGGCAATGTGTATTTACAAGAAAATATCTTTTAAAGGGATCACCTTTTTCCCTTTCTATCCTAGCTTCAGTATAATAGTCCTTAATACTACTGGCATACACACCTGTCAGTTGATCAATGTCTATTGAGTTACATAGGCAAGTGTGGGAAAACCATGTGATAATCAAATCTCTATATCTAAGGGTATATTTGAAACTTTCTGCTATCTCTGAATTCTCATGTTCTTCGTTTTTCAGCTTAATCGCCCAGATGTTTTCACAGATGAACACTGACTCCACCAGCTACTCTTGCGTGGAGGAGCAGGCTGCTGACAGGTGGCTGTACCACACTTGCCATTCTCACAGACAGAGAAAAGCACAATGCACTTCACACACTGGGAAGCCAGTGATACAAATCCCTCATTTGCACTCTGATGTGACTTTTTGCTCTCTACGGTAGCACTGCTGGCAAATGAGACAGGAGCTCCTTCCCCACAACACATCAATAATGCTCCGTAATTCATCTGCTGCTTCCAACAGAGGAGCAGCCAGCTTCCCCTGACTCACCTTGCAAGTGGATGCTCACCTGCCAGTGGGAAATGAAAATTGATTCCTGCAGATACACTGCACCAGGTGGTTCAAGTATTTTTCCTGGATATGATGGAGGTGGAAAGGGAAATGGGAATCAGGGTCTGCAATAGAGAAGGATCTGCACTAGAGAGATAGGAACAGCATCACTTAAGGCGGAATGTCTATTTTTGCTGTTACAATTTCCAACTAGAATCACAGAACTCAATCAGATCCAAGAGTAAACACAAGTTATTTCTTTACATGTTAAGTAGGGCATGCAGATCTTGTATAGTAATGAGTAATCTATTATTTCTGTGCCTCCCTCAGAAAGTCTGTCCCTTAACTATGCTTCAGCGCAACCCTGAGTTGTTGATACCACAGACCCATAAATCAAATCACAAAAAGATCAAAGAACAGATTGGAAAATAATTTTGGGCATTTAAAAATCAAAAAATTTAATGATCACACATGTGAATCTACAGGACTGAGAAAAGGACTCATATTTCTTAGGCCTTCTCAGGTGCAAAATAAAGTATTTCCAAATTAGACATCTTTTAAATTAGAGGCACTGCAAAAACATACTATGTAAAATCCCATTCTATCTCTATATATTGCTATTTATTATAACACTCCTAGAAAGAAGAGAACTTGCCTCCTAATCCAGATATGTCTAACAAATGTTCAAAAGTTTCTGTCAAGATGAGTTAGTTTTAGAATTTTATCTCTCTGCTGGTTATTAAACCTGACTATAGAAAATGTTAGGATGTTTTTCCTGGAGCAGAAGTTAAAAGACAACACACTCAAGTGACAACGTCAAGTTGTGTGAGATGAAGACAATGAATGTATACACAATACAGATTCCCAGTGAGTGAGAATAGACATTCAGAAGTGGTTCAATGAGGGATCTAAAACACATCCCTCCCATTATGGAAAAAAAATATATTCCCATCCTCACTTGAGTAAGGAAGAGTAAACACCTGGATGGTATATGACAGCTAGTGAAACTCAATCTGTCTCTGTGTCATCTAATTAGCATGATAATGTATGCAACTCCTCAAGCAGTAAATACGTGATTCAATGACTACAATGACAAGCTATGAAATCACATAAGAAAATGAATGCAAGAAAGGCTAATTTATCTTTTTCCAATTTTTTTAATGCTCTCCACCATCCTTTAGCATGCACAGAGCAAGAATGTTGGTAAAAATACAAAGAGTGAATGTGAATTAATGTGATTAAGAAGATTCATTTATCCTCCTTACCCAAAATATGAACATATTTCAAGCCTCACTAACAGTTATTAAAAAATAATAATTCCAAGAGTATGGATTCACTGCCCAGAGTCACTACGTCTGTTGTGCAAGTGCCTTAACTTTGCTATGTTTTTGCAGAGCCAGATTGAGCATGCCCAGCAATATGTTCAGCAAGTGATGTATTTCAGCTGTTTCTTGTCTTTATGTGTGTATATATATATGCGTATATATGCATGTATATGTATAAGTATAAGTATAAGTATAAGTATAAGTATAAGTATAAGTATAAGTATAAGTATATGTACGTGTATCTGTATACGTACACATGCTTTGACAATGCTCTTATATGATGGACATTCCTGTAAGGAGCAATCTTTTTGCAGCTATAATGCATGGTCTTTCAGAAAACCATGAAGAGGGTCTAGGAAAGTTACTTTATTTAGGAAACATTGCCTTATCAAATCTTTACCTGTGTTCACCATGTGGGCAGTAAATCCTTTCTTTCTAACAATTCCCATTCACCACTTAATGTGCAAAGAGAATGTATGTGATAATTGACACAGTCATTTGCTTTATTAGAAAACACTACTGGAAGCCTTTGGGAACATTATTACCTGGTGGTTATTTTCTGCTTTTTAATACTAAAATGAAGACCTAAGTTTTCATATGTGCGATAATATTGTTGTTAATGTAAAAACAGATATGTGTTACTTAGACTTTATACTGTTTTCACAGTAGGTCTGGTTATGTGAATTTTAATTACCTTCAACAGAAAAATAAAGTGGAAAACTCTTGGAGTAATGAATTTCTAAAATCTAACAGTTTATTCTTTGTAAATAACTTATAGAGATTATACAGAAGATAGTGTTTCCCCTTCCAGAAAGAAAGTAATTATTTTCATAGAATTTACTGCAATAAATATTTGTGTGAAAGAGCTTAGTAGCTAACAACAAATGAATCTTTCAGTCTGAAAAAAAGCAGATGAATACCTCAGAAAGCTAACAGCTTAAGAGGGAAAAAGATATTTTAGATAAAGATTCATAACAACATACAGTTCATCTCCAAAAGCAGCCAGAGCTAAGATTCTAGCCCAGCAGTAGCTCAGTCACATATTTAACTTTTTGCTTTGCAAGGAATTGAGGTGACTATTTGCAACTTCTGAACCAAAGCATGCAGTTTTGCTAAAGTACAGGTTAACAATACTGAATTTTAATTATTTTTTATTTTTTTAGAGAGAGAGTAACTATTCCATTATGTGAAAAAAGTGGTCAAGATATATTTTCTACAGCTCCCATCTATGTGAATTTGATTACAATGCCATGGTTTAAGTGTAGCTGTTCCAAAATAATTTTCATTTTTACTGAAGCCTCTCAATCTACTAACCATACATTTCTAGAAATGAATTATTCTGACATCCTTCCCTAAGAAGGGAAGAGAGTAATAGATGAGGTATCACCACAGTATAAAACTTTCCTTACTTTTCTTCCACAGAATTTATGGCTTTTCTACCCACTGTCACTTAGACTCCTTTTTTGCTAAGTGTTCATACCTGTCCTTCTCCTGTGAAATAATTTACATGAATATTCACTATCACCTCTTACTGTCACTGGATTGTTACATTCTGAACAGGACTCCAGATAAGGAACAAAGCTGTGAGGGTTGGGGATTTTTTGTTGGTTAGTTGGTTGGTTGGGTGGGTGGGTGGTTTTTTTGGTTTCTGTTTTGTTTGCTTTGGTGGTTTTGGTTTTTTGTTTTTTTTTTTTTTTGTTTTGTTTTGTTTTGTTTTGTTTTGGGGGGGGTTGTTTGCTTTAATTTTGCTTAGTTTGATTTTAAATCACAGCAAATGAAATGCCAACTATCACTAAAAAGGAACTTGGGCAGTGCAAGATGCATTTTGGAAACAAAAATACAGGAGGTTACTAACATTCTAATTGAACATTACTAAACTTTCCTAAGGAAGACTAAAGTAAGATTTCTAGCTTTGGCATGTCAGAACCTCACTACATTTGTTATTTAATATTCAGTACTCCCTCAGCTTCTGACTTCCACAGACAATTAAAACATTCCTGTCTTTGAAGGTGTGTTTTGAAATGTACTTTAAGTGGTTAATCAAACAAGTTACAAAATGAGAAATTTTAAAAGTTATTGCGCTTAAAGAAGAGATAAAATTGTCAAGAAGAAATTCAAGTATACATTGAAAGTGTAAGCGCCTCATCATACTAGTGCATTCATGGCATTTAGATAGCAACAGTCATAACTCCTATTTTCCACCCCACTGGAATTTCTGCTACCAGTAACAGCAGGAAACTATTCAAGCCTTGAACTATTCATGACTTTTGCTTTAAGACACTGCAACTGTGTCATATTATGAATATGAGGAAGCTAATGAATGCACATTCCCAGGTTTTTACACATTGAGAGCTGTTTACAGAATTACAGAAAAGCTGTAAAAGAGAGAGAATATGATGATTAAGACATTTGTAATACGTTCTATCAGTTCTGTTTCTTGTGGCTTCTCTATGTTCTGTCTCAAAGTTTTGCTCTTCTACTCTCTCCATCTTCTTCAAAAACTTCCTGAAACACCACAGGACAAACTGAGACAAGCATGATTGGAGAGTAAATAATTTTCAGTACACTCCAAGAAGCCCCCAGGCCACACATTAAACACTTATGGTTACACAACTGTGGAATAGCACAATGTGTGGATTTTGTAAGAAGTGGTGGATTCCAGCAAAACCAACCAAACACACATATCAATTTTCTTCACATTCAATTTCACAGCAGAATACCCATCTCTAAAAACTGAAGAAATTTCTAAAAATTCTGAATACTTATTCTTTTCAGATAAAAATATTATCATTAAGAGTCACTACATTATAATGACAAAGCAGTGAATGATTGTATCAGTTTAATCTAAAATAAACATCATATAGATTATTTGGAAGGGAGATGAGAGTCTGCATCACCCCTTCATCTAAGGAAATGGAATAATTTAGGACATTTGTCATACTCCCTGCCTTCATAAAACTCATGCTGGACTCATCATCCACTAACAACATCAGTCACTTAATTAGAGTATGTTTGAATGCTGTTGGTCTAATTTACAGCATAGACTCCTACATTTAAGTCAACAGAGAGAGTTTTTTTCCACTGTTCAGTGCTCTAAATCTCATTGTTCATAAAAAATATTTAACAGTGGCAACTACTGATATTTAATCATTTAGGTTTACACTCTCTAAGAGAAAACAGAAGCTGACATGAGCTTGCAAGCAAAGCAGTCTCCTACTTCTGTAAAATCAAATAAAAATTAATTTTAAAGATACTTTGGTGCTTCAGTTTCAAAATAAATTGTTACTGTCTTTTGTAGCACTTCTAGAATAAAAGAGAAGCAGATTCTGCTGGACATCCAACCTGACTACCTTAGAATTTGAAACTTCTGATAGGTGTATTTTCATTTAACCCAAAATTTAAATCTGTTTCATTTTATGTAAAATGTAACTCTGATCCAGAAGGAAGAATGAACATGTCAAACCAGAATTTAGTAAGGTATGTTATCCTGCTTTTTAAAAAAGGTTTCTCCTTGCCAAGATACAGGCACAACACTTGTAAGGGTTGTAAACAACATAAATGTTTCCTTGTGCACTTTCATAGTAGAGAATTTATTTTATCCTCTGAGAATTAAGGTCAGGTATATTTAAATAAGAAATAGAAACAAAATGAAAACAAAACAAACAAAAAAACAAAAACCCCAAAACCCAAAGAAACACCCCAGTTGCTTGAACTATTCAGCATTTTACAGCTGACCAACTATGGGTCTTAAAAATACACAGGCTTCCTTCTAACCAGCACTTGAGATTATCTACCTATTAAAAAAATAAAAATCAAGGGTCATTGAAATAGAGGAGAAGATGGAGAATGAGAGACAGGAGACCGCTTGCAAAAAGCATTCTTGGATAACCTTCTTCTTGCCTAGAAATTTTTAACCCTTAGCTAGCATAGACTATAAGTTACACTGCTGCAGATGGTTTATTTATGCAGAACATGTGAAAACATATTGATTGGGCAATTTTCCCTGATAGGCTGCTGAACCTTGTATACTTTCAGAATCCAGGTGTTTAATTTAACTCCTTGGGCAGAAATTCTGTCAACATGTTCAGATCTGACATGAGAGAGTGACCAGGGATGGTCTTTGTGCTGTAAAACTCTTACACATCTGCATAAAGTAGCATTTATGGGAGGCTTGGGTGACAGCTAGTAGATGTTGTAAATTTGAAAATTCCGTAAGAGTAGGTGCTGCTTTGGTAGGTGAGTGGCTGCATTTCAAATTTAATTTAAACACTTTTTCCTATATATGTTTTCTAGATATGCAGATACAGAGATTTTATTTTTATTATTTATTTCTTTATGTGCAACATATTTTTCCTAGTATGACATAGCTGAAATGTTTAGATAGTAACATCTATTCCCCATTTAAAAAGTGTGATTTTTCAGATTAAATAATTAAGAACTGTTTGAGCAGAACTTTTTTGCAAGAGATGTAAAGTACAAGTAATTTTTATATTTTTTTTGCTAAAATTAAAAAATATTTGTGATGGTCATTACATAAAAAAATAAAACAATGTGGATATATTTTAGAGGCAAAATCTGATGAAAAATAGCCTTGAAAGCCTAAGATAATAAATTTATGAATATACTGATATTTTTAAGATTTAGAAATAAATCTTAAATGACATCTTAATGAAAAGTTATACTGTGCAGTGTACCTGCTTGTTCAAAAGGAACTCAGTATGTGAGGATAAGAAAAGCAATAAAGAAGGTTGAGATATTAAAGCCCACCACTTTGCAGGTCTGGAATATTTATCTACTTATTCTATTTTTAATTCATCTGACCATCTTCCCTCTGTCTGGCCCATTTGGCATACACTTTTTGTCTGACCTTGCTGTCTGGAGACCATCTCAAAATGACAACAGAAAACAGCATGCTATGCAGTATGCATCTCCTAGCTTACCACACATAGAAGAAAACAAAATAAATAAATAGCGAAGTCACACAAGTCAAGATCTACTCCCAATCACTTTTAAAGAAGGAAAGAATAAAACAGTGACATTTTCTATGTCTCATTAGAGAACTCCATATATTAAAAAAAAATACGTACTCATGGCACATCAACACACAACTATTTGACTTTCTTATAAATGAACTGCATGCCTAAGGATAAGATTCTCTGCTAGCAACATGCACAGACCATTACACCTCTACAAAGCCAAAGAAGATGACGTTTTTTAAAAATGCAGTATATCTACAACACAGTTATACTAATACATACTTTATTTATGGAGATGTTAGTAACTGCCTGTAATAATTTCACTGATATTCATTTATAATCCACTTAGGTATTGGCAAAAAAATAAAAATAAAAATAAAAAAACCCAAAAGCTTTCACCATTGGTATTATAGGAAAGTGTTTTTTTTAATTAATATAAAGTTTAAAAATGTTATTCCTGGAAAAATTACCACCTTTGCCTGTTTTATTGCTGTTATAGTTGTTATTCGGTTTACTCAGGGCTGTAAAAAACAGAATTCTGCTCTACAACATGAAGGATACCGTGATTACCCATAAGTTGTATGTAGCACACTGCTTAGAAAAGAACTACTTATTTCAATATGGAACCAAGAGAAATTCACTATTTGTTTAGAAATTGTTGATGCTTGAGTAAAGACTGTTTGGTTTAGCTTTACTATTTCAGTAACAATTTTGTAATCTATTTATAGATTATTTCACCTTTTAATAATTGACTTCATTTCCCCTTTTAAGTTAGTTATTCTTTTATACAGACACACCGCTTGTTTTAAATAGGTATCTTCTCATTTTCTTTTTTTTTTTTTTTCTAATAAACAAGTAAAACTCATCTTGGTCATCTCACAGACTTCCTTAAAAAGAAAAACAAAAAATAGGAAGAGAATTCACTCATATATCAGTTTAACACAGTTAAACATACATTAGAATACAAATTGAACGTGTACAAACACGGATCTTAATTGTCGAGCAGATTCTCAAACTGTTCCTTTACAGCTGTTGAAGAAATAAAATAAATTAGCCACAAAGCTTCATCTGAACAGCCAAAATAGGTTTTCCCTCTCTTGTCTGTTTCCTATTGCAAGTAATTCTCTTTCAAGGTCTGATCTTCCCAGCCAGAGAGCTTGCAGAGATTTTCAAACATGGCACGGGTGATTTCTAAAACATTCCTGTAGCTACTGACAACCATCTCCCATATGAGGACTTCTCACTATCCAAACTTCAATTTCTTCAGAAACACATTTTCCTAATCAACCCTCACATCCCTATTTAAACCTGCCATCTCACTCTCTGCCACTAAAAAGCTGTACAGTTCCAACCCAGGCAGTACTATTGGGGCACAGGTAACTGAAAATATGAAGCCACACACTCCTCTCATACAGAGGCAGAAAGCTTCCCTGATCAGCTCAAAATCTGACTCTAACTTTCACTGGAGTTTTTCCACTATTCCAGAGAGTGAGGTGATCCATGAAACATTTCCTTATCTGTTACATTATACCCCTTTAAGCATTGCACTTGGTAATAACGACTTTTTAATTTTTTTTTCTCTCCATGCCAAAATTCACAAAAAGTTATTCTGTCACATGTAGCTTTACAAAGACATTAAAAAAAAACTTGCCTGCACTTGCAACCCCTTTTTTGAACATATTTTTTTCAAAAACACGTTTACAAAATGTGTATAACTGGGAGCTCGTGACTGTGGTGGGTGGGGTGACCCTGGCTGTACACCAAGTACCTACCCAAACACTATCACTCTGCTTCTCAGCAGGATGAGGGGAGAAAATAAGAAACTGAATCTCAAGCCAAGTCCAATACAATGACTCTTGAGGAAAATGAGAATGTCTTGTTAAGCTGCTTAAGAGAGCTTAATAAAACTGCCATTTATGCAAGTAATATGCTATATAGCCAGATGTCATACAAAACAAGATTTTTTTTTCAAAAAGGGAGGAGGAAAAATTTCAGCAAACTATCCAAGCACAATTTGGCTAAAACAAAGTTCTTCTACAGAACAGTCAGATACAACAGACATGAAAGCAGTTTTATTCTGATCAATACTGATATGGTTCACAGAATCACAGCAGAAAGCAGTCAGCCTGAGTCCACTACCGGCCAAAGAAACCTGACCTCCAGGGCTGCGATCCTATCATGTTTGAGACCCAGACAGAACCAAAATATTATTCACTCACAAATTAATAATTTCCATCCTCAAAGCTGCCTCCTAAGGAAACGGGTGAATGAATTAGCAAGAGGACTAACTTCAAAGGGTCCTTTACAAAGAAGACACATGTAAATAGAAGTGCTTTGATCAACAGTGCCCATCAGCTGCCTTTCTCCCAACACAGACCTACTATTTGTCAATAAAATAAAACTATGATCAATTACAGAGTAGGCATCTGCTCTATATATTGGTCACTAGGTTGAAATACACCTGGGTAAGGTTTTGAAATTTGCATTATCTGAAGAGTGCACTGTGATTTTAGGCTGAGATGCATTTTGTCTATAATAAGATCTTAAACTGAAGGAGCTTCATTGAATTAGTCTGCCTTACTTTTTTAAAATACAAATGCAAATAAGACTGTTACCAAAGAGTTAAAACTTCATGTCACAGGCTATTAACCCCAAACCAAACCAAAACCAACAATAAAACCCTCAAACAATCAAACAAACAACTGTAAAGCAAAACAAAAACCCAACCAAAAAAACCCTCTGTAAAAAAAAAAAAAAAAAGAAAAAAAAAAAAGGTATGTGGGACTAATGAAAACTATTTACTATTTTTCTTTTCTCAACTCTGATAACCCTATAGGATTCCACCTCTCCAGGCCTGTTTCCAACCACTTTACTGGAGTCCAGCTCGACTTAATGATTCTAGCTGATGAGAGTAACTCCTCCATCATTATGCAAGGCAGTGTTCAGTGAAGGGAATTCAGGAAGGCACTGCCTCTTCTGTCAGGCCACATTTTTAGAGGCATGTCACATAGAAAAAAACGGTTCTTGAGCTCAGCAAGCAGTAGAAAGCTCAGGTTTACTGCTCAACAAAAGATAGCACAGTCTGTCTAACACTTACTGCCACCAGGTATGGCACACACCATGGAGGAGGCAATAAATCAGATGAACAACTGATGCTAATTCAGGCAAGATTATCTCAGCAGCTGTGCCATATTCTCCTACTCCACTTTCAAGATGAAGTCTCAAGCCATCACTGAGACTGAGGAGAGTCTGATTGCTTAGAAACTTCCCACCAGAAATATCTTCTTCAAGGAAAAAGAGGGTTTCTCAAGGGAATTTGTGAGCATAGTAACATACTCTGTCCAGTATGGGTACCCTGTATCTACCAGGAAAGCCTGACTTGCTACTGTCTTGATCACTGTGTAGTGATCTGTACCTGGAAAAATAAGCATAAAATGTTGTTTTTTTCTAGTTCAGTAGCATTTTTACACTTACATTACACCACAGTAAACAATTACAGACTTTGCAAGACAGTGAAAGGTGTGAAAGGCATTTTAACCTGTCCTTCACTGTTTCTCAGCAGAACATAAGTATAAAAATAATGCCAACTGCCTGCAGTAAGAATCACCTGTCTCCATCCAAGAATTTCAAAGCATTTTTCAAACACCCAGTTCCCTCTACCTTCACTCAAAACAAACAAAAACACCCTATATTAAGATATAATCAAGCAAAGCAAGCCACAAAAAAAAGTTCCCTAAGGTCAAAGAAAAGTCAACTGAAGAAACTCCTATGTCTCCAATAGAACTTATTCCCAAACCCTTATGTCACACCCACACTTTGTAATGTCGCTATCCACAAAGGCCTTAATTTCTTTTTCTATGTATTGTGGTTGCTCCATCTCTCCTTTTACTTTTCTGAAGTCCATAAAAAGACACACTAATCCTTCTCTCATACAAATGTCTGCTTTTTTCTGACGTGCTGTTGTTCATGTAGATGTGGGTTTTCACTTTTTCCCTTTTCCTCACAGTGGGTGTAGCTTAAGTTATCTTTATGTTGAATGATAGGATAAACACAAAAGCAGAAAGAAACAAACAAGATAAAAAAGAACAAGATAAGCAACAGCAAGAAGTTTCACAAATCTCCTCAAATGATGATGCTGGGCTGTGACAAATCAGGCTTTTATAGATTCTGTCATAAGCTAGCAAAAACACAATACAACTTTTAAAGGTCATCCCTGTTTTCAAAACTCTGCATTAAAACAAGATGCCTTTAATTGCATTTTACTGGCAAATAACTGTTCTCTTCTTCCCTTTTCCAAGTGTTGGCATGAGTCACGTGCTTGTGAAAGATGGTTGCCACTCTTAGGGTAGCTAAATTTCATAAAAATACAAACAGCAGTTAAGAAAGCAGCAGTACTTCTGTTGTGAGATGGTGCTATTTATCTCTTACAGGGACCAACTGGACCATGTTTTCTCTAAGAAACCAGTCAAAATATCCAATCCTTTTCAGAGAAAAGGTCATGCTGAGCTTTCAGACATGCTTATATGCAGCTACATGGGAATTAGGTGCCACCCCAGCAGGTACTTCTTTTAAAATCATATTGTTACACTCAAGTATGGCAGTAGCTAATCATATCACAGTTTATGTAATTTCAACATAAAATTCCTCTCTAAGCACATGAGATATATACTTACAAAGTGATTTTAAAAGTGTAATTCCAATGTTGTAGCACTAAGCACAGACTAAAAAAGCTTTAGGTATTTTCTGTATGCCCCATGGGAGCTCATCCTAGCATTTTCTCCTCTACGAGACTAGCAGACAGCCATTGTTCTTTTCTCAATATCATTTATTGCAGTAAAATAGTGCTTGCTTATCATAACTGTTCAATGTGCATCATGAAGATGTGTTGATCTATGTCCTTAAATCCCTTCCTCACTTCCTCTTCCTACAACCTGTCAACATCAGGAAATTCAAAGCATAACAATTATGACAGTCAGAATCAAAACCATTTTGCCATGACCCTACTATTTTCTTCAGAAACAACAAACATTACCAAGTCAACACTTTGCGAGAGACAAAGCTGAACTGGATCTCAGGATAGCACAATAAAACTACCATGGTGAGATGTGTGTGCTATCAGCCATACAGAGACTTAAATTAGAAGTGGTCTATTATGCAAACAGTAGTCTCTGGTATGCAAATAAATACAAACAAAGCAAACCACGGGACTCTTGAATAATACCAGCTGCTGCTGGCAGTCAAGAAATCATTTCTTACAATCGCTTAAAAATAAACAAGACACACACACCCATTCTAAACGTGATTGCCATATATATACATAAAGTGATCGCCGATATGACAGGAATGCTTTTAAAATCCAAAGGTCTACAACAGCTTGTGGCCCTCTAATTGCACACATTCTAGTTAATCTACCTGTTTTGCCACTGGGCCATCACCACCGACATAGCTGTGTAGGCTTTCATTAAGGTGGTGGAATTTAATTGCATAAACCAGTGTACAAAAGCAAAGTAACTAATACACACAGGAGTAAACTTGAAGTAGAGGACAAACCCAAAGGACAGACAAAGGATGGAAAGTGCAGGTTGGAAGCATTATTAGCAGCCTTCATTTACTTTTCCTTTGACCCCCTAATAAAATAGAGAGGAACACATGTAGTTTTGAGAACAGCCAGGAGCCAGTACCAAAGAAGAGACTCTAAGTTCCCTTTTGTTTTAGAGCTCTTGCAGAAGCAATACTGAATCTGCATTACAATGCTTTGCCTCTGGGCAGCAGCAATACCATAGTATACTACCTTAACTATAAATGTTTAATCACTGCCTATGATCTCAGCACAATCCACCAGTTTCATTTTGTGAGCATGGGCCAAGCTGTGCAGAAATATCCTAAATCAAGGTTTAACAGCATCAGTTAGAAATTATTCTGGCTGTGAATCCTCTTATCTCCTCTTATTCATACTACCCAGCTCTGAAAGCAGACTGCTTTTCCAGCACAACTGTTTTACTTAAAGATGCACCCCACAATGCAGAGCACGTAGACAAGCAAATTAACTCCCAGTCACATTAATGTTATCTAGACTTCAGTGATATCCACACTCCTACAAGCCACAAAGCCAGCTGTCTGTTTTCTCTGAAGCTTAAAAGTCATAGTAGGACCCAGAAAAAGTGAGAAAATTAGACTGATCAATTAAATTTAAATATTGCTGGTTTGTGTAAAAAGAGGCTTTCTGGTAAGTAAAAAAGAAAGTTCCTTGTTCACTGGAAGAAAAGGAAAAACTGGAAACAACACAGGATATAATGGGAAGGTCGATTATATGGTATGTTAAACTAAATATCCAGACCCCTGGGGCATAAATATGCAACAAACTGACATTCAGCATCCTGTAGGCTAATTATGAGCAACTGCAATAGAAATCCTGAGTGAACTATTCACCTTCTGCATTGACAGAAATGCACTGGCATAACCTGACTTTAATAAAGGATTGATATCTCCAGCATCGTGTTTTAATGAATTCTGATTTGATATTAGTAACAGCTTGCCCCATATTAGTGTACTGGTGATGGCTTCCTACAGTTTCTCTTTGAAAATGAAATTAAATTAGGATCATAGAACAACAGATTTTGTAAACTCTAGTGAGTAATCTAAAAGACTGGCACTGATCTATAAGAAGTGTATAGGACATTAATACAAGGATAATTTTGTGGCTCAAAAGTTAATTATTTAAGTCTATGTCTTTGAAATGTATGCTAGGGATTAATGTGAGTCTATATTTCAGACAGTTAACTAGATTTGCAAAATATAACAAAACTATATAGCCCTTTACCAGATAATGCTATTTTCTTGGTACTTCAGTGAATGATTCTCCCGTGCATGTGTGCATTTTGTGCAGTTCTTTTAGTAGTAATTTAGTTGTTTTACCTGAGTTTTGATGACATATCTCTGAGTGACCATTGCATGATATCTGGAAAATTACTGCATCATGAAATCCCATTGCTTCAACTAAGGCTACAATCTACTTTTCAGAAGTGTCTTTTTAGTTGCTTCCACAAACATGTACCATAGACCTGATCAGCTCCTTTCACACAAGAAACTGCTTCATTATAATGAATGGCTTGTGATTCTTTGCTATGTAAGTTTTTCCACTCTAGCAAAATGGGGTTGCAAGAGATTGTACTGGTAGAGGGCACAATTATGCCTTCTCCAAACCAACAAGAGAAAGTCACTCAGATATCTTGTATATAGAATTATTATCTTTATTTAAACATTTCCAATACATTATAGGCTTTGTATTGGTTTATTCCACTATTTTTTTAATCTTATATTCCACAAAACAGTGTGAGATTTATACATTGTCCTTTGTCTATTGTTTTAGTAATATCTATCTTCCCTTTAAAATTTAAAAAAAACCCAAAAACAAAAACAAAAAAAACCACAAAAACAAACCACAAACAAACAAATAAAGAACAAAAAAACCCCACCCACCCTCTGATTAGATACAGGCCTTCTTGCCTCTTATTTTCAAAGACAAAAAAAAATCTTTGGGGAATCAGTAAGAAAAACTTGCAGTGTTTGTCTGCTTTCCAACATCATGCATCTTGTATAACAGGTCAAGATTTTAACTTTATTCTACACTTTGCTCACTGTAACAAGACAAAAAGACAGGGGCCCAGATTTCAGCTAAAAAAAAAAACAAAACATGTGATGCATTTGGAAGCCCACTCTTCTCACCTTTTCCCTCCATTGAAAGCATGGGGCATACCTGTTTTGATATTGTTGTTGTGAAGTGCTCATTAAATTATTGCTCATAGCAGGGGGCAAGGATACTTTTGACAAAATCTGTTAGCCAGCCTCCTGCAGTGACTCTCCTCTGGATGCCCCAGCAGGCATCTCTTTGATGTGCTTATAATAAATGGAATACAACTGGGAGAAATCAGAAAGGGCAATGTTGACAACTGTCATAGCAGGTTACAGCTTGAATGGCACCAGTGCAGAAGGTCTCTCCTCTCTCTGTTGCTCTCATACTTCAGATCTCCTTAGCATCATTTCTGGTAGGCATCCAATCTCCATTAGCAAGAGATTCTGGAAAATTGCATTTCTTCCTATATACTCTCTCTCTGCTGTAAATCTAATGCACTGTTCCAGGTCTTCTAGATTAAATGGTTTTGCAACTCTAACAGCATATCCACCATGATAGGCAAAGTGCCCAGATATAATTGGTGATGCCTAACAGAAATTACAAGCAATATTAATGGAGGATATATTTCAAGAAAAGAACTATTTTCATTCCAGAAGCATTTTTATGCCATTAGGTAAAGGGCACAAAAGTTAATGCTACTAAATATGGTATAATTCCTCAGCAACCATTTTTATCTGATGAATGCTATATATTTATGCCATACTGCAAATTGCCTTGTAAATTATCTCATTTTGTCAGCACTAGAAAATTTGGAATATATGACAACTTTAAAATATTGACTAATAGCTCATAGTTTGGCACACTGCTTCATACATTGTGAAGACACATTTTTTTTAATAAAACTTTTTACACATAAAAATACACACGCAGACTCATTTAATTCGTAATAGTAACTGAAAATTCCTCTGAAGACAGGAAAATTATATCTCATCCCTGTTGCAAGCATTTCAATATCTAATAATGTTTTCAGCTCTTTTTAACATGCTCCTTTGCAATATCAACCTGCAAGATGAAGGCTTAAAACACTTAAAGGCTTAAAACTTAGAAACAGTTAAGACACATAACAAAAGCTATTGGAAGGCTAAATAACAAAAATCAAGGAAATAAAAGAATGAAAATTTAAAGAATAAGAGATTTCACACACACAGTCTAATGACATGAAAGACAAAAGGTGTTTGAGTTGAGATTTTACTTTTTCAAATCAGTCCAGAAAATTCCTGTTATAGCTGAGGCTGATGCTACACAATCCAACTGGCTTTTAGGAATCCTAATTTCTGTGATCCTATGAAAAATGCCCATCACATTAGTAGGAATTAAAGCATTTTCAACGGAAGGATGCCAGAACATAAGCTAATACTGAGCAATAGTACATAGTTGTGTTCTTGCTCTGAATGACAATTTGGTGCATGTGTCAGACAAGCCTGAGGCCTAACCAGGACTTCCCACAGAGACAGGAGGAATAGGCAGCATGGTATAAGCCTCACAGCAACACTTTCAAGTGCTGAATTTCAAAAATAAATCTCAGACCGTATGTGGTAGAGAGGACGCAGGGACAAAAAGAATTAACCCTCCAAAGAAAAATGTTAAGTTTTCACTTTTCAAAACCTTTCTGAAATCCATCATTTATAGAGCAAGTGAAGAACAAGGATAAAGTATTGATAAACAAAAACACACTAGTGATGAAATCACAGCACTGTTGAACTGCATAAGGGCTTGTGCTAAATTTGAAGAGCAAGGAGCAGTTTCAATAGTTTCCACAAGAATGAATAATGACAAACATATGCAAACATAGAGAAGATAATATTTTTAGACATTTGGGAAATTATTTGAAATGAGATATCACATATTCTTTGAAATCACTCCTGTTAATACACCATTGGGTTATTTTCACTGGCCTTAAAAGTTAACTGTTATACTATTTAATTGAAAACTCCAAGCTAACCTAAGTTTTCTTATCCTGTTCCTGTCCATCAAATCAGTGTAATAGCTATTTTAAGCTCATCCATGTGTAGGAGATCACTGATGCTGAGAAAAGCACTTCGCTAAAATATTGGTGTGATTAATTCTCAAGAACAACTGAAACAACACAGAACAAAAACTGTGGAATACAATTATAAAGCAATGGTACTTCTCACCTTGACTAGGGACTAGGGATTAGAACTTCTTTATGCTTGTGTAGGTTCTCAGTATGCACCAACAGTCCTCTCCTCCATGTCAACAATTCCATCTCCCTCTGTCTGTACTGCACACAGATACTGACTTACACACTAGCCAGATCAGGACCTGGAGGCACATCTCAAAATCTTCCACTTGCTTTTGACACAATATTATGCTATCTCAAAAGTTACCAGAGATAAAAGACTCAGTAATCAAACCCACAGAAGTTATTATAAGGAAGAGGAATTGAAAGCCAAAAGATCTCTGACTTAGAATGCAGGTGATATCAGACTCATAAACAATTGTCTTTCCAAAATCTGATGCAACACAATTGCCTCCAGCTTCCCTTAGAGCAACAAAGATACACTCTTTCTCTACCTGCACATCAAAGCATTCCATAAGCATTGCTAAGAAAAATGGCTTAGATTATTTACTCCAGGAAGATGCTAGTCAGATGAAAGGTGCTGAGACACTGCCTATCCACACTGTCTCAGTGAAAGGCTCTACAAGCAAATAGCCTGCTGAAAATCTATTGACTAATACTGCGATATTTCTTTTCCAAGCATCTCCTTAAATCTATTCTTTTCCAAAATGCTTTCCTGAAGAAAAAAAAAAAAATTACCAAGATACTCCTTCTATTTTTACTCACCATGAAAAGTAAAATCATACTAGGACTTGGCTGATTTCAAAGCCAGCTTTTCTTTTTTGACTTGTTTCAGGAGAAAAAAAAAATAGTATTTTAGCAAAAGTGATTCAAGTATGACATGAAATGTAGATTTGAAAAATTCTGAATTTTAGTGATTATTCTTTTACATAAAAAAAATATATAGCACTGAAGCAGAATCTCATCATCTAAAATCAGTTACCATCATAAACTTAGATTAAAAAGTTAGGAGAAAAGTCAGTACAAAAGAAATTAAAATATCTTTTTTTATAAACAGCAACAAACCTTAAATCTCACATTACTATGCTTTTAATTTTTTTGCACTGCAGAGGTATAGTCACAGCCACTTTCTTAACAGCTTCAATGGCTTAAGGTTTCAGCATTATACAGAAATTGTAGCAGAAATCTAGCAGAAAAGATTGTCTGAATGTTCCTTTATCAATTTAAGAAGAAAACCTTCCAAAACACCTCCACTGGTTTTTTAAATTAAGGTTGCTGGTTTTCTGCTGTAGAATCATAGAATCACAGAATGGTTTGGGTTGGAAGAGACCTTAAAGATCATCTATTTCCAACCCTGCAGCCATGAGCAGAGACACCTCCCACTCGACCACACCAACATAGCCTTGAACACTTTCAGGGATGGGGCATCCACAGGTTCTTTGGGCAACCAGCTCCAATTCCTCATCACCCCCACTTTAAAGAATTTCTTTCTAACATCCAATCTAAGATTACTGTCTTCCAGGGGCACTTAGAATCACAGAAATTCCTGTAGGTGAAAGAATGAACTCTCAACATGTGTGGCAAAGATAAAAATGACAATATTTTAGGAAATAAGGTGAGAGAGGAGAGAAAAAAGTAAGTTTGCTTTTAAGGCAGCAATGATTTGGAAGGTTGTGATATGCATAGAAATCAAAACAGTTTCTCTAATGCAAGCCAAAGATTAATCTCCTATAAGAAATAATAAGAATTTTTATAAACTGTTATTCAAACAAAACTCCCCAAAATTTCAAAATAACAAATCTAGCTCTAGTTTTCAAGATCTTGCCCAATTTTAGGAAATCTTTATATCAGCATGTACCAAAAAAAAAAAAAAAAAAAAAAAAAAAAGATATCTCAGTGCCTTTACCTTAGTAACTTTGTGATCTCTGCAAGGTAAAGAGTTTGCTGTTGGACTTTTCCAGTTAGCTAGAAATTTTTTTCTGATATTTGGCCTTGCTAGCAGGTAATATCCTGAATTTTGAGTTAGTATGAAATTCATCTCTTGCAAATTCTATCTGTAGATACATGGCCACTATAATTTTATTAATATTTACCTCTCAGATAATGATTTTACCTATTTTAAGCATTTACCCAGTTCTCTCAGAATCAGACAAACATATATCAGAAAGCAAAATCCAACAGGCAGCTGGATTAGATTGCCCCCGTGGGTCCCTTCAAACTGAACCATTCTTTTCTGTTTATTTTAGAATGATAGTACCATTAATACCATTACTGCAGACACAACATTTATAATGCTGATCACTGAACATACACAACAGATGCTTATTACAAGATAATCAAACCCCAATTTTCCATGCCCCAAAACTTAGAAATTGAAGCATTACATATGCTATTGTCAAATAGGATGAAACATCTTTGGAAGTTTAGCTTTGGTATTTTTCTTAGGCTCTCAGAATAATATCAAGAATTTATATAATAATCCAAATCCTACTTTGTGATATTTCCATTAGTTAAAGTCACCGAAACCAATTTTGTTCAAATTCAGGAAAAGAAAAAATAAGTTGAAAACTAAATGTATATTTGCAGCTACACAGGAAATGGAAGTGGTTTTTGTAATTTAGTAGGTAAAGAAAGTACATTCTTCTGATAAAAAGTAGGTGTCCTGGGATAAAACTACCATTTTAAAAACATCATCTCAGCTGCTCTCAAATGCTGGGAATGTCCACTTTACACAGCTGGGGCAGAACCTTCAGTTTAGAAATCATTAGCTGGTGCGAGATGTCGCCCCAATATTTGATTATTTAGCAACTTACCTACTAGGTTTTGAGCTTTGCTTTCCTCTTACTCATTACTAAGCTGCCTGAATACTCATTCCAGTAACAATATGCACCAACAGTGAACACAATGCACTATTCTCTATCAAGCCCTGCAAAGACAAATTAGTGATTTAAAGGTAACGCTGCTGTTCTGAAAGGTACAACACTGTTGCTCACTGTGCTGTTAGATATTTGCTTTGCCTGACTTCAGAGACTGAATCACTCACTGGATGAAATTACATGAGTTTCATAGTAAGGAGAGCTATAAAAATAGTCTAAGCTAACAGTTGAATGCAAGGAATTAAAGATGCATATGTTGTTCTATATAATGCAAAACCACATTAATCTTGGCAAAGATTGTGTTTTCATGTGTAAACTCCAAATTGATCAATGGGACACAAATGAAAAAAAGTGACTATTACTTTGGAAAAGAGGGGAAAAACGAAAAAGATTTCTCCTCATACTTACATAAGAATAAAGCTCTCTGTTTTTAAAAAATTGTAATAATGATTCCTAATTTCATTATTGTTAGAAAGACTTTATTTCTCCTGTTTTACAACAGTAAAAAAGGACTTTCTTACTTTTAATAATCTCATTTGGGTAAATTAGAGGATTAACTGAAAATCCAGATAAGATACAGTTAGCTCAATTTGTTTAATAGAAATATTCTTTTTAAAAAATCTTTCTCTCATCTATTTCACAATGTTATATATGAGGAAGAGAAAAAGTAAGAATCACTTTTACTTCACAGATGTGAAATTAATTACAGAGATAAGTGAGCTACCAAGGGTTATTCAAAATCTTTAAAGAAGTTAAGAGACTGAGCACCAGATCTCAGCTCAGTGCTTTATCACAGAATATAATTTTTGAGTGGCACTGCATCATATCTATTATATGATTAAAAATATACGTACTTACAGCCATCTCTAAATATAAAACTTTTTCTACTGAGAAGCAAACAAAAACCCAACTCACAAGCAAATATCAGCAGTAAGAAGAATTTTTTTTCTGTGTTAATGATGAACACATAATCTTTCTTCTCTTGAGAAATTAATGGGCTATCAACACAATTTTGACCACAGTACCGTACATGGAAATTCTTATAAATGAAGTACTATTCAAGAAATCCTACTTGCTTATTCAAAATTCTGGATGTAAGCTCTCACTGAGCTTATGCGATGCATTTTAGACACACAGATATACTCCAAGGGATTAGACACAAAACCTACACTGGCATGGGGGATACAGAAAGGAAGTACCGTGCTGTGAAAAGTATACCAATTCATAAAGGATGAAGCTCACAAAGAATGGCAAGGCTTCTTTGTCACTCACATTTATGGGAGCTTGAGACATATTTAACTCTGCATCACATTAGTCAGATGCAACTCCTCTACTGATCCTCATCACTGGACACACATTCTCTTGGTTGTCCATGACAAGCCTTTTGCTTTCAGCACCACTGTGCACTTGATCTCAGTTTCATAATGGATAAAAAAGACCATGCTAGAATAAGCAAACAAGGTCAGTGATAACTATTTGAGCCTTTTATGTGTATACATTGTCTAAGTCCACCAGCTGTATAGCAACACGACGTGCTTTCAGATGGATCAGGGGAGAGAGCATCAGTTGCGCTCCAGGATCCGTGTAGATTGGGATCAAATCCATAGGTCAAGGAAAAGAAACCTTGTCTGTTCGGAGGCATCTGAGGGGAGTATGCTGTTCCCAGGGGAGCTATACCTAGAAGGCTATAGCAAGCAAAGCCTGGTGAAGTATTACTGCTCAGCTACAGTTAAGTTCTCTTTTGAAGTGAAAATACAATGAAAACAAACCCCAAATCCAACCATAAAATGGTCTCACACAGCTAACATCGGACCTGCATTCAGAAATAGTTTCACCCTGCACTTCAGTTTCTAATAGCATGGTCCCTTGCCATGGAATAGGAGGCATTCAGTGCAGGAAGTCTCGAATATATCTCATTCCTTGACCTGAGGCTCTGGACACATTTTCAATTACTGCAATTCAGTGTATTACAAGGGGAAAATTGTTAAGAAATCATACTATGTCTTCTTATTAGCAGCTACTCCAAAATATGAAGAAAAAGCTGTAAATTTGAACTTAAATCTTCCATATGGAAGCACGCTGCCTTATCACCGAATCACTACTTTAGCTTCCCTTCTAATGAATTCACTTCTGAGACTTTGAGGATAAAGATACACATAGCGGATACACTGTTCTCTCTTTATTAAGAAAAAGATCTTGTTTCAGCCTTAATTGTATTCCACTCAAACAGGAGGAAGAAATAATTCAAACCAAACCTAATCCAAACATCCTTTAACGATGATATTAAGACTTCAAGATCCAGGCAAAATATTTTAGGGTTGATTGGTGATCTACTACAACTGCAACAGCAATCTACTTTTGCAAAGACACAGGGGGAAAAAAATCCAAATTAATATACAGCATTTACAGCAGAAGAATACTAAAATAAACCAAAATAAAGATCAAGAAAATACCTATTTGTTTATCCGCTTCAGACCTTTCTAAATCACAGTTGCTCTTATTATGAAAAGGAATGCATTGTAACATAAACCCATACAGTACTTCCATTTGTATAATAGTACAGGAAAAGCATTAGAAATTAGTAGGAAGGAATTTTCTTCCTGAAAGGAACAAAGTAGGACATAGTCTGCATTTTAAGAATGCGTATATCATTGTTCTGAGGTAGAATGAAGCTGAAGGGAAAACCAAGAGAAACACAACACCCCAAAACACTAAACAAACAAACAACTTCCCCAAAAGCCAAACAAACCAAAACCAATACCTTCCCCCACCAAAATAAAAGAAGTCATATCCAGCTCTCAGTGTATTATGAGGTGCAAATCCCCAGGAGACCTATTACCACTGTGGTGTAAGCTGTACAACAGCTCCTACCACTCACGTTTGATATGAGAGTGCATCCACTACAACCATCCATTAAAGACTGCTCATTCCAGGAGATCCTAAGCACTTCAGCAAATAGCTGCCACCAAACTTTCCATGCCTACACCACCAGCAAAAGCAAAGCTGGCTCATTTCAGGCTAAACTGGGAATTAAGCTGCAGTATTGTCGCCAGTGTGGCCTGCTGAAGTACACAGTTGCTAGACAAGTACTAAGTGGGCAAACACCTCTAGGGTCCAACATGGTTAGCAAAGAAAAGGAGCGCATTCTACTTTGGATCTGAAGAGGACAGAAGGATAGTCACACCAGAAGAGGCGCCATATCCCCAAAATTGACATCTGATTTTCCTGGGAAACTTAGGAAGCCACAAGTTTTGTGGTCAATGCTTTCCACCAATTCCAGGTGGCAGCCTGCTCACAAATGAAAAATGTAGGCTGGAAAAGCCTACAATGAATTTTTACGACTATTTGAAGTACCCTGTCTTGTTCCACTGTCCCCTGCTCCCACAAATGCAGCTGAAAGAAAGTGTGGTGTAGGACTCTGGTACCCTCACAAAAAGGGTAAATGATGGATTTATTCTAGTTAGATAGAACAAACCTGACTACGGGCTGTTGCTTTCATTAGTTCCTACATGAATGAATAGCTTATATAAAGGAATATGTGCTTTTAATCCCTGCCAGCGTCCCCTGTATTGTAAAAATACATTAAGTTTCACTGAAACCAATGAACATCCCATTCACTTTGTGGAAGCTTCAGTTACTACCACCATCCTGGAATATTTTCAACCTGAGATGCCAAAGTGTAGAGGACCACTCACATCACCACTGACTCAGCCAGGATGAAAGACAGTATCAGTACACAACCTTTAACAGATGGCTTCTGACTGCTTCAAAAAAAAAAAAAAAAAGAAAAGAAAGAAAAAAAAGAAAAAAAAAAGGCAAGTAGGCATTTCTATAGCTGTTTATCTTTTCTCTTTCAGGCCTCATAGATATAAAAGGTGCAGAAGAAAGTGGCAGGATGTCATCACTGTTTGAACACCAAGCAGAAAGAAAGCTGAAAATACCACTTTTTGGTATACTCATCAGTTTGAATGAAAAGCTGAACATTATTTATGAGACATGTGAGAAACAATCCATTGTACTGAAAAACGATAGTCAATCCCAGATATAAATTTTCTGCTGGTCGATAACCACTATACCCACTCCCTTAGACATGAGAATGACCTGACAGAGCCATAAATTCACACGCTGTCCATTTTTTACAAAGAAGCTCCCTGCCCCAGACAGTCTGCAGTGCACCAGGCATGACATTGGTGTAAACATTTATGCATTTATTATTTTACGCTGACTGCTTTTCAGCTCCCCAACAACAGACAGGCAAGTAACAATGGTGATACAACCTGGGCCAAGTTCAAGAACCAAGCACAGGTTAAATGGCACAGTGTGATAGCCCTTCCTATCCCAGCAATACTCTGCAACTCACTAAATATGGATTTTCTTTTAACACAAAACCTTACATGACTCCATAAGGTTCCAATATACACACACATGAAACAAATTCTCTACCTACAAGTTTCTCTGAAGGAAGCAAACAGAAAACTCAGTCTAGACTTACTGAAAATGTTAAAAATGCCTGGCATTGACCCTAAGTCTTTCTGAAGAGCCTGACCGATAATTAGTACATTTTAGTGATTTGCCCCTTTTGGGGCCTGTGTTCTAATGGGTTTTAGAGCTCGCAAATCAGTGCTAGGATTTGTTCTGTGCATTAACGTGCACAGAGTGCTAAGCTACTTATTTGTAATGATACTGTTCCTGTAGGAAAGCCTGCCTTGATTGTTAATGATACTTGAAGCTCTTAATCTTAAAACAAGGGGGGAGAGAAACTGCAGGGTGTGGCATAGTCTGCAACACAGTTTATCATTTCCTGAAAATAAAAACCTCACTTAATTCCATTGATAGCACTCAGAATATTATAATAGGCATTTGATTTCCTAAACAAATTGTGGTTTAAGGAGCTGAAACAATCTCTTAAATTACACTATTTTCATTGTTTGTCTTTGTTGTTGATGTTTTTTAAAGATAGGACTTATTCAAAAGTGATTTATTTAAAATAATGATTTGAAGAAACTTGCTCTTATTTTCCACTACTCTCAAATAATTTTTTAAGCACAAATTTAAAAAGGAGATTAATATCCTACTCCTCTTCAAGATTAAACATTGAAGACTGCTGTATGATCAGCATTGCACTGCTGCCTAATAGTGTACACTGTTGAAACATTAGTTGTTTTATTGACTACAATTTTACAACTTTTTATTCAGCCCAAAGTGCCCTTGCTGTGAACTTACCCAAAGAATTACCAGGCTCAATAATCTAAATTACATTCATTAATACAATAATAGATATATATATCATAAAAAGAGCAACAATTACCTTCAAACAAAGTAGAGTTAATGACTTCAGTAAGACTGATTTTACATACCAAAAAATGCCTAGATTATAAAAACTTTGCATAACCAAAATAAAATTTTCCTTTGAACATCACAAGCTATAATAAATTGGAAGAATAAGTGTAATGCATATTTATATATTAAAAAATGTTATGAATACAGAGGGAAAAAACGTATGAAATATAGGCTGACTGGTAAAGTATGATAAGATAATGTCATTACAGATTTTCCTATTGCTTTCAACCTTTTATAAATTTCATCCCCATCTTTCAAAATATTTTTAAAATACAAATTGGAGAAATAATAAAAAAAAAAGTTTGGTATGACTGATCCAATTTGGAATTCAAATAGATAATTTGATAAATTCTCCACAAAACATCAATTTCAAGTTTGTCACAAATCAGTTACAGTCTTGAGACTACGCAGAAGTTGCAGGAAAGGCTCTGAATCCCTTCTGAGTATCAAGCTTAGCACAGATGTATACACACACCTGTGCAATCTGAGCTCAGCTCTTCCATGGGATAAATTATCTTTACCTTCTGGAGATAAAATGCCAGTTAATATACAAAAAAATTACAAAAATGATCGGAGGTTTGCAAGTAGAAAGATGTATTTATAGCCATACATACATACATACATACATATCAAAGGGAGTACCAGTGACTAAACAAAACCACAAAGTAGAGGAAAAACCTCTACAGGTACACAGAATAAAGATGTGAACTCAGCTGATGGGACAAAAGATAAAAAGGACAGAATTTAGTGTTGCAATAAGACACTGAAATGAGGTCAAGGAACTTAATGAATCAGCTCCTGACCTCATATCAAATTCAGTCCTAATCATAATGAATGAAAATTGCTGTTTGTAGATGGCTGGAAAAGGCTTTAAGCCACAACTCATTCTAATATGCTACCAAAAAGAAAAAAAATGCCAAACAAAACCAAACCAAAACAAAACAAAAAAACTCCAAACAAACAAACAAAAAAAAACCCACAAAAAACACACAGAGAAGTTATCATCCCCTAACCAACTCATTGAATTGTTGAGCTGCAAATAATATAAAATGATCCTGCATTTTCATTCAAATTAATTGCCAGACTATATCTAATTGAAGATGTAATTAGATTTCTAAGAAAATACATAAAATCTATTCTTAATTTAGTGGTTTAGATGTCATGTATATAGCTAAGTTAAATAACCTTGCTACTTCAAATACCTGTCAGAGATTTGCCTGCCCTTCTGAAATTACTGGAGGTAGTGCACAGGGAGGTAGAAGATTTTGGAATTTTAGGTATGTTTCAGACATAACAAGGTCAGGTCCAGCGAGAGCATAACTCTGAGAAAATTTCCCTAAATCCAGCATTTATGGAAAGAGAGATATCCACATACATTCTGACTCTACAGTCCTATTCTTAGAATATTCATCTACCCATACACTGTGATATGCTAAGTTTTGTGAGAGGCGTTTTTGGACCCAGTTACTCACCTGTATGTGTCATTATCCTGGATATTTCCTCACTAAGTGTTTGTGCCATCACTGTTTGCACAGTGCATTACGTAAGCAACTTCAAAATGGTTCATTGTCAAAATATATAAATATTGTCAAAATATATAAATGCCACATACTGAAAACACCTCCCAAGTTATAATGCTTGTTATTGTGCTTTCTAGACATGCCTGGTTGCTCCCAATTAACTCATGCACTGTACATAGGACCAAACTGGCTAACACAGAATTTGGGTTGTTGAGGACAGATGCCAAGATAACCTAACACCCATCCCAAAGTTTCAGGTGAAAATCCATTTGTCAAAGAAAAAAAAAAAATTCTTCAGTAGTCAGTTCCCTGTGGGAAACCTCAAATGCCCCAAAACACTGGCCTTGGTGGCAAGTCTGCCTGTGCTCTCCATTAACATCTACAACAAACCCACTTGATGATAAGGAAAGGTCACCAAACATGGTGGCTGCTGTCTTGGCAACCATCAGAGTCAGTTATTCATACTGCTTGTAATCAGGCTAAAAGTTCCTGAGGCTTTGCCATCTGGAAATTTTTGCATAGCGTCTCTAATAACTTCTTATATTTTATTTTTTTTTTATTATGACAAGATTTGATTCAGCAACAGTTTGGAAGCAAACCTGCCAATTCTCTTTCTTACAGGTGATCTTTACAGGCAATTCAAATTATTACTTTTTATTCTTTTACATCTATTTTTTCTTTCTCCAGACTGAGCTGTATTAGAGGTTAATTTGGAAAACCAGATACATAACATGAAAAAAAAAAACAACCCTCTGAATTTAGCAGAAATGAGAAAATAAGAAAAGACTACAGACAAATCTCTCTGGCCTACTGTGTCTTTTCCTCATGCTTTCTCACAGATCAGCTAGCTCACAATAGCTTGCCTATTGCAAACAACATCATAGAAATGACTGCCCCTTAGGGAAGAAAAATAACAGGAAAAAGAAAGAGCAACCTTTTCCTCCATCATTCCTGCAATTGGTTGCACCTCTGTTCCCTGCTCTGCCCAGAAAATTTCAAGTCTCTGTTATGTGGCAAGTCCCATTATTTTTCATAAATTTCTTCCTCCCTCTCTCCTCCTATCCAATCTTCAGCTGCTCCCAGAAAAGGGGTAAATGCTCTCTTTGCAGATATACACCTGAGAAAAAAAGGGAGAGGCCTTTATACTACAAAATATAGGCAAAATACTACATTATTTTAAGTTGCAGAGTCAATGAATTTCATCTTCTTTTGGTCTGGTTTTGATATTTTGGTTACCCTAATTTGATTCTTCTTGAACTTTATGGTTCAATTTGAGATTTTTTCTTCTTGTTCAACTCTTTTTTCTCCCATGTTCTTAAGGCTATGTATACCACCAGTTTTGTACTGGCTAATTCAATCTCTTTTTTTGTTGTTTTAGGTTTTTTTTTGTTTTTTTTAAATCCAGATAACGACAAAGCAATTGGACAGAGCATCTTAGATTTTCCATACATACATTGACTTGCCCTGTTCAAAAAGAATTGTTGATATCTGCACTATCAAAACTTCTGTACCACAGATGAAGTACGGTGGATATATTTCAGCTCTTGTCTTGCTCATCAAGCACAGACAGAAGCACATCCACAGACAGACTCCCGCTGATGGGTACTAGCCAGGGGAATTGAGGACAGTTTGTATGTCATCCAGCAGACCAAGACAGCTTCACAGTGGTGCAGCTACTATGGAAAGGGAGTTTCTAATAGTCTAAAACTGTGAGAATATGCACATATCTATGAAAAAGTCAAGCTTACCAATTTAATCTCATTTTTCTTAGTGCAGTCAGTTTGGCTCAATTAATCACTTTTATTGCATAGTATGTCTAAACAGTCCCCATTATTGGGCAATATACGAAAATAACTGCTGGGTGTTGGTGCTGCTTGTGATGTAACATGCACCATTTCCCATTAAATACTATAGCTAGCAAACAGCTTCTAAAATATAGATTTCATCATCCAAATTTTATTTTCATATGTGTGAGCTCCTTAAGAAACTATGCAGTTCATCCCCCAACTAATTTTTAATAGTGATGAATGAAAATGAGAATAGAAGTAGCACTACACAAAATTAGCCCATATTCCTCTGAAGCTCCTTCACACTGCCACTTTTCTAAAGACTTGGATAAGTTTGTCTCCTCTTATGCAACTTCGCAAGAATACTAAGCCAGTGAACACATGCACTACTACCAATATTTTAAATATCATCTGAATTTATATTATTCCTCAAGTGACAGTGTCCTGTCTCAAACCTTTGATTTACCAGATATTGCTATGAACTTCTTGATGACCTGAATCTCTGACCTGTTTCCAAAAACAAATCAAGAAAAAACCAACAGCGAAAATATCTTTGTCCTCTAAAAACACACACCAAAAAAAACAAACAAACAAACAAACCAAAAAAAAAAAACAAAAAAACCAACCAAAAAAAAAGCCCTGAAGCCACAACCCCAAAACTCATCAGTTAAATACTAACATATTTAAACCTGTTCCCCATTTGCAGGTTTGCAGGTTATCTTTACTGTTAATATGATTTAGCTCCAGATTTGAAATGTAACTACACCTCTGCAGGAAAGCAAATGTTCCCTTAGGAGAAGCAAATAATAATTTTCCAGCAGAACACTCATGGAAATCTTTCGTTATTCTTATTGTTTCAAAACAATTCAGTTGAATAAATAAAGCATCTCTCATTCACAATATGCTGTATTTGATAAGGAAAATAAGAACATGCAGTTTTGGAAAGACAACAAGCTTGATAACTTTTATTAGTGTTTCATGACAGTCAATTTCTGCATACATTGCCTTGCAAAGATTTGATGGTACCTTAACTGAATCTGCAAAACATCAGAGACCCTCAAAGCTAGTCAGAAAAAAAAAATAAAAATCTAGAAATATCATAATACATTTCTCAGCATTTCTCAGTTCATTTTCATTCTTCTCTGGAGATATGGAAATTTGGATAAATTCAAATAAAAAAGATTGAGTTTAGGGAATGAACACCAAATGCTTATCCATCCTATCTTCCCTATCAGTAATCAGGAAAAGCATTTTGGAAGATCAAAAAGGCCCCCCTTTCTCTCCTTCTTTCATATCTCCCCCCTTGCATACCACATTGTCACATATGTCACAGATCTCTGGTATCTGAAGCAAGCAAAAATCTCCAGCTAAAAACAATGACACACAATTTCAAATGTTTGTGGAGCTGGGGTTACACTTCATTGCTAATCAAAAATTTCCAGAGTTTATTCAGAACTTCTGCATAAAGAGCTGATTTTCATCCAAAGTGTAATACAATCCTGTAAAATGCATTCATAAACAGTACAGAACACTTTTGCATTTTCAGTACACCACAGGATTCACTATCAAATTTCCTGAATTTACAAGTCAATAGACAGTCTTTCAATCTATCTGGTCTTTGCAGACTCAGCATGCTACTTGTAAGCCAAGCTGTTGTCCGTCTGGCTTTGCATATTGCTGCCAGCACTAAAGATTAGGCAGACCAAACCGACTCAGTCGACACGCACAGAGAACTGGGGTGTGCTGACCATTCCCAGATGAACAGATACCTCAGGTGGTAAGCTAAGTGAAGTTCCATACTGCTCTACAAAGCACTATGTCAACTTACTGTGCCTTTCTATCATGTCCCTCAGTGCTCTAGAAACATAAGCTGTCTATATTGATCCCACAAACACACACAGCACACCGCCCATCACCACTCTTTAATGTACAGTTTCTTTCCTTTTCCAAATGAAAGATGAAATAATGATCATAAAAGAAACCAGAGGGCAGCATGTGATAAAAGTTCTGTTCAATCTGTTTTTCAGAGTAATGCTGTGTGTGCTTAAAATACCATTCTGCCTCAACCAACCGCTTTTTTGTTTCTAAGAAAAAATTTGAGTGGCATTATAAGATGTCATTGCTTGCAACAGTAAAATGGAACTGAACACAGAAACTCCAGAAGGTCTTCTGTAGTCTTAAGTTCCCCACATGCTCTAAATATGCATGTTGTCTTTTATCTATAATCTGAACTTGCCCCTCAAACCAACTGTCACCTTGGATGCCTGCAGCTCTATTACCAGGAGAAAACACCAACATTACCACTAAGGATTTGCTACTGGATCAGTTCTGTAGGTGCTATAAATCAACATAGCTTCAGTAACTTCAGCTAAGTGATGATGATTTACAACGCCCTGAGGATCTGGCCCTCTGTCCTAATTACTTCATTAATCTGCATATTCCTGAAAGGAGCACTAATCTTTTTTCTAAATTACTTTTACTTCAACCCACCTGTTATAAGTCTGATGTGGATTTATACAGAGCTCATATCATACTTTCTTACTTATTTTTGAAGAAGCATTGCCCTCAGGCTGCCCATGGTCCATAAATGATCTATATGGCTTATAGATCAAGCCTGAGCTGGTGCTTTCAGCAGGTATGAAATCAATTCCTCAAGACCAATCCATTAGAATCTAAATACTATTAACAGAGTGGAGAGGAAGAAACATATTTTTTCTGTTCCAGCGAATAAGAAGCTGGCCACTTTGGTAGAAAAGTTGTTTGATCTGGTCACTCAAAGCTAGAGGACCACAGTGACTACCCTTTCATAATAACTAATAGTTTATTCCCATGGAAGGAGAAAGTTGGTGTTAGGAAGCATGGTTTATCATATTCCCTCAAGACGGCACTGAAGCTAAGAGCCCAGACAGATTCTAAGGACATTTAGGTGTTTATATAAATAACAAGACCATTGACTGCTACACTGGACAGTGTGTGCATATATATATTTTTTTTTTCTTTTTTTTCCCCTAACTTTTATTTTTTTTTTTAAATAAGCTTTCTGGTGCATAACTTAGCTACTAGAAATATGGGATAAAAAAAAAATCAGTGGAAATGCTGCAATGTTTCCATTTTGGAGTTTTTCATTGTTCACTGAATTTCCCTCTGATGCTGTCTACTGCTAGAAAAGGATCCTGAGGGACAACCACTCTGATCCTCCATGGCACGGCCTGAAAATTAAGGAATTCAGACAGTAAGCAAAAACCTAACTACTGAATTTTATTTGGAAACTCATTAAAGAAAAGTGTTGTGTTGATCCCAAGTTTAAAGTGGAGGCACACACATCAAATTTATTATGCAGACATTTAAACACTCCCAGAGTCCTCTGAAAGTAGCACTAGTACAAAAGAAATAATTTAGTTGGAGTTGGAAGAGTTATTTTGTCTGCCTAAAACCTAATAATATTTTTTTTTGTAAAAGCAAATGTCCTCAAAGCATTTTCTGCAGAAATATGTAGTGATTGTCTTTAAGTCAACATTTTCAAATGTTACAATACTGTAGAACTGAAATGGCATTTTTCATAAACCTAAAATAGAATGAACTGACACTTCACATACCATACTTTATTAACAAACCTAGGCTTTTAAATAGCATGTCCAACTGTAAGAGGTATTTAAGGAGTGATATAAGATTCCATACCCTAAATGAACAAATATTAACACCAATTTCTAGAAGGTTACCATTATATCAGGCTGAAAGCACTACAGAAAATATAAAATGTACTTTGGATAGGCTACAGAAAGACTCTCAATATACAGAAGCAAAGGTTTTCTGCTCAGATCTTTGTGTTCTGCCCAACCCAAAGAGCTGTTGGGCAGAGGGCAAGGAACAGGATTTTTCACTCTCAAATTAATTGAAAAACTAGCTCCCAGAGAAGGAGAGTTAAAAGTGATGGCACTGTAATTGAGATAATGTTGATTTTATATATGAGTTACATACCTAGATAATGGGAATTAACTGAGTGCACAATTTAAATAAAACTCACACCTTGTTGATTTCTTAAGAGTTATTTCATTGCACTTCCATTAGGTAAGGAAATATAATTTCTTGCATTTCTAGTCATTCTCTCTTCAAAATTTATTTTAGGCTAGCAAAGGATATTTTAAACATCAAGTGAAATTCTTCTCAACAATAAGGACTAGTGCAATAAATGCCTGCCTAACTTCTGTAACATCAGGATACATTTTAAAGGACCACAAATTCATGTAAGCATTTATTCATTATCATTCTGCATCACTGCAGCATTTGCAGTGTCATTGTTAACCCCATAAAATAAAGTAAAAAAAAAATAAACACTAAACAAATTACTATACTCTTACATTTGGCTATACAGCACCATCAGTAAGGTACTACATTTAATAAATTTTCCTACCCTTTCTCTAAGAGAATAGTTGCTAAATGTTCTGATTTCCCCCTATATATATATCCAACTTCATAGGTTTGCTGTTGCTATTCTTTCTGTGCACTTATTGTACATCAAGGACAAATCTCATTATCATATCTATTCTTAATACTTATGTTCAATCAAGCCACCCACTAATGCTCCTCCCACCCTTTAGAAAATAGCATTCCTGGGGATGTAGTGACTGATCTGTAGGACCATATGAACTAAGTTTAAATCTCCCACTATGTTTCAGGAATGACTTCACTGAAACTGCAAGGGTATTCAGAGACCAAATATTAAGTGGATTTCAGCCACAGCAATATCAAGACATTTGTTAGACTAAAGGAGAGTGCATGAGGAAAAGGAAGGGCTGAGCCATTTAAAATTTCAATCTAAAATTTCCATTCTGTAATCCCTCTTCCTATCTCCTTTCTTCTCTCTTACTTCAAAAACGTGTGTGTTACATCCTCTGTTTTAGCAAAAAAAAAAAAAAAAAAATCGTTACCTGATTCACTCTTCTAGCTACAATAATGCCATTTTCCTACTACATTTCCTATTTTCTCCCTCCTCAGCCACAGGCTTTTTATCTGGAGTCACTACATACTTCACTAGTAAACTATTGCTACTCATCACCTGCTGTGGATCACAAACTCATTGCAGAAACTACTTATGGACCTATAGCTGGCAGGAAGCTGTAACAGCTTTCTGCATCTCCTTGCCCCAAACTAAGAGCTTACCCAGACTATACCCTGCTGGTGAGCTGCTATTCAGTAAGTGCAATTTGCATTCACTGGTCAGTGCCCTTTGTTTCTTAGTGATGACTGTTCACTGTTGGGAAAAATGGTCACTGCCAGCCACTGAAATGGTGTGCAGAAATGGGTCTTCAATGTCTCTTAGCACAGGACAAGTAGTCACAGATTGCCCAGAGACGTGATAGATGTCTCATCCCTAGAAACATTCAAAGTCAGTGTGGACAGGGCTCTGAGCAAACTGTTCTAGTTGAAGATGTCCCTGCTCATTGCAGGGGATTAGACTAGATGACCTTTAAAGGTTCCTTCCAACCCAAAATACCCTATGATTCTATTATTGTGAATCCAAATTTGAAAATGGCAAATACTGCAATAACAGCAGGTGATACTGATGGGTTGCAGCATGGCAAATCCAGTACCTGATCAGCTTACAGTAGTGAGTACTTTTGTCAGGATAGACATCAACATCAATAGTAACTATTAATCAGGTACCGTCCAGGCTGGAAACAGGCTATTACCAATTAATGATAGGTAGCACCTGTTCTAAGTACATGTAGTCCTCACTAATCAAGGCTACCTAATTCATTCCTGTGGCAATGGAGGTTTAACAGCTTTTCTCCTCTTTTTATAATCTTCTGATGCCCTCATGACCAATTTTTTCCTCTTATGTTTCACTACAGTATCCTCCCATCTTCTCTCTAGAGTTTAGAAGTACAACACACCATTTCAGGTTCATTTTCTTTCTACCTGCAATAACCAACACAACTGATTTTCCCAATCCCTTCTCTTCTCTTCTCCACCTCCATAGGGGTACTCAGCCTATGCTCTCTCTAGAGGCTGTTCAGAAGAAAACTGGAGAAGTCTCCATAGCTAACTGCTGCCAGGCAATGTTTACTTGCTACATCACTGTCTGCAGGCTTGAGAGGTGGTAGTCTTGGTTTATGTTAAGAATGAGGAAAGCTAAGGAAAGACCTTGATGCATCACATGCAGTATTGGTTGCCTGGGGTTGGTTTGAATTTGTAGTCTTACCCAAGGTTGTTTTCTTTAAAACCTAGATTCCAAGAGATGTGGTTGTTGTGCAGAGTTCCCACTCCCCCTCCACTTCTTTTTCAGGTTACATCAAAATTTTCTTGATAGCGTTCTGTCTAAGAAGGATTCCTTTTAAAAATAACTGATAAGAAAAGATCTTAAGTCAGATCCCAAAGCTCTGGAAAAAGGAATGTCCCGATTTCCTACTTCGTGAATCTCACATATTATCTTCTTATCCAGGATTTTTAATTCAAACATTTTACTGAGGACACCAATTGGTTTGTATTTTACAAATGTACAAAATGGGTAATGAAGCGAATGGATGTTCAGTAAGATAATTTTTGAGAGCCGGGAATGAATAACAGGGCTTTGAATCCCTTTCCAGTATATTGTGTGTGCAATAATAAATAGCTGTGGAAATGGCTGTGAAATGACACAATCACCCCAGTTCAAGTGATTATACAGAAAAGTTGGAAGAAAAGTGGAAAATCAGGCTCTGGGTGAGATGTAAAGCAAGAAGATAAACTAAATGTACCTTCCTCCTTTATTAACTTAGATGAGGTTACCTCTGACTACCATGAACTATAATGAGACCAAGGACCATCTATTTTAGTTGCCAAGCAAACCCCCGTTACGCAATAGGCTCTTTCTTTGTAGGGCTGATCTTCTCAAATCCTCATAGTAACTGGCAAGGCTTCCCCATCTGGATTTTTTTTTTTCATTTTGCATTTTGAGTATATGATAAAGCCCAATGAAAATTTTTGCCTTTACAAGCAAAGGTGTATATATATATATATTTTTTTTTAATTGATAAAAAGCATTGCACTAATATATGTGGAAAGATCAAGATATAATTTCTTTTTATTATTCCTATTATTGCATTCCCCTATACAATGGCACCGCACCCTCTTTGGAGACATCGTTTGCAATATAATATTGATTTAATATGCCACTTCATATGCGTTCCACATCCTCAGATTAAAGATTTAAATTAATATGACAAGTGAAACACTAAGAAATTCAACAAATTATCAGATACAGTTATCCACACAGGGTATATTTTATAGAAAAAAAATCCAAAAACAAACATGCAAGTAAACAAAAAAAAAAAAAATCACTTCAGCAGCCACAGCCTAGGCCAGATTTAATTTGCTTGATTGATTTTGAGATCTTTGAGCACAGATTCATTATTCTCCTATTAACTATTATCATTGTTGGAATTTATAAGGGACCTGTAAACCTATTAAACTGGTCTTAAATGTTGCAATCCATTTATTGAACAGACTAGCAATGAAAAATTAATTATTAAATAACCACCACAGAAAAACATCAGTGGCCTTGTCACCCCAGAGCCAGATTGATAGCATGTTACCTTCTGGAAAGGTGGGGCCCTGCAACACTCAAATATAAACCTTGGAAGGATAATGCTGAGTATGTCACTGCACAAGTCACATTTTTAATTTAATGTTTTATTAAATGTTAGATAGAATAAATTTATCCAGGCCTCGCAGACTCGGTCTTAATAAATGAATTGGCACTCTTTCAGATGTAAAAAATGATCACAGCTTCTCAAGGGCATTGGAAACCCTGAAGCATAAGACACCAGTAAATACAAAAAGCAAAGGCAGCATGGACAGTGATATATTTGCAAGCACTGTGGGTGAGCCAACACTTTCAAACTGCTGAGGCTAACAAAACAAGGGCAGTGAACTCCCAAAGTAGTAAAAGCACCTGCAGTAAGAAGCTCTGCTTGAGTGCTGCTGCACAAATATGTCCACTACTGAAAAAAAAAGTGGAAAGGGTGTGGGTTTATCAACCTCCTGCTACTATATTTCAAGATATGTTTGTACATTTAAAATTTCATGAGTGGTATTAATAATTTATTTTTCTCCTGTCCTTTAATTTTCTAAGACTAGACTTTGAAAACAACAGGCATGGAGAAGATACATACCCTCCCTCCTGTGCAGTTATCTACAGAATGTTCACTTGTGTTTCCCTGTAGAACTGCTGTCATTAGTAATATTTAATCTGGCTAAGAAAAATGGTTACAAGTTCTTAAGTCAAAACCAATATGCCCCTGTCCTGGCACATCTCCCCAGAGACAAGATTTCTGCAAGCAGCTCCATTTCGAAAACATTTGGCTTACATAAGGCAGGACAGCTCAACACTAACGCAGGCATTGAAAGGCTGTCACGGCATAGTTGAGCTGCACTATGTATTTCCACAGACACTAAACTAAATGATTGCAAATGGTTGTTAAAGTGGCCAGAAAACTGCCCTTCCTCACATTGTCAAACAAAAGAAAAATGCATGGCATGCTTTTTTTCCAGAATTCTAAAACGCTGGCATTCAGTAACTGTCCATCTCACGCTGCCACATGTTCCAGTGTTAGCCAGCACATGAGCTATAGGTTCCAATAATCAACGTGCAAAACCACTGAAAGGAGTCAGTTGCTCTAAAATTGTCTTCTCCTGCACTCTCTGCTGTTTGAATTCATGCAGCTGGCATCCTCTTGCTGAATACACAAGAGCATTTGAATAAGAAGGTAAAAAGGAAGAGGAAGAGAAACTTCCTTGGAATCTGGCATTCTTCCAGAAAGCCAGGAAGAAAATTCTCAGCATGTAAACGCTATAAAAGAAAGAAAATGACAAAACAAAACACGCAATTGGGCTGATAAGTTCTAAATATACTATATTCTTGGTCTAACTACATGATACTTGCACCTCACTTATGAGTCCTACAATTGATGTGAGAGGAAATTTAGAAGAACTTTATTCATCAAAAAAGTGAAACGTGACTTTACATAAACATATGGTTGCATGGAAACAGAAGCAATGAGATGAACTTGCTACCAGTAAAAAAAAGACAAAAAACCAGAGCTGAGCTATGCTACATCTAATCCTATCTGTCTTAAGTTACTCAAGGAAATATATTATGTTCCCAGACAAGCAGTCATGGTTTATAACAGAAACTACATATTTATAGGGATTTTTTTAAAATTCAAAATGTGAAGGAAAAAATATGAAAAAGAAATGTTTTTTTTTTCTTTCATTCCATGAGGATAATAGCTTAGACAGTGATCTCTCCTGAAGTGTACATCACTGAATCCAAGAACAGAAACTAGTTTTGAAAATACTGTGCTACAAATTTATATGAAGAATGCATTGGGTTCAAGAAATAAATGAGATAATTAACATCCAGAATTTAATTTTCTATATGTTTTGGTTGGGATAGAGTTAATTGTCTTCACAGTAGACTGTATGTTGCTGTGTTCTGGATTTCTGACCAAAACACTGCTGATAACACCCACATGTCTTACATAGTTCTAAGCAGTGCTTACACAGCCTCAAGACCTTTGCTTCTCACCCCACCCCACCAATGACGCTGAGGGTACAGAAGAAGTTGGGAGGGGACACAGCTGGGACAGCTGATCCCAAACTGACTGAAGGGATCTTCCATATAACATGATGTTGTGCTCAGCTGGGTGTAGAAGAAGGAAAGTGGGACATTCAGCGTGATGGCATTTGTTTTTCCAAGTCCCATGTAACACATGATGGAACCCAGCTTGCCTGGAGATGGCCGAACATCAGCTCACCCACAGGACCTTTGGACATTCCTTGCTTTGTGGCAAACTAATTCCTTGTTTTGCTTTGCTTGTGTGAGTAGCTTCTGCTTTCCTATGAAACTGAATTTTTCCCAATCTACAAGTTTTCTCACTTTAACCCCTCTGATTCCCTTCCCCCATCCCACTGTGTGGGAGTGATCCAGTGACTGTGTGGGGCTGAGCTGCCTGCTGGGGTTAAACCACAACCAGCTTTTACTTCTTTGGTAGCAGGTAAACCACTTTTTTTTCCCTCCCTTTCATTATAATACAACAACCACTTCTGTTTTGTAAGTGCTTTTCTTCTTAATTTTCAAACCACCTTTGGTGGTGGGAAGGAAGACAGATTCACATTTAAAGGGAGTTTAGACACAGTTTCAGCTACTAGGTGAAGCCAATTGCTTTCACCATTTTTGACATCTACACTGCTTTGTAATTCAAACACACAAAAAATGTTAACACTTTTAAGCAAAAAAATGTGTACTAAGTCAGAAAAATAAATATGTTTAGTGTAGATGTTGTAAGAGAGCAGAAAATTAAGAACAGCATTAGTAGCTCAGAATGTTCCAGCTGAATCTAAACACTCCTAGAACATGACTCCATGTGCTGCCCGGTCCATGCATCCTATTTCCTGTCTAGGTTTATCAGGATACCAACAAGAGGAGTATAAGAAATGTCTTTCTGTTGCCAAAATAAAGAATTTGCATCATGATGGGAATGTGCTCTGTGAACATTTGCAGGGTTGATATGTCCCATGCTACAAATATATTCAGTGTCTGGCTCCTGCTCCAACTGTAAAGAGAAATTTAATAGTGGTGGAATGAAAGGGCTTATCTCTTTACTTGAGAACAAAGAAAGTCATGTCTGATTGCAGTTGTTGCTACCCAAGGATGCATACTTAATCCATCATATCTGAACAATAAAATGACCCAAGAATGTATGGAAAGGAGAAAACTATAAATCGATAGATACAATAAGAAGCAAATATTTTTTTTCTCATTCTTCAACACTTAGGATTTTTTCTAGAACTGTAAAAATCTCAATAATTAGTAGGTATAAAGCTTACGTAGCTAAATATGTTACACTGCAACAGGAGTTAGTTCACTTTCTCTCTATTAAGAGAGAAAAATTTATGAGCCTATCCACAAAAAACTATATCCAACAGAAAAAGAATACAGAGTTTTTCTATAGCTAATCAAAAACCCACATGTTATTTTGCATAGGATAAATGGTCATATAAATTAATTTCAGTATTTTAAGGCAGAAGGCAACATACCTAAATACTTTTCTTGAATGTTATCAAATAAAAGAACGCAAGCTGAAATTAGCACTTCTCTGCTAATAACAGGTATATGGCTGAAGCATCCTATACAGTAAGATCAAGCAGACTAATAATAACTGGCATTGGATGCTAAATTGCATCCACAATATAATATATACAGTTGTGTATATATTATGTCTTCAATGGATGGCCCAGGTCAAATCTAAAATACCATACAATTTAGGAAATTCACATAAAATCAAGAAATGTTGCTCTAGACCAATATAGCCTACTTTTGTAAAAAGAGCCACTAGAAATAGATTGATATCAGAGCATCTGTACTATTAGTTCTTACAATTGGGAACCCTGAATCTACAACTGGTGACTCATGTTATTAGCTTTACCAAAACTAAGCATATGAACTTTCAAAACTGCATCAACTGAGCCAATTTATAATGAGTCAGAAAATTTAAAGTCCATCAAAGAGAACAGCAAGGGAAAGAACAGCTCTACTGATTTTAATAGAAGAATTTGCATCCCATTTTTTCCCAAACAATGACACTTATTTTTTTTATCATGCACTTACTTTAACATTCCCAATAATGACAGTTTCTAATTGAAAATTTACCTAGATCTCAACAGATTATTACATGTCAAATGTTTTTATCCTACTCAAGGCAAGGTAATGGATGGATAAGATGATAGATAAAAGGATAGATACAAAGTATTAGTATGTGTGTGCATATAAATGTCCATGCACAACAAGAAAGTTTTGTAGCAATTCCATTAATTGCCAAAGAGTCTTCTAAGTAGATGTGAAATACAAATTAAAAAAGAAACTAAAATTGAAAGGCTGGGACATGTAGGATGCTGTCCTTTAGTAACCTTTGTTTTTGAGGAAGAAAAATTGAGATTTGTCATCCACTTGTACAGTGACTAATGAGCTAATAAATTTACAAACAGATGAATGCAGAATTCTTGATTTCTCTTTAAAAAGGTGACTACAGCCTAAATGAATTATTTAAATAAAATAGGGGATACAATAAAACACTATAAAACCCATAAATACTGTGAAAGGACTACGTTTTCAAGAACTCTACCCAACCCTTACAAACATAAATGAGACTGTTCACTCTGATACCATTACTCATGAGTATAAATACTTTCTCTTTTAGTTAAGGGGAAACTTATTAAAAAACAAAGTAATTTCTAAAAGTTGTGTATTATAAATCCTTTCATACATGGAAATTGTTAGGGATTATAGATTGTAGTCCATGTTATAGTAAGAAAGAATTATTATCCTTCATGACTTGGAGCAGGTAATTTCATTCTTTTTTTCCCCCTTTGCCTTCCTATTCTTCACCTATGAATCCTATTTTTATGGTAAGCTCTTTAATCCTCCAGTACTGACTGGGGACTGCAGGAACAATTGTAATGCAGATACAACAAATGGATGTACAGACAGTCACAGCTGAAAGTGTCCTACCTACACTATTGTTACAGTTACCTCTGAGGTGCTTCTTGGATTATAGCATATGCTACAACAAGCAAAACTTCCTTTTGTCAAAAAGACTCCTAATAACTTCTAATAGTTTCTAAAGTTCACTACAGACTTACTTCATTTATTGTCCTCATCACTCCATTCCTCCCTTTCTGTTTCCACTTGCCTGCTTTCTGTCCCTCTACAACATATTGCTACTGTAGGAGGTATTCACACTGTCTAACTTTAGTCAACTAATTTGGGGCTCTGAATCACCCTATTTGAGTGCCTGCATCTCAGAATATGACTATATATGGAATAGACATTTTTAAACTCAGGTGTTCTAATACGTACTTTTTTCAAACACTCAAAGTAGCTTGGCCTAGGTGGTGTTAATATTCTACTGCATAAAGCAGTGCCTGTCAACAGCAAGCAAATTTATTAAGTCACCAGGTTACAGGCATTTTTGCACTAGTTAGCATGTCACTTTCCTTTTTTTCTCACCTTGATTTAATGCAGTAAGCATGCTATCTGTAGCAAAGTATAAGAGAAAAAGAAAACATTAAATGCAAATAATATCTATTCATGGAATTTGCTAAAATATCCTTAGAATTTAAAAAGCAAATGCCTGTTCAATAAATTGCTGCATTCAGTCAAGGAGGCTGCAGCTGTGAGTAAGACAGTACATCAGTCCCACGCCTAACCACATCTTGACCTTTCTTTTGAGACTGTCAACAAAGGTGCCAATTAGAGCAGTGATTTAGAGCAACACATTTTGCGTTCTGCTAAACACAACTGTTACCAAGGGGACAAAGATCATGCATTTTGCTTAATACTGGATGCCTGATTGGCTCAACACAGATCTTCCACTGACAACCACTTTGGTAAGCCCCAAGATGAGAAGAAGGTAAGTGCACCACCCACATACTTTTGATCTCTTGGGACACAGAAAAGCTTATACTGTAAATATCTGAAGGATTTCCTGGTACATTGTTAGTTTTGTTTACATTATTGTCTCTCACACACAAACTCAGTCATGTAAGAAATTACTAAATTCTTTTTGTATCAGGACAACGTTAAAACTAATTATTTGCATATATCACAACTAATATATGGCCATAAATTATGCATCCTAATTCAACATAATGAGAGCTGCAAGCCAGGTATTCAAACTTAGCTTCTGAAAGCCTCCCCTTCTACCAAGCCATAATAAAAGGCCTAAGCAACATAAGAAACAACTATCAAATTATTTACTTACAGAGATAAGATGACATAAATGTAAATGAGATAAGGTGATGAGAGACAGAAAAAAATTTCTTTTTCTGCCTCAGTTGCAAAATGAATGCATGCAATTTTGATAAAACTTAGAGATGCAAGATGAAAACAACGTATAGTTGAATATGAACTGTCCATAGCATAAAATAAATTAGTCTTTGCCAAGAGCAGGGAAATATAAATATATCTTAAATAAAATACATTTTAAATATAAGATTAAACTTTATCTTGGAGCTCCATTATCAGGACACATGTTCATGATCTCACAAACAATATAATATAAAGACCACAAATCTACTTTGAGTGTACAAGAAAATCTTTAGCTGACACAGGCATACAAAGAATTACTTTCACAGAAGTCAGGCATTTCTATATGTGGTTCACTAAACTTAAAAAAACATCATATGTCTAACAATTACTATTAATTCATATATATCTAAAGTTCAATTAAAAAAAAAAAGTAGAACTGGTTTTACACAGCACAACATTGTTTGTCCATCTTGATCAGATCTTCTTCCCCCACAGCAAATACTACAAACTGATCATCCAAGGAGAAGCACAGGATATGGAAGGACACAAGACATGTCCAAGTAAGCTTTCAGTACAAGAAGTATTTCAATCTGAATCTGTATTAAGGCATACTGACTGACATTCATGATAGGCCTACTTACTTGGATTTACCAAATCCTGGGAGGTGGGAAGACCTTGCATAACATACTCTACTTTAAATCTCATATTTCTCAGTTAATGTTGTAAAAAAACCTTCAAACATTGGGCTAAAATTTACAAGGCAGTTCAGAGATGTTTGCATGCAAACTACCTACTGCTACTTTTAAATTCTTTTACAGGCACAGGATTAACAAGTTTCTTTACCAGCTGTCTCCTCTTTAAAGTAAGTAGTATGTCTTTGGGAAGTGGGGGGGTTTCAGGTTTTTTTGGTCTTATGGTGAGAAAAAGCATATTGTATAATAGCAAGCTATGATGTAACTGTGATCGACACTTCTGTCTATGCTTTAAATCTTTAATTGCTTTCCTAAAACTAGCCAGGGCAGGAAAAAAATAAATAAATAAAAATACCCAGTACCTTGAAATTACACATAGTTTTGAAGTTATAAAAATATGTTAATTGAACTGATATAATTTTGTAAAATTTTAAAGAAAAAGACAATACAAATGTTATTGCTTTTCTCTTTGGGGATTTGCCTCTCCCCTTGCCTCCTGCCACTCTAACTTACTATAACAGAGTAACAGAAGATATATATATATATATATATTTCAGAACTATTTTACACCTGCTTAATGGAATATGAATTGGAACCTAAAAGACCAACCTGATTTCACTGTTGAAAATCAATGAAATCTGAAGTTTAACAAAAACCAGACGAACAATGAAAAACTAGTTAATGAGTGAAGCTGTCAAAGTTACTGTTGCTTTCAAATGACAAGGCAGTTAGCTTCTACTGAGTTGCCCTCTAAAGACTTGGCTTTAAAATAAAAATAAAAAAAAAAATCATTCAGTGGAATCGGGTTTTTACAAAACTACAGAGATAAATACAACATAGAAATCTTCAGAACATTTTGAATTTTATTTACATTCTTTTTTGATATGGTTTTACAATAAAGGTCAGTAAGAGCTTGAGGCTACACCACAAAAGTTTGAAATATTGCATTTAATTTTGTTAGGAAGGAAAGATTAAGTATTTCCACTGATTCAGCCGTGGGTTCCATACCAATGGGGAAAAATCAAAGGAGGCACTCTGAGAGTTATGTTTTCAAAAGGCAATCTTTTGTATGAATGGACAGCATTCACACACCTGTTGATGTTCACAGCTTGTTAATGATACACTAACATGCTAAAAGGGTATTTGAAATGGAACAAAATGATATGGACATCTTGTGCATAGGCAAGATCTGAGTATTTTGTGAAATCTTTCTAAATACAAAGACAGAAGTATATTTTATTAAGATTCAGCTAGAAGAGCATTTTCTTGTCTAACAGAAAAATGGCATGATACCTTGTATGTTATCTATCAAATACTTTATTTGATAGATTCTCCATTTCTGAAAGTCTTATTGGTATGGAAAAAAATATTTGAAGTTAATGTAATAATTAATGTATCTGTCCATCTAGCTTCAGTGTTTTCAGCTTTTTTTTTTTTTTGTGGGAAACATATATAATTCTGCTCTGAGAGATTTGACTAGATGGTTTAAAGATCACGGTTGGTCTTACATAGAAAAGTATAATTAAAAGTGAAAAAATAAAAGTATAATAAAAAAACCCAGTGAAATCCCAAGTTATTTGAGAGTTTTCATAAAGAAACAGCTTTTCAACAGTATCTTTGTCATATTTGGGTGAAATCTGAGTTCCACTTTAATAAAACCTGAATTCCTGTTGTTTTTTACTGATATGATTTTTAACTTTAAGTGATATTGTAAGAACCAAATAGAAGAATTGCATATATTTATATCTCCATGATTGTATATGTGTGGAAAATCCTCAGTAAGGGCAGCAAAAAATTGTCCTTTGATCAAATTCTTGATAAAGTATAGGACAGTTTAGTATCTAGCATGCATACTTCTATGTCTGTAAACTTCAGGTTAAAAAAAAAAAAAAGCTAACTTCAGAAAAGTTACATTTTATGCCCCATAATTCTATTAGTTTGCTTAGCCTAAATCATATTATGGTTTATATGAAATTGAAATGTAGAGGTACCAAAAACCCCATCCAACCCCTCTTACGATCCAAACTTGATGTTTTTCTTGTCACAGATTTCAGGACAAAACTGGACTTTCCAAATAAACAAGTATTTTAGCCAATATCATCCTTAACAGCTTATTCCCACTGTGATATTTCACTTACTATCTTGTACATTCAAGTAATAACCATTGATACCGCTCCATGGAAAGAAATCATTACTTGGGACTAACAGCATGGAAGGATGGAAAGTATTAAAACATTCTATTTGAAAATGTAGTGTCTCTTATAGATACTGATATCCCACTACACTGGGGAGCATAGGTGGATGTACAGCCTTTTAAGGATAGTAGAGAACCAAGAAGCCTGTCTGAAAACATGAAAATCTGAATATATCCAAATCAATTCTTATACAGGTTCTAGAGAAAAGGGAAAGGAAAAATATCCTGCAAATAAAGAAGTACAGATACTTCCCTGAAATGTTACAGTGATACAGGTTTATTCCAGATAGCATTTTAATATTTAGTTATTGATATATTTTATCATGATGGGTTTACATGAAAAATAGTGGGCTACAGGCTTTGTTTAGTGAGCAACAGCTTCCTAGAGGTGTTGAAAAGTATTCTGTGGCATTCTCCCAAATGAAAAAGCACCATTGAAAAGGCATATATTTATCTCTTAATACTACCTGAATGTACACACATTTCATGAGATATATTAATCCACAGCAATTGCAAAGCACAGATATTTTCAGTATGAAGCCAGCATCACGCAAAGTATTGTCACTGTTTTCCATATGCATTGTTTCTACAAAACTCTGCCACCAATCATTTAACGTTATCTTCTTAGGTTTGGCTGGCGAACTGTAAAGACTGACATAACTTTTTATTAGGTTGCTGCTTATTTTGCAAATCTATTGTGAAAAACATTCAGCTTTGAATTGTAACAGTGAGCATATTTTTTTGGTATAAGTTTTTCCTCTAAATTAACTAAACGACACACACTATAGTTTCCGCTCTTATATTTGATGCAAAACTGTCATTAATATAGCATTATATTCACTAATAGGTGTGACTGTACAGCTTATGTTCTATCTCTGTCACTTTCTTATGCTGCATGAGCCCTGTGGTATTTTACAGCCTTCCAAGTGAAGAGCACTGAGTTTTCTTCCTATTCTTCTTTCAAATAAGAAAGTATATTTATATTTTCAATTGTGCTATATTATACTGGTAATTTTTGTGTTGCTATGGATGAACAAAAAGGTCACAGTGGCAAATTTTACTGTTACTCTTTTATATTTCTGCATCCTATATTTTACTTTATCAAAGTAGCTTGCTACAGGAAAAAGAATATATGCAGTACAAATACTCTTATACACAGAGATATGTATGTGTGCATATATATATGTATGCATAATTGGTCCACAGATAGCCACAGATTATATTCCATGTTCTGTCCTCTCATCAGGCATCAGCACTAGTTATTGAGGGTTTACTAGCATTTTCATAGTTCACAAACTAAATACTTGGTATCTGTTGTCACCTGTTAACTGTTCTCAACCTCTGTTCCACCCAAAATAGTTTGGATTAGGGCTGGGTGGACTACAGTATGGATATTACTGGATTTATGTCAAATAAAACTATGGGAATATCACAAGAAGTTCTATCTGTCCTTATAGTTCCTTTACCAAACAGGTAGGGTCTGAGTTGCAGGTGTCTGATCACATTTCCCACCAATATGTTCAGGATCTCTTTTAGTGTCCATTCTGAGTTCAAGGCAGTGGCATGCATCTGTGCAAGGTGTCCCAAGTAGTCTGAGGAGCCTTCTCTGTGCAAGCAATCTTCTTGGTGAAGGAAGGTGGTGAAGTCTGTTGCATACTGTAGACAGTCAGGGTTGATGAAGCACACATAGACTCTCTCAGGGAGAGGATGGAGAACACTTGAGAGAAAGAGAGAGAGATACCAGGAAATAAGAAGGCCTAGGGGAGGTTAGGATGTATAAAGCCTCAAAATAAGTTTGCCCTTCCCCTTTCCAACAAGAGCTTTAGATATTCCAAATCTTAAAATATCTTGGTTCATATCAGATTGTGAAAGAAAGTCTTGAAAATTAATAGCTGTCTAGGCCATACCACTAATTTGCTTTTTCCTTATTTTCATACAAAGTCATAGGTGTAAGAAGTAGCGTCATATACTCCTGCTTATTTGGACTGATTATATTCCTGGTTTTTAGGATTATCACCAAGATAATTCTAAGAACTGTTATGTTAAAAGCTTGCTTCCATGTTGATTTTGAATGTGTCTGCCCAACATGACGAATTAATTACTTTTCCATTCTCTGTCCTTAACTTCCATACTTGTGGTTACAAACAGGATAGTTCTCTCTCAAATATTTAGCTTTAATTGTGAAAGCAATTTGGCCCTTAACCTTGTTAGAGTAATTGAATAAATGTGGCAAGAACAATGTTCCTCACCAGAGACTCATTCTCTGTCTCAGTCAGAGACTAAGTAATTTTAGGACAGGATGCAAAATGAAGCAAAACTTTTATCAAAGGTTAAAAAAAACAAAAGCATACCTATTGTCAATTTTCATTATAGCAAAAAAATCAACAGCAGAGTGCTTAGGACCAAGTGTTCAAAACACATTAATTATTGTTAATAAAAGAAGTGAACAGCAATTTAGCAAAATTTACAAATAACAAGAAAGTCCTGATAACCAAGTCTAAATAAGACAGGAAACCTGAGAGAAAATTGACTCAGGGAGATGGATGGCCATCTTAAAAGATATGAAAATAACTTATTTAAATGCAAAATAAGGCCTACTGACAAAACAAACAAACAACAAAAACAAGAAAACAAAAAAAGCAACAACAAAAAAAAAACCAAACAAAAAAACCAACCAAACAAACAAACAAAAAAAAAAACAACCAAGGAACCAACCAAGGAACCAACCAACCCACCCCAAATATCCAAAACCAAAAATAAAGACACCTAAACCTGTAACAGGTAATTTGTTTTATCAGAGATCTCAATTACCAGCACCATCTTAGGAAAAACACCTGGGTCTCACTGCAGACAGCTCAATGAAGAGCCCTGCTTGATGAGCAGCTGCAGTCAAAAAAGCACATCAAATTTTCAGATACACAAGAAATGAGGTGGGAAATAAGAGAGAAAATATATCATTATGTGAATCAATAACTTTCCCTTTTCTGGAATAGTGTGAAGTACTGGTCACCCCATCACAAAAGATATTACTGAATTATAAGGTATTCAGAAAAGAGTGATTGTGATAATTAGGCATATTGACAAGCCTTCATAAGAAAAGACTGGAAAACTGGCATTGTTAACCTTAGGAAAAAAAAATAGATGAAAAGAAGGGATATGATGAAAGTATAAAAATGGTAAGTGGCAAAGAGAAAACAGATCAGGAGCTTCTGTAGTCCTGCGCATCATAATTCAAGAACAAAAGGACACTAAATGAAATTGAAAAGCAGCATCTCCAAATCTGATAAAAGAACATACTTTTTAATGCAGCACATAATTAGATTAAGGAATTCAATGCCACAGGATGTCACTGATGTCAAGACCTTACCAAGACTCAAAGAATGACTTGGCACTTACAACTCTTGATATTCTTGGGAATTTTATGCTAACTAACTGTTAAAAGGTTTTGAAAGAGAGGTTATGTGCCATATTACATGATTTAAAAGACAATAATTTAAAAAATAGTTTGGTGAAAAATTCCCCCAAGTGGATTTTCCCATCTAGCTGTTTGATTATTTTGTTCTTTTCTTTGCTTGTTATGTTGGCATTTTTGCATGAAGCATCTGGGCAGTCTTGGGGGAAGACTGTGCGATACTGAATTGCTATTCTGTTCTAATTACTGTTATCCCAGTACTACCCAAGTATCTTAGTATCTCCTATAAAATCTTAGTATTAGAACTTTGGGCTTCCCTTTTGAAAAATAATTGTCTTATGCTCTATTGTACTCCACTCCATTCCAGTTAGCCAACTGGATTTCTCACCCATTGTCAATTAATATAACCACTGCTGTAAGCTATAGGGAATTCTGCATGTGTTTGGAGCAACTGTAAAACTCCTAGATGCAGAACCAAATAAATTTTTGCTGTGACAGCTATACAATTGATTCTGTGTGTCCCAATTGTCTTCCAGCCCTATCTTAACCTCCAGCTATGCTATTGACATCTTGCTTCACATCCTGCAGCTGGAAAATATATGCAATGTCTCTAAAATAGAGGCACTTTAATTTTTAAACTTCCTATTCTCCACAGCTTACTTGGCATATTTTTCTCCTTTCTGCCTGCCTGGCTGCTCAGAGAGATAGAGTATTCTTATTCCCATTTCTGTTCTTATAATATATCTTTTCAAATTCATTAGCTTTTTCTTTACCTAGTTTTTTCTATATGAAGACTTTCAGTGCAGGTAAACAACGACAGACATAAGCATAAAATAACTTCTCAGATCAGATCTGTTAAGTGAAAACAGATTCAAAATCAGAGTGTGAGAGATACTTGGTAGAAGCAGGATCACAGATTTTGAACAGCATTCTCAAACAGGTCTTCCTCCCAGTGTTATTAATTTCATTACATTCTCAAAGATGGAGGGGAGGGAAGCAGGAGAAAACCTTTAAGTACCTACCTATGTAGCCAGCAAAATACCTGCTAAATTCTGTGGGGTTTTGGGGGTAACCACAAAGTGAAGATATTGGGGGTGGGGGCACAGAGAGAAGCTGTGCTTGTAGGGCCAGCTAGGGGTCTGTACATGCCTTGAAGAGAAGTTGAATTCAGACAGTGTGTACAAACTGGACACCACAGAGACACCGTGAAGATACCAAGGGATAACACCTGAAAGAAGAGAGGCAGCCCCAAAGGAGCTGAGATGTGGCTTGCTACCACACTGAAACACGTAGCATGTTTTTTGTCCTTCTCTTCTCCAACAACTTCCATCACAGAAGGTTTTCAAGATTGAATGTGGCAGGCTGCCAGTTAATCCTTTCAAAGCTCTCCTTCCCACAGACAGCTAGACCTTTGAAGGTCCCTTCCAACCTGCTGTATGAGTCTATGAATTGACACTGTATATATTGGCACACTGCTTTTGTACTGACTGTTTTCCTGAACTTTCACACGCATGCCTCACTAATCAAACATAGTTCTATAATTATTTTCTCCTTCTTCTATTTCAGGATAAAAATGTTCAAGTAGCAAAAATAGATAATGTTCAGCCTCTCACAAATTGAGCTGGTGTATCACACACAATGCTACAAAGCACTGTGCAGATTATATATAGTTGTTTTTTCTTCGGGACATCCACATTGCATTCACCACATGGTTTAGATAGGCCTGAGGGTTTACAGCTAGTCTGCAAGACTGGTTTTAGGCTGAGTTCAGTCCACAGGACATGTACTGGGGACACTCAGGCATAAATATGCTATTGTAGTACAACTTTCAATAGCAAAAGGGGAGGAGCTGGTAAGCAACAATAAGGAGTTTAAAAGCCTAGAAGATATGGATCCTATATTATGTGGGATAATAAAAAGCATGAATCCTGCTAGTCTCACAGGAATATGAGAGTTTTTTTCCAATCTATGAGTATTTACAAACAAACTCCAAATAATTAGTATGTTTATTTTTCTTCACCTTTTAAATGGTAAACACTTAATTCTCATTGATTACAACTCCTCTATCATGAAACAAGGAAATATACCTTTAATTTGAAACGTACCTACTAGCAAAATAGTGCATTGTATTTTTTTCAAGTACTACCTGAATGAAAAAAAATGCAAAAATACTGTACTTTCAGCCATATTTTGGCCATTTTATTTTACTAAAACTCAACTAGTTTTAACTTATCTTCCTTCTTGAAAATACATGCTGTGAAAAGAAGTATCAGACCACCTGATCAGGAGGAGTAGATTTACCTAAATGTTCATTATTTTGCAACAAAATGTTTTCACCTAGATGTTCATGTTCCCTTTTCAAGTCTGCCAGCCTTCCTTTTGAAGTCCTCTGTTCTTAATATTGTCACCAGTTAAAAAGCATGGCCCGAAGTCAAGAAACATTTTTATATGAACAATTTACACAATTAATGAAAACTCTTCTAATGAATATGCTTTCCCCTTCTTAGTAAAGAAAAATATATGTCACCCAACTATTAAAGCAAAATATAAAATATTCAATTATGGTTATGCAAAATTAGGCTTCCTGTATTACCTCATTCCTGTTACACAAATGCTATCTTCCTGTTTTGCGTAGTGAAGATAAATAACATACAGTAGTTTTCTTTCCTACTTCTCATATTAGGTCTATTTTCTTTTGTTATGAATTGTGTCTGGTATAGACAAATGCACTTCTATTACGATTAAAAGAATCTTCTTATTTTAAAAATGTAAGTCAATTAGATTAGATAGAAATGGGTATGGAATTAAATATGGTCGTCATAGATTTCAACATTTTAGCTAAAGAAGGGGTACTTTGTTTTGTTTTGTGTGACTGTAGGACACTTGGTTTTGTTTTGTGCCACTGTATACTTGAGTTTTGGAAGAAGTACCAGTGAATACCATTCCACCTGCTTCCATTATGGTAAATGTATTTTAAAAGAGAAAAGACAAATTGTGCCTATTTTAAAAAGACAAAAAATGAATGTGCAGAATGTTATAAGATCCCATGCAGCACTTCTAAAAAGTGAACCTTCTAAACCTAGAATTCCACTTACCCAATTACTAGTTAGGCTTCAGGAGTAAAGGTGAAACTTAGAGACCCTCTCGAAACAAAGGCCTACTGAGTTTTATGCTCTCCAATTTATTACAACTTTATCTATATAACACAGAAAATCATAATCAGTCCTATGCTGAACTCACACGATTGTAGCTTTCTCAACACAGTTTTTGGGATCTGGCATACACAACACTTCATCCTCAATCCAAAAGTGTTTTTTTTTTTTCCCCTTCCGTGCAGAGATTGAGATATGCTTAATGGTTTTGAATGGGTTTCCCTAAGTCTGAAAAGCTCAGGGAAAAAAAAAAAAAATCATTTCAATCAGGAATGATGTGGTTGGAAAACACCAATGGCTAAGTACAACTTTTTTTTTTATTTTGTAGTTTTCATGAGGACATAAGCCACATTTCCATGAAAATAGTTAAGCAATCAGAAAAGCTTAAACACACTTAGTATTAAGTCTAAATATAACTAATACCTAAGTATAGTTATAAATGTAACTTGCACTTAACCTAAGTATATGATATGGTTTATGCATCCACGCCTTTAAAACAATAAATCCTAAAATAAATCACAGGGTCCCAGCATCAGCAAAGATAATAACAAATTCCCTGCTTCTATTGTCCTAGCATAAATTTATCTCTGGGTATTGCTGCATAGAATCTAAGCTGTTACTATTCCCTCTGTCTACATTAAAATTTTCCAGTGTTAAAATAAAGGTAATATCAGATTTATAATGGCTTCCACAAAGCCACTCTTGTATCAAAATCAGCCTGTATTCAGGATTCTGAAGAGATCAAGGGTCCAGATGTTCAATCCTTAGCCATATAATTAATCCCATGATATTCACCACTTATATGTAAGTAAATAATTACTCAAGTAAGGTGTTTGTAGGATGAGGCCTGAAATTGTTGGTTTTGTTCTTAGCCAGTAGTTTATTCATGTATAGCTTTCTATTTTTTAAAATAATTTCAAATTTAAATTTTTAAGTCCTTTTACATTTATCCAGGAAGGCCAGTTTTGGAAGTTTTAAGTTTATAAACGGAAGTTATAAGTTTATAAGGGACATTACAAAGTGGTCATCTTATGCTATGCAGTGGACAATTACTATATAAAATATCTTGGTTTTTTTTTGTTTCCCCTGAGATTAAAATTGGCAGTAAGAGGAATTATGAAAATGCAAAGCAATCTCTGAACTAATAAAACTTCTATAAACCACTGTGGACATAGACATTCTGGATCATTCTTTTCCCTACTTCATGAAATTCAGTGGATGTTCAGTTCATGGTAACCAGTTCTCTCTTGAACTGTTCTTCTTCATTTCCCTTCTAATCTCCAAAACTGTCAGTGTTCAGACATAAGAATATTTTTTCCCAGCTCATTAATTTCTTCCAAAAGATCTCAAAGTAGAAAGCAGACAATTATTTATCCAGAGATGGATGAAAGTGGACACTATTGTCACATGTTTAGTAAGTTTGCAGTCGATACCAAGGTGGGTGAGAGTGTTTCCTGCTGGAAGGTAGGAAGGCTTGGCAGAGGGATCTAGAAAGGCTGTAAAAACAGGCTTAGGTGAATTGCATGAGGTTAAAAATGGCAAAGTGACGGGTTCTGCACTTGGGTCACAATCTCATTCATCCTTCCTGTTTTGGGGATGGATGGTTGGAAAGCTGCCTAGTGGGAAAGCACCTGGGGGTGCTGGTTGACAGCTGGCTGGACATGATCCAGCATGTGCCTAGGTGGCCAAGAAGGCCAATGCCACCCTGGCCTGTATCAGCAACAGTGCAGCCAGCAGGAGCAGGACAGTGATTGTCCCTAAGTACTCAGTACTGGTGAGGCTACACCTCAAATCCTGTGTTCAGTTTTGGGCCTCTCCTACAAGGACACTGAGGTGCTGGAAGGTGTCCAGAGAGGGGCAAAGAATCTGGTGAAGAGTCTGGAGCCCAAGTTTCACAGGGAGCAGCTGAGAGTACCAAGGTTGTTTAGCCTTGTAAAAAAGAAAGTTCTGGGGTGAACCTGAGCCTGAGTACCTGAGAGGATGCTGTAGCCATCCTCTAACCACATATGGGGGCTATTCTCCCAGGTAAAAAGTGATAGGATAAGAGGAAATGGCCTCAAATTGTGCTGGGGGAGGTTTAGATAGGATACCAGGAAAATATCTCCGAGAAAGGGCTGACAAGTATTTTTAAACAGGCTTCCCAGGGAAGTTGTCGAGTCACCATTCCCAGAGGTATTCAAGACATGCAGCTGGGGGACTTCCATGGCTGAAGGATGGACTTGGCAGTGCTGGGTTAATGGTTGGTCTCAATGATCTTAAAGGATCTTTCACACCTAAATGATTCTGATTCTGCAAAGTTCTGATATGGAATAAAAGAGTAAATTCTAAACATGTTGCTGTCTGATTTTTTTTTAACATTTGGAGAGAAGGCATATTTGGGGTATAGATATTCTGTCCTCCACTCAAGCTTGAAAAGAACTGAGACTCAGAATCATGTAGTCATAAGCATTCCAAGTGAATTAATCTGTTGGAATTGTAGTTATTTATGTAAAATTATATAATTCTGATTAGCTATTAAGTTCTGTAATTCCCAAGTGCTAACGCAGGCTGCAACTGCCACATAGTAAGTCAAAAGTCAAAGGATAAAAAAAGCCAAGCTCTCTGTGGTAAATGAGATGATGGCTGAAGACCTGAGAGCTGGCATTTGGCCAAACTAAAGATTTGTATAGCACAAACAGGGTTGAGAAATAATCTTAATCAACACTGGACAATTTTTGACAGATAATAAAAAGATGTTATTGATCTTGTCAATCTTAACATTATCTCGTACTCTCCTTAATTACTGTGGCCAAATTAGAAGTAGTATCTCTTACTAAATTGCTCTTACTTAATGCCAACCAAATTTCCATACAGTTAACTCCAAATAATGAATAGCATACTGAACAACCTTTATTCATAACTTTGCACATTTTAACATTTTTTTCTAAAACAGTGGTGAGGATTATGACTCTTGGCCTTAACAGAAATCAGTAGCAGGTAATTAGCATTTAGTTGATTTGTTACTGTGCTGTGTGCTACTTCTCTACTAATGTCTTCTACTGTCTTGGGCAATTTACAGTTTAGTTCTCATTCAAGTGAGGTATGTGAAGTGCGAGGATGGTCCCAGAATTCTGCAAATTATCTATAGCTACTTCTCACATGTCCTAATGGGAAGTATTTTGGCTTTGCAACAGCTGTTGACCTATTTAGACCATATCTAGTGATCCACTGAAAAACATGTAGCTTTGTAAATGAATCAGTGAAGGAACTATAACAACTCCTTTTTCAGCAGATCTAAGTACAACATTGCAACACATTTACAATAAAACTATCATTTTTCATTCTGTGTTTTTTTTTTTTTTAAATATATTCACCAAATTCTAATTTGGGAAAATTCTGTCTTTTTGTTGTACTGGGAATTTAAATTTAGCCTATTGCCAGAGAAATTAACCAGAACAACTTCACAAGATCACAAGAAGTAGACAGAACAAGTCTCTGAGTGAAAGTATAGAACCACTAATGAAATGCATACATCAGAGAAAGCAGCATGCACAAAGGCAAACCCTGTTAAAAATTCACTCTTTAGCATGAAAAATATTTATACTTCTCTTCTCTAACCTGTAATCAAGTTCTTACTGATAAAAATACCCACTGATACTCACAAACTTAATAAAAGTGATAATACAAAAACAATTATAAGGAACGATTTTAAGGAATAGAATTGCAATTCAGGCATTGTTTGGGAAGGCCACTATTTGCTACTTTTAAGAGCAGTTTAACTATACCCAAATATCTATGACAACATATTAAACATTCCCCAAGTGACACCATATGCACTCAATCTGTCATTCTCAAGGTGCTCTGCTGCCCTCAAAGAAAGCGAAAGCATTTTAATAAATAAGCAAGGTACAAAATCACATTTCACTTTGAGGAGACTTTCCTACTACTTTACCCTCAACATAGAAGTGTGAGGTCCCTTCAAGTAGGGGCCATTTCCCATGTGCTTGTAGAACAAAGGGATCCATTGGAAACAGCAAGAGCTCTCCCTCTGCCCTTCCTCATTCAACAGAAACTTTGTACTGTGTAACCTTCCAAAAGGTAGAGGAAAGGATTCACAAGAGTGAATCCTCTCAGCTTGAGCATATAAAACGTATTATTGCCATGACAAAAAATCTCATTTTCCAAGCATACTCTCTCTCTTGCAGAATATACAAGGCTTAAATGCAGATGCAGTCAAAATCTCATTAATGACTCAGATCAAGAGCTGCCATTGATCATTAAAACATAAATGCAGTGACTTCTAAATCTTAAAATGACAAAGTAGCTGTGCATTTTGGGAAATGAGAGGAACTATGACTATAATGCAACAACCCATGAATATTTTCTCCCCGCTGTCTAGGCATTGCTGAGATTTTCTAGGTAATATGACATAGCTTTTATATGACATTTTCAAACTATCTGTTTTAAAAAAGAGAAACAGTCCATGTTTTTCTTGATGTCTATCATATTCTGCTTTCATGATGTGTTTGTGGTTTGCTTTCCCTCTGCAAAGAGTTCCTTTAAAAATACTTTAAAATCTTCTGCCTTTATTTTTAAAATACAAGATTTTGTGAATCTTATTCTAAGCATTCTCTAAAGGAGCATATCTTACTGGAATACAAAGTTTGAAATACAATGGCAATTTAATGAACATAAACCACCACTTGCTAGTAATGGATTACAATGTGACCTGGGCACCAACTGCAGGTAGTGGCCACTAGTGGGACTCACTGTCTTCATCACTTATCATCACAAAAAATGCTATCTGGCAATTGGAGATATGGAGTTAAATAAAGAAAACCTAAAAAATAATGTAACAGAAAAGAAATCTGGTTGTCATAATCTGAGATTCCCTAATATTCATAAAAAAGAAACTAATCTCTATTTCCAATTTATATTTAAATCCTGTGGATTTAATGGAAATTAAGAATGATTCCAACAAAGAATTTCATCCCGTTAAAAAAAAAAAGATAAAAAAGAAGAAACACAATCATAGGAAAAAAAAAGTTAAAAAATATTTTCATTCTAAATTTCACTCATAAACCCACAATTTGGAACAGATGTTACTCAAACTTTTCAATTTCATGTGACATTCAGTATGTGATCTGATTTAAACAAAATAATAACCAATCAAATAATTGTCAAGTACCTCAAGTGATTCTGTATTGCAAATGAATTTGGGAAGTCAATGAGAATCACCAAGCAACAACTCAAAATGTGACAAAGAAAGTGCAACTGGAGTTTTTCACAGGAGTAATACTAGTTGTCTAGGTGGGCAGAATTTAGAGGAAAGCTAAGCATTTCCAAATCAAAAAATGGGAACATGTGGTGGGAGGATACTGTCTGGACACCAGGTGTCCAAAAAAGCTGCTCTATCACTCCCTTCATCTGGACAGGTTAAAGAAAATATAACTAACAGCTCATGGGCCAAGACAAGGGCAGCAAGAGATCACTCAGCAAGTACAATCACTCACAGGAAGAACAGACTAGAGTTGGGGGAATTGACCAAATTCATTAGCAAACAAATAAGAATTGGATATTGAGAAACAAACCCAAATCTTAGCAACATCTTTCTTCCATATGTCCCTCCTTCCTGGACTTAACTTTACACCATAATCTCTACCTCCTGCCCCCTGCAGCACAGGGACAAGGAATGGGGGCTGTGGTCAGTGCTTCCCCCTCAGGGGGAGATCACATCACACTCTTTCCCTGCTCCAGGCATGGCATCCTTCCCACAAAAGACAGTCCTCCATGAAATTCCCCTATGGGAGTCATTCCCACAGGATGCAGTTCTTTGGCACCTGCTCCAGCACAGGTCATTTCCACAGGGTGAAATCTTTCAGAACAGGTTGCCAGTGTGGGACTCCCAAGGGACAAGTCACAAATCCTGCCAGCAAATCTGCTCCAGCATGGGCTCCTGTCTCTTCATGGGTCCACAGGTCATGCCAGGGGTCTGCTCCAGGAGAGGGTCACAGCTTCTTTTGGGTATCTACCTGCCCTGGCATTGGGTTCTCCACGGGCTGTAGGGGCACAGCTGCCTCAACATGGTCTGTGCCACGGACTGCAACACAGTAACGTTTTACCCTTCTTAAATACCTTATCACAGAGGTGTTAGGACCATCACTGATGTGTTTGACCTTTAATCCTGGAGCCGGCTGGCATTGGTTCCATTGGACATCAGGAAAGTTTCTGGCAGCTTTTCACTGAAACCACCACTGTAGCTGCCCCCACTATAAAAACCATGCCACATACACCCAATACAGGGAGAAAACAATACCCCTGTTGCAGGTGTCAGCCCTAGAAATCACCTTAAAAAGCTCACCAACTCACCTGACCAATGTGTTGAAATAATCTAAGGTAAACTCCTTCCAGCACTAGTCCCAGTCTCTACAATAGGTATCTCACTTAATAAATTAGTAGTTTGCTTTGTTTTTTTTTTTTAAACTTAGGCAATGTAAATTTTACCATGTTTTTTGTATTATTCCGTGTTAAAGAAAGAAGACCAAATCAGGCCTCAAAAGTTGTTCTTCATAAATTCTCTGCAATGTAATTGGCTCTATCTGGTTTTAAATGAAAAGCAACATACAAAGGGTAGAACCTTATGGGAGAGGGGAACTTTGAAAAGAGCAAATAAATGAAAACTCATGAACAGCCCTTATCTAGCCACTACAAATTAGAAGTCCCTCCCTTTTCTATTTACCTCAAACTGAATCACAGTTATCATTTCAATATAGTACCAAGAACAACCAGCGTGTGTACAGTCAAGGGCTCTGTACCAGAAGACTAAGGAAAAAAACAACAACGAGCTGAAGATTCACGATGCATGAATGAAGCAAATGTTTGTCACATGGCTGAAAAAGCCTCTCATCTCCTACTGCTAGACTTGTTTAGCTGTTATTCAGTATTTATCCTTTCCCTCACAATCCAGAAAAACAGGAAGATCCTTGAATATCCTCTTAATTTCTTCTTGACTTGTAGGTCTTTACATACCTATCAACAAGCCACAGCCTCAGGAAGCTTTCTGTCTTTGTACACAAAGGAATATTGGCATGACTAGCATAGTAATTCTGTTTCAGGCATTTGTCCTAACCATCTTCAATGCAAACAAATTGCTTAATGGCTTTGGGTAGCAAACACATACAGAGCTGTGCCAGAGATCAAGAAATAGCTGGGTAGGTATGGCTTGTGATAATTTTTACTGGCATTGCTTTTAAAACCTCTTCTGAATCATCATTTGCATCATCATCTAAGTCTGATCTCTTTTGTTCAGCAACTCAGTGCTTCTTACCTGTTTGCTCTCAAACCAAAAAGAAATCAAAAGTCAGGACTCGGTTCCTCCATTCAAAAGCCTGAGTCAATAAAGATGTGTAGGAAGATATTCCTTACCTCCATTAACAACATAGTTGAAAGGAGCAAAGCTCGCTAAAAGTAGAGGAAGACAGGAAACAGTTCATCTATCAAGAACATAAATACATAAAATGACAAATTCTGGCAGCACACACAGGCACCACAAGACCAAATTCGTTCAGGCTAAAGTGCTTTAAATATTTCTATAAAGTAACAGAGATTGGACAGGAACTTGGGCAAAACTGTCTATGTATGGCAAAAGTGCTGAATGAATATGCATGGAATTTACGACAAAATGGTGCATTAAATACTATGTAAGAAAAAACCATGCGTTTGAAGCATGGCACAAGTACAACAGTCCACCTAGTTTCTCATACACTGCAGCAATTAATGCCACCCTGCATATTTTATCTTGAATATCTTGCCATTGGTGAAGAACTTACTTGCTATTTCTGTTAAGAGAAACAAAGGAATCATAGAAAATTTCCTTTGCATATTCTTGTTTATGTACAGTAAACGTCAGGACACCTGACTTTGTCTAAAAATTGGACACAAAATATGGCTTTCATGGTCACAATAATAAAAGCCCAACCCTAGAAGAGAGTAAAATCTTGATGAATTTTTTTGTGTTTTGTATATATTGCTGGTGGATTTTTTGGCATCTTCACAGCTGAATGGCCATGACTACTATACCTGCTTTTGGCCACTCACCTTCACAGCTGCAGCCAATAAATCCACTAGCCTCTGAATTTATATTTTAGAAATAGGTTTTATTTTTTCAGGTAGGTAGGTGCAAGCTCTGCCATGCAGCCAAACACTTTGCAGCACAGTTTTTACTGTTTCCAGCAGTGACTGCATAAAAAAGTAGTTAATTGCTCCTTCTGTGCCCGAAGGAAGTATAGTAAGCCAAACTAGCCACCAATTTAACTAGGTCTGTGAGCAAACTTAGAGATCAAGGTCAAATAAATTAATTTAACCCTGTTTAACAGACCAGTCAGTTCCACTGTCAAGGTCTTCACCTAGCTACCACCCTTTTTTTGACTGCCTTCTAGATTTAAAATTCAAACTTGTGTTTTGTTTTGTTTTCTTTTTCCCCTCATTGTTCTTTTTTTTTTTTTTTTTTAATTTGCTTGTTTGTTTGTTTGGGGTATTTTTTCCCCAAATCAAAAAAGTTCCAATAAATCCATTTCATTACATATGTATTTTAAGATAAATATATATATATATGTATGTATAGTATATATTGATTTTTTTTTTTTTTTTTGCAAGGAAGTATAAATTTTTAAGACTAATTTTCTGTACTGCTTTGGATATTTTTGAGGACTGACCTATAATATGAAGGTCTCATTTTAGATGTAGGGCAAGAATACATGTCTTGAAAACTTTATCCCAGAATGTTTGGTGATATATATTCCAAATTGAAAACATGCTTCTGACCACTGACTTTAAAATCCTGCCTATATTAGGAAGGAGACCTTCTTTGAGTTAGTCATCAAAAACTCAGAATAGTTTTCATCCTGACACCAAACACCCCTCCAGTGCAAAGAAATTATCTATTGAAGAAGGCTACAGCAGCTCAGAATATTTTAAGTTCACAGGGTAAAAATACAAAAAATAAATAGAATCACATTCCTGTTAAATGCGTAGCAACTGCTCATTTTTCAGTCTTTGAATTTGCCTGGACCATTAACAATAATTAAATCAGTTGCTCATGTTTACTGTTTTAATATTGGTTTAGGTGTCCAGAGGAAAATGGCAATGTTTAATATTTAAATATCAAACACTTTGATTAAACATTAGTGTGTTAAACTAATATTAAGGAAAAATGAAAAAGAGTTCTTAGAACTGACCATAAGTCTTTTGGGTTGCAAGTGCCAAACACGCTTTGAAAATTTTACATGTAGGCGTTTTTTCAGAAAGTAGCTTGACCCCAAGCTCACAAATGTGAATTGTAATTAAGAACCAATATTTCTAAGTCTGTACTTAGTGCTGGGCTGTGCAAAAAGATGCATGTTTACCATCAGAAAGAATCTGCAGGATTCTGACTAAAATTAGATATGAGCATAACTGCTCAGAGAGTCAGGACAAAAGGTACTTAGCATCAAATCACCCTACTTACTCTCTCAAACAAAGTATTCATTTACACTCTTTTTATTCTCCTGGAAATATATAGAATTCCCTCACAGAAAATATTAAACTGATAGGTCTCTCAGGTCTGCCACTTTATAAATACCTGAGAAATTTCCTTGAAATCTATTAGGTGGGGTCTAAACCAGGTTCTACACCTTGGAGCCATTATACTTTCTTCAGAAATATTATTCCATATCAATCATTTATAAGAGCTCAATTCTGTTTCGCCTGAAAAACCCCATCACTACAGTTTGAACTCCAAAAAGAAATCTGCTGGGATTTTCCAAACTCAAAAAAAAAAAACAACAAAAAAACAAAAAAACCCCCAAAACAAATTACCCATTAAATATGTAGAGTTCAGATTTTGAATGATTTAATCACTGCAATACAAATCCAAAGAGGTTTGGATTCCAACCCCCCTGCCTCCCCTCTCCCAAAAAAAAAAAAAAAAAAAAAAAGAAACAGAAAAAAGAAAAAAAACAAAAAACAAAAAAACAATGCCACATGAAGAGTACTCCCTGGAAAACAGATGTTTTCAATCCTGAAATGCTACAGGGATTACAGACAGGGATAAACATCAGTTTCCGGGGTGCAAGTGTAAAAGCCTACACATTTGTTCATTTTATATCGTAGTTGCAAAATATCTAAGTACAATTTCCACTGTATTAAGGAGACAGCATATTATGCTTCTAGCTTTCAGTCAGGTTTAATAAAGAGAAACCCTTCTACTGAATGAACAGTACCCCTTGGCTACTTTTAAAATAATCCATTGAGAATAGTGCAATGTTCCATACATTTATTAAAAGTCTTATGTTACCTTAAGGAAATACCCCAAAGAAGCATTGCTCACTTTTTTCATATACGTGGAATAAAAATGCAAATAGTTCACGTTTAGAGGTTGGGTTTTTTAGGTGAGGTGCTTTGAGGTTTTTTATTTTTTTTTTTTGCGTTCATTATTGACAACAGTAAAAAAGATTGTTTAAGACTAGATGTGCCAGAATTTTGGATACCAAGTGTGACAGGCTCTGCAGGTGTACAGTGCTTTCCTTATTGATACAAATTGAATCTGAACATAGCAATTTATTCAGCAAATCAAACCAATCACTGCACTGCAGTTTTCTCTTTCAGCTCTCATTTCCCAACCAAGTACTCTTAACCACTTTGCTACATTTGCTTTACAGCAAGGTTTCAACTGCTATTAGATGCTGTTTTATGGTCAGAGTATAAGGATTTAAAAAATTTTAAAGGGTCTTATGCTGCCATTAAGTGCTGCATCATTCACACCTATTCCATACCAGTTGCTCGTCTCCAAACACACTACCATTAAACATATTTCTCTCCATATTACCATTATCACCATTGTTATCCCATGCAAGCATCTAAAGAGCTTGCAAGTAATTATTTTTTTCTAATAAACTGTAAATATTTGTCCTAAGAACAAGATTATCTCAAATCCTTTATTTTAATTATGAATCATACTTTTAAAAGAGTTTCCTTAATGCAGTTGTGTTGTATGCTATTTTGTTAAAAGATACATAAGCTAACCAGTCCTCCAAAATAACAAAAAGATTTAAGAATGAAAATTAAGACCAGATTAGCCAAAAGATAAATTAGGAAAGAGAAAGAACCAATTCAGGAAAAGAAGAGTAAGGCAGACAGCTAAAGTGGGAGAAAATCTTACTGTGTTGAGCCAATATATAACCCTGGATTAATAGTTTTCCTTGGCAAGGCTCAAGTCTGAAGATGCTCACATCGGGCAACCCAGACCTGCTGCTACCAGAGGTTGTTGCTATGGTGACCAGTGACAGTCAGCCAACAGTAAAATGAATTTAGAAAAGACAGTTAGGAAATACTGAAAAGAAGAAAGAAAAAGGAAAGGAAAAGTTTGGTGTCTGCAAGCAGATGCACAGTTCCATTGTCTGCTGCTTGCCCTACTGCAGTGGAGGAATACATCACCAAAACGGAGCTGAACTTCCACTTTACCTCCATGACAGTTGAAGTATATTCCTGCCCCATGGGTTTCTAATTGAAAGAAATTTTTGTTTCGTTCATGCAACAGCTTTTCAGTGACTCAGCAATCCAGCAAATTCAGCTGCCCCTGAAACCAGTGTGGAAGTGCTAGCTCATTGCACTCATCTAAACTATTTAGAGGAAGCCTGGAGTGGCCCATTTCTGTCTTCTGCCTTTAAATCAGCCTGGGGATGGTTCCAACCTGTCATGTAAAAGGTTTCAATGGATGAAGCATTTGTCACTGAAACAAAAGGGTTTGGAAATTTATAAATCTAGTGGAAAACTCAGTTGATTTCTTTTTTTTTAACAAAGAACAAAGCAGAGACTGGCCGTTTTAAAAGCAAAATCTGCTTCAGAGAAGGCTAGCTGAAGCTGCAGTCAGTGGACCATAAATCACAGTGCCCATGCCCAGCTGTGAAGCACTGCATGGAAGAAAAGGTTTTGGATGGCAATAGCTGCAGATGTGTGTGCCAGAGAGGTAGTTACTGTTGTTTACTTGCTGTGCTATCAACGTAGTATGCTAGAGAGCACACTTTTAGGAATCAGCATGCGTGCACTGTATTATCTTATCTTGCACAAAACATTGTCCCAGACCCCTGGAAAACTCCTGCTGGAGTACTGTCAGAAAGAGATAAAATGAAGTACTACTTCTGCTAAAGCTGAAGTGCTGAACTAGACTTCCCTACAAGCACCTTTTCCTAAGATTGACCGTATACCACAATCAAGAGGAGGAACAAGAGAATCTTGTATTCAGTCCTCAAAATCTACATGGATATCTGTGTGCATGCATTTTCAAACATACAAAAGGTATGAATATGGGTAGAGGTGAAAAAACTGAGATAGAACAAACATGGAAGAAGTTGTTATTTTTAGAAAATAGATATAGAGAGAAGCATTTAGAAAAAAAAAAAAAAAAAAAGATGCTTTTACAGAAATATCAGGCACAACCACAGTTGAAACTGGCCAACTTTGTCTCCCCTTCCAGCCCAAGGAACACAAGCATTCAAGCCACTTCACTCGTCCTTCTGAGATCATGACTGGAGAGAGTCACTTAGCCATACCCTGCTTTGTTTTCTCCATAAGTAAAATGGAAAAATACAGACCAAATCGGCCTTTTAAAAGTGCTTTCATATTTAAAGAAATTAAAAGTGCTAAGTGAGTGGTAAATATTGCTTGAACAGATTAATATGTAGGTGATCAATACACATTATGAAACTGTTCTTATTCATCATATTTCCCACAGCTGAAGGAATGCAAGAAATAATAATATAATGATTACAGCTGGTACAAATTCCCATAGTGAAGGCTGCCATTTTTTTTTTTAACATAGAGGGAGCTGTGTTCTCATTTGCTTACACTTCAGTGCATTTTGCACTGTGTAGAATCAAAAAGATGCCTTTAATCCGAATCATACCAGGTTTTTATATCAATGTGTTGTGTTGACTAAATTTCAATATTTCAGTGCAACTGGTTTTTTATTGCTTTTGAAAAGGACACAATTGAAACCCGAGCCATTTAGCTACTACTCATAATGAAAATTCTTTTGGAACTTTCTTTGAAGAGCTTTGTGAAGGCTTTGACCTACAACCTGGTATTAAGCAAAGAAAGAGAACTGAGATCACATAGTTCTCTTTTGCTAGATCCATGAAAACAAATCCAAACATATTTCATCAAGTTACAAGTTTCAAAAGGTTATATGCATTCAAAAAATAGGACAGAATTTTTTTTTTTCTTGCAAGGAAGCAGACTTTGACTACAAGTATATTAAACATTCCTACAAGAACAAGCAAGAAAAATAATATTCTGAATATTATTGATATGTTGGTTGAAGAGCAACCTTGAGAGTTCCAAAATATTGTCAAATTTTAAATTTAAAACACTTGATCACAAGCCTGTCCACAATTATTTAAAACAGCTCTAAAGTATAATTATCTAGCTGGTTTTAATACAAAGTAGGCATTTGGTGGAAGGTCTTGCAGTTTCTTCATATTCAGAAGGGACAGAAGATATTTTTATGAGGTAAGAGCAACCTGTTATTTTTCACTAAGTAACCGAAAATATTCACTGAGATGATTACTATCCATGTAAAAAGCTAGGCAATAAAGTACAATGAAAGAAACTAAATCTTTCATGCAAAATTCCTTATTTGTTTCCAATGCACTTGAAGCCATAGCAATAAGATCAGTGGCCTGAAACAATGCCAGAAGCAGGCCCTAAAAGAAGCACACCAGTTAGTGCAAAGCTTCTCAAATCTGCCATCCTCCTTTCGCAGAGGGCCTGTAGAAGAAAAGGGTGGACAAAGATGAAGCTGTGGAGATTTTCACACTGGAGGAATCAGTTCCTCCTTTCACAGATGGCTACATCACAGTCCTTTTTACCATTCACGTCCTCTTTTGAGTGTTTCAAGAGAATCGTAAAAGTGTGAGTCTCCCTGGCACATGTAGAATCACACTTACAAAAAAATTATCAAAGAAAAAACTCCCTGTAGCTCAGAAAATAATCTTGTTCAGGGAGGACAGTTATTTTTTTTTTAAACATCAACATATCTTTGCTTGTGTGTCATTTCACAACATTCTGTCATTGTTGCACTAGACCTTCCCTGATGTAAATTGCTGCTTAAGTTACTAAAAATCTTGGGACAAGCCATCATTCTATGTAATCAAAGCTAGCCTGACAGAGATAAACAAAAGTGCACTCATTTATAAAAGATTGAGAAGATAAGCCAACCACTAAAATAAACATATTTAGCTCCTAAGTGAAATGAAATCATGGTGATAATATGTACACATACAAAAGGTAAGAACTTGCTAGTTAGGCACCTGATCTAAAGCCAATGTTTCCTTAAAAAGTAAGAAAAAATCCAGAAGTAACATTCATACAATACCCACTGCTGGCAATGCTAGGAACAAACATTACTTCTCAATAAGAAATAAACTTTTTTTCCCCCCTCCCTTATTTCATTAAATATTGGAAACACCTGCTTCTTTTAAGTGTCTGAAGTGTTTGGCACTAGTACTAATGCTTTACAGGAAAAAGGTCCCCCTTTTTACTTTTACAGCAAGAACAGCTAGATACCAGTCTTCTAAGAAAATTGGGTTTGCCTTTCCTGAATTCATTACTCATAGAAGTGCACCTACCACTAAAAGAGTTCACATTATGCATGAAACATAAGAACAGATACACTTTTTAACTTGCAGGAGTTCTGGTTTTGTCTTTATCCTTATTCATTTAAGGATCGATTACATGGGCTTGAAACTTTTGTCTATAGATTTTACCTATCTTTGGGGCAAACTAGTGAATCTAAAGTTTGCAACAGACTGTGGATTCAAATTATTATATTCTTAGTACTTCCTCTTGGGGAACTAGATTTTAATACAAAAGGTGCTGAGAAACTCAGAAGGACTCAGTCTCCAGTAGCAGTGAAATTTAATTTCTGTATACTAGTTAGCTTAAGACACTAGGAAAAAAATAAAAGGAGTTATTGCTTCAGAAAACTGCTCAAATTCACCTTTTTTCATGTATTTCCTAGTTAACCCAGAATAGGAATTTTATAAATATTTCCTATATATATTTTTAAAAGGTAGTTTATTCTGTAATCTTATTTCTCTAATTTCTTTTTATTTCTAACTGGAAAGGAAACTACATATACGCAAGCACAATATTAAGAAAAAAACAAAGAATCCGGGTAAAGCCACAACAAGGAGAAACTTATTTCTTGTGATGTTTTGCTAAGAACAATTCAAAAGATTTTGGCTAATAAATGTTTGGGGGCTTTGTTTTTAAATCGAAACTTCTTAATTGTCATACCTGCAGAATTCTCTGCTTAGTTATGTCTGCCAGTTTCTATCTGCATTGGTGTAAGGAAGCACAAATGGCCCAGTCTCTTAACCTACTAATCTGACAGTCTGACCCCTAAAAAATCAATGTGATAATCTCTAGCTTGCTGCCTTTTGCTTTGGCTGTTTCTGGCATGCTTTGATGAATATCTGCCCTGCAGGAAAAACATATGAAAATCACATCATGTGCAACTGGTTTGAACTGTTGTGCAACCACGGGACACTGAGCCACTCTGGGGAAAAAGTTAAAATGAACTACAGTAGATAAATGTCAATTTAATGGGTTTTGACATTGTATTATATTATATTTAAATTAAAGAGAATGCAATCCTGGTTTCTTCCTACTCTGAGCCTGCTGTTTTTTCCCTTTCAGAATGGCTCTCAATTCTTCTTTGGTGAAGACAGCAGGGTTTGCATGATAAAATTTTAATGACCATGGCCCTGCACGGCAATGCAAGGCACCAATGCATTTTCAGTAACGCTAGGGAACTGCGAGGACCAGCATCAGGTGACATTCCCAGCGCTGAATGCTGCATGTCCTAAAAGACAGGCGTTGGGGAGACAGAGGCAGCACCAGGAAAAGCACCATTATAATGCAGCAGTTGTATGGATGAAATGGAGATTTATGAATGGCTGCCAGAGAAACTATATTATGGGCTGCAAATTAAAATGGGGGCTTAACACGTAGTAAACTCCACAACATGCTAGTGAGGCTGATTGTTAGATTGTTCTGTCAATTCAGGTTCAGGCAGCTGTAGAGACTGCCCCTCGTTAGGCAATCCCAAGCTCTTCATGAAACCCAGATATTCTATGTTTGAAAAGGCAACTGCCAAAGCTTTTGTAGTAACAGCAAAGTAAGTACTCCTCAGTTGTTCCAGAAGGCATTTTACATGCATCTTACTGTTGTTGTATGGTGACCGGGATGTGGTGGCTTCATTCTCAGATGTAATTCCAATGTCTTATACAGAAAGACTTTAGTTTCGATCCTCTGCAAATCATAGTGACTTAAAAACTCAAAGGACCACATTTGGTCTCTGAATTACTGCTGCTGTTTGTGAATCAATCTTCTCAGATCTGCCACTGAATACTGGAAATATTTCCACTTGAATCATCAAATCCAAATAATTCAAATTGTTTACTGTGTTTTGGTGAGCTTTATTTGGAAACCTCTTCAGGGATGAAAACAAAACAAAACAAAAAAAACCCCACCAAGTTTGAATTAAAATAGCTAGAGCATAAGATGTGAAAAAGTTGTTAAGAACTCATAGGAACAACACACCTGCCCCAAAACCTGTACCATAAAGTGATAAATTTCACACTGCACTATCCCTCTGCATATGCCAGTGTTTCAGGTAGGATGCAATACAACCTGCAAGACTGATCTTGAAATATATTCAAACATGCAACTGGTATATCCAATAACTAGGGTTTTCCCAGGAAAAAAAAAGAAATACATAACACTTTTTCTGACAGACCACAAACCCAACACAATCATTTCCTTTCTATCCATCGAAACAAAAAGCTGCACATAATAAAACACAAAATACATATATTCATCACATATCTCAATTAGTCTGAGAGACTCACTCCCCACATTCTTTATTATATTTTATATTCCTTTGGAAATTGGCTTACATCTTTACAAAAGGGTAATTTGTCTTAGCCCTCCTACCCTTCAAAAAAAAAATAATTTCCCTTGATTGCCCTGAAACAGGAAAAAGAATACAAATTAACTTTTCTTTCTGCTTATTTGTACAATTTAAAATGGTAAAATTCACTTCACACTTCAAAACTCTACAAGGACACTTTGCCTCGAGTGAAAGTAGTTCCACATGGACCACTTTGTGTTTGTCTAATGTGTAAATGTACTGTTTTATGTTGAAGTAAGTTTAAGTAACTATACAGTGCATATACAGTAACTCAGATATCACTTGAGCCCCACAAGTGCCAAGCCCTAAGGCATGCTACAGGCCATGATTCACAGGGCAAGCAAAGTATTTCTAGTGGACTCCCTGCAGTAATGCGGCAGAGAACAGAATATATATTCTAGACGTGCCAAAGTAATATGTTCCAGAAAACACAGCTTTTTTTTTTTTCTAGAAGGCACAAGGGTAATATGTTGTGAATTTTTTTGTTGTTTGTTTTCTGGGTTGTGTTTTGACTTTTTTCCCCCCTTGGTTATTTTTTAGTGTTTTGGTCACATTTCAGAGCACAAAAAGTTCTGGGGAGGAGATCTGTTCCTTGATTTATTCACACTTTTCCATGAACACTTTGTGTTGGCTTTCCCAGAATAGGAATATTAATGACAGCATACCACCATCTTCCCACAAGTGGTGAAGCAGTGCTGACAAATCACATATGGGCATGACACTATGAATAAGGCTCCACAAAGACTAGTACCAGGCAGCACATAGCACTACTTACACCCAGTGTAACAATGACAGTCTGAACCGCATCTCCTCAAGGAAAAGCAAGGCAACAGTAATTTTCCAACTTCTGGAAGCGGGAAATGGTACCAGATCATTGCATGGCAGCTAGAACTGATCATCCCAATGTCTCTTGATTCAATCGCATAGAACGGCAACTTCAGTGTGTGTGCCACTGTGCACTCAGGAAAGGGGACACAAGTGAAACGCTACATGGTGTGAAGAGGAGATGCTACCTACTCATAACCACCATTTGCATCAACATACTGCCCAGCTCTCCTGCCACTAGTCCAGGCCTTGGACCTGCTCTCATCCAGCCTCCAGGGAGAGCCTAATGCCCAGGGCTCAGGCTGCTTCTGCCACCTTCCAGCTGCCCTGCTGCTGGCTGGGGTAACAGGGGTCCTTCTTCACTGGGAGGACAACTCCAGCTGACAGACCCTGCCCACCAGAAGCCCCTGTCCCAAATAGCAACCAGGCAGCAACCAATTCCAGAGTACAAGAGATGGGGTGACCACAAATATCTATTTTTAAAAGCAAGGAAATAGTCAATATTTGGGTAATAAACAAAAAAAGCTCTTCTTATAGTTTATGACAGATTTATCATATCTAGTTTTGCAAGACAAACTCTTCAGCCAGAGCAAATGCCCAGAGTAGGGCTAGGTAAATACAAGTGTGATTTCTTTTTTTCTTTTTATTTATTTATTTTTTTTTTTAAAGTGTTCTGGTTGACTTGTTTCCTGGAGTAAAGCTCCTCACCGAGATGAAGGCTCCTTGTACACAAGCACCTACACCATGCATCCGTAATCAAACCCTGTAAATGGCATCAGCAAAAGAAAGGAGTGACATTTTTTCCTCTTGATCACAACAGAATAAACAACATTTTAAAGGTTAAATTATTCAAATTCTACCGTAACCAGTAAAAAAACAAAAACAAAAAAAAGCCAAAAAAAAGAGACATCTCTGCTGTACCTTCAGATTTCTCACATCCAATTATTTTGATTTTTTTTTTTTTTTTATCCTGTTCCAGGCTTCCTGACTACTGGTGCTTAAGGGGATAAAAAAAAAAAAAAAAGTGTTGTAACTAGAGGCAACTCATTTACTTTCACTGATAGTTACAGCTCCAAATACAAGTCTCTCAGCTGAACATCAAGAAGTTAGATGAACTACACAAGTTAGTAAAATGGAAACAGACAACACCTAAATGAGTATCACAGAGACTTGTGCACTAAAAAAGGGCTACTTGGGTGTCACCTTTAACTATTTAGGGTCAGACAAATGTCAGGGGAAGAAATATGCAATTGTACTTAAAACAGTTTCTGAACAGCTTAAGAAAAAGTGAAAATTAAATTAGGGAATTCAGCTTGAAAACCAGTTTTAGTTATTATAAATCTCAGCAAATACACTGTTGTTGATGAAGGCACAAACTTAATGGAATCATGCTGTATCAAAACAACAAAAAATCTGACCTTCAATGAAGAAGATACTATGGTGTTCAAAAAGTATTATATAATTTTAAGATTGTAATGATTTTTCATTTTCTGATGCTGTATTTATCTATACAAAAAAAAAGTGAAACAAAATTAAACAAAGAGTTCTGTAAAACAGCTTTGTGTCATTGTGCAAGAACTGAACACAAAGACTCCCCTTTCCTTAGAATATTTCCCCTTGATCCCTTACAGCCCAATTCCTTGGGCTCCCAGGAACACCCCTGCTGATTATCTTCCTCCCTCTAGCCTTGATTTAGCATAGATTATCCAAAACGCAAGTTTATGCATGAAAAACTGCTGTTATTAAAAAAAAGAAAAAAAAGAAAAAAAATAATGCCATTTGAGAACCGAAAAGCAGCAGACTATGACAATCCCGATCATTCTGTCCATTGCTGTTTGATCAATGAAAGCTATACATTTACATCCAGGCCTTTCAATCCAGATCATTCATTTACCACATTTTCTGATGCTGCTCCATTTCTAAGATTGTAATGCCATTAATTTCTCCATGGTTATGAAAAATAGCTAAAAGGAAACAGGGGAAAAAGACATACCATGCTATGTAAAGTAACAATATGACTGAGCTCATAAAAGAAATGCTGACTGAGGAATTTAAAGTTTTTCAAAACTTTTGATCTTGTTTATACATGTGAAGGTTTGATGTGGAAGTTAGATGTCACTGTAAAGAGAAACACCTCTCAAGACAAAAATAAAAAACAGACCTCCTGTTGAAACATACCCAATGATAACCAACAATTTTCTGATCTTGAAGAGAACATCTTGCAAGTGTCTTGCATTTAATATCATCTTATGCCAACCAGCCCTACTTTTTCTTATAATTATATTTTTGTCATAGGTGTTTGGTTTCACAAATTTGACAAAAAAAGAAAGTTGCTGGAGTAGGTGTTCAGTATGCCGTATTAGAACAACTGCCGTGTTATATTTGCATTGCCCATGGGTCCTGAGAAAACACGATGTTTTGTGAGGACCCATTTGCAATTTAGATATAACAATTACTCTTTTCATTTGGGATAATCATAGTTATTAGTAAGCAGATCCATAATAACCACTTTGTATTTAACTCTGGGCTCTTAGCTAAGTAAAATCTGAGCCTGTAATTTCAAATATTTCTAGATCTGTTTTCTGTATCTATTACTTTCAACCATGGTTGCAAAGTACAAGTAGGAAAAAGAAATTTAAGCATTATATGCACCAAAGAATCTTAGTGCAAATTCTTGCATTAAGAAGAAACGCAAATTTTTCTTTTTGTTATGCTACAGAGGCATAAACCAGGATCTAGTATATAACTGGATTTGTTAAAAAATTAATAACCTTGTTTTATGATATTATTCTGGTGATAACAGAAAAGTGGTATTTTAAACACTTCACCATAAAAAGGATGGTCCTTGTTTATAACAAAATAACCTTTATATGCATGCAAAATCCTAGCAAATAAGATACAGTGTCAATTCTATATATGGAAAGAATGACTTGTGTATTTCCTTCTAGTGGTGACAGAAAGGACTTTGAAAATGGCATCATTGTGGAATTGTTCTGGGTTTGTGGGCTTGAGGAGGGGTTGGGGATGAGGTTGATCTTATTTTTAAAGAGAAATCCAGAGACAGTCTAGATAAACCACATGAGGACAAAAATTGTAGTTCAAAAGTCACCCATTACCTGACACAGAAGGTAAAGACTGACAAATTTTAACGCGTACAGAAAGGATGCAGAAGTATATTTTACTTTCAACTAGCTTGTTAATATTTTGTATAGGAAAAGAGGTTCAAAATTAATTTCTATCCACCTATCAGTGTCGTCCTATTAAACCCTTGGTCCATAGCAAGCAGTGGAAGATATACATGATGCTTGCACAAAGTAACAAAAAACAAATGTTCAAAAATCAGAAAATATTAAAGGACAATTTATTTCTATTTGAAATGTTAGCATTCTGACTTTGGCAAGACATTCAAACAAATTTATATGTGTTTTTAAAATATCACTACTTGATAAAAGCAAAGTATGGGACTACATTAGCAGCAGATTATTTTTAAGATCTAATGGTTTTCTATACTCAGAGATATATTAGCTCCACATATGAATCACACATTATAGGGAAATAAGGTGAGAAACTTTCTGTAAAAATGTTAGTGATAATAAACTAAGTGCAGAAGCTCTTTAATGCCAATGAACAAAAAATAGTGGAGAATGCAAAAAAAAAAAAAAAAAAAGTGGCATAAGGAAAAAACACATGGGAAATTAGAATAATCCTGAGTGTGCTGAAAAAAGTTTTCCAGTGAATGTAATTAACCATATTATGCATTTGGCTAATATAGTCTTTGTTTTTCAGATTTCTTGAAGTCAATGGGTTCTCCCTAAAGGCTCCATAAAAGGGATGAGTTTTGAAGAGTTATTTGATTGAAGACAAAAGATGAGGATTTAATCCCATAGAAGTGTACAGAAGTTAACAGTGCGATCCAGAATAAATGTCCTGAAGGAGACAGCTATTAGGGCAAAATAAGAGAAAAAGAAATCAGCTGTAGACACCCTTAGTAAGAGAACTAGAGAAAATGCAATCTATAAAAATAAGCAGCTGCAGCGATCAGAAAAACTTTGAAGGAGATGGCTAATATAAGGTCCATTTGCATTAGCAGGAGTCTTTTTTTTTTTTAATTGACTTCAAGGGATTTCTGATCAGACCATATGAATTTCACCTTGCTGACCTGAAGGCATGTTTTTCTTTTTCTTTAAGTCATGCTAACAGAAACACAGCCTGTGTCAACATATAACTATAAATTATCTAAATTGTGAATCTGTTGTTGAGTTGTCCAACCCAAAGTCCATATTGTCCATCAAAGGTTACAGAACGCAATAAATGAATGTCCTGAAAACTTTAAAATTAGTATATACCAAGTGCAGAATTATTCTTTTATTTTCCAAGCACAGATCAGCAAGCAGAACTTGCTGAAAATCACTGGGGCTGCTGCAATTTCAATCTGCTAAAGTTGCCTCATAGGAATCCAGTGAATCACAAATTAACACAAAGAACAAAGACTCTCCATGTAATCCAGACTGTATTTTCTCTGTACACAGATAGTTAAACCCTATTTAAACTGACAGCATTTATGACACACAGTATTATACAATCAAATGAACTGCCCATATACTAAAAAGTGCATGTAATTCTTTTTCCTGGGAGTTGTGTAGGCCAACCAAATTTAGGTTGGGTATACTGGAGTTCTAGTAGCCAGTAATGTGAAGTGCTCATTAGGGATATGCAAGAATTCATTACCTAAGTGTGTCTAATTTAACCATATTTTCCCCTTGAATGAAGCCTGCCTTAGTGGAAATTAGTGATCCAGCCCACACACTTCCAATTTTACTTTTTATTTTTTTTTTTTAGAATTCTAAAAATTACTTTCTCTGTCTTCTCTTCTGATCTTCACTGAGTATTTATAAGCAGCAAGCATAATTATGCTTTTGGCAAGTTAGTGAAAATTAAACCCTTATGAGCAAAGAAACAAGAGTAAGGAAGCAAGGAACAAGAAGAAAATCTGGTTTAAAGTGAATTTCTCATAAGCTTACTGGAGTACAAGCAGAAGGCAGTTATATATTGGAATCTTGCAGCACACTTTTAGGAGGTGGTGACATTTGGCTCATGCTTAATGAAAGCTGAGGATGGGTATTTTACTGATTTGAACAAGGAGTGTATCTACTGGAAGACAGTAAAGCAAAGACTTTGTCAAGCTGTCTTGTTTCAAATATTAAATCATCTGATCCTAAAAATCCAGTTTCACTGACAAGCAGAGATGATCTTGTGCTGTAGGTCTCTCAATGCTACTTACACTATATACCCTGAGCTCTGACTTTCATATACATCACTTCTGCATTTGTTTCCTCACCAACAAAATAACAACTGCTAGAACACCACCTTTCTGTCTACTTTTATTGAAAACTTTTCAAAGTTTTGTTCTCAAGAGATGTAAACACTGAACTCACAGTGAAGGAAATAGTAGATGAGATATTTAAGGGAAATTCAGCAATGTAACATTTTCCTTCTTTCATATAGTCACAGTACTCAGAGCTGAGAGCTAGCAAATCTTGCTGAGTGATGTACAGATGCACTGCTCCAACAAACAAAGGGGCTGCGAAGAGCCCTTTCTCACAAACCTGAGGAAAAGCACTAAAAAGAAGCCAATTCCAATCAATGACCAAATGTGGTCTATGAAGCATTACCTGCCAATGGCCATGAAAGTTTAATACAGAACCCCCAAAGACTGACTGCTGTACTCACAGGACAAACCTGGGATGCATGCAGTTAATTTTTGAAAAAGATTCTGTGAAGCCACCAGTCCTGTGCCACTGTGTCTTTAATAGCACTCCTCACATTCTCAAACACAACATGAACAGTTTGAATAGTGGGAAGTTTTCCTACTCAGATGTGCCTTTTCACAGCTAATTCCTCTTGAAAAAGAGGCTACTATAAATCTCATAAAAATTTCACTCCACAGAAAAAGCTGACAGTCTCAGCTGTCTAATTAAAGCAAAGAAAGGCCATTTTCAATAGCTGAAATGTCAGCAGCATAATTCCACAATAGTTTTAGCAGACAAAGGTATTCTGTATGAGTAAAACCTCCTGAAACTGCTTTTTAGTGTCTGTGAGCTATGGTTTGTTAGGCAGAATATATACTGATACTAGAGCACCACAGATGAGAAAGATGACAGCCACAAACAGTTAATGGATTCCTTCATCTATCAATACGCTTTTGTCATAACACACTTCTGCCTACAACAGCAGCCTAAGATAATTTGTAACCTGTTGCTAGAGAAAGCATAAAGAGAATGCTTCATGGCATTTCTCTTCAAACCCCCTTACCCCTGAAATGAAATAAACAAAATGAGAATTATTTCAAGGGCATGTGATTTGCACATAGAAGCCACTGAAAGCAGCATTACTGCAAGCCTGATAAGAGTGTAAAATAAAACCAAATCAGAATGAATGAAAGCACTGTAGTTAACACATAAAGGTGGAAACCAGAGTGAAAGGTTAAGAGGTGGGAGCTTAATGGTTATTTTCCTAACATATTTTAAGAGTCTGATCTTCATTTTGCCAAGACAAATTAGTGCCAATGAACACAGGTCCATATTTCTAACCTTCATACTTATGAAGATGAGTGTTAATATTTTGGCAGAACAAGCCTCAAAATAATGAATCCTGTTTTTTAAGAACATTGTGTAACATGAAGGTTAAACTAAGTTATTTATTTTACAGGCATTATGCTTGTCAGCAAATCATGCAACAGAGATCCAAGTGGAAGCAGGGTAGCAAACTGCTAAACAGATATGACCACATTGTGTGATAAGAAATGGATAAATCATTTAACTGGAGAAAAGGAGGAGTATGACCTATCAGCAGTAAATCATTATCTGAGTTGGGAGTTTTTAATCACCACTTTGAGAAGCATGGAACATTGCAGACAGAAAAACTGTTCTGCCAAAAAAAAAAAAAAAAAAAAAAAAGAGAGAGAGAGAAAAAGGATTTAAATAAATATGAAGATGCCACAACATATCTCAGCCAGAAAAGTTTATTTTACTGAATACAGGCTGGATTTGGCAGTCAAAATTGTTTCATTGTAAATGAAAGTTCAAATAGCTTTGGAATAGGCATGAAGTTTTGTCAAGCCAAGTTAACAAGACACCACTCCAAAATGGAAAAAAATGACAGCAAAGTCACTGAAACATTCACATTTTCCTCCTTACTGCAAGTTCTATCCAACTTCCCTGAGGAGTTCCTTTGACTGTGTATTCATTGACCCCAACAAATATTTGGGTTTATGTTTGCTGCATAGATGAACTGCCGATGATTCCAAAAGAGTGCTTTAAGAAGTCCCACAAGGGCAGTTAATCATTCCAGGGGTGTTCTGCCTCCTGCTCAGCCTGGAAACTGGAATTGTTGAGAGACCCAATTCTCCCCGCACTTGCCTCTCATTCTTCAATGAGGACTACCTGAAGTATCTCAATTCCTATCAGAGCCACAGATCCTAAAACCCAAAGTAGCTGATCACGAAACTGAAGTTGCTGGCCTGTCAAGAATGCCAGCTTCACTGAGCAACTGCAGGGAGCCCATTAAAATTCAGAACAATATGTGCCAGCACTCTTGAAACTCTTTTTCCTTTTCTTTTTTTTTTTTTAATTTTTGATTCAGCAAATTGCAAAAGGACTGTTATTTATGTTTTTCCATTTTATCATTTGAGAAAACTGAATGTTTTCTCAAATGATAAGACTCTCAAATCTGGATTTGTTTTTCTTTTAATAGTCTCCAGTGTTATAGTCTATTTAAATCAAATGATAGAGCTTTCAGCTCTATCTTTTGGAGCTCTCAAGGTTTAGTCACACATTTAGTCTATCCTTGGTGTGCATTATTTGCATTTTTAGATCCTAGTTATTCCCCATTTTCCGTAGAAAAAGAAATTGATCTTGCCATCTGAAAGTTAGAATACCAGTTGGTTGCTTTGCTGGCTTTTATACAGCACATGCAGCTCTGTGAGAGGCTTAACTGATGAAGCTCAGTTTAATATGGCTTTATGTCTGGCATTTCAATTATCCTATGCAAGCTCTGTTTTTCAAAGCTTAGAGGGTTCATCAGTTCTCTCTTGTGAGGATTCAGATGTCTAAAAGTATAGTTTATACACTGTATAAGCTACGTACATCTAATCTCTGACAAGTTTGTCATACTTACCAGACGACAGACAAAACATGCTCAGTGGCTGGGAGATCAGTGCATTAGCAACTACTAAAGTTACAAAGAGATTATAAATGTTAACTAAATGTTTTTTTTCTTACTAGTACATTGTTACCAAACAATTCTATTCCTGCCTACTCAATCTCCAGATTCCCAAATATGCTCCCACGCCTGTTTCCCTGTACACTACCACATTTCACCCTAAGTCATTGAAGCACAACTGGTTTCTGCTTTCTGTCTAAGTGAAGCTTTCACCTTTCCTTCACTGCAAGAAATCATTACTTCTGATTCTATTAAAATGCTTTTTATGCATTTTTCAGGCAGGATTATTGGCTCTAAGATTAATATGCACTTCCAGTTTCAGAGGTCATACTGGTTCTTTAAGAAGAACCAATTTCTTTTTTGGTCATTTATCAAGAATAATGTAAGGTAATATATCTAACCTGGAATAAACAGTGAAAAGAAAAAATGTAAAACTGTAACTGTCTACTAATACAGCTTTACCTTTACAAACAATTTGCATTTCCCCCCTGAACTTAATATTATTACTAAATGCAGATGTCATGCAATCTGGAATCCACAAGGCATTAAAATATATACACAAGTCTCAAACAATGTTTAAAAAAGAAGTTGCCTTTGGTTATGCGAGTTTTGTTATCCTGAACAATATAATCGTATTTCATAGGACATTTTACATCTTCTGATTGTCAAAAAGAACATGAAAATCCATTTTCCACTGTGTTGGAAGTTACAATTCTAATAAATATTTACTGTGGGTAAATATTTTTGTCTGATCATAAAAATGGAAAAAAAAAATCACGCAGAGTCGGGGCTTTCTTGCAGGTTGAAAAAATGGTTATCTATTGTACAGCACACACAAACTGGAGAGTGAAAATCTGCAGTGAGGACTGGCAAGCTGATGTGTTTCTTACACACTATGCATGCACATTCCCTGTCTTACTGCAGTGACCTTATGATCCCTGGTGCCAAGTGCTCAAGTCCCAGCTGTGGATTTAAACTCAATCTCGTTTTGAGTTTCCATTCTGTTGGCAGCAGAGTCATTCTTCACTGCACTGCTCAAGCCAGAAAAGGCTTCCTGACTCGGAGGCAGACTCAGATAAGCAATGGCTATAAGAGAAGTTGTAATTGCACAAGCTCTTTCTTTCCCCAGCAGGTATAACCACAAATGAGCGTCACTGAAAATTCTTCTGAGCTTTAGCAGGGTAGATAACCTCATAGGCAATTGTAAATCTAACACAGTGTCCAGATTAGCAAAGTAGACAGAAGAAGGGCCTGTTATTTAACTCCTTCACAGCAAGCAGGAATTTTTGTGATGGGTCGGCTAGTATTTTTGGGTTGGATTTTTTTGAGGGTTTGTGTTTTTTAAGAAAGCCTTCTCGAGAAAGAAAGATGAGTAGCAAGCCTACACTGAACTTTAGTGAAAGCTTCACTGCTGAAATTTTGCAGCAGTTAACACCAAAAAAATCAGGTAACCAGAAATTAGGGAATGTCACAATAACAAACGTTCTGTTTTGCTTTTCCACCTCTTTATATAAACATTGCAAATGGCATCTGCCATTTCTTCTTAGTGAGTGCATAGATGACACACTGCTTATTAAACAGCAGCTTGATGTGCTTACTTTATCCTCACTACTTGTGAATATACACACACCCTTTCCAGCATGTAGCTCTTGATATGAAGATATTAACTTCCTTGGGGGCTCTCGATTCTCCCACTATAGCTTTTTAGTTCTTTCTAAACATTAACAGATTTATCCACACATCATCACTGTGCAGTATGAGGTAGCATTGCTGGGCATGTTTCACAAAAGAAGGGTGATGTCCATCTGTTGAAACTGGAAGAGAGGTGCAAAATAAATTTCAGACCTCCAGGGTCTCACTTCTCCCTGCAGTTGGCACTTCACAGCCTCCCATAGGGTCTAAACAGACACCCCTTGGCCTCAGATGCTGGGGCAAGTGCAAAGGCGTTCTGCATGTCAGAGTAACTGCATCACAGGCTGTCACACAGGGAGTGAGAAACACAAGTCTTTGCTGAAATGAGAACTTCATTTACGTCATATGTCTCCAGGATGACTTCAGGCATAAAAGAGTATCTTTCCTTAATTCCCTTTCCAGGCAATGAAGGAGATGACAGCATATCTGGCAGGGGCAGTTGACCTGTTTTTTTAAATTTTCAGTATCAGAGCAATCCTACAAAAGGAAGATTGCACCTTTCCAATTTGCCCTCATTAATATTTTCTAACTCAAAATTTCTAGTTCATAGCTGTTGTCCAGTGCTGAGCTTCTCATTAACATTTTCCTCAGTGATCATTCTTATCCAGTCTCTGTTACTGCTCTTCCAGATTCTTAAGCTCTGGTTACCATGCCAATATAATTTGCTACCTTTTCTCTTACCTCCAGTTTTAAAATTACTGCCTAACTGTAGCTGCAGCTGGTACCATTCATGAGCCACCACTCAGATGGCTCCTGCTCACTGAGGTATCTCTTCCACACAAACTCCCTGTCTTCTACTCCACACTTACTCCTCACCTCCCTGCAACCAACACAGACTGCAATTCTTAGTTCTTTTTGGACATCAACAGGACAACTACTGAAAGCACAGAAGAAAATCTCCCTCTGGAGACCAAGAGCCCTCTGCAAGTACCATACTGGAAGAACTGCTCACCCTCATATCCATGGATATTTCTATTTAGGGATGGTTCATGTGTAGTCAGGTCACACCAGTGATTTCTGAGAGATAAAGCGATCTCAATTCAGGCACAAATCACAGACTTCAGCTGCCAAATGCAAATGTTGCCACTGAGCCAGGGCAAACTGAGGTATTTTTAAATGTGAATGAGTGGACTAAATATGGGTGGTTTTTCCAAAGAAAGAGCAGAAGATACATCCTTACCAATTCCAGGTTCATTTTTTTCAAAGCACAGAGGGGTTAAATTTACTGTAGTAAAGAGATACAAGATTTTTAAAAATTGTATTTAATAATATATTTTGCCTCTAGACATTTTTAAAAACTTGGGGCTAGGCAAATCTTGGCAAGAGAAAATGTCAGATAAGTTAATTTTGGCAAAGTTGTAAAGAACTGAAGACAGTCTCCTTGTAAAGGTTTTGTATTTAAGAAATTATGTTATCACTACACCTAGAAGAGTTTACTCAATTTCCAAAATTTCTATATTTGCTTAACAGTAATGAATCTGTGTGCTGATACATTCACTCATACAGGAACATTTCAAACAGCCCTTACAGGCAAAATTATTGAACTTGGTAGCCCTAACTAAAGATTCCTTATACTTCCCAATTTCTGTTTTACTTTCATGGATTTTAGCCAAGTAAAGCATAAACTCTTGTTCTTTGTTCTGACAGAGGATTCATTAGACCTCCCAAGCTAGCAGTCCATCTGCTCTGCCAGCTAACGCTATTGTCCCAGAGACACCACCTCCTTCATTGTTCCACCGAACAATCCATGCCATCTCTTTTCTCAGCTGACACTGACAAGTACATGTCAACCCGCTTGCATTCTCCTGCACACATCTGTGACATTGAATATAGGCTTTCACAGTTTCAGGCAGTTTAAAGCCTAGTAAGAGCAAGGAAACACAATGCTATAAAAATACTAATATACAAAAGCTTTTAATTACAGCATATTTGTTTATCTCATCAATGCAATGTCCAGATTTGCGTGTTTACATGGCTCACTTTTGCCCTTCTCCTTCTAAAGACATGATGTTAGCTTTGCTATGTGAAACAAAATGTTTTAAAGCATTCAGCAAATTTTAAAATACTTACATATTAAGAAAATTGGATCCCCTAGTATAATCTGTTCCGGTAATTTTTTAAAATAGATATAAGACTAGAACCTCTTTTACTGAAGACCGGTTTTTGGGTTAAATCCACAAAATGGAAGGACCAAAATAGGGAATTTTTGCTTTCAATTCTGCCAGTAGGTCTCTGAAAAGCTCTTGCTAAATGAGCTGATGCAATCTCAGTACAGGACTTATAGGCAGCAATGACAACAAAATTCTCGCTGCTGCTAGCATTTCAAGGAAAAATCAAGAGAGACAGTGAAACTATAGTTGTTGCAGGGGGAAGAAATCCAAGATTGTTGATAAGACATGGATCAAATTTGGTGCTCTATCCCCTGTCATGTCAAACACAGCTCCACTCAAGCCTCAAGTGACCTTCGTGTGATCCAAAATAAGACTTCTATGCAAGTGCCAATGAGTTAATGACAGAAAACAATCCAGATGTAAAAAAAAAATTATATTTTAAAACAGCAAGCTAAAATTGAAGTTTCTGCCTACAACAGGTAAGTATTTAAGGACAGAAAAAAACCAATATATATATTTATTGTCACACTGTCTGTAAAAGATATTAACACATGAAAAATCTACTTTTGCTGATTCATCTGAGACTTATTTACTAGATACTCCAAAAATAAACCAATACTTCAAAGCAGAAATGTAAACAGTGTCTCTGTCATGACTAACCCCATTCTCAGTGTCATTCAAATGGCTCCTAGAATGTCTTTCAGCCTTGGATGGGGAACCACAATGACCACAGTTCTTGGACCAAGAAAACAGGTGACAAATATTAGCTTTTAAACAATAAAATAAGGGGGAAATCCAGAGCATTCTCTACAGATAGTGCACACTCTCAAAATCTTAATTTCATTTACGTCAATGCAAACCCGTCTCTGGAGATTTCCCTAGAGTGAATTCTGCCTCCAAATAGGAGGCATCTGACAATTATCCACCAGTGTCCCAGTTTAGCTAAATTGGTTTTAAATTGGAACAACTTGTTACATGGAAGGGGGAGTTGAAGGGGGATGTAGTTTTGCCCGTGACACATGATTAGATTTAAGCATTGAAATTCAAGGTCCCATCCTCTGGACACAGGCTGTCAGGCCCACAGAGTTCCCTTTTTGTTTTTCTCTTCCCCCTCCTCCTTTTTTTCTTCCTTTTGATGAAAGGCATTCCAGCAGATGAAAAATCTTAATTATATTTTATACAAAGAGGGCAAGAGCACTCATAATTTGTTTGAACACAAGCAAGCACAGGAAGGTGACATATAATCAAGCATTCTCAGACTGATGTCTTAAAATGCTTTTCTGCTAAACCCTGCCCTGCATCTATGATGTAAGAATTCTCCTTCATTATTCCTTTTTATTATTTTCCCATGCGGATCACTATTATCCATGCCCATTTTTATGAATGTAGATGGCAGTAGAAAGTCCCTTTCATCACAGCAAATCTTTTCCTTAAGCATATAAAAGGTTTGTTCATTAAACAACCAAACAGAAAACATTCCTCAATGAAGAAACTACTAGTCTGATTTATCCATAATAACCCAAAGAACAGTGCTAAAAATGTGCAAGAAAGCCAGTGAATGAACAGTGCTCCTTTCCTCCAACAAGAGGCTGCTAGTAATTGGATGTCAGGGAACAGAGACAGCAATAGGAATATTTTCACATAAACTATTGTATGAAAAAAAGAAATCTATGTGTACCTATATATATTTGCTGACCCTTATACTCTCAGTATGAATAGTTTTCCCAGATCTGGTGTTAACTGAAGAAAAAAGGTCCATCCAGTCCTAACGGCTAAAGTGTAGGAGACCTTTCCTCAATAGCAACCAACTTCTTCCAAATTACAAAGCATTCCAGCTCCCCTAGGTTAGGAAACAGTAGACTGGAAAATGGTAGGAGACTGGTTTCTACAGACTCTCTGCCTACAACTGAAGTCTATAACAAGTCAGACAGAGCTCATTCTGCAAAGGAGCTCACTTGTAGCAAGCATCCTGGAGCCGAGCAAGGATCTTCTGTTTGTTCCAATAGTAGATGTCTAGCAAAAATCAGTGTGGTAAGTCTGGAATTCTGCCTTCTTCTCTGTCCTCCTCCATTTTTTAGTATTATTGTTGTTTTTCCTTAGGCAATCAGCCTCAATATCATTCAGGAGATTAGAATATTGGCTGTTTTTAATAAAAAATATTATGTGTAGAGAAAAAAATGGCCAAGAAGTAATGAAATAACAAGGAATTACTATAAAAAACCCTCATAATCAGATACTGCTTTTATCACATCATATGCATTAAACTTCTCTGAACTGATGTCCTTTTCATCCTAATGTACTAAATTAAATATCTGCTCCTTGTAGAATTTGATTCATCTAAACTAGATTAAAATCAAATCATGAACAAAATCAATTTCACTTAAAGTACAATAATCCCAGCCCACTAAGGCCCCCTTCTAGTAATCACAATAAAAGCTGTCTCTATCACCATTGCCTTATTTTTCCCCCTAGCCTTTCACTGAATGTATAATTTTCATATCACATTATAAATTAGGACCTTGTATATCTTATTCACGTCTTATTAGAGTAAGTTGGCCAGGAAGCCAGAGGCAAGACAACCTCATTCAAACATTCCTCCAGGGTTTCCAGGTCAAGTCATTTTTTAAATTGGGATTGGTATAAACCCCAAGGGATTTCTTGATTTAAGAAAGAACTACAAATATTTAAGCTGTCTTGGGGGGATTATTCTGACATTGGATCGTGGGATTACCTCCTACATAAGACTCAAAGGATTTGGACTGGTTCGGCATCTCGTCAGAAAACTGGACAAAAATGCTTCTTACGTGAAGTTAATCAGATATTCAATCATTCCTCGCTTTAAGCATGTCAAAAGGTAACAAACAAAGGGAGAGGAAACAGTTGCTTTGAGATGCATAGGAAACTAAAGCCATCCTCTGACATACTGGAGCATTTTAGCTTTTTCATAAAGGAGTGTTATTTCTCATGACAATGGGCCAAAATCCTGAATAAAAAGCTACAAATTCCTTACTTACACACCAGCCATCTCAGAATTTGCCCCTTGAATTTGCAAATGATCGCAACCAGCATGGTGGTATTTAATTAAATATTTTATTAATAATTAATAACACTTGGCACTTGTGTGACAGAGCACCATTTGTCTTGGAGTACTTTAGTCTAATAACAAAGTCCGACAACAACCTACAAATACAGGAAGCTGTGATCATAGCTGATGTAGCTGCAACTGTGAGAGGGTTTTAGGCAAACCCCCTCTGTTGTAGTCAGATCCTGGCTCTGACTCAGATCTGAGGCCAGGCTTGAATTGCAGTTGAAACCATCCTGTCAAGAACAGCACTTCAATAAATTCTCTGACCATCAAAAGTAAGTGTGAAAAATGTCACTCTCCCTTTAGTGATTTCCTTTTCTCTTTTCTTTTTTCTCCTCCCAAAGCAGAAGTTAGAGGGGGGAAGTGACAGGAATGAGACTTATTCACTACTGCAACAATAAGAAGAACAATAGCCAGAAATATCCAGAAAAAATGGTTGAGAACTGTGTCTTCTTACCTGGCTCTGCCAAATGCAAAGGGTCAATGCCAGACTACCATACTGAGAAAAATATTGGGAAAAGAAAAAAAAAAGGATTTTTTAAAATATGTAATGTTGAAAGAAAATCAGAAGTCACCTTCAGAAAGGGATAATGACATTTTCAAACATGGATCCAATCCCCACAACTGAAATATTTTTCCTTATAAATTTATTCAACAAATAAAAAGCATAACACAATCCTCATATCACATGTATTAATTGTCCAGTGTGGAAAACTGAAGGACGGGTATTTTTTCACTGGAGAATAAAGAAAATGTCCTTCTTCAAAGGCATAGTCTTGATTCCTTCATCCAATCACAGCATCATCAGACACCTGTACTTTCAACCTGTGTAGCCTCACATATCACCTGTCCAACATACTACTAAACAAAGATGGAATCAAACTTAGCTAAAAACTCCAGAGGTAAAAGATAAAGGTGACCAGAATGTAACAGTGTCTCTATTTCAAACTCTATTTCTTCTTTGTATATATTCACACTGTACATAAAAACCGAGATTGTCTATGCCGGAGATAAGAAGGGGAAAAAAAAAAAAAAAAAAAAAAAAAAAGAGTAAGAGAAAACCTCATCTTAAGTAAACTTGACAGGAAACTGCTTTGCACTCACTGATGAAGAGATTCCAGCAGCACTGACAATGAGCCCTGCTGATTGGGGTCAGTCCCTTTCCAAGCCCAAGGGAACGGTCTTTTCCAACTTCAATCACAATCCCATAACTCCCCTATAAATAAACATACCAAGGAACCAAAAAAACAACAAAAACAAAGCAACAGCAAAAAACAACAACAAAAAAAAAAAAAAAAGAAAAAAGCTGAGGGAACTAGCAGTCACAATCCACATACAACATAAAACTGCAGTAATAAAGTTTGTATTCTATGAAGTCTGGAGAGAAGGAATCACTTCTTCAAACAGATAAAACAAGATTTGAAGTATGCTTCTAACTTTAAATGGCTTCATAATTTTATATTATAAACACTAAACACCATAAGAAGCTTCTACTTTTCTATACTCACAAAAGAAAAATCTGCAATAGAATGCCTCATATGCTTAACTAATACAAAAAATAAAGTTAATTTTCAGTGCTGAGCTGGGATAAGATTTTGGGGCTCAGGATCCCAAGGACCCAATTTTTTCATTGAATCTGCAACTGAGTCTTCAAGCAATCTTTCAGTAAAACAGCAAAACATAAATCATGACAGTTAACCAAAAAGTGTAATTTACTTCATATGGGCCATATCCTAAACCACTGATAATTTTACCAGGGAAAACAACACTTAATTCCTAGCACTGTGCATACTGAGGCAATCCTATATGAAGTCTCGGGGCATGTGGAGGGGTCAGGAAGAAGATTTAATATATCAGTATAAAGAGATTTCAATTTATGGGTCAGAAACAGTTATATTGTATACTTACGAACACAAATATCTATATGTCTTTCTTGTAAAGAATCTGTCAACCATTTTATCTTCTTAAGTATTTTATTTTAATAGGAAATATTCCTTTGGGCATTCTTAAATCATCAAAGAGAAACACACACATATATTTCTAAACTTCTTTTTTGCCATTTAAAAATTAATCTGCATCCACAGCTACAGATCAGTTTCTAGATATAGTCTCAGTATCAAAATACCTGAAGGAATCTCTTGTGATAGAAGTTCTGAGATAAATATATATATATATATAAATTATTATTTTGGAATTCCATCCCATCAAGCACAAAAACGCCCAAATCCAGAAACTGTTTAGTTAGTACAAGAGACACATTTCAGAAAGATAGCACCTTAACATTGTGGCATTACAGAAAGCAACCACTGGTAGAATATCAGGATGTGATGCAGGATTTAGTGTGCCTAACTTAAAGACCTGAAGAAAAAGGCATTTCAGTCTTCTGCATAACCTCTTAATGCTCCAAGAGTCCTTTTAGTTGAAACTGTGGTAAAATGATAATGCTATATTTTGTCTAACATGTAAGAAGGCAACCAGTGAATTAAGTTCTGTGTACAGAACAAGTACTTAGCTATTTCTTTAGTATTAACCCTGGTGGTAGTCATATGACATCTGCTACAGGCTATCTCTGTAATTAGAATATAAAACACATGGGTCAAGCAGTGGCACACAATTATCAATACTCACTTGTTTAGTTGTGTCAAATAGCAGCTCCCAAGTAATGCTTATGTATTGCATGTAAACCAGGAGGACCCAGCTGCAATTTCCACCTTGTAGTACAAAGCAGGCAATCCTCTTTTGGAGGACATTTAAAGAACAGGGGGGAAATTAGCCATATGGATTCAAACTGTGTTGCATTATCTGCGGACCAGAGAATGGGCCTGAATGGCTTTTGACTAATATAGTCCTAGCCAAAGAGAGAGAACATGTTGCTGTTAAAATAATTAATGGTATTCTGCTTTTCTGCCAATGTAAAAGCATAAAATTAGCATTCTGTAAATATTTAAGATGAGATTACATTTCCTCTGTGAAATTGTATTTCTAATCTCTTCCAAACAAAAGTACAGGCCAACTCCTTGAAAGTAGAAAAAGGTTAACCCTATTGAGGACCTAATTTATTAATAAAAAAATAAATCCAAAATTAGTATTGTTATAGATGAAACGTCAGCCTTTTTCCTAGTGCTTTCTTCTTCTGGGAAACCAGTGTACCAAACTTGAAAGGTTTAACCATTTCCTTATACCTGCTTAGTTCTATAAGGCAGCTGCCCCAACAAATCTCATTCAGTGCTTTCTTAGCAGGTTTCCTATCTGAGCTAACATTGCCAGAATGACACGCAATGCTGTTTCATGAAAAGGGACACTGCTTATTTTATCACATGCCAGCAAAAGCTTCCTTTTTCACAGGAAGCTTTAGACATACTTTTTCGTGTACTGGTCTAACTTCATTGCTGCACATCATGGTCTGCAGGCGCTCTTCTAATCATAGTGCTAACTATTGCAGGATAAAATACTCAGTGGTGACATTATCTATCTGGAACCAGTTGCAGGACTGTGTAGATCTTGTTACATTGTCAGGTTCTTCTCATGCTATGACATGCCGGAGAACAGCTTTGCAAAAGCCAGCAGCTGAACAAAGAGCTGCAGAAATTAATCAATGGAAGAAGATAAGTGGATGCATATCCCACTCCTTGGATAGTGCCTCACCTAACTAACCTCAGGCTTTAAAGCCTTCCAGCACACTGCCTCTCCTTCAGTCAAGTGCTCCAAAAGGAGTAGCAGTCATACACTTCCTTTAGTTCTTAAGCAAAACTCAGGAACAGGAAATATTATCTGTCCTTGCTACTTCTCCTTCATACAAGCATGTATACTGTGCCCTGGGCATGATTTTTAAGTGATAGGCTCTCTGCCCATGTGATAAGAGGCTTGTCCCAAGAAAACTGACAAGAAGATTCCAGAAAGAAGAACATTTTCTTTGAAGATGCAAAAGGCAGGGCTTTTAAGAAACCAGAAGCTTCAGTATATGAACAGCTGTATGCATATATCGATGCAGTAGTGTTGGAAGTTTTACTAGCAGATATTTTGGCACATGAGAACTTTGACATAATGGTGTATATACTGAGGGTTTCCAGATTCCATCCCCATCTAACTGCTGAACATACCCACATAATCTATAATTTAAGTGATTAAAGACATATAGCCCAAAATGCTCAATATATTTGCAGGGTATTTAAGCTATGGCTGATATGATCGCCAAAGCCCAAGGAACTCAGTTTGGAAAAGATCACAAGAATATTCTGAAATCCACTTGTGTATGACATGAATCAACTATGATGACATTTGGAAATACAGCAATCATTTCCCAGTGCTGGCAAAGTAACATATTGGTAGCTACTCTGAAATTCTTCCATTTTGAAAGGAGTTGTATCAGGTTGAAGCATTTTGTGGGGTTTTTTTACCCATTTATCCAAATTTATTAAAGGCACCAAAACAAGTGTTTTTGTTAAAATATAGTCAGAATATATATTTTAAAAATTTATAAAAATAATTCTAATCACCTACTGTGCAACCTTAAGTTAATTTTCCAAATATTCTCTTATAATTTTATAGTTTTGAGTTTATTTGATGTCTTCAGTTTTTGAATTTACACCATATGAAGCTGCTGGTTTCACACCTTATACTCACATTCTAATGCATGTAATCATGGTAACTGACAGTTAATTTGTTTTTAATTGTTAGAATTATATTTTCAAAGAGCTCTTAATGATTTAAAAAATGTTTTCTCCAGCCCATTTACAAGACAAAGGTTTTGATCTCTGCAATTGGAGATTTAACTAAATTGGTTAATTTAGTGAAATTGTTATCCCATTTAAAGGTAGCAACTTTATCTGTCACAACCTTTAGCACAAGAAGACAAATCACAAAAAATTTAACATGATCCAAATGGAAAAATATATTTTTTTCTAAATTAAAAAAAAAAAATATCTAATTTTTTCTATGAAGACCCTCCTTGAGCAGGGAGACTGAAGCAGACGACACATTGTGGTTCCCTTCCAACCTTACCCATTCTGTGATGCTGTGCAATGTATTAAAACAAATTTATAAAAGGAAATCCAAAGAGATTATTATACTAATAATGTTGTGGTAGTAGGGAAATTTAATGCAATCCTTTGCATCAACTCCTTGCAAAACTCCCTCACTTGCACATGATTTTTCTTTTTCAAGAAGATAACTCAGTTTTGAAGATCTGTCTTCAGTTTTGAAGGAATGTGGGCAGGGACAACTCAAACCTTTCCCCATATATCTGCTGTTAGAGAGCATCTGAGTCATCAGGTCAGCCACTACTGAACCATACACCCACACTTTCTGACAGTCATTTGAACAGAACATCTTCATGGCATCAAACAAATGTTTGATTCTTTTGTAACCAGCCTAGCTGGAAATTTCAGAAAGGCCACAATGGCTTGTTTTCATTTGCAATGTTAAGATATCATTTGAACTTTGCATTTTTAACCACAGCAACAAACATCCAGAAAGCATACACAGAAAGCTGTCTTACTGCTTGGATTTTCTCTGCCCTCACTGCCCTCCTCCAACCAGGCACAGCTGCCATGTGGATGACAGCTACAACTTAAATAAACAGAAAAAGGGAAAATGGAAACAAGGAGGCAAAGAAACGTTAGTTTATAGCCTTGCCAGGCTTGCTCCCTTGCCTTTTGTTTTTCTTAGACTGGATAAAACTAGTAACTAATACAGCCTGCAGAGAAAAGAGGAATACTGGGAAAGTGGGGTGGCAAACTGGTCACTAAGGCCACCAGATGCTGCTCTGTATAAAAGTAAGCAAACTCCACTGATGCTAAAATGCATCGTAATTCATAAATTACAGCCCAAAACTAATTACAGTCGGCTGGTACTGTGCTAGCTGTCATGACTGAACCGACTATGTGCTCAAAGGAAGTAACATACTAGCTATAAATTTAATGCTAACTCAAATTTTTTCTTACTCAAACACATCTGAAGATGAGAATCTTCTTAAATTCCCTGTAAAAAACAAATGCAGCACCCGACCTGGGCAGTGTCTGCCCAGAAAAACTGGCTCTAAAATTCAGGGCTGTCCTTAGGATGCCATTAAGCATAAGGCAGTTGTCTTCATCTGCTTTCATGCATCAGTAGCTAACTCATTACTCTTTTGAGTAATTCCTCATATGGGAAAAAAAAAATATAAAGTGTAAATCCGCATCACTGTGCAGCTGTGCTAGCAGTTCTTAGTGACTTAAAAAGAAGCATCATTGACAGGCTTTTAGAGGCAGCTGCATCCTGTACTCTCAGCCTAAGGCATTGCTCTGGGTAGGGCTAGCTCGTGGGAAGGAAGTTGAAAAAGCTGGGGATATGAAGTAACTAAATTACATAAGATGTTTAGGAGGTGAGAGGGCATGAAAATTCAGAGATTGTGAAGCTCTACTGAGCAGACAAAATTGTTTTAATAGAAGAAGCTAGTTGTAGTGTGTGGAAAAAGCAGAATAACAAAATTTATTTTGAAGCACCCAAAATTGGACTTTCCACAGAAATTTGGCTTATTATTTAAGATACCACTTGGTTATTTAAAATACATTTTAGTTTATCTATCTTTTACTTTGTAAACCTAATGGTTTGGGTTGGAAGGGACCATCTAGTTCCAATCTCCCTATAATGGCCAGGGACCTTCCCACTAGATCAGGTTACTCAGAACCCCATTCAGATAGGAATAGCCATTAAATAGAAATAAAAGTCTACCAATTAATATATTTAGCCTCTACCTGTTGCTAAGTATTTCTGTGCGTACAGTAACTTGTGAATATTTATGCTGGGGGAAAAAAAAATAATCTATTCCAACAGTCAACTAAAAGTTGTCATTAAGCATTTGAAATTGGTAACCTTGCTAGAGATATACTCATAAAACATGACCTTTTACTTTTAGGTGAGTCTAGCAACAAATCATTGAATTATGAATAAATAGAGCTTTGATATTTCCAACCTTTTCCCAACCCTTCTAGGCTATATTTATTTCAGTGACTATTATAACATTATTTGTTTACAGTAATTGAACTGAGCAATCAACACAAAAACAATGTGTTTGAGAGCTTCTCCACTTGTGTTCTAACAGTCATTTATTAAATTACACACAGATGTCATTCAACTCCTTGAAAGGACTGCCCTCAGGTTCAAGCCCAGATTACATGTATACATTGGCATTCTATTATTAATCTTTCAGCCCTTTATTTCCTCTTACAATATCAAAATGGATTTTCAGTTTTCCATATTTCAAGAGAATTAATGTAATTTCCTTTGGGATGGCGATCTGGGTGGTAAAACTGAATCTTGATTATAGAGCAAAGTATATTTCTGCTTCTAATTCAAAATCAGTCAGGGAATTTGACATCATAACCTCATTTTTCTGGTTTCTCCCTTTCATTTTGTACTGCTTCAGTCCATCTCAGCATGGCACAGCTACAGCACTAATTTTATGACACCTGTAAGCTTCACCTGTCAACTACCAAAAACAGGAAACTAAACTGAGCAGAGATGTCCAGACTTTAGCACCTTTAACTCAGAAGCAGCTTAAGAAAATCGAAGACATTCGTATTCTCTATTTCAGCTACCAGCAATCTGTGCCAGGAAAGTTGCATTAATTCAAAAGCAATCGTCAAGGCTAGAAAAGATTTCCAAGACCATAAAGTCCAACTATTATCCTAGCCCTGCCATGTTCACCACTAAACCTATCCTAAAGCACCACATCCCCATGCTTTTAACACTTTCAGGGATGATGTCTCCTCTGCTTGCCTAGGTAGCTTGTTTCAATGTCTGACCACCACATAAGTGAAGAAATGTTTCCTAACAGCTAAGCTAAAACTCTCATAATGCAACCTGAGACCCTTTACTCTTGTCCTATGACTTATTAACTGAGAGGAGACTGGCACCCACATGGCTACACTCTCCTTTCAGGTAGTTGTAGAGAGCAATGAGGTCCACCCTGAGCCTCCTTTTTCTCCAGACTAAATAACCCCTCAGCTCTCCTCAGCCACTCCTCATAAGACTTGTGCTCTAATCTTTTCACCAATTTTGCTGTCCTTCTTCAGGCACACATCAGAATCTACACTCAAGAAGATCTGGAAATGTGAAGAAACGTTTAGTGAAAACCTAACTAGAATTTTCAAAAGGTTCTGCAAAGGTTCCTATTGTACTGTTTAAGGAGCTTGTCAGTCATTACATGTACAGATAGAGGACTTCAAAGGTAGTTATTTCTATTTTGAGTTCTACAACCCTTGGAGGATTCACTCTACGCCAAAAGTTATAGTTAAATATTATAACCTGACATCCCCTGATTTGGTCAGTGGTCTCCATTAAAGGACAAGGTGGCACACAATACTAGCAGAACTCCTACAAAACAACTGGCAAGTCCAATCACTTTTATTATAATAATGTTGGATGGACAATCTGACTCTGATGGTAGAATGCCTCATTTTTTTTCCCCCTCCATAAGTCTGCCATGAAATTCTAGCTTGACCCCGAAATGCAAGCAGAATTTAGACATTATTTGATCCATACCAAGTAATGGGGACTCTGAGATAAAGTAGGATTGGAATCCATTTTTACTTCTCAGAAATCACTGGCTTCCAGCTCTGAAATGATAGTTGTGGATCTATCCTAATATAAGGAAATAAACCCCTGATGACTTTTAATGGCTAAAAACATAGAATAACTTTATTCTATCCAGTTTTTATTATTAAATAATAATAATAATAATAAAAAGCCTTGCACTGCCCCCTTTAACTCTAGAGGAAAGACATTTGTACAGGGTTACTAAGCCTAAAAGGAAGAAGATAACATCTCATGTTTCCCTAGGTAACCAAGGGTGACCTCTCGGGCTTCTATCTCCTTGGGTGGCAGCATCACCACAGCCTACCCCTGGGGATGAGAGAACAGCCTGAAGTACTGCAGAAACATTCAAACATTTCACAGAAGAAGAGAAATCTCTCCCAGGGCATAAAGACCCTTGTCACTGAGATATTATGCCTATTCCAAGCTTAAGTCATTGCAATACCTTCAGCAACTGTTACTCAAGCAGTTCATGTCCTCCATGTCCCTCCCAAAAGTTTTAAAAGATATTGAGTCATTTGTTTGTAAACCAAAGTGTATGGATAGGAAGGGACTAACATGTATACTTAAGAGCAGGGTTTTTTTTTTTTTCTTTAGGTAGATTAAATTTCATTCCGTTTTTCCACTCCAATGAATTATGCAGGTTTAGAGAAGTAACAAGTGTTATGGATGCTGCAACATGTATTTAGCCATTTAAAAATAATGCAACATTTCCAATTTGCAGCCCCCAATGTGAATTGGCCCGGCCCTATAATTTAACAGTGAGAGCTTTATTTCCTTGTAGGCATTACTCTAAAAAGAAAAAGTTTCTGTATTTTAAATGTCCATTTAATTTCTTGTCACTTTCCTAGTAAGAGTATCCTGGTACTGAGGTAATGATTTATACAGTGCAAAGCAACTACTCTGAAAAGCAAAATCAAACCTTAGCGCATATTAAAAAAGTAGGGTTTCAAAGAAAAAGAAAAAAATAGAAGACGTTATTAGACAACTTTTAATAGCAGCAAAACCAGGAGACGTTTCCTAAGCTCAACTGAATGTTCTGTGTCTGATACCAGGAGTTATACCAAGAACCAGTCTTACTGGTGAGAGCATTTATGGCTGTCAGGTACCTCAGGAGTATATGTCATTGCAAGTGATACCAAATAGAAATGCTCTTACCCTTTCAGCCCAACCAGCAAATCCATACCTGCACACAGCCACCACCTTGATCTTAGGGTTATTGTTATAAGATATAGCTTCAATTTACTTGGTTTGAGTTGAGAGAAGGCAACAAGTCAAAACTGTACTGTAGGTCACTACAACAGTCTCTTCAAGAACAACTGGAAAAGCTGTGCACCTCAGCAGGCTCTGCCATAGATGTTTTCACATGGAATTAGCCTTCTGCTTCAGTGCCACATGCATTCCAGCTCTCCCAAGCAGGAGTCCTTATCTCCAACTGTAAGCCTAGAGGTATTATCAGTCACATGCCTTATGGTCTTTTTCAGTCCTTGCATTTAAGGCATGAATTGAATCTGCCCCAGGGCATGTGCAAAGTAAGAAAACTAGATTTCTGATATTTCCCTACTGGCACACTAGTATAATGTTAAACCACTCTATTCCTGAGTCTACCTATGCAGCACAGAGGGAATATAAAGCTTAATTAATTCATGTTTGTAGAGCGTGAGCTTCTCAATAGAAGGAGACTGTGTAAGTAGAAATTACTCCTATTAAATCAGGTACTGGGGGAAATGATCACACTTTGTGCACTGAAGCTTGTTTCTCTGTTCTTTAAATAGCAAGAACGCAGGTAGCAACGTCAATGGAGACTGCATTCCTCATCTTACCTTAGTTTGTTCATAACATTCAAGACAAAATTAATTCCCCTGGCACCTGTTCTGGCACTTCATACTGAAGCTTGAGCTGGGGACAGCATCCACTCTTGGAAGTGCAGATATTTCCTAGGTACTATGTGTGGTCTCTGTGGGGGATGAATCAGTAATCCTGGGTGCTTTCTGCTTACAGTCCCACTGACTGGAACGGGCATCTGCTACAAAATTATAGTCTTTTGTTGAAAGCAAAATACTTTGGAACAGGTGCTGGATAGGGGAATATAAGTACTTTGAGGGGGCACAAAAACAAGGCCAAAAGGAATGAAGACAAGAAACCAGAAAAAGAAAACTCAGTATCAGCAGGATAAGATTTACAACTTTCATACAGATAGGTGAACTAAGTATGTAAAGAATTCTAAAATTAGTTATCTCAGTCTGGTAATTTGCGTCAGTGCCAAATATGGAGTTATTTTCAATGTCTGTTAATACTATAATGATGTTTCAAATAAACTGAGTATGAAAAAAATACATGTGTTCCCAGTCATGATTTCAGAGCTCTTGTTTGTGCTGAAACAAGTCACTTAACGTTCCTCAAAATGGGAAACAATAAGATGTGTCTGTTTCAAGTGATGAGAACAACCCGATATATTTTGCAGTGCATTAGCAGAGGCTGTCACTTTTCAACTATGGCACTACCACAGGAAGCACAAAGGTGAGATCCTAAGCATAAATCTTTTTAGCTGCACCATTAATGGTGTGAAAGTCAAGTGAGGGTAAGTGAGGACAATGACCACTTTATGCATCGTCATAGTACTACTTCATGTTTCACCACTTCCTTTATCAGAGCCTATCTCCCTCTTAATGGGGAAAAAACAAAAGGCGGTGAGCAAGAAAATCAAAGAGGAATTTTACACTGTTGTTTCCTTCCTCAATTGCTAGCACCACTCAATAACACTGACCTCACCTCAGCATTATTTTGTTATTTTTTTACCCCTTTCTTATTTTTTTACCCCTTTCTTTTTCACTATAGGCTCCATTTGTATCTGGGGCCTGAGGTGCAATGCCTTGGCGTGTTATTAAAAGCATGAATATGAAGAAATCCCAAGGCAGTAGCTTCACTTGTATATAATTTTTATAATTTCATCAACTGGATATCTATTTTGTGTTTGCTTGTCAGAGAAAGCAGTGTGTGCACGTGCGTCTGCACTTATGTGTCTCTGTGTCTGTGTACATGTAATGATAATGTCCAGTCAAAAATATATATACTTTATCAGCTGCTCAAAATCTAGAAGCCACAGATGTTGTATATAAAGAAAGTGAAGGCTTTATTGGCTGCAACGATAGGTAAGAAGGCAAAAACTAATCTAAGTCTTCATAAAACTATATACTTAAAAGTTCATATTCCACATATGTACACCACCCAACATTTAACTCCTGAAGATTATATTGCTGCTCTATATTATAAAAAAGTATCACATAATTCTGACCAATGCATATGGTAGAAAGCCTGTTAAATCCCCATTAACCTTTCTCTAGCTTCACAAGGAATTTTTACTTAGTCTCTCCAGACCCTACAAATTACTTTGCAGACTTCCTTTCAGCTGTCATCTGAGCAAATGAGAGATGCCACAGAACTTCCAAAGAAGTGAATTTTGAAAGAATTGATCAAAGTTGTGCTGTCTTGAGATAGAATTGGAACACCTTCTATTTGGAATTAGAGACAGATTTCAAATTTGCTTGAGACACATGGTTTTCCACTGCTCATCTCCCCATACCTTAACAAGCATATAGAGCAAATTTATTGGTGACAATCAGAGAAATACTGTAATTTAAAGAAACTTCCCTATGCCTGGATCTCAAGGAGTGCTATAAAGTGCCAGGGAAATGAATCCAACTTCCTCTTCCCCAGCCAAGAAACCCACTAGGAGTGTCAGGGGCTTTTTTCTCTACAGCTCACTAACCTTGATGAGGGCAGCATAACCAAAAACTTACAGAAAAAACTTGGGAGTGGTTTAGTTACAAAAATAAATATGACCTAAGTAAGCAAAAAAGCAAAAGGTTAGTTTAAACATGGAAAGCATCTATGTAGCAGTGTAAGAATAAGTTTCTTCTGACATTGCTACTTTATGCTTGATTGGCTAGACCACAGTCAATGCATTTGCAGAACTTCAGAAGGCCCAGTGCTTTAAACTGAAGGATTTGCATGCATTTAAGAAAATACAGAGCTGCCAAAGCACCCCTGCAAAGTAACTGAATGAATGTATTGCTGCTATCTAAGTTCAGTAAATAGCAGGACATGCTTCTTACAAGAGTGCTACATTTTCACAGTTAGGGAGGAAGTGAGGGAGGAAGCGAGGGGATAAAAAAGAGGAAAACATCCAAACAGGTAATACATGCAAAACAACTCCTTTTTACCAAAGTTCCCTAAAGCAGCCAAAGTATTCAGGAGCCAGCCAGATAATTTAATTTCCTCTCCCATATATCACTCCAAGATATTTTACAAAATAATGAAAACAGAGAAAATATACTTGTGCAACATTGTTTTAAAATTAAAGAAATTAAACAGTACAATAGCTGAATGATTACAATATCATTTTGGGGAATTTTTTTTTTCAGCTTGTTCTAATCTTGTTTGATAGCTAGTATTCACCAGTATTCATGTGTTTTCATCTCCCTTACTCGAGGGGTTCACACTGTTAGGAACAGAGTGGTTTTAGATAAGAAGAAGACTGCCTCATTTTCAAAGAAAAAAAACAGTAAAAGGTTTCCTGACCTCATGAAAGTGATGGGAAAGTTTGCATATAGTAATGAAAGAATTAATAGATTCACTCCTTGGTATACTCTATTGTCAAGATTTTCCACACATAACATCATGAACAATTTTTCAATATATCAGCAGTTACTGTAAAAGGGAAAATGGAGAGGACTCTATGGACTTAGAAAAAAGAAAATGCAGGTCAGGCATTAAGGACAAAAACATCTTTCCAAGAATAAGGATAATGATGCACTGATAAGATTGCATAAAAAGGGACAGCTATTTTCTGCAACTGGAGGTTTTGGTTTTCTTTAGAAGTACGTAAAATATTTATCAGGAAATCTTTGTAGACAGGTGAATCTGGTTTTTGGCAGACAGTTTTCTTGACTGGACGATCTTTTCTGTTTTCTGACAGAGAAAACTAAGGACATACTGAAATACAAGAAAGGAGAGACAGGAAAAGAGAAAGCCATTTTAGTTCAGTAAACATACCCACATTGTTCCAAATCATGACTCTTGAAGATGACTTGTCCACGGCACATGATTCAGAACCTTCTTCAGAATTTATGTGGGAAAAATTTAAACCTATGTGCAAAAGCCTAGATGCTGTTACAGCGAATAGAGTTATCTTGTGGGATTCAAAAGATCTGCATACTACTCCTGTTGCTGCCCTGGACCTTAAAGTGATTCTGGTCATGACACTCCACTTGACTCTGACTCATTTTCACAGTTCATAAAATAATATTCACATTCTTATTCATGTAGTTCTAGATCTCTCGGTGCAAATCCCAAGAGAGAGCTACATATTATTATATTGTTATTGTTGCCATGTGGCTATCACTAATATTAACATTAATTATTTTAACCTGTCTTGGCTGACACAACTTTTAAATCAAGATAATCAAGCATCTTTTAAAAATGGACACACATGATGAAACTTTATGCTTTTCATCATTCATTAAGATAATGTGAAAATATAACCATAACAGTGCTGTCAATTTAAGGATTTTATGTGTGTTTTTAACTTAATTTCAATAGCAGTGCAGTTTCTCCCTCATATGCATTGTTCCATTCAAAATCTAAAAATTCTGAGTAATACAGAAGTCATATACATTCCATTTAATGATGAAACTAAAATATTCCACAAAAATATGTCTTTTGACAACTTCATCTACTGGTGATTCACTCACCAACACTACCAATAAAAAAATAATCACTGCTAGCAAATGTATCAGGAAACTGATAGTCAACCCCCTGTTAATTTTCACAAATTCTCTGCAGAATAGTTTTATTCCTGGACAGTTAGAACTAGGCCTATCCAAAACTATATTTTCAACAAACTTTAGGAGTTAAAAGTATTCTCTAGAAGCATTTTTTCTGCACACACCTTCATTGTAAACTAGCAAATTTTAATAACATAGGCATGGGTCACTCCATGACAGTTGGCTTCATTGGCATCAGTAATCCCAGGAACATTTAATTTCATTGTACAAGTCTTTCCAAGCAGCTCTTACATGAAGTAATCTAATTTTTATTCTAGCTTGAGCCAAAAAGAAAGCAAATTGTTTTTTTTTTTTTAATTCTGCTGCAGATAATTGGCTCTTGTTATAATCTCCTGACTTTGTCCTTTAAAAGACAGCTTGATGTGCAAAGATTTAGGAATCCCTTGGATAGTACCTACTAGGTGTAACAGCTTCATATCTGATATATCTACACACAACCTTACAATAATCTGTTAAGGCAATCCAATCAAATGATATATTTTATGAGGTCTTCTGTTTCTTAAATACTCATGTCTGCAACACTTTTCATCAAGTCCATAAGCTGCAGCTGGCATCCCATTAGTATAAAAGTTCCCTTTCTAGCAGTACAAGGAATCTCAGAGGGGGAAAAAAAAAAAAATGCCAGCATCTATCTTGTTGCTTCAGAAAGGTGTCTACCACTTTTAATGATTACAAGTTTACTGTACATGGTCCAGCCTTGTGGCAAATCCGATTTATTATTCTACCACTGTATCTCACAGTTAGGTAAAAATTCTTGCTTTTGAATATAACAGTTTTGGCTTGGGATGACTCATTTGTAACACATGGTGACTTTTAACAAAAACTTGTCCTTCCACAGTACTGAGATGTAAGTGGACTTAAAACATAGGTAAGTGGTGGCCTTAGTGAACTGAAGATGCAGTACTTTACTCATTGAAATGACAAGTGCACAGATTAATAACTAATGTATTATTAATGCATATTTATTTCCTCTGCTGTATTCAGTTTTATAGCAGGATGCATAATTAATGTACTATTTTAATCATGCTATAATAACAAAAGTCTCACAAAAGCAATACACAACTGGTTTTGTGCAGTTACTGATGTCGAGTGGGAAGCATTTTCATGTCAACTATAAATAAATAATTAGAAAGATAAACAAAATGCATGTCACTAGGCATTATTAAGGCAAAAGGTCTTTCTATAGTTTTGTTAAATACCAACAAGAGACACTATGAGGTTTTGTTTCTGTTGTTTGCTATTAAACACGCCACTTGAAAGAGAATGGATTGGAAAAACTCAGCCACTGAATTACTGCCCTGGCCTTCTTATAAGGTTTGATGTGCCTCAGTAGTTTATTTCTCATAAACTGTTCACCCAGCAATGGGGAATGCAAACTGACAAGAAAAATGGTTGGCAGAGGGGAAAAAAAAAAAAAAAAAAAAAAAAAAAAAAGAGGGGAAGGGGTGGTGGACAAAAGCATTGATTTCTCTAACTGGAGAATTCAAGTCTACGTACTCCAACAACAAAATGCATGGGTAAACAAGAAAAAGCACCAGCCCCAGGACTGGCAGTCCACTGTGACTCATGGTAAAGCAAATGCAAGCTTTTGGCATTTTCTATGATGTGCTTCTGCTCTTGTAACAGGACACCTCTGTAAAGATCTGCACTGAAGTTTAGTTATGTATCCCCAAACTGAAATGCTGCACTGGTTTCAACTGCTATTCCCCATTGTCTACTGACGCTATTTCATTAAATATTTTATTTATAAATAATGACCAGATTATATAAATGCATCCACTTAGCATCAACTGTATCATTACTACATGATAAGAAATCTCTCTAGTAACAACAATAGACTGGAATTTTTTAATCTTCTTAATTGTATAGGTAAATATTAAAAAAAAAAAAAATCAATAGCATTCTAATACATTAAAGTGACATCAGCAAGGTCCTTTAAAATCCCAAACCAGCAATAACCAGGAGATCTTTTGTCCTTCCCAAAAGCAGTAACTCCAAAAAATAGAAAATAGTCTGCTTGCTATGTGAGACACTGATATCTCTGTTTCTTATTGTATTCTGTTTTCATTATGGTTGTTTGGACATTTACTTAAGTGCATGACACAGCATAACACAAAAATGAGTGTTGATTCCAGTGGACTGCTATAGAAACGTTCATGTCCATGGCGCAACCTCAGCAGCAGTGAAAAGGCTGCAGAGTTCCTATATTAAGGAGCAACAAGAAACTTCTGCTCATTATAGATTATAATGTGGGCAGTTCATCTGCCACTTGTATGTATTACTTTACATAGAGATTGTGATTCTGGTTAAGATCTATAAAATTACAACCAAGTAGCCAAGCTGAATCCCTCCAAAGTCAGTAAAGCCTGAAAAGACACCACAGAAATAAAGAAGAGAGACTGTTATAGGAAGAAGCATGAACAAGATAAATCCCAGCTTTGGCATAGCACAGGTTCATGCATTTCTTTGCAATCAGCTGTGCCAAACACGCAAACATCTGTCTTTTTCACTTCAACCATAAATTGCCAGGTTTGAACATTCAGTTTCAGTGGCCAGGTATGTAATGTCTTTTACTATTATCTTGGTCTTTTTTTTTTCTGTTCTCCATGATTTTCCACTGTGTCCATCATTCACGAACTTTTAAATTCCCCTCAAGCCTTTAATCTCTACATGCAAACTATTCATGTTTTTGTTCATTTTCTACAAGAATTTTTCTTGGGTTACTTGCATGGAATGGGATAAGAAGCATATAAAATTTAAAAAGAAAGCTTCCAAAGATATACTTTTGAGAAAAAGTAGTATCACTTGGGACTGCCTGCATTTGGGATGGTTAAAAGGATCAACTAAAAGTATAAGTTAATGGAGAGAAATTAAAACACATTAAGTTATATGTAGATGCTCTCATTCTGAATTAAAATACTTATTTTTTGTAGTTTAATCCTCCCTTAAGCACTCCACTTTTCAATAAGTTTCCATATAGGGGCTTAATGGTCCTTAATTTTGCTGCATAACTTCATACTTTTAGTTGTTCTCCCACACAGAATTGCCATAAGGTATCTAACTACCACATTTGCTTGGTGACTGCAGTTAGGAACATAGAAAGCATGTCTAAGTGCTGCCATTTATAACAGCATTAATTTGAACCTCAAAACTAATAACACAGAAATATTAATGCAAAATTATGGACACTTCAAAGCTTCTTTCCAAACCTGCATAACTTTTTAGAACAGTTATCTTTAATAAATGATCTCAAAACGTTTTGGAAAATATGAAAATACTGTTGTTTAGATTCTTATGAGGAAAGCAACAAAATTCTGAGTGAAACCTATAAAGGAGCTTCACATCATTCAGATCCTCCAAGTTGGTCACATCCTGAGCAAATGCTCCAAATGAAAGACACACCACTCTATATTATAAATGCCTTTTGAATGAAACTGGCTGTGGTCACAATTACTTGCAGCTAAACTCACTACTGCTTCTGGATTCAGTGCCTTTGCAGAGCACCAATCCAGACAAGCTACCCATGGGATTTCAGCACAAGGATGCTTACTCTGTAAATCTAAACAGGATAAAGTGCAAGGTGGACTGCTCTTCCAAGATAGAAATGCTTCCAAAAAGACCCTGACAAAATCCCTTAGGCTCATTTGGAAATTTGAGAAATGGGAAGCTACACCACCAAATGTCTAATTAAGATGAAAACCATGAAATATGTTAACAAGTATGAGTAAAATGACTGCTAAACTGTTGAGAAGTTGATGATGGTATAGCAATGTTTTCCAGGCTTACTGAAACCCAGTCCAGATTGAAAGAACAGTGCATTCTGGCATAATTAGATCTCTCTCAGACTGTCTTTCAGGGAAAAGAAATAAGGTGTTCAGTTCCACAACTCAATGACAAGAACTATGGGATATAATTGGCACTGTCACCAGCGATTTCAGACCCATGAGCTTACTGATTTGGGAATTGTGAGGCAGAGATTAGATAGGAGAAAATATAGTCTAAGAAGAAAAAATTAAAAAAAAAAAAAGGAATAAAAAAAGAAAAAGGAATGGGAACAAATGCATTTAAAGAAATGTGGGTTTGTTTTGGCAGGGGTGAGGACTTGAGACTATGGAAGAAAAGAAAAAATATATTGCCTTAGTTATGCAGAGGGCAGCAAAAAGAAGAAAGATTAGAGTAAGGTTATGGTCCCAGTAGGCAGGAGGGATAGTGAAGTTGTAAATGGAGACAGAAGGGAGGCAGAGGAGAGGGTCTGAGGGGAGAGATAAGAAATGGTTTATGTTACAACAAATATAAATGTCATGCACTTCTCTTCCCCCCCTTTCAGCTTAACAAGTGTTCTGAACTACAAGAAACATGGATGGTATCAGGAAGGTAAGGTCTTCCCAAGGGACTACTGACATAGCACGATTATTTCTTTTACCTCCCCAGCACTGACAAGTGCACTTCTATAAACAATGTTCTGCTCATAAATCATCTAATTTACACTTTAATAATTCAGATGTTTCAGCAGATATTTGCCCAAGAAATATTTACTGTAGATGCTGAACAAAAAAACAAAAAACACAAAACCCCATAAAAAGAAAATCAAGGAAAGAAGAATTTTCAACTCCAAAGTTATGAATGGGAAGTAAACAGACACATCACTTCCGATGTACTGCATGAATGGACTGCATAAGAATGATACAAATATCTACCTATACAGACAATAAACATTTTCATATTTGCTGAACATTTTGCGACAATGTTCAAGTGAATGCAAAAGCAGTTTAATCTGTCCTTTTCCTCTTCCTATTTCACTCTGGGCTCAGTTCACATTCCTCCTGACCTGCAGGTACCAGAGTTCATCGACTGCACAGAAAGTATATTTAGCTTGCTCAGCCACAAGAAAAGTACGGTTTGTCTTCTGTGGACCTGGCAAGCAGCAATAGCTCACAGAGTGAGACAGAGCAAAGGATGGGGACTTGAACCTGGGGGTGAGGGAGAAGGTACTGCAACTTGGATTTTGCTGGGACCCACAGTAGAGAGGACTTTTTTCCTATAAGTGTCAAATGTGCATTTGCAGTTCTGCACTTGCACAGTTTAACCCTCCTTTCCCCATCATAATCAGTTACTCCAGAGTTGATCAGTATGTACAAAGAAGTACATTTGAGCACCATTAATAGAGTTCATTATGGTTGTGCTTCAAATAAAGGTGAAAGGTGGAAAATATAAAGGTAGCTCTCAATTCTAAAAACTGTTCTGCTGCTTTCCTTTTATTACTATTTCACAGTTTCTTTTTCTGTTCTCTTCTTTCAAATTCCAATAGCACAGTTAGTATGTAACGTAGTGTTGCTGAAATGAACATTTCTGTGATGCTTCTTGTTATAGCGATAGTTTTCTCTCCACTGATGTTTTCTACTAAGCAAGCAGAGAGAAACAAACCCAGTTTTTAAGCCATGAAAAAAATCAATCAAGAAAACAATAACACTTCTGATGTTTTGAAAATGAACTCACCTATATCTGGAATTATAGTGTACTTACAGTATACACACAACCATCAATCAGCCTCTCTCTTAACTTTTAATAACTTTCCCCAGCCCTTACAGCTTTTTTACCTTAGAATGATTCTGTTAACATCCTTAATGTACAGGGAAATTTATCAAGGTGAGATCATACACAAGCATCATTCATTATGTAGCTTTAAGTAAGGGGATATCCTTTACCACTCAAAATATTTTGTCTTCAAATAATGCTGGTTCTTAAGTGTCTTGTAAAAAAAATGCAATCCACTACAACTGAAGGGGAAGTACTGAATTAATACAACATCTTGTAAAACTGGCAGAGAAAAACTGGGACAGGAGAAAGTTACCTTGAATACTCTAATGACTGTCATAATTTTCAATGCAAGTCTCTCCTGGCCATAAGAGACTTCATTTTTAAATACTAAGAAGCTCACTCATGGGAGAGACCTCTTCATTTCGACCATGCCTCCACGTTCCTCCAAGATTCCATGTTCATTCAAGCAAAGCAGAGCTACAGCAGAAATGGGACTTAGTTTCCTTTAGGAATCTGTCTGCTCCTATGTCTGTTTAAAGCCATCTGTCACTCATAAACTTACATGGTAATACTCTATTTTTTTGAAAAAAATGCCATCCTTTTAAAAAACACACAAAGGATCTTATGAATACTTTGTTGATCATTCAGGATTATTACAGGCATCTATCCAAACAGAAATTTCAGAATAAAGAAACTATCATGTTCTAAATAAATGACAAATATTTATAATTACCAGCCAAGTTCCAACCTCCTACTGCCCACAGAAGATGATTCTATCCAATATATGCCTATTGGGTCACGAGCACCTCAACAAGAGTTAGCCTAAAAGTTCAAGACTAGACTTTTCCCACAGTTAATGGAAGCAGATACCAAGACATTACAATTCTGCAATCCTAAATTCCTACCCCATAACAGTGTATATGTCTGCATCCTGCCTTGTCCTAAAAGATCACTTCAAAATTCAAAGAGATTTAATACCCTTGCAAGACTTCAGACTACCTCCTAAATTCAGTTATTGTCTGCACCTCTGCTGACGTCTGAGAAAGGGTCAGACAGACAGATTTCTCCCAGAGACGTTGTCACCAAAGCATGCAACAAAATTATTCTGTATTTAGTTCTTAAAGTTGATTATTTAAACTATGTTAAATCTCTGGTAGTCATAATTCATTCGGAAGGGAGTTAAGTTAAACCAAATCAAGGCAATTTTTATTCTGAATGAACATCTATATAAGGACTTAATTAGGTTCAAATAATCCACTTTACATTCATTTTTACAGATTAATTCTCCTGAACATTACCATGTAAATAAGCTTCCACTGAACTAAATGTAATTTCAGTAAATTATTACCAAAATTTGATTCAGTTTCAAATAGGGACTGTGTTTTGGTACGCAATTTCTTGTTAAACTTTGACGTTTAGGAAATATCACACAGAAAACATGGCACTAATCCATTAAAACGTCACTAGTAAACTGGCTGGCTTTTTTTTTTTTTAACTGAAGTGATACTGTTTTTAAAGGATTAGTCATATAAAATAATATTTTAGGACTATCACAACAAAAATAGGTGCGTAAGTTTTTGCAGCCGATATATTTTTTTTTCCTTTTTGTGCTATAAAATGCTATCTAGACCACAAATGGGGAGCATTATCAGATAGCCCTACATAGTCAAGACCTTATTCCAGCTCACCCTTACCTTGTTAAAGTAGCAAAAAGCCAGACCCAAAAGAAAAACAAAGTTAAACTTGACTATTCTTGAGTAGAGGCATTTTGAATATAAAGCTTTAATTTAAATTAATTTAATTTAAAACTTACTATTTGGAAAAAATCCATCAATATATACTATATATATATATTTTTTAAAAATCCGCAGTTAACTTTGTTAGAAATAAGCAAGGATACTGTATCCTATTGAGAGAAAAGGAAAAAAAAAAATAGTGAGACTGAAAGGTTCCTCATGCATTTAAGAATTCTTTCTTTGTTTTCATGGGAGCATGATAACCTCACTCATAGAAGCAGAAGAGGGTAATAAATGTGGCCTCAATGTCCAGTTATATCATAACTTTCCAAGTTTAATTCGAGGCAATTCATGTACCTCACTTTCCCAACATGCAGACTGTGGCTAACTATGGAATTCCTTTACAAAGTACTCTCAGATTTTGGCTGAAAAGCATTTAAGGAAAAGAGAACATTGTATTATTATTTTATTAATAAGGATGAAACACTGAGAGTGATGTAACCAACAGATACATGCTTAAAATTCAGCACAAGAAAAATCATGCACAATGACAAAAGTGCAAACATTAAAATCAAAGCCTAAAATCATAAACCCTCTTACCTGTCTTAAAAGCAATGACCCTGATACTTCTTCTAGATTTCAACAAAATGCATTACAGAAAAGCTTAAAGGGGAAAGGGACTAGAGGTTTAAGGAAATTATGTTCCTCTCACATGAATGGATGATAAATATATTAATACTAGAGCATTCACCTCCAACTGACTGCTTGGAAACTGATGAAACATTATAAACAAAAAGGTCATTGCAGCCAAAAAATTAGGTGGATTCCCAAGATGGAGTAACTAAACACAAAAAACCCTCAGTAGTGAAATAAAGAGCTGTAACATAAAATTTCTCTCAAAATAATTGTCTTTGTTGCTGAGCTGGCTTTATTCAAGCCAAACTACAGGCAGAATTATGTGTATGGGGCAAAGGCTAGGACACTAAATGACATCAGTGTCTGTGAAGAGAGAGTTCAGCACTTTCCATCCTTCACCACCCCAAAACAACTATCAGACAAGGAAAAATAAAAATTAATCTCAACTCCAGAATATGAACTTAAATTAGGCAGATAGCAGTAGTATAATGTGTATTATCACAGGTTTAGTGCTATGAGCACCTTCAGGGATTTCTCATGTCAAAGGCATAAGAGGATCTTGGGTATATTTTTACCCAACGGAGCAGAGGTCTCCTTGGCTTACAATAATGGATTTTTGGAACTGCTTCCTTAAAGCTGCTAAAAAAATGCTTTCCACATTACTTTATTCTACATTATTTTTAAGAGACACTAACATTAATATTCACATTAATACTGTGAAACACAAATTTCTCTGGGAAGAATGCAAGGCTATCATCCCCATGGTCCCTAGTCCATCTGCATCCATCATTATTTTTTGCATTACTTGATGATTGAGGACTTTGAGGGCAGGGGATGCAGGCAGGAAAGTGGGAGTAAATACACAATTATGGTTTCATTCCAAATTCATAGTAAAATAAATTTCCCTCTTCTCCTGGCCCACATCCACAGGTCTTCTCTAGAGCAGAGGTGTGATTTCGCCTGGTTTGCCCTCTGTCTGACCTACACAAACAGTTTATGTCTGAAGCTCAGTAAGGAACAAGCTTTAGCAGCATTGCAATTACTGACATACCCCCATAATATTTCTGCATTAAAAACATACTCTGCCATTTTCTCCTCCAGTATTTCAAAATAGTCTATTCCTCTAAGTGTACGTGCCACAATCCTTTGTCTGATCTATGACCTCTGCAAATTTAAAAAAATATGCCACTTTTATCCTTTTTTGGTGTCACTCAAGTGAAATATTTCTCCTTTAAAAAAAAAAAAAACCAAAACACATTTTTTTCCTCCTAAGCAGGTTTCTCTAAAGTTAACTGACACAACCTATAGCTCGTCACACAAAGTAGAGGGAAAAGCATGAAGGGACCTGTGGTGAAAACAACAGGTCTGTGTGGAGCACAATATACGAGGCTGACACTGGAAACTGGATAACATTCATGTTTGTCAGTTGCAAACAGAGAAAGAGAGACAAGCGTAAGGATGATAACTTAAAACACACCTAAACCTTTAATTTACCTTCTTCTAAGAACAGAAGTTAAAAGTAAGTTTGACACCTTGTTCTATTGCCTGTTCTCACTCTCAGGCAATAAATGAACCAATGAAATATAATGATGGGTCAGTCTGAGCTGTGACACTGCATCCTGCCAATTATATACCTCAGACATACTCTTATGGGGAATTTAAAATTACTAATGCATTTTTAAAAAATACATCAAACAATATTTTAAAGTGGGTTTTGTTAATCTCACACATTTTTGCTTTATCTGATTATCTGTATATCATGAAGTAATTATTTTCTTTCTAAAAAAATATCTGTATGAAAAAGTCTAAATTAAAATATCTTGCATTCTCACAGCTACTCTTATACCATGTTCATAGCGGGTTTTTTTCTCACTTAATAACTGCTTTCCTTTGTTCACAGGTCCTGCTGGAAAGTAAATAAACCGTATAACACTTATAAAGTTTTGACTGTGAATATCTCACTCACTTTGTAGGAGATAAAATAAATAAATAAATAAGTCACTGAAGAACCTCTTGAAAGTAAACCCCATGTGATTTCTGTGCTAAGGAGATGAACTTGACTCTTTGATATCGATTTAATGACAATTAATACAGACAGTCTTTCCTTTAAAATTTTCAATTGTGTAGTGCTATGAAAATTTAGACTTATATGTCTTTGAACTACCTACACAACAATTACTATGAATTTTAATGTAATACAGTAATGAACCACAATTCTTTCATGTTAAGACTTTTGCATAGCGTGGTGTATAAACGCCCTGAATTAAACTACAAAACACACACAGGAATTAAGCATTATTATTCCTGGCATACAAATAAGGGAACAGGCACTGCAAAATTGGCTTGCAGAGTTTAATATGCAGGTTTCATTCCAGAAAGGTGTTATGGCAAGTAGTGGGATTTAAACATGTGCTTAAAATTTAACATGCCCTAAACACCTTCCTGGGTGAGTCCTAGGTGTGTGTCAGTGACAAAGCTCTAACACAAAATTTTGGCTGTCAGCCTTGAGCTCCCAGGCATTTGTGCAATGAAGGTAAAGCACTGGCTTAGTGTCTGCGTATGGTAAGCACAGGTATTGTTCAGGAGACAGTAAAAAGCATGAAAGGATAAAGTCTGGCTTATAAAAGTAAGCACCGTAGCTTCTCCTTGGTTTTGAAAAACAGTAAGTCAGATTTCATCCAAAATCATGATCTCTCCCTCTGTTCTACATTTGTCTCCCTATTCTTCCCCTTGCCTTTTATTCTCTTTAAAAGCTGCTAACATCAGCTGCTTCTTTGTGGATTTTTCTTTTTGCTTCATTGCCTACAAATTGCTCTAAGCTCTTCATTCCCTATGAACCTGTTCAGCTGGAGGAGAGCAGCTGTACAGATGGCTGTTCCTAGTACACCTCTGGAAAATGTATAGCAAAATGTTAACAAGACATATACCAAAGTTTTTGTCTTCTGAAAATCTGAGTGGGGATACATATTTGCATATGTTTAAACCTGCAAGCAACTAAGCAAACATATATTGGGAAAGATAAATAACCATTAAAATACTTGGTACATTTCTCCAGAGAGCACAAAGTCTAAAATTTGAAGTCTCTGATTTACATCCCCCAGGGTGATGAAGGATGTCTAACCATGTCAACTGGAGTGGAAAAATGCTGCATGTCAGCACAAGAAGGCCTGATTGCTATAAACCAAATGTCTCTTCAGTTCCTTGCTGCCTTAACCCTCTCCCCTACACAAGAAAAATGTCCACTCAACTGACTCTCATTCTTCAAGTTTTTAGGCTCCAGAGATAATGAGTTCTAGTATACATTTTACCTCAAAAGATCTACTTCCAGAAAAAGCATGGTTGTTTTGTTTTTCTGGTTTTGTTGAAGCAATCAAAAATACTAAGATGAGAATCTTGATTACAAGTGTCTAAATAAAAGACAAACTTCTGCAGAGTATGAGAGAGAATATGTAAAGAGGAATAGTTTTGAGTTTTGTTTGAAACTCTCCAAAAGGAGGTTTCTACCTGAAGATAATAGACCCTGAGTTTCCAATCAAAATCTCAAAGGAGGAGATGGAAAATTTGCTACTGACCTCTAAGTGCTGTGTCTAAAGAATGGGATTCCTTTTCCTCAGACACAGACCTGCTACTTCAAACACATAACATGCACAAGATAAATCATAATTTCTAATGGTGATGTTATTGCTGTGCTTTATGGGTCTACATGAAAATGCTGGATAAAACAAACTATAATAAAGACGTAACCCCAATGACTGTAGTGGCAACCTTAGTTTGCTTTAGCGGAAGTGGTTTCACATTTGCCAGATATTTAAGTATCTTCTTATATACTTCCTTAATGGAAGTTTTAATTAGAACAATGGAAGCTTAAGTTAAAACAATATTGTGATGGCCTTAGAAGATTTGGCAGCAAGGAAAACATCTTGGTTTTGTTCGTTTTTTTTAACAACTTTGTCTTGGAGAAGCAAACCTGAGAGTAGCTACAATGAAAAATCCAAAACATAAAAATTATTCAATTCTGATCCTTCAGCACTATCATAATACAGTTTTTCAAGCCCTTTTCTTCCCTTTCTTCTTGTTTTCCATTTGTTCTCCAGTTTTGAAGCAATGCTCCCCCACTGGCCTCTCCAAGCTGTCAAGGACAAGGGGAAGGAAGCAGAGGCATTTACGCCTCCTTCCCCATACTAACTGTTTGCCCTTCACGCTGACATCAAAACATCTCAAACAGAACACTTCTGAGACAAGGATGGGACCCAAGTTAGCCTGGAGGCTCTGAAGGAGGTAACGCATTATTTATTCTATGACTAGAAACTAGAATATTTGGAGGTCCCAGTACACCTGGCAGATCCTACTGCTACAGACTTCACCCTGGCCAAAGTGTTCTTTGGTCTTGGGAGCTCTGAAGAACTCCACAAAGCCCTGCTTACTCTTGTCAGAAATGTTTAATGATGTAAGGATACTTGAAGAATCATAAAAGTCTCAAAGATCATTGCAAGATTTTGATATAGTCCATCAGTACTGGATAAAATGGCATTTCTAAAGTTGATGTCATCCAGCACTCACACTGTAGATAATAGGAGATTACACTACAATCTGAAAATCAAATAAAAGCCAAGGGCAAACCTCTGATAAAACACAAAATAATAACTATGGGATGGCTCATTAACCTCCAAAGTTCCTAAGAGGTTGGAGATCTCTGAAATGTGTGTCCTTCTGCAGTGCCTGCAAGCCCAATATGAGATTTAATGAGTCCTCTGTATCAACAAAGAAAGAAATGTTCTCTCATTTAGGATTTGTCTAGCTGTCTTTTTACTGCTCTAAAAATACAGTTATGCCAGAGACTTAACTGCAACTTTGCAGAACAGTCTCCTCTTTCAGTAAAATTAATAAGGCCACCAACTTTTTAACAGTTAAAAATGATTTTATGAAGTAGGTATAAAAACTTACATATTAAATTTATTCTAGGATTCATTTTTATCACTATTTTCTGCAAGAAAAACAAAATCAATAAGAGAAAGGATTTTTTAATGTGATCAGCAGATCTTAACACTTCAAAGGACTGAGGTTTACTTCACTGAATTCTAGCTCATGACAAGAAAATCTTCTTAAGATGATGATTTATGCACTGTTAATTCCAGCCATAGCACGTTCAATATCTACTGTAATAGTAATTGTACATACAGCTTGATATATTTATTTCTCAGAATTTTGTTGGATAGTTACAATATCAAAATGAGACCAAAAAAATGCAAAAGACTATAAAAGCAAAGAAAACAATCTGTTACATTAAAAAAAAATATTGAAAAGTAACTGCTGTGGGAATGGGTGTTAGAAGAACACCCTGTGAGTGTAGGTGGAGAAGGATTGCAATCATTTCAGCCCTTCTCAAAAATACTGAAAAAATATTGTGGTCCCAATACTATGGCCTAGATGGGTTACTCCTAATTTCCAGACTCAAGGTAAACCCCTGCGCTGCCTTTTTCTAAGCATGGCCAAAAAGAACCACAGAACTGGTGGGATTTATTTCATTTTCTTTGCAAAAATCTGGCCATAACAAGTGTGGTCAACATCACATTATCAAGAACAAACTACTGCACAAAACATAATGGGAGCTCTGGGTTGTAGTTTTTCACAGGATTTTTAGTCTTCAACAATTTCCTCTTTAAAACTGAAAAATTCAAAATTAGAGGTTACTTGATGCATCCGTGCATATAAAACTATTATTATTACTAATATCTAGAGCTTAAGGTTGATAAACAGAGAGAGAGGAAAATGTAATTTTATAATGGAGGAAAATAGTTTATTGAAATTAATGTGTTTGAGTCAGAGAACACTGTTTACACATGTACTGTAGTACATACTGGATAGTTACTTGTCCCTTTAAAAAATCTTAGGTTTTAAGTTAATTGCCAACTAACTTTTGCATCAAGTTCTACTGCAAGATTTAGGCTGACTCAAAAGCAAAGATTTCTTTTCTGCACCAGGTTTCAGCATTAGCTAAATTTTACCTATTTACACAAACCTGCAATTTAATCATCAGATAAATGCAGAAGAGTTTCACTACTAATGACACACAGCCTAATAAAGACACACGTAAGATTTAAGAAGAATGGAGGACATGCAAAAAGTTTTCTTCTGCTACACTGCCCTCAAATAAACATGAAATCTGTGACCTTAATTAGGTAGGTAATTTTCAGTTATCCTAAGCCTGATAGGACTCTTGCCTCCACTCACTGCTAAGATTCAGTGGAAAGATTATACATTGTCTGGAAGATGGTAAAATAATGTGGTAAATATGGCATCAATGGAAGGCTTAATACAGTATATTTTATGAAATACAAAGTCATAAAATAAAACAGTTATTAGTTGCTTGGGGTTTTGTTTTGGGGTTGTTTTTGCTTTGTTTGCCTGTAATTTTATGCTAGTCAAAACAGTATTTAATTAATAGAATGATGAAAGCTACAGCCTCCATACTCTAGCATATGTTGTCAGCTCTTTCAGGTTTAGCTCGGGAAGGCTGATTTCATCCTTGTGTTATGTGAGGCTGTGATAAGTTACTATCATCTACGCTCAGAATTACCTGTCTGATGATGCTAACAAACAGCATGGATTTTAGGTGCCCAAGGCTCTAACAGCATTTCACTGGTTTCACTTGCTGTGCTGCCTACAGCAAATTAGCACCTGACATACCCAACCAAGCAACAGCAAGCAGTTCATAGGATTCAGACAACAAAATTTTAAAAATAAATTTAAAACAGCCCTGTCTGCTGGCAATAACCTTATGCTATTTAGATATTGCTGACTTAAAGGTATTTTTCACATCTTGGACTACATTTACAGTCGCTCTAAAATCTTACATTTTCTATTCCTTAGAAAATACTGTAGCTACATTTTAATCTATTGAAATCTCACAAATAATTCAGATATCTTTGCCATAACATTTGGTTATCGCAGGTTTAGCAAAAATGTCTGCCAATGCTTATGGTACCCTAATAGCCTTGGCATTATTGATAATCTGTAATACAACAAATTTTTTCTTCTAAGTTGTCTGGTTACAAAACACAGAGTAATTTACAAGAGTATCTGATTTTCTGTGTTCTTTTACTGATATATCCAATAAAAGCATTGATAAATTCATCCTGAAGAAAATATATTCTAAGTTGAAAGGTTCAACTTAACTCCTAGATGTACACTTTCATGTCATTTTCTTGCTATACACACACAGCAAAGCCATATCTCTCCTCTGGTCCTTTAAGTTCCCTAATGCAGGTTTAACACATTTTCAGCACTGTAAATCTCAGCCTCCTGCAGTCAGATAGCTTCTCCTCCCTGTGACTAATAGTAAATAGTAGTAGTAGATAGTATTTACCATCACATTCAAGACTCTTGTCCCACGTAACAAAAAAGTATATGGTTGGTTGTCAACATTCCCATTCTTTGTCCCATAGGTAGCCTGCAAATTGCAAGTAAAATGGTAAAACCTTACCTCTCTTGAAGTGCTTGAGAAAATTTTAAAGACTCTGAAAATTCCCTATCTGACCACTCTTAACTGCTTTAAACAATCTTCAGCCATTTCCAGGTGTCTTGTCCCAGGGAGAACATCTGCTAAGCACCTATTTTTTTTAAGTCTGCTCCTGGTGCAATTTAAGGAATTATATTTAAAAAAAATAATTCAATTTAAGCAAGTCAAGGGGAATAAGTACAAGTTAATTCTGAATGAGGTAAGATTGCAATGTAAATGTTCTTGTCAGATTAATTTTAACATGTCCATGTTAATATCATGCTTCATGCTGCTTTCATGCCTCATGGTAGAACAGGCAAGACTGAAAATTTCTAAATGAAATAAAGTTATTCCAGATTATAAAAGGTGCCCTTTTAGTAGACTAGAGAATCAGGAACATTCACACCATCAAATCCTCTGACTGATTGATGATGCAAAAGTGATTTCCAATTGCTGAAGTGTTCACTTCCATTGTGTGTGAATAATGAGGGGCTGAATGTGTCACTCAGCAAACAAAACTGTCAAGTCTCTTCAGTTTGACTTTCCCTGGTTTAGGCTTGAATGCTTTTTTCTTTCTGGTGCCTTTTTTTTTTTTTCCCTTCAGTTTAAATAATGTGCATTTATTGGTATAAGACTTTCCAGGAATACAAGCAATTCAACTCGTGGCATGAACATGAATACAGGAAGGTCAGTGAAAAAAAAAAAAAAAATCTCTTCTGTGGAAATTTAAGCTGGCCTACTGGGAGGAAAAAGCATAATTAAAGTATATGCATCCTGCACTAATCAAACAGAATCTATTCAAAGTGACTAAGAGGAGGACAAAGTAAAGCATTGTTTTGATACCCAATAGAGGAAAAAAAGTTACTAACAGATGTGAAGGCCAAAGCATTTAATGTCCTCTTTGCATTAGTTTTAATTAAAAAGGTTAACAATGAGAAAGTGACTAGCATAACTAATTCAAAAAAACTAAAGAATGATTTCAATTAAAAAATACAGACAGAAAAGGTTATAGAGTACTTAAGTAAATTAGTTTTCAGAGCAGATGTGCCTGATGAACTTCCTCCTAGGGTATTTAGAGAATTGGTAAAGCCATCTCAGAATCATGTCGCCATCAGGAAAGCAATCTGGGAAGCACACGAGGTATCAATAAAATGGAAAAAGCAAAAACATAATATTCATCCTTCAAAAGAGTGGAAACTGAAATAACATTTTTTTTCTGACACCTATTAAGTCTTAGAAAAGCTCTGGAACAAATAAACCACATGATTTTTAAGTAGCTGTAAATATGAAAAGGACATAAGAATGGTAAAAAAACCCCCACAATTAGTTAAGAATAGTCAATCATTTAAGAACAAATCTAGCCAACAAAATTCAATGTCTCCACAAAATGGTAACAAATCTTGTGGAGAGGTGAATTACAAACAAGGTAATTTGTATTTGTACCCTTTGCTACATAGAAAATCCTCACGCAAATAAAAGAGGAAAATTTGTCTAAATGTTAATAGTATTGTGTGGGTTCAAAATTGATTAGGCAACAGTACACAAAGTGTAATCATGATTATGCTGTTGCTTAAAATTATCTTTTACATTTTTTCCCCCTCTAACAGGCTTGTTTGAAGTTTTAACGAAAAAGCCCTGAAGAGAGTGCTTATTGCACATAAAGACTACACATAAGTACTGGACCTGCCAGGGTCTTGAACAGTCAGCTGGAATGCAAATTTCTGAAGGGCGGGAGCAAATCTAGATACCACAATTGTGTAGGTAAGGTTTATCAGAGAAGGACCTAGGGATTCAATCTCAATCCAATCTGGAAATATATCAAAAGAGTTGTTCTGTTGCAAGAAATGCACCTTGAATATGTAAAACTGAAAAGTACCCGCACAATACAAAATATAAATCTTCTGCTTCACTCCAGTTTTTAGGAAAACTCCAGATAGATTATTCCTATTCTGTTTGGGGCAGCGCAAATAGAGAGAAATGAATAGGAAAAAGTCAAAAGGAAAAACTGTCATGAATCTGACCATGAAGGAAATATTTAATAACACATGATTGCTATTGTCTTTATCTCCAGCCTCCTCTTCTTTAAGTTTTAACAATCTTTTAATGTAGAAAAAGTAGATCTAAAGAGGAATGCCCTATCTGTGATAAAGAACTAGTGGAATTAAGTTGTGCCAAGATGCTGAAAAGATTTCTAACAGTTAGATTACTGCAGCACTAAAACAGATTGCTAAGCAAGCCTTGGAGTTCCTGCAGTTGGGTGTCTTTAAAATACCTAGGCCATTCCTGACAGATGTCTGTATCCTAATCCTGCTTTGGAAGGGACTGGATCATCATCCATATTATTTTCCCCCTTTTTTAACCAATTTCAAACATAAAAGAACTTTTAAAGAGAAACTCCTACCTTCTTTTACACACAGTCTACCAGAAATACTAGCTGTACATTTAAGAATTATTATAAATCAGTTCTGCAGAGTCAAGCTCTCACCTCTGTAATGCCATAGGTGGCTATCTACATCTGAAATTATAGAACTCTAGAATTCTTTGCTACTTTCTCAACCGTTACTTGATCAGACCATTTGTTTTCAGACTGCAGAATAAATCAGATTCAGACAGATTCAAATTCCACTGAAAAATTGCAAGAGTGATTTGAATACGACATTTTAAAGCTCATGAATACAGTTTGAATACACAACTCAAAAATGAGTATAGGAAATTCAGCTATAAAAGTAGAAATGTCTGCAAAAACTGATGTTATAAAAATACGTGTGCACAGAATGATGTGATAATGAGCCATACATCAGAAAAAATTATAGCAGACAACATGAATGGAAAACATATTTAAACTCAAAAGGACACCTGTGCCAGTGTTAAAAATGATTTATTACATGAATTGCAGGTCAGAGCAGACAATACTTCCCTACAAGAATAAAACAAGAAAGGGTCTCTTTCCACTCAAAATTGGACTATTACAAGCATTTCTAAATCAGTGTCTCATCTAGTGCAGTACAATTATCTCAAATTAGCATACTATAAACAGCACTATTAAGAAATTTAAAGGCTTTGACTAAATGAAGAAAAATTCAGCTACAGTCATCACACAAATCTTAATTAAGGCTGCTTTCTCTGGCATACAAAAAGAAAACAAAAACACAACCTTTGGACAAGCTGCTGCTATTCTCAGGCGAGTCAATCACATAACATGCCATAGCTTTGCTGGCAACTCTAGGTCAACAGTTATGTCAGTGAGGTCAACTACAAAATAACCTTGTGTCCGTATGTAACTTGTCCTTTCTGGCTTCACATTCTCATTGCTACTCCAGTATTACAACAGCTGCATATATAATGGATACATATTTGTGCAGGCATATAAACATGTGGTATAGCAAACCATTTCAGAAACTAACTGCAAATAAAACTTATGTTCTTTTTCATTTTTCCAATTAAGTTGGGTATTTTTTATTATAGATTACCAATGCATTCTGAATTTTTAGTTTAATTGCAAGTATCTATTTTCAGACTATTTCAACCATTTCACAAGTAGACAACAGTATGTTATTGATGTACTCCATAATTTTTATTACAGTGTCCTCCTTGACAAGAAAGGCTCAAAAAAAGTAAATTTCTATCCTGTATTTTTTTTATCTTCTTAATTTTATATATTTGAAACATTCAGAGGGGAGTGCCATGCAAATCTTACATTAAAGAAAAATTGTTGCAAGAAAAAGGATATTGCATAATAACATAGCCATATCTAAACCATAGCTTGACTACTCATTCTAAAATTAGAAATTACTACTAAAATACATAACTATAACTCTGATGAATGTGATGTCGATTTTCAACATAGGTAGGAACATATGCTGGATTCCAGGTTTATCACTGTCCCCAGATTCCCTATCCAATACACTGAGCCATAAAGAGGAAGAAATGTGCCACCAAGGGTGGAGAAAATGCTGCTGCATTTCCTGAATGGGGCAAAATGTTTCATTTTTAACCCAGGTTAAAAAAAAAAAGTTTCATGCCACATTAGTGTTTCTTGCACTCAGGATTGAAGAACCTGAAGTAGCAAAGGATTTAATGGCATCCCTAATTCTCAGAGTTGCATCAAAGCACCCACTCTAGACCATGAGGGCTGCACACTGCATATTAATTCCGTGTGGCCAGTGCAAATTCTTTTGCTGGGTCTTTTGTTAAGAGCATTTTCTTAATGACTGTAAGAGCTAAAACTTCCCTGGAAAGTTTTTATTCCTGAGAACAAAACAACTGATGAAATAATGTGACTCTATATTTGTATTATCCTATGCAGATGAAATACGGTCTTTTACCATCTAGATCAGAGAAAATGCAAAGATAAGCTCTAACCACTCAGTTTTTAATATTCTGCCACAAAACAGTGAATAACTCCTATTGAATTCTTGACCAAAATCACACAAGAAATTTAGGAGCAATTTCTTTACATTATTTCTATATATCCACAATTTCCATATATTTATCACTATAAATTGCTGTACAGAAAGATCGTGTTCAACAGGTGGCAAATCCTACCAAAGAAAATACCTGATATATAAGATACAGTGATATTCAACTCTGCTGTATACCCAAGCCTATGAAATTCAACATATTTTGTTCTGCTCTGACCTACACCAATACAATGCTATGCTGAGTTCTTCCTAGTCAAATACCTGATAAATGGATCAGTTACAAGAAGCAATTGACTATAAAGCAAGCTTCTGAACATATCTTCATTGCATTTGTCACTGAAATAAATGAATAAATCTTTCAAATCACTACTGTGGTGCACTCCCAAAAACCCTCACCATGAAATCTGAAGTGCAGTACTCTGAGCCATAGGTTGTTTCTTTGACAAAACCCAAGCATGTTAGTTGTCTTGATTTGTCTTTCATCCTCAGTAATTACTTTTGCTCCATATGGTCACAAGTTAAGTGCCTTCTACTTGCATGCAAAAAAAGCAGCTTTTTTTTCCTGATACCAAAATTGCCCACATTTTGCATCATGCAAGGAGCTGGACTGCCAAGTCAAACATACTAGTGTGGGCTTGGCAACACTATGGCAATTTTTGATAAAATTTTCCTTTGTCACTATTACAGATAAAAGTAGTGGAACAGACAGCATTAAAAAAAAAAAATATTTCTCAGCTTTTCACAGGATTCTTGGAATTCTCACTTCTCTGTGTCCTGCTTTAGAGTAACAGGTGCTAATCATTCAGAAAATTAGATCCATGCAAGACCAATTCAGTCACTTGCCTGTGGAGGTGGTAGGTGCAAAGGCAAGACCAAAAAAGAACAGGAATATTAAGCCATTTGATAATAAAACAGTTTCACATCATGCTTATGCTACTTTAAGCTTGCCTTGCTGCAAAGACCAATTTATCTGTTTCTTGCTTTACTTGATGTCACAAGAAATGGAGCTAAAATAGTGAGAACAAGAGAATTTGGGAAAAAATCCTGGTGTATACAATAACCAATGCAAAGCCATTTTATGCTTGCTGTAGTGTTTTATAAACATAGAAGGGAAGCTGCCACTTTTGGACCTGTCAGTGGAAAAGAATTTTTTTTAAAAAAAAGCATGCTACAAGTCTCACAACACCATTTTCTGAACACTTAAAACTCTGGTCACCATAATTTCAGCTAATTCCTAGAGCAAATAAATTTCACCCAATCATTTACTGCCAGTTTGGAATACAGACAGGCTGTCCCAAAGGTTAATTTAATTTTAGGCAATTTAACTCACTTTCTAAAACCCACACAAATTTCAACAAGGATTTCTGGAAACAAATCACTAAAGCATCAAGCTGCTTTGTAATCATGCCCAGCACTTAGGTAGAAAGCCCATTCAGGAATATGCCAATGGCTAGCTATTAAAATAGAATTAAACTAATAAACCTGGAAAACTGTTCATACCAGCTTTACTTTAAAATAAAAACAAAGGTAGCACAGGTTTGTTTTGTTTTTTTTTAATTTGAATTCAAAGCTTAGATATAAACCCTTTAGATATAAACTTGTGAGAGCAACAACAAAATGCTGTGAGATTGAGCCAAAGAAGGCAGATAGCAATTTAAAATAGCTTGAACATGTGCCTTCATAAGCAGAAAGGGGTTAAACAGTGAAATATTGAAGAATGAAATTAATCTCTATTTTCTTTGCAATATATCAAACTAAGGAGTAAAAATAATATGCTAAGGTTATGTACTTCAGCAATTATGCCATAATTAAACAACATCCATTTCATACTCACCCTGTAGTTCAGTTTACAGATCACCACATTAGTAGGTATTATACCAACTTTCCTTTGAGTTAACTTGAGCACAGTTTTCACCCTGCAATGCAGATACTGCCTCTAACTATTATCTTCTATTAGCAGTTTTGCTCTCCCCCATCCAAGTGTGCAGCTCTGTCAAACACACACACACACACACTAAAGGAACTTCTTAAGTTTTGGAAAAAATGAAAGGATCAGACTGCTACTCTGGAGTTTTGAGACCCTCAGAGCAAATTCCTGACTGAAAAGGCAAGCAGAACATACTCTGAGTGCTGCAACAGAGTATCATGAAGAAAAAAAAACTCTTTTTTTTCCAGTCTTCATCTTATAAAACTATATTATCCAATTACAACTCTCAGAAAAAGATAAATTACCTAAAATGAGACATCTGCCAGCATTTACCAGGTCTCTTAAAAATCATCATAGGTTTCTCCTAAACAAAGGGTGAAACTGGAGCTGCTATATTCTAAACTTAGTGTTAATGGTTTTCATCTTTTCCACTGTAGGGCTAAAATGAATATTTTATGGAGAATCAGTGTAGGAAACTCTTTGGGGAAAGTAGTCTAAGAGATTCTTAGAAATCAATGTTTCCTTATGCATATTTATTTTTCCTCACAATGCTCTCAAAAATAGCAGATTTTTTTTTTTTGTTGTTTTAAATCAAATCTTCACTTCTTCCCTTAAATAAAAGGCCAAAGCAAGAACAGATTGTGAAGCCATTATATTCATGAAGAGAAAAAGAGAGGTTAATTCAAAATTCTATGGTCTGTTGAACCCAATATCCACACGTTCCCCAAAGCAACAACAAACGCACCACGGAAACTCAATCAAGGCATCAAACCCACTCCAGCAAATGTGTTGTGCCAACCCATTATTAATGTTGCCTCTCAGGGAAATTCCGTATCAGCATGAACTTGCTGAAAATATTTTTCACAAATTCGCATTATACGATTTCCTTGACATTAAATGCCATAGATGGCAAATTAGCAGAGGCCTCGGAGACACAAGACATTCAAGGATGTGTCCTGTTCACAGAACCAAACTGATGAGCAAGTTGCACAAGTACACTCAGAGAGGGTTTAATACAATGACATTAGCTTTCAGCGAATTTGACAGGTTATAGATAAGAAAGCTGTCCTTGTGAAGAAAGTGTCTATGGACTCATTCTCCTGCATTCCTGCCCATGCCAATCACAGGAACAGGAGTGAAATATCAGTGAACCAACATAGCTGAATCAAGCCATTCAGCACAAGCGTATGGAGCTTAATTGTGTTCCCTCACATCTTTTCCTACTGCCAAATAAAAACACCATTGTTCTTGCTGAAGAATTCCCTTTCATGTCTCAAGGATCTCGGCCAATTTAGTTGTGAGAGTCACCCTGCACACCCAAGTGGAAGCAAGGGGATCTCACATCTTCAAATTCATCCTCTCACCCTCTTTATGGAATTAAAATTTGAATGCAGCAAGCACTGCTGAACACACTGAGAAAGTTCATTCAGCAGGTGCTTACACAAAAAAAAACAAAAACAAACACGTCATGTTACAATTTGTATGCAAGCTACATGCATGCCATCTAAAAATGCATGCTAACTGCAACTCAGCCTCACAATTTGAGAGCACCAATCTTATCTGAGGTGATAATACAAACATCCACTTTCATAGTTAAACAGCTGCAATAGGTGGGAGAAAGAAGAAGGGAAATACTTTCCATAATGTGACCTAATTAAAACTCTACATAATAAAGGAAATTGATGGCACAGACGTACAGATACTAAACACATTTTTTAAAGATTCTAAACCACATTGGGATGTGAGTATTCATTAGCAGGCTCTGTGAGATGAGAGAACATAAGAAGAAATTTCACAAGAATCTTCTGTAATGCCACTGACTGAATCATTCTGAAATTCCATATTATTTTTTAGAAAATACGTCACTTAATAAAACATTAACAATGATACAGCACATATGAAGCTTTTTAAAGGCATTATTAGCTATCACTTATAAATCAGTTAAAGACAGTTTAAAGTCTGATAAGCATTATTTAGTTATCAAACTCAAGGTTTATAATGGTAGTTACTTTGTAGTTTTAAGACCACTTATTGAAATAAAACAGGACACGTAAAAGCATTTTCACTGAGGTGAAGGGAAAAAGGGACTTGGATGAAGTATTAAAGAGCATGTTGAAGTATTAAAAACTCAATAAGGATAACTCATTCAGTAGGAGAACAAATAGAATTCTGTATTCATTTCTTTAAATGTCTGCACTGAAAAATCAGCTCTTGGCATGTGTCACGCAGCTGGGACAAAACAAGACTGTAATTTCATTTGGTGCTCCAGTTGGATTTGATTTTCCAACACCTCCTGCAATAACGACAAACTGTTGTTTTTGCAGAAGTCTGGGCAACTAACCCTACAGAAAGCTTCTGAAAACACACTGGTTGGGAATGGAGGAAACTGTGAAATGCACAAGCCAACAGTTTTATTTTGTAATAATTCTATCTTTTGGCATGACCGCCGTATGCTGGGTTTTTGTTTTTTTGGTTTTTTTATATATTTATCAGTTTTTCATTAGAAATTAGTGTTTTTCTTCTGTTTCAAAAAATCCCTTTATTAGGGCAAACATCTTTTATTACTCGCCTTTAAAGCCCATGAACCTGTCAAAGGTAACCACATATTCACAATATCGCGTTAGGCTGCTTCATATTTTATTCCAAATCCTGAAGAAGAAAGCAATATTCAGATGAAGATGGACCAGAATCAGAACTGTAAATTAAATCAAACACATTTAAAAATGAGATTTATAGCACATTTGCTTCTTCAATCTACAGCTCATTTATTTTAAATACCTCTTCCTAATGAGCAATTTTCTGGATGTCACCACAATTTATGAGAGTCAGCATCCAATTGTAGTACAAGCAACATATTTATATCAGTTTATTTGGTCAGGAAAGAGCAATATAACCTGACATATATATAGAAATCATTAATTTGTCTGTATTCTGGGACAAAAAGATTACAACTGTATATAGGAGTGTCAAGCAGCATGTAAAGTACCCTTTTTGATCACATAAATGAGATTCTTAAAATAATGAACAAATGCTGATCTAAAGTCATTCTTCCAAGGAGAGTAGTAGGATTCTATCTACTAAATATAAGCTGGATTCAGACTCATGTGAGAAGCATGGACCAAAATCCAGGTTAATCTGCATGCATCAGGCCGCCTGAGCCCACAAAGAGAAAAATCCTGTCCCTCGGTTCTTACCCCTTCTTTCCACCCAAGATACTTAACAGCCTTTATCAAATTATTTCCATGTGGTCCAGAAAGGCAGAATGAAGATAATGAGACAGTTTTGAGTTTCTGACCCTCCCCCTCTACAGACAAAAACCAGAAAAAGTGTCTCATTCTTAATACAGTTCACTTTGTTACTAGTTTTCTCATGGTGTATTATGGCTGTATCATTTATGTAGGCTCCTAGGTTTCCCCCACACTGGAGAGAAAGGATAATTAAAAGTCCTTTAATTAGAAAACTATCCTGTTAGTGGTAAGAAGAATAAAATCTTACAGACTGATGAAGAAAACTGTCATATTCATTACAATGTGAAACATATTAACAGTAGGGAAGCTCTAACTTTAAAAGAAAGGATGAAAATAGGTAAAATAGTAACTATCCTAATTTCTCAATTCAGTGGAAGTTTTGATATGCACTAAACTTGCGGTAAAAATGAGTTATGAAAATAACTGTCATAAAGGCCGTTTTTAAAACATGAATAAATCAAACAAGTTCCTATTTTTTTTCTCAAATATTAAAATCTGTAGCTTGTACAATTAATGCAGTTGAAATAGTCAGACTTTCAAAGCAACCATTTATTCTATACAATAATGTTTCATCAGGATTTTTATTGTGTTTGTTTTCATGGATCTCAATACACAATACATCCTGTGCAAGGAAAAAAATGTAATTCATTTTACCAACCACGCAAAGTCAAAAGAGAGATGGAATTTGCATGTTGCATGTTGTGAATGAAAATTGAGATTGTATGTAATAAGCATCTCTAAACCTTAATGAGTTATTGAGCTGTGTGTCTCCTAGTGTGTCAGTGATTCTTTTAATTTATTTTCTAGTTTCAACACAACTTTTCTGTAGGAAAAGAAAGCCCAAATGAAATGAAAGGGGAAAATATACAATGAAGCAAAATTAATAATACCCAAATACTATTGAAATTAAAACTGTATTTGCCCCAAGGTGAATGCATGGTAAGAATCAAACCAGGAGTGACTATAGCCCAGAAGCTGCAGTTACAATCATCCCTGGGACTTCACAGTTGCTCTCCAGAGGCACATAAGCATACAGAAGCAGGAATGATAGCTGCTGCTTAAAATACTGAACATTTTTAAACATCAAAGGAAAATAATTTTATTTTCCCTCAAGATTAAATGAAGGAACTCAAACAAAATACATATCTTGTACTTGAACATTTTTTTTTTCCAGCAACACCAATTTTAGCAAAACCATACCAGCTCATAATTGGATGGAAAACATCTAAGTAACAAATAGAAGCCAGAACAAAGGATGCATATATGAGATAGAAACACATGCACTATCACACAGATTAGGAACAAAAAAAAAAAAAAAAAAAAAAAGGGCTAGATGATTTTAAACAAAAGATGTGGACTCAATATTCCCTACAAACAAAGGGCAGGGTTGGTGAAATCACAATGAGGTTCCCTCTTCCACAAGTGGTGAGAGACTGAAATGGTTAATGGCTTAAACATTGTTAAGATCATCGGAGGACTTGTGCCTGCTGTAGCAAACTGTGCAAAGACACATCTGCTCAGCTGCAACCACGAAAGATCACCCCTCCCCAAATACACCTACAAACTGGAATTCAGACTGCAATAGGAATTTAGAGAAGTCTAAGGAGAAGTTAATAAGGCTCAGAAGAATATATCCATGAGTGGGAGAGACTGGAATGTTGGTGGCTCAAACAATCAAGGACAAGCTGCCCATGTGCAAAGTAATCTTCTAGGTGTAGTGGGAGAGCACGGCCAACACCTCAGGCTACAGCTGGTGTTGAATCAGACAAGGACAGAGGCAAACCCTGCAGGCAAATACTGTCTCTTTGTCATTACTCAAGTGACCTAGCTGTGATAACTCCCTTTTGGAGAAGTACTGGGGCATACACACAGCCTGGAAGTATCCAACCCTGCTGAGGGGCCAAGATGGGCCACGACTCACTCAACTCTGCTGACTTAACATTGCAACTGCAACACTTTAAAAGATGTCAAAAACTCCTGTAATGTCCCATGATCCAGTATTACATCATTCAGTGTAGTGCTCCAGGCCCCAGGGAAGGTTCCAAGGCCCTTCCCTCTAGACTATGCATAATATAAACCCAAGGGACTTCCTGTTTGGGGGGCTTTAGTCCCACACCCTGCCCCACCCCAGATGGATCAAGTCTTCAACCACCACTTTGACCACTAGATGTCAAACTTCAACAATCAACAATCAAGTCTAGCCACCGAGATCCACAGGTGGTGATATCTAACCTCATCCTTTCTTTCTTTTCCTTACACATTTTCTTGAGTGTTACTGTCATACTTTTACATTGCTAAGTTACTATAGATAATAATAACCAAAACCATCACAACCAAATCATTCTAAAATAAACCCTGTGCACACGTATAGTTTCAGTCTGCCCCACCCCAAAGGGATCTATTAACTAGAATTTGGGTTACCCTCTTCTTTAGGGGTCAGTAACTTCTGTTAAATGGCTATGGACAAGTAAATTATTTTGTGGCCCTTTAAGTTCTACTACTGCAACTCACCACTACCCATAAGAAAAGAATTAATACGCTTACAAGTTCATGTCCTCCAGATCTGCAGTGATAGCAATATTACAGAATTTCTGCTTGATCTACTTTGCCATTCAAAAAGTTTTCTTAACATCTAACCAAAAAAAAAAAAAAAAAACAAAAAAAACAAAAAACCACTTTTTTTCTATTTAAAAAACAGTATTTTTTGCTTATCTAAGTTTGCTTAATCACACTTTCAAATGACCTTTTACATAGCACAGCTGAGCTGCATCAACAGATCGTGTCTAATTACATTTCAATTAACACCACCTAAGAGTACTCACAAAGTCTGCTGTTGAAACTCAGAGGTTGTGCAGTGACCATGAAGCTTCTCTAACTCAGTCATACACCTGATGAAGGCACAAAATCAATTTTCTTGCCTTCTCAGGACTGACAACCTCCTCTAGTCCAGACAAATCCATGAAAAACGCTTGCTAGATCAGTTTCCATAGTAAGCAGTCTTGGATCACATCTAGCAAATCTAGCTCCATGCACAAAGTTGAAGCAGTTGCTGCTGCTTCATCGAACAGGCTAGGATGCAGATTCTGAACTGGGCTGAACTCATCTTTCTTCATGGGAATGAGAATGATGTCTCCCACTCACACAGGGAGATATTAATGCATAAGTTAAATGACTTACAGTGAAGTAAATTGGGAAAATAAACTAACAAAAGCTTAACCTAATAGCATAATTTCAGTACTCTATCATTGCCACATTAAAAAGTGAGAGACAATGAGAAGTGTTTGCAAAAATAGGCTAATGATCCAGACTCATCACCTCAGAGATGACAGACATTGGTCAAAGGACACCTACACATAGTCAGGTGGATTCAGTGCACCAAAAATTAAAAACAAAACAAAACAACCCCCAAAATAACCCCCAACAACAACACAATAATTTTATTATCTCATTCCCAACATGATTAGGATTAATTTGCTGCCATTATCCCAGAAATGCATACCACATAGCCATTGCTGAAAGCCTCAGTAGAGCTGTGCTGGCAAAGTACCTGGAAAGAGAGCCTAATTGTACCAGGTCTGGAATGATCTCCCAACAAGAAGGGCTTAAACACAAGCAGCATACAGAGAGCAGTAAAGGAAAAAAAGTACTGGGTACAGACACAGATGCTTTCTAACATCTTTATTCATCCTGAAATAAGCTAAAGCTACTGGTGAAATTGCACAATTCTGAAGAGTTAGGTAAAAAATTCTGACTAATAAGTGAAAATGCAAATTTATGCTTCCACTCAGAGATTATTATAAAAATCAAGTTCCTCCCTTCATTTTTTTTCTCTACTTAGTATGCACTGCATATTTGACCACGCTAGCTAAATGTGGTCCATTCCACTCCAGCCTAAGTTAACTCATTTACACCCATACCATGACTATCTAGCAAATTCAACTTCTTGAAGTAAGATAATTTGCTCCTACAAGAAACTTTGCTTAGCAATGAAGTTACACACCTTCACAGGATTCCCAAGAGATCCTACCTGCTCACGTACCTTAAATCTCTTCAGTAACTGTGTAAAAATACAAGCACACAGGTCAGGAGGTGTATTTCAATAGGCAGTAGATATTAAAGCACAAATTAGACGGCGACTTTAGAATATTGCTCCTGAACACTTTCATAAAGATATCTAAAATTACTTTCCAAAGGCATTTGTTGTGACAATACACAGATCTCAGCAGTAAGACAAAGGACCACAGCGTGATATCCCCAGTCATGTCAGCTTTCTGTCTTTTTCCTCATGGCTGTCCCATTTTTCACTGAGAAGTTTTTGGGGGGGGGGGGGGGTTTGTCTTTTTTTCCTTATTTCCCTGTTAAATTTCAAGACAGGTCAAGGGATAATTAAGTTCGCAGCATATGGAGTTTCAGTGTGTTTTAGAAAGAACACTTGAGCTCCTTAGCACTGCAGTGGCCATAATGCTACTGCTGAAAGAATCCTTTCATTACATTACGCATATTATACTGCACACAAAATACACATGTACACATTCTTTGCACTGATGCAGTGCGTTATATAAAAACAAACAAAAATCAAAAGAAATTACTTACAAGGAAAACACAGTAGTGTTATTTTCCAAAACTTTTGAAGAGGTATCAGAGTATTAAGAATCATATAACTACTCACAGAAATTAAATCATCATTAAAAAAAATAATAATAGCAAGGGTATCTGGATCTTTATGAATGCATGTTATCTGCTTTTCTTTAAAAAAGTTGTGATTCCAAGCTATCTGATGACCTAACATTCATATGGATCTGTAATATTTTCATAACTCAGTTCTCCTTTTCTGGTGTGGTTAATCTCTTGGTACCATTAAAACACACAACAAAATGTAACATCTGCTTGCAATGTGTGTTAAAGGTGGAACTTCCCATCAAAGCACTAAATTTTTGGATAAATTTTATACTTATTGGTTTTGCCAAAATTCTCAAAGCTTCTGCAAATATTAAGATTCACAAACTTCAGGTGACAAACATTAGAGAATATAGAGGGAAGGTAAATGGAAATAAATTTACTTCCTGCCTTTATTCCAGCTCCCTCCCCATGTTGACTCGCACATCATCTGCCATTCTCAGGTGCCGTATCTTGGTGTCCTAGGTTTGTGTGGAGTGTCTTTAATCCTGCAGGGCAGTGTCTGTGAGTGCCAGCCCTGGCAAACAACTCCAGCCTACCCACTGCAGGGCATGGCTGAGCCCCAAAGCCAAGGAGAGCCATCTCAGAGGAGGCAGGTTTCAGAAAGGGCACAAGCAGAAAGAAGTGAATGGGGAAAGAAGTGTGAGAAACAGCCCTGCAGACACTAGGAGAGGAGAACGAGCTCAAGATGCTGAATCAGAGATATCCCTGCAGCTTGTGGAGGACCCCATGACAGAGGAAGTTTATCCTGAATGACTCTGGCCCATGGATGTCCCCACACTGCAACAGGGAAAAACAAAGAAGAAGGAGCAGCAGTAAAGGGCTGTTGTGTACTGACCCCATACATGTTGTGTACCCCCATTCCCCATTCTCCTCCATCTCTTGGTGAAGAGGAAATTGGTGAGGGGAAATTGTTTCAGTTTTCCTTCATTTTTTAACATCCAGCTCTATGCTATTTTTTTTTTTAATATAAATAATATTTTTCCCAGTCAAGCATGATTTTCCAGTGATGGTAACTGATAACACATCTCCCTGTCTCTACCTTAACCCATTAAATTTTTCTTCTTATTTTCTGTCTACCCTGCTACTCAAAAGTCAAAGAGCCACTGGGTGGCCATCTGGAAAAGACCAACACACCACTTCATACCCTGAAGATTTTCACACACTTAAGTTCCCACTTCTGAAGACACAGGGAGGAGTCTTGGTTTCAACAGAAGTCAACTGTTTTCCAAGAGCAGATTTAGTCCTATGAGGATCAATAAACTAGAATATCTTCTGTCTCCTTTTTCTGAGGCATGATTTAACAGAAACTCTCAAGCACTTGCAGAAGATGGAGGTCTACACAAGTACCCCTTAAAAAATAAAACCTGGCTGTAGAAAGAACAATTAGTGCAAATTACCCAGTAGTTCAAGGACAGATACAGTTCAATTGTTTTTCAAGAATATTCCAACTCCTATTGCCAAGCAAAGTGTCACAGCCACCTGACTATGAGCTATCACAGGGTACTTTTAATTAGTGCTGTTGAAACCATACATGACGATCCGTAACTCTGCTTATCCCTTCTATTATCTTGCTTAAATAGCTGTCTCCTTGTGGCAGTGGTTTATGGGTTCCACCCCAGACACAGAACTCTCCCTGCACTCTACATGGATGGCTAAAGATCTAGACAAGGTTCAGCCTCGGACACACATGCAAAAGTTTGGCACGGCAATGCTCCAGATACAGCCACTGCTTCCTTTCCTACATCTCAGCATGACTGCCTACTCCACAACTTATATTAGAAAAATAAGCACTGTTGAGAATTTAATGATGTCTTTGCCTTTCACTGACAACAGATTATGCTTGTTAAAGTTTTTTGTTTGCTATTGTTTTACATCTAGTTTCTGGCACTAGCTGTTTTTATACACTTCTTTCCACTCAGACAAGCAAGAACAGCTATAGTAGCAGCATGAAAAAAATGCTTCTTATTCATTTTTCTCTACTGCCTGGGAATCAGATTTATGAAACACTATGAAACAGATATGAACTACTTTATATAAAAGAATTTTCCCCTCCTTCACCACTGGCCCTGAATTTTGTGTTAGCACTGGAAGGGGAATAAGTTTGTTTATGTGAGCCAGGGCACTCCTGAAAACACGATTATAAATCTCAAGTGGCTACAGCAGGGAAATATTTATTTTGTTTAAAACAAATGGAGAAACTCTGGGATTATAACTGGAATCATATGTTATAAATCAGTTTATTGAATAACACAGTCTTGGAATAATCACTGTCCTGGGACATAGCTTTCTACTTCCACAAAGCCAGCTACAGTCTGTGTTGGTAATAATAAACATTAAAAACCAGAATTGCTTTTTCTTTCTTCTTATGGACCTTTTAAAATGGTTTCAGGCCTAACCCTTAGGGATTACACAAGCCAGACAAACTAAAAGTTAAACCAATCATAATTTCCTTTATGCCCTTTCCTAAAATGGTGTTTTCTCTGCTATCATTAATGTATTATCTTCATTGTGGAGCTTATGCTTTTCATACTGTGAGAACCTAAACACCAGACATTAACACTAAGATACTACATCTGGAGGATAGGACTCATGTGTTTGTTAATAGTGTAAAGAAAAGCAAACACCAAATCTCATTTTCTGAGAAAGGCAAGAGAGTTTCAGGACTTAAAAATTAAAAATAAATATATACATAGATAAATAAATAAAGGAGATTCCTGACTGTCAAAACAGGGGCAGTTAGATACCATGAATTTTTCACCATGCCAGACAAATCAATCAAAGACAACACAATGCAAGAATATCTGACTGACACTTCAAGCTGTATTCATAAGCAACCTGCCTCATTCTAAGTCAATGAAGGGACAGGACTTACAAGCCCACACTGGAAAGTTATTGAAATGTGACTGACATCTCAAAGGAAAAGTGTCAACAGGATAGCATGACCCTGTGCTAAAACACTGCAAGGTTAATCAAAGTTACAGCAGCTGGGAGCTAGAAAGGCTCTACCTTAGACTGAATTCTAGTAGTTAAAGCAGTGATGGGGCCACTGTCTCATTTTCACTTCCTCTCCTACTAACATTTGCACACCAAGTTGCTATCATTTGTCCACTTTTCTTTTGGTTTCATGTTAGAAAGAGACTGGTGGATGTTGCCTGAGAGAAGGTTTTATACATCTGAGTAATGACTGGTTTGCCCTTTCTCCTCTGGGACTCAATCTGCTGTTAACATATGATCCAAGATAGTAAATATACCTTTGGGAGATTAAAATACAGTGCTACCAACTGCAGAGTTACTGTTCAAAAGGGAGTAGATAAAGTCTGAGTTAAAGTATCAGCAGAATTCATCTAAGCCTCCATGTAGCAATAAAGGGAGTAGGCAAATGCTCAGACTGTTTCCTAAAATTCTTACCTCCCCAGAGAGTTTCCCAGCAATCCATTATTTACCAATATCAGATCAGGAAATATATCCCAGGGATCTATCTTCTTCTCCTACCATTTCATCCTGCCCAACACCTAATTTTATAAGTTTATAAAGACTACTTACTTCTTCACATTATTTTGCTTAAATGTGTCAGTAGTTACCATTTTATTTCAGTACTACCATGGTTAAAATGTAGACCAGAACTATCCACTTAGCATACTCTGCAAGGTAAGAAAGGTAGGAAAAAAGATAAACTAAGGAAGACAGGATACAGCCAATACAATAGTTATGCTCATATGTTCAAGATTAATAGTCCTTAAGCAATTAAAGCAAGTATGGTTCTTTGGGAGAAAAAAAAAAAAAAAAATTCTTTGGTTTATCATCTTCCTGGATGGAATCTTTTTGCTTTCTGCAGTTTACTTCATATGTTTCTTGTTTTCTTATTCTGTCAGCCCAAGGCAATCTCTCATAGATACAAATAGCACCTTCTTGACACTGCATATCATTAGCTAAAAATGCTAGTGGCCCTATTCTGTTGGTTTCATTCCCTGCTCTTTCTCCTTTTCTAGAAGGCAAACTGTCTAGAAAGTAAATATGCTCCTTCCTTAGAGCCTAAGGACCTGCAAATCTTTTTCCTTCTGCAGACTCTGATTCTTAAATCACTGCCTGACCTGAATATCACAAAACATTTCCATAATGGACTAAGTCCTGCAGTCAATTATTTAATTATGGAAGATTTACAAAATAGCAGCCCTTCTTCCAGTAAAAAAAAATATAAGAGCAATACAATAACAAAATATTTATTCTTTTATTATTAATATTTTTAAACCAATGATGGAGAAACTTCAGATGGGGGAAAGATTGCCTTGGGAATATATTATATCAAGCATGACCAGCAAGGACTTGTCTTTTTGGAAGAATAATGGCTTAATGTTTAATTAATCCTATCCATTTTTGCATTTATGGGAAGGTGGAGAAGAAGAGTCTGCTTTATAATGTGGAAAATTAAATATTAAAAACTTTGTGCCTACTTGACTTTACATTTTCTTGTTATGAATGGGTATTTTCACTTTATTTCACTTTCTTCAAACTACAAGAGACAGAAGCAATTACTGCAGCTCTGCTGAACAAAGGTATTCTCAACGTACCTCTGATACTGCCTTGCCAATCCCAAAACAAAACAAAAAATTAAAAACCATTTAGAGTACTAATGGAACCTTTAAAACTCACATTCAAAGCGACATAGGTTACTCAAGATTAGAGAAGACCAGGGAGAACTTCAGAAAAGCTGAATAAAGTTACAAATTTAAGAAACTCAACAGATAAAATTCAGTGTAGTCAAGTGGCAATACACACTAGATAAAATAATGTGAATTTCCCCCTGTGTATAAATGGGTTCTAAATTAAGTGCACCTATTCAGAGAGAAAGATGTAGAAAGTATTTTGGACAGTTCAATAAAACCGTTTGTTCCATGTACAACAGTAGTCAAAAAGCCCAGCAATATTATTAAGGCCTGAAGAATTCAAAGTATTAAAAGAGAATAATAATGAAAGTAAAGCCTTTAAAACACCATGCCCTTAAATAGTCCATGTTCTTTCCTTGTCTCAAAAAGAATTAAGTAAAATGTCCATCCAATAGAAAGCAGAAAAATAATGAAGATGATTAAATATGTGACAGTACCTGAGCTGGGAAAAAGGACAGAGTAGGAATATGAATGGCTTCTCTGAACCACTCACCTAGCAGCCATTTCTTCTACCTTTCCACTTTTGAGTGGTACTTCAAAACGTGCCCTGGTACCCACCTGCCATAAGAGCCCTGAATAACTGCAGTCACTCCAGCACAGAACCCACCCTGAACTTCAGAACCTGCGTGGCTCCCAGCCCTGCCTCATTCACAGCTGTCTCATCCATGCTGTGCCTGTAACCCAGACAAACCATCTTGATCCAGGAAGAGGTGAGATGTTGGGGGTGCCCACCTTCACCCCCCACCCATGACACGGCAGCGGGGCAGTCACAAGCCCAGATGTTCAAACGTGAACTTTTTAGTATGTATAATGAGAAATAATAGTACATAGTAAAATTATGAAGTGTTTATTGTGAGCTTTAGATACTGCATAGTGAAAAATTCTAAAAGGAATCTTCTTCTATACTTCTCCCAAAGCACATTATGGTTCCTTCTCTCCCTTGTGCCATCCTCCCTCACGTCCTTGTAATTTTCTCCTTTATCCACTTTTGACTCAGTTATCCTTCCTTTTCCATTCTCTTTGTTGACTCTTTACTTTCTCTGCTTCTTGTCTTCACAAAGGTCCTGGAGGTTAAACAGAACCTAGATTGATACATTTTAAGCCTCCCTTTTAGTGCATCATCTTTCCCTTCTGCTGCTGAGAGTTTGATCTTTCTCTGGAGAGATGCAGCCCAGGGGGCTGCCAGCAACTGGCTGCATGCTGTGCCCTATACTCTTAAATTTGACTTGTTCAATTCACATTCAGACCCCAGCCTAACTATAGTATTAAAATTTGCTTTCTTGTTCCATTTGCTAGCAGCCACTTCCTCATCACCTGGTTTTGGAGTAGGAATGCTCTGATGTATGCTCTTCTAGCTCTGTGCAGAAAAAGACACTGTAATTGAACTTCAGTTTGTCATTGATTTAGTGACAATTTACATGGAAACCTTGACAATGGATATAGTCTGGCTCACATTAAAATTAATCAAGAAAACTACTAGGAAAATATTAGTTGTTCCATTCAGCTTTTTGTTCCTCAGTTTCATTTGATCTACTGTCCATGTCACTCTTGCATTCTGACTTCCTCCCTCTTTTACTCAAATAATGCTGCATTGTAAATGAACCTTCCCTCTCCCTGTGACCGCTTAAGCCTTGGACTCCTCATGCTCCCAGACACGGTCACATATTCCTCCAGAATTTTTGGTAACAAGTCTTTAGCCTATTAATTACTGCCAATCCACCTTTTTCCATGCTGGGATTTTTTCCGTCTTTCACAGAATAACAGAATGGGTGTGGTTGGAAGGGACCACTGGGAGTCATCTGGTCCAACATCCCAGATCACACGGCACAGATTGCATCCAGACAGTTCTTGAATTCTCCCATGACAGAGACGCCAAAACCTCTCTGGACAATGTGCTCCAGTGCACAGTCACACATGCAGTGAAATTCTTCCTCATATCTGGATGGTTTTTTCCTGGGTATCAGTTTCTGCCCATTGCCTCTTGCTCTATTGCTTGGCACCACTGAGACGAGCCAGGCATCATCCTCTGGACACCCTCCTTTCAGATACTGATATGCATTGATAAGGTCCCATCTCAGCTGTCTCTTCTCAAGACTGAACAGGCCCAGCTCTCTTATGTTTTTCCATGGTGAAGAAGCAAGAACAAGAGCCAAAGTCTGCTATGAAAGTGTTTTTACACAAACCCCATTAATTTCTAGCCACTTAGCTTTTGGTGTTGCTAGTGTTGCATTACGCACCTATTAAAAACTGTGATGCCTGTGCATAAATGTCAAAGCCTCCATAAATACACAACACTAATAATAGTCCACCCAGAATAAGCAATTTTCATTGAGACAACTTTCATTTTATACTACTGCCTGTAAATGGGACCTAACATAGACAGCCCTGACAGGAAGCCTGAATTTCTACTTGTAACTTTGCTACTGGTTTGCTCAGTGAATTTAGGAGAGCTACATCCTTCTCTTCCAGTATGCAAAACAAGATTAGCCAAGATTATCTCCTATATAAAGCTTTTAAACCTATGCAAACAAATGTCAAAATCAGAACTAGGTTGTTTTGGGTTTTTTAAAAAAGAGGTTTTTAAACAAGCCATGATTATAGAGCCAACTCCAAGGTTATACTTCAGCTCCAAAACTTCTATTTCATAAGTATCTATAGGCAATAACTTGTGTAAATATACCATGTTTTGTGTGTCCCAGGTGTCCTGAAGCTAAGAAGGCAGATGCTTGGTTGTTGCTCAAGAGAGTGTTTATATGCAAAAATCACCTAACTTTTCCCCAAAAAAGGGGGAACAGAGACATTAACTCACTATGAAATTTTTTAAATTGAGTTGTCTGGCAAGGAATTTGCGGTTGCAGAAATCTTGAAAAAAATAAAGGTTTCAGATCCAAATCAGATATTGTGGCAAATAAACTGAAGATCAAAAAGAGGCAAGAAGTTGGACTCCTTTCTGATGAAAGCCCTTTGGGGTGCCAATAGACTGTGACTGCATTTCTTACTAACTGTATTAATTAGGACCCTCAGGAAATTCAAAAGCAAAAAAGAGGGTGAGAGGGAACGTTTGCCAGAATTGCTTTGGTATGAGCTAAACCCCTCGCTTTTAAGAAGATGTACACAAACCAGTGACATTTCATCTATTCCAGCATAACTGAGCTCAGTGGGAAAATTCCACTGAGTTCAGTTCACATATCAATTTACACTTAAGGGTAAAGTGGTTAAGTGTCTTGTCTAATTGAATTGTTTTTATTATGGGTTCTGGTTTGTCTGAACAGCATGGCATTCACCACATTAAGAATGCCATGCATGAGTAGCTCAAAGAAGTTAATTCTGCTGGAAGTTATTAAAAAGCAGAAAAATATTAATACATCTTTTTTTTATTTTTCTTACAGCTTATATTCACATTTTCCAGAAGAACATTATGGTCTTAAAGACACTGCATCTAACATAAAGAAAGAGCAGCACCTTGTGTGCTAACTATGTGGGTTGGGGGGGTCTTTTTGTTTGTTTTTGTTGTTGTTTGTGGTTTCATTCTGGTTTGAGGATTTTTTCTTCCTTTTTGGAAAAAAAATTAAAAAAGAGTCTATGCAATTAAGAAGCAAAAGAGGGGGAAAGAAAAGGGAAAAAACTAGGGTAGATGCTATGCCATTCTTGATTTGCATCTGCCTGATCCTTATAGAAAAAATATTATGGAATTCATTTTCAGAGTAAGTAATTCACGGAGGTTGTTAAAAAAAAAGAAAAAATAAAGCATTTCTGATCAAAAAAAAATCAATCTGTTGTGACAAGAGCCAAAAGCATCCAGACCTTTGAAGTATTAGTTTTAGTTACAATGAAATGGTACTTCCTTTTAGGATAAAGAGTACCCAAAACTCTTCAACAGGTTCTTAATCATTAAAGCAAATCTTTATTTGGACTACCACTAGGGTAACAGAGAAATTTTTAACAGAGAAATCTCAGAACAAGTTCAGTAAAACAGAAATAAAACAGGATTGTAAAGAATGTCCCATTTGCTGCATCCCAAGTCATATATTTGCAAGCAATTCCTTCTCCCTAAGCTTTGTTTCAGACCAAATGACTCAATATGGGTTTCAGCACACTCTGCACAGTACCCTCTGCATCCCTCAGAAGTTTTTATTTCTGTATCATATCTGCTCCCTGCACTTCTCACTATGTCAGGCTCTTCGGGCTTAGCTGCTACGTGTTCTCTATCCTCTGCTTTGGTACCATCCCTACAGGAGCAAATAAATCTACCTCACTTTTACCCAGTCACTTCCTTTACAGAGGAAGAAAGAAATGAAAATAAACTACATTCATCACACACATACATTCCAGAACCACTGCTGTTTTCTGTTCTTCTCACAAAACATCAATGCAGGCAAGAGAGCTTCATGACAATAACTGGGAGAACCACAGTGGAACATGCATCACTGTCTGCATCTGGTGCTATTTTGTATGCTGTGTGCAAGGATCAAAAGGGGTGACATTCCAGTGGACAAACATTTCAAAGTAATACTAATTTATTCTGCTGCCTTGCACAATCTGCACTGAGAGCTAGAGGCCACAGATTGAACGATATTACAGAGCTCTCCAGCACAGACTCTTCTCCTACAAATGCAGAATTAAGTATTCATGAAGAGATTTCAAAGGTCTAAAATGACTGCAGAGCTTTCAAGATGCGACACTGTGAACTAAGACACTGTCAAGTAACAAGTAATAACTGGAAAGGAAAAATTTATCTCTTGAATAACAGATACTCAACAATTATTTTTCCCTATCTTTACTTTCACAGAATAACCGAACTAATTTTCTTAAAAGGAACAGAACTAAATCACAAAACCAAAACAAACAACAAAAATGAACCCTCAAAAAAATTACAATAAAAGGAAACATAGGGGTTAATGATTGGCACTAAACAGAACAGTTCTTTCCTCTTCCTGGGTACTTTTTAAACTAAGCGTACAAAAAAAAGGCTGCTAGTCACACTTTTCTGATCAATACAGTATTTTTTACAGTATTAAAAAAAAAAAAGCTTTTGAAACTCACCTTGATACTTCATAACAAACATTTCACAGATAATACAATTTTTGAGACCGATTTTTATTTTATATATACCATTTTTTTAAACACTGCCAATGACTGCAAACCCCCCACCCCAAATTAAAAACAAACAAACAAATAAACAAACAACAACAACAAAAACCTAAAAAACAACTGTGTTATACTCAACTCACATGCACTGAGTTCCACCAAGTTTCCTTAAATAGCGAAGTATGGAAACAATCTACTGTACTTCAGCACAGCCAGGCTCTTCCTATAAAGCACACCTGAAGAGCCAGATTGAACTCACAGTTAGCTATATTCATTGGGGTAGCACTAATACGCATTTTTTTTACAGGAGTAAAACAGACGGAAACTCAATGTTGCAGTACTGAGAAAGTCACAAACCATCTTTGTTTAAGTTCTTCCATTCCAAGAATACTAAAGTACAAGAGATAGGTGGCCTGGACCAAGCAGAGAGCAAGTCAGTTCACCTATTCTGTTGTCTCCACTACAGACAACCATGCTGGAATATAAATTTGAATGTGTAGATTTGCTGGACACTCAAGGAACACTCCCTGCAGTGAGAAGTCATCGAATGCACCCTCTGCTAGCATGGGACTGCACCCTGCTGTATGGGCCCTGCTCACCTCGAGAGGCGCAAACACACACATGCAGGTTAGACACCGACTTCAGATTCACTGTGCCTCATTTCTTCTCACTTTGAATGTGAAATTAAGACAAAGTGTGCCCACTAAAAACACTCTCACTCAAAATCCTTCTCCCAGAAGCTTAGATTTGACATTCCTGAATAATGGAATGGAGGTTAGTGCTTAACTGAATCAAATTACAGGACACTGCTTCTTATTTGAGGGATTGCTTGGAGACAAAAAGTATGACTTCAGTTTTTCTTATTATGTGGACAGGGAAGGAGGAGAGAAGCACTTATTTGTTTCTTTGGCTGGAAGGGTATTTTATTACACATAAGGCAGCGAATGCATTGACGTATTTATTTCCCAAGGGAAGTGACAAATCAGTATATACCAGGAGAAACTTTGTCACTTGTCCTAAAACAATCCTCTCCGTTGCTCTGGGTGACTGTATATGCTCTGCCAACGATTTTATTTTTTTTATATAGCTTTTATGATGTTTGCCATTTGGCTACCAACATCTCACATAAAACACCCCACACACAAAGTCAACACACAGAGATATACTGGGGAACTTGAGAAGGTTCTGATTTCCTTGCTCAACATGGGGGAAAACTGAAACTGACTTATTTTTCTCTTCCTGGAATCTTCAGCACCTCTTTTTTCCTCACAGTAATATGGTGCACAAAATGGTTTTGAACCACATATTTATAAATAAATTTTGGAAAACAAATCAGTCTTAGTGCATTGGTTTATCAACTCTTTTTTCATATATACCTTCTTAAATATCCTGTTACTGTGGCGTATGAGACTAACACACTGGCAACACCACTTTGTTACTTTAGGTTGAAAAAAAAAAATTCCCTTCAAAGTTAGGCACTCAAAGTTATTCTACAAAGCCAAAGTTTCAAAAGAAAAATTGTTAATACAGGAAACTATTATCTTTAAGTGTGCATTTAGGTAATTACACTTATTTTTCCATTACTTGTAAATTTGTTTTAAATCACATTCTTTTATTTTGCTACCTATAAGCATCCTTTTGTTTCTTGAGGTTTTGTGGGGTTTTTATTATTTTTTTTCATTTTAGAATTTTTAAAGCACATAATACCATAACTGTATACAGTAGCATAAATACTGCATTCAGGGCAGCAGGCTCTGCCCTGAGAACATGTCCTTCCTACTTTAAGGTAATAAAGAAAATGTGCCATATCAGTCTCCTTAACTGTTGTTGTTTTTACCTTGTGTTTCTTGTGTTGCTGAAGTGCTGAATCGCATGGGTGTCACAGACATGTGCAAAAACAGCTCTACTCTGGTACCAAAATCAGACTAACTTTGATTGAAAACCAAAACCAGTGGCCAAAACCAACACACACCAAGGGTGACCATGATGCATCCCACAGTATTTAACAGGTTATGAGTTCCGTGTGCCTGCTGGGCATATTGTTACTACATGGACAAGGACAATGGCCCAAAGCGCACACTCACAGATTGATATGAAGCCCAAGGGGAACCAGCAGACCAGGCTGCTCCACCCAAAGGGCCAGAGGATCACCAAGGGATATCCAGTAGAAAGAAAAGCACTCACCTGGGGGTAATGAGGGCACACGTCCCAGAAAGTCTCCTTGGGCAGTATCCCAGTTCCTAGGGCAAGGATTCACCTCACAGATGTGATGTGGGCTGGTGTGGTGGGGCCCCCACAAATAAATAACTGTTCAGCTGGGGCTCATGGTTCTACATGGTCACAGATCAGGCCTGGTTCCTGAGCTGGGACCTCTGTCTGTTGGCCAAGGGTACCCACCCTTCTCACTGCCCCACCAGGTGCAGCCCTGGATCATGGTGCACCCACCTGTTGTGCTTTAACCCCGTCAGGAAGCCCAGCCTCACACAGCTGCTGGGTCACACCCTCCCAGGGGGATGGGGAGACCATAGTTAAGGGTAAAAGTGAGAAAACATATACCTTGAGATATAGACAGTTTAATAGGTAAAGCAAAACCAAAGCATAACAAGAAATTTGTATACTACTTCCCATGGGCAGGCAGGTTCAGGCATCTTCAGGACAGCAGAGCTCCACCATAGGGAATGGTGACTCAGGAAGACAAAGATCATCACTCTGAACATTCCCTCCTTCCTTGTGCTTTCCCCAGCTCTATATGCTGAGCAGGATGCCATATGGTATGCAATATTCCTTTGGTTTGTTGGGATCAGCTGTTCCAGTTGTCTCCCTCCCAACTTGTGCACTCCCAGCTTCCTCACTGGTGAGGTGGGGTGAGAGGCAGAAAAGGACTAGGCTCTGCGTGAGAACTGCTCAAAAATAGTGAAACATCTCCATGTTATTAACACTGCTTTCAGCATAAATCCAAAACACAGCCCCATACCAGCTACTCTGAAGAAAACTAACTACTCTTCCCCAGCCAAAACCAGCACGCTGCCACAGCCATGGTGCGCTGCTGTAAGACACGAAAATAGGGGCATGAAAGGCTGTCAGCAGACACACAGTGGCCAGTAGGGCTGGGGTCTGTGTGTGATGTGCTCCTGCCACATTTGGGGATAGGTTTTGGGGTTGTTTTGAGGGAAGGAATGGTTATTTTAAATTTCCAGAACAGGTGAGTAGGCACCTTTATGGAAACATTTTGTCTCAGACACTTGGTACATTAAGTGACTGGTGAAATAGAATGAACCAGATTAGATCAATGGGTCAAATTCAGTCTTGAAAATAATATAAAAAAAATAGTATGATTCTATCTATTTTGATGAAATTCAGAATTATTGCAAAGTATCATAATATAAAGAGATCTTATGTGATTATATCATATCTGGCAAGTATGGAACTGGCAGAATAAATGACAAAATCTGTCTGTGCAGAGCATGTCTTCAGTGAGCTGCTGCATTGATTATAAAAGCTGCTAGAACTCGTAACTTGTTCCATGTAAGTGACATACAGGCAAGCAGATGATGTGTGAGTAATTTACTTGAATCAGGTCTCCTCATTGCTACACTTCAGCTGGGAATGAAAATGCAAAAGTTGTTTGGCACAGCAGAAAGCTCCCTTAGCTGGAGAAAAGCTGTTGGATCTCACTGTTCACAGTGTTTGATCTTAAAACACTAGAGGGCTGCACACCTTGAAATGTCTGTACAGTTCTACCCTGTTATGCAAGCTGCCTTTCATAGTCTCTGCTGTTTAAACAGATTTCAAATTTTACCTTCCTCTAGTATTGCCCCCCATGGCCTTGGCTTCCATTCTGCAGTGGCAGAGGTAGAATTACTGCTCCCTCTAAGCTTCAGTTCCACTTGCCGTAAGAAAGTTAAGGGTTTCTTCTAGAATTTTCTTCTATTTAAAATAAGCATATTGCAGGTCTCTAAAACAGTATCCTCACTCACACTGACTTTATTGCGGACTCAGTTCCGAAGTCACTTAAGTGTAAAAACAGCCCATACAATGAGAATAAAAAGTACCATCAAAGGGGATCTTCAGTTTTGTATATGAGACTGATTGAGCTAAGTAAGGCTTCCTGTTTATTTGTTGTGATAAACTGTCCTTAGTTTCACCTTTCCTGGAGCAGAAGTGAGAATGAAATGACTGTGTTAAGAACTGCAATTATGCCATCCTCTGTTTCTTTATTCTTCCATCCCCAATAAAGAGAAGGAAGAGTCAGTCCAAAGGAAGTTGCACATTTCATATTTGCTATCAGGATTTATGAGTAATTTTGCAGCCTCTTCTCTGCTTTTTGGCTCTTAGAAGAATGCATGAGAATTCTGAGAAAGAAGGCCATGTGGCTTGTAAATAAAATATGCATGCATATCCCTAGTTGAAGGAGAGAATTTGAAAATATCACTCAGGTGGACTTAAACTGCTCTAAAATCAAAAGGCAAAATAAACAAATATGAACTTGGTTATTTTTATACTCTGAATGCTCTCTGAGAAGTCCAGAGTGCTTGATGTTGTCACTATTTGCTTTTCTTGCCAGCAGATTACTGAATTGTGATCTCTGTTTTGCTGAAGGAAGGTAAAAGCAAATGAAAGTGGCTGACTCTGTGTGCAGTAGGTAATTTTGAAAGGTGCAGCCCTTAAAGAAGTTTAGTTCTAGTTCTCCCTGGAAGATGGTTTTTGAGGAAGAAAAATATATATGGCTTAAGACTCAGGAAGACAAAGCAAAAATATATAGAGAAGATAAGCATATAAAGCAGGTTTTTCTGGGTAAATCAATATGTACAATCAGACAAATAAAAGGAGGCATGCAGTTGCACAGCTATTGACTTGGGGGAAGAAGGAATCCAACAGTTTATTTTATTTGTACTGAAGTGATTGAAGTTAGTTATGCACGCTCCCTCAAACTGGCCCAAGAGCACAATTTGGAGAAGTGGGGGAAAAGACAGCTTTACAGCACAGAAACATTCAGTAATCCATGAAGAAGATCTGAAAATGAATGCAACAAACCTGAACTTCCCACTAAAGCCAAAGGACTAGACAACTACTCTGAGTTCTGGTGTTATTTGAATTATGTCTTCACAATATAATTTGAAATTTTAATTTAACTTTCAAAATTAGTTAAAACATTGCAGACATTCATAATCAAAACTGAATTTACCAAAATTTTAAAATTATTCTGATTTTTTTTTTCATTTTTCTTACTAGGTATTTTAAATTCGTATTCAAAAATAAAGAATACATTTAGTTCAAGTTCTATGCATTTTAGTCTCATGGGAGTTCATAAGAATTTTGTAAAGTAATTCTGAGAATCTTCAAACTCTGTATGATCAATAAGGCTCCCAAACCTTGCAGTCACATTATCAATAGCAGTGGTTTAAGTCCTGTAAAAGAAGTTAAATCCTTAAAATCACTCCACTTTTTTTTTTTTTTTTAACAAGAGGCAATTATCTGAATTTATTCAATTATTTCATTATTTAATTATTTGACTCTTAAAAATCAAAAAAGCCTAATTGTCAGTCTTCTTGATTTAAAGAACATAAGATGTCCTTCTGGTTACTCTGACCAACTCACAAGCAATTAGTGTAATAATCCTAGTTTCTGTCCCACAGCACATGTATCCTCCAATGACTTATCCTGATGTGCAGATGAGATCTTGAGAAGAAAAGTTCACATGCTCTTATTAATTAAAAACCTGTTCTCAATGGTTAAAAATATGTCACAACTTTAGGACAATTCACCTGAAATCCACTAAGTTTCTGATAAACAGGATTGGGTTACTTTTAGCTTCTGAGTTTAGACAAGGCAAACGAGTTTTGATGACAAGTACTGATATGATACTTCTTTTCATAGCCCCTAATTTGATCTCCCATATTTTTCAGCTGTGGCGCACATCTCCTGTTGCAAAGCTCATCTTTCAAACACAGCAAACCTCTAATTTGTATTCCTTCCCTTTCCTCTCTTGCCTGAGTGGAAGAGTGGAATACTCACATAGAAAAGTTTACAGTTGAAGAATTGCAATACTGAATATTCAAAACCTAATCCTCTACCTTTTCATTCATAGTCGCCCACAGGAGCAGTGAGTGGAGCAAATGTCCCTAAAAATACCTGAACTTTTTTTCACATCTGTCCTCATTTTCATCATCATTTTTTATAATTGTAGGCCATGTGGGGCCTCCAGACAATCCCTCTTTTCTTTGCCAGCCTGCATTCATCCTAAAAACTATTTCTGCCCCAAACACAAAGATACACACATAAAGTTACATGAAGAGGAAGATGTATGGCTTCGAAGAAAAGATGCAAGAGACCTTTCACTCTTCCTTCACTCTAGTCACACAGAAGCTTGGCTGATCACAGTAAAATCTGAAAACAAAATCATTCAAGTATTTTTAAGGTGTTCAAGTTACTAGCATCACTGCTTCTGTGGAAATTCTGTGAATGGAAAAGGTACAGACTCCTGTGAAATATGTCCAAACCTATTCAAACACAAGTCTGAAATAAGTTATCCATGTAATAATCTCCAGCTAAGACAACAGAAATAATCAGCCCCTCAGTTTATTGCCTTTATTAAAAGAACAAAATCTTAACCAAATGTATTGGATAAATAATCTATTGTACTGATAACCATTACAGTGCCTGAAAAAAATGGCTTAGAAACAGTACTCAAAGTACCTTCAGAACAAGAAGGCATAACAAATTAATTATTAATTATGCTAATTTACTTACATTTTGACAGAATTAAGGATTTGTGATTTTTCAACACTATTTTTTTAAAGTGAATTTTTAAAAACTGGATGAAAGCATTAAACAAAACAAATGGTAAATCACAGAGAGCTTAATTTTCTGATGTATAATGTAATGGGAATACAAACAACTGCCGGTTGACCTCTTGTTTCCTTGCTTTCTGTACTGTGATCATTGAGGTGAAACTCTCTGACATATTCCTTCAATTTTTCACAAGCAAGAAAATGAACAAAATACCCTTTCAGTGATCCTGGTATTTAAATAAATGGCATTTATAATAGGAATGCACTTTTGCCTCTACTTAGAACCTTTTTTCAATTTCTTCCGAACAGCCGTTGTTTGTGACAAGGAATGACAGACCATTTCCATTTCCATCTCTGATTCCTGTAGCCAGGTCATACTGTCACATGCAGAGGGGGAGGTAGAGGGCAGCTCATTTTGCTACCCAGGTCTTATCTGCAGTAGCCAGTGAGCTGGTGGACTGGCACCCAAGACCGGGCATCCAGGCCCACCTTGCCTGCATGTGAGCCTTCTATAGCACAGTGATTCCTTTAACAGCAGTCTTTTGTTTCTGCACTCAGCTGTATTTGATTAGAACAGAATTCAAGATTCTTTGTGCTAAGATGTTCCAGCACTTGCTCCTAGTCAACTGTGCACAAAGTTGGCTGATCCTCAAGGAGAATGTAGGAAAGCACCAGAGGACCAATGTGGTGCCTCTATGCACCTCACCCAATGCCTGGTCAAGTTCTGATGCAGGAGAAGGGAAAGCTCAGCAGACTCCTTCTCTCACCTTCAGTTTAGATCTACCAGTCTAAAAGTGTTTATTTACCAGGCAGATAAGGATAACTTTGAAATTAATTGTGTAGTCTATGCATATTTGTAAACTTCTTATGCAACTCTATTTACCATTTCATTGGGCTATTGATACTAGTTTAGATGAAGTTTATAAATTAATTCAGCCTTTGGATTAGTTTGTGATTTGAGACTGCTGGCAACTATATTAAAAAAATGCAAAACAAACCATACAATTTGTCAACATTATGATCCTATACATCTAGGAACAGCCACTGTGAGTGCCAGTGACTCTCTAAGAATATCTGCATATTTATTATTCCCCCTGAGGCAACAAGCATTGTCTGAAATGAAAGCTCTGTGTCTTGACTATCCCTTGAGAACTATAATTACAGCTATAGAGAATATACCATACCGACTGTTGAGCAATTGAAAAAGACTGACAGGCAAATGCATTTTGTGTCCATTGCTCTCGTATCAGATCCTCTGAAAGTTGAAATGCATAGGCAATGGGCCAATCTAGCCTCAGAGTTAGAGGATTGAATATACCAATATCAATAGAATTATAGCTTTTCATATTGTTCGTGACTTTGGCCCAGTGCCTTCAAACAGAACCAAAATAAGTACTGAAAAAACAAGCACTGCATTTTCAACATTGTTTGTTCTGAATAATAACTGTGGTTTTTGGCATACAGCTGAGTGCTTTTGCTAACTAAACAAACCATATCTCCAGATAGAAACCAAAGTCCATAGACTTGTCAGAGAACGGAGGCTGAGGACATGACCGACTGAAATACACAGGCAAATATAAATAGAAGAATTGCAAATACTAAATCATGCTTGAAATTTCATAGCATGCTGGTAATAAAAATCCTTGAGATTTTTCAGAAATATATCAAGCCATCCAGATCCACTCCTAAAAACAAAGACACTTAATGAAAATGTCAAAGTACAAAAGGTGTATGTAAAGAACAGCAAGATTATTTCAGATTAAGATGTCATCACAATGCAAACAAATTAGGAGCATTTACATTCATGCTTTTCAGGATTTTTTTCTGTTGGCAACTACAATAAATTAGTGGTAACCACTGAAGCCAAAGCAGCCTTATAATTTGTTACAATGGATTAGGATTTTACCCTTGGGTCAAATTAATATATTTTTAGGCTCTAAGGGAATTCCACAAGAGACAAAAGATTTTTGACAAATCCAGGTTCATCTCCTGAGTAAGCCTTCTTTAAGGCAAATTCAAATAGTCAAATGTTATATCATCTCACTCTTCCCATATTTGTATTTTAAAAGAAAAGTAATGAATTTTTGGTTTGCCACTTATTGGTTCACAGAGATAATGGAATTTATAAAGAATTTTACTAATTATCAGTTCAGATACGAATAGGTTAAGAATTTTAATTTAGACAGAATATTTCATGTATTTAAACAGCAGGAAATGTACTGACATCCTTAATAAGAACAATCTCTAGTATTTTGTATTTTGAAAAAATCAATCCTGAATATGGGCATCATCAGTAATCTCATCACCAGCTTGATGAATGACTTTAACATAAATTCAACAGATTTCTTCAACATGCTAGCAAGAAAATTCCCCAGCACAGTATAGATATATTAATCTTATCTGAGTGTGAACCATGCAGCTGCATTTTCTCATCAGACATAAAAGACATCATACTTGGGATGATCCCCTCTATAATTTATCAGTAACTGAACATGCAGCAACAGAACTGAGAATATTGCTGGATATAGCATAACTGTATTAGCAGCTAATTTATGTGCTTTAAAAACATCAAAATTGAGGGTGAAATGTAAGTCAATGAAAAATTGAAATGTAAAAATGGCCTCAATGAAAAATATTACAAGATACTAGAAAAGTTAGTAATTTGCTTTTTTTATTTATTTATTTTAATTAGGATTTACAGACTAATGCAGAGACATGGGTTTTCTTCATCTTTATTGTTCCAGTTTTGATCCTACAACGGAGACCTTTTTTTTCCATTTTGAAAAGAGTAATAAAATATGAATACGTAAGAGTAATGTCAATAAAGGTAATAACACTCATATCTGCAAGATTTTCAAAGAGCTGTTTAACACATCATCTGATATTTCCAAATCAAATAGGAGCATAAGAAAAAGGCTGTCTCCCTTCTTTTGTAAAGCCCTGTTAGATTTTGTCTGCTAACAAAGCATTAGTAAATTCTTGTGATGGAGAAATCTCAAAAATTAAAACTGTGAGTTCAAGAACTTAAAAAAAAAATAGTTAGGTCAACATAAGAAACAGCTATTTGAGCTTAACCAGGCTTGAATAAACCAAACATCTTGCTGGACTTTATTGAGAGCAAACATTAAGAATGAGAGGCTGGCAAAGGAGATCAGCAGACAGGAGCGATAGGAATTCAGAAGGAGGACCACAAAGGAAACTGTTTATTTAGTTGGACCCCAAAACTCTCCTAATCAATTTTTTTCTGCATCCCAAGGTGTTCAAGCTCTTTTATCTCTGATACTCTACTGTCTTTTCTCTGTTGACTTAATTCAGTGTTTAGGTAACACACAATGTCTGACTGATTAATAGCCATATTTTTCAGACAGGAAACATAGAAGAAATTATCTTTTATAAAGCAGCCTAATATATCATTCTTTGTTATATCTCTGATCACTAAGGTCTATTCTCGTTAAAAATTGTTTAGCATTGTGCTTGTGTATGACAATAAACATAGGGTTACATTTTTTAAACAACTAGGAAGTCGTAACTTGGAATTTTATTGAAGATTCTGTATTATTTACTGGTTTTCAGTGCTTTCAGCTTTTATTATACTAATCACAGTTCCATTATATTTTGACAATCATAAACTACAAACTATACCTTGATACATTTACAATGCTCTGTAGGCATACAATAGATTGAAGAGTGGCAGAAGAGAAGATAACTGAACAGACAAAATACTTGAGCATCATTTTATCATATTAGCTAACCTTCACTACTCTCATGAAGACAGGAAGAGCAAAGGTTTTACAACGAAAGTTTGAATGGCTTAATAACAGCACTTCTCAACAACTCGCCCCTTCATATGATGTTCTAAAAGCAGACTGACCAACTGGCTCTTTGGAGAAAAAAATTCCTTTTGAGAGCAGGTCCTTTTTAGAAAAAATGTTTCATACTGTTCCAAAATGAGTCAGACCCAATTTTAGCAAACTGTGTCTGGTATTCTATTCGTTGGTGACCTTATTTCAGATGAACACCTGCTCTTCCCTTCCATATTCAGTCTGTTCAAGAGCTACCTGAAAAAGCTGTGATGTCAGCCTCTCACAGAAGCTTTTCTCCCTCTGACTGCTCTTTCCATTCTACTCTTCATGCTTTGTTGTACTTTAAGGTACTTCATGGGTAACAGTAGTGTGTGTGTATGTGTATACACAATATTTTTATATCTTCTTATTAGCATAGAATGGTCTCAATATTGTAATCTACTGAAAATAGACCACTTATGAAGGAGAAAAGGTAACGTTGACATCCAAGCACTGGCTTCAACTTTAGGTTTGGCTATTTCACATCCTTCTTAGAAACACTGGCTTCCCCCAGTCTTGGAATGTTTTTCATTCAGTGAAGTCTCATTTTCATCAGTTTTGCTTCTTCTGCCATTAAGAGGAATTAGCATGTTAGTTAGCTCAGCAACATCCTTTACACGCTATTTGCACAAGCATAAGTTCCACTACAAATAAAGTATAAGACTAATTGTCACATTAGCATAAGACAGTAATTTATTTTCCTTGAATTTTAGGTCTTCTAATAGATAAATTAAAATGGATTTCTAAAATAGTCCTCATTCCACTGTGGCAGAAGTCCAGCACCATAAAGAAGTTTCAAAATTTCAAAAGTTCACCAGTTAGCAGCTCTGTTTCACAGAACCACAGAATGGTTGAGGATTGAAGAGACTTCTAGAGTCCATTTAAACCAACCCCCACTGCTCAAGCAGGGACACACAGAACTGGTTACTTTGGACAAAATGCTGATGGATTTTGAATATCTACAACCATGGAGACTTCCAACCTACCCGGATAACCTATGCCTGTGCTTGGTCACTCTCACAGAGAAAAAATGTTCCCCATGTTCAGGAGGAAACTCCTGCGTTTCCATTTGTGCCCACTGCCTCTTGCTCTGTCATTGGGCACCACTAAAAGCATATTGCTCTTCTTTGCACCCTCCCTTAAGTATTCATACACATTGGTATGATTCTCACGAGTCTGCTTTTCTCTTTTTTTCTGAACAATTCCAGATATCTCTGCCTGTGATGTTTAAATCCCCTAAGCATCTTAGTGGCCCTTCACCAGACTCTATGCCCACACCTCTCTTCTACTGAGGAGCCCGGAACTTGATACAGTACTTCAGGTGTGGCCTTAACAGAACTTGGACAATATCTAATGCAAGAGAATCCATCTCCAAGACTAGGGCTCCAAAAAATTACGAGTTAAATCCTAAAATTATTCTTTCTTTTGTGAAAGTATTCTACTGTGAAATTTCTACTAAGTTACAACTTCATTATTTAATATTTACCAGATTTTATTCTCATATTTCTTAGGCTATATTTAACTACAAAAATATATTTGTGTTACCTTTGAGTAGATTTACTCTCCATGACCATTAAAAATGTAAACATGTATCTGATTCTGCCTTCCTCTTCCTTAACATTTTAAGGTAAAGATATTCATATATGCAACATACATATGTGTATGTGTTTTCTAGAATCTTGTATATAGCAACCCATAGGTTAATTGATATAACTGCAGTCATGATAATTCACATCAACTAAGAATCTGGTCCACTTTTTCCAGACAAGCTTTTGTTCATTCAGCACTCCTTTTAAACATGCTAGGATTGAATTCTCTGAAAACAGCCAAATTTAGAACAGGCGCAATACAGGAGCAAATGAGCAAGCTTTCTTGTTTGTCCTTGCTTGCCCTCTCCTTCACAATATCCTTGACCCAAAATAACCACTCCTAGGCATGAGATTGCAAAATAGTCTGAATGATCATTCAGCTTTCCTTTTATTGGTGTCTGTAACTAATGAATGCACATCAATTTTTACCTCTACAGAAGAAACTGAATTGATTCAATATTAAATTGATAATATACATGTATAGCAGAGACAGCTAAACAGAAATTTGTTTTTAAACTGTTTAAAAACATATTTCTTTACTAATTTATTCTGATGTATTTAGTTGCATACTCTCTTCTTACCCAGTCATAGTCACATTGAAATTCTAATTTGCATTAAGATTCTATGGGCTGTCTTGCAGCCATCTGCAAAACCTTGAAGATAACCACAGACAGACTGAAAGAGGAGGTTTCCATGCCACACCTTAAATTATTTTATTAATATTATCTATCAACGCAGGGAGCTACTATTAAAGGCTCTCTTTTTTTTTTTTAGTGGTGGTGCTGCTGATGAGGATATCATTAAAAGAGAGAAAAAAGCAGCCATATATAAGTGAGAAAAACACAGCCTAAAGGAAATAACAAATCATCACTTTTTCAAACAACTTAAAGGTGTTTGCTAATATGGTAGCAATCTGCTATGAAGTCAAGCTGTAAATAGATTCTTTTGTGTTAGATTTGCATGCACAAGATGTTAATCAGTTCAGAAGCTCAGACATTCATGTTCCCTAAAATTAAAACCAAAAAAAAAAAAAAAAAACCACACCTCTCTGACATCTTTATAAACGGATATACTCTGGAAGAATTGGAGAGAGCAGTTTGTTTCATTTTTATGTACAGAACATTAGCTATCACATGTAAAAGATCAAAAACAAAAAGGAAAGCTTAAGTACTTGGCTAATTATACACTAGTGCACAAACTATGTGGACATTGTTCGGCTACATTCCACCTACACAGACCTAAAATTCAGCAGCTCAGGAGATGTGATCTACCTCTAAGAAATTGGATTACCAAGCAGAGAACTTTCTGTCACAATGTTCCTGCTTCAGTAAAATCATAGTGTAAAAAAGGGGAAAAAATAAGGATTTCCAAGCTTGTTTCCTTGACCACCCTTCATTTCTAGGAGCAGATACTTCTTAGGCCATTTATCATTGGATTATAAGCAAATCTTCAGGTGACAACAGTTTCTACATCCCAGACACTAAATTATAGAATCAGTTACATAGCATGCGTTTCTGAGGAGCTTAAACAATCGACTTCTATGTTGCTAATTTTAATGCAACTATTAAAAAGACAACTGCATTCAGTTCTGATCCTCACATGTTGAATTCTTAGTCTTGTTTTGTGTATGAACAAATCAAAGGCCTTGAATATGGCTGTTATGAAATAATTGATACTTTCTTTGAGGTCTGTGCTTACCACACACATGCAACTGCTTTTAATAGCATCCTTTCAGTGTATCTGTTGTTATTATTCATAGTTTTTACTTCAGAAGACATCCATTCACTCATATTTCAACAGAATAGAGCAAGAATCAGCTTGCTCATGAAGTCGTGGTGATTGCTATGGCTTTTACATATATTTTTTAAGTAGTGAATGGGTGAATTTCATAAGATACCTAGAGCAAGTCCCCATTTAAAAAAAATAATACCTAAGGCAAAAAGGGGCATGAAAAGATGAAGAAAGGATGTCTAAAAGAAGTGCCTTGGAAGATGCTATCTCTTCAAGAACCATGAAGAAGTGGGAAAAGATTGAAGAGTTATCATTGATCAGGTGAAAGCAAGAAAAAGCTGGTATAGCAAGAAGTCGGGACAAAACATTTATTTAACTCAAAAAATATATGCTGGGGGCAGGGAGGGGGAGAGGTTATTCTAGACAATATTTACTATCATACTATAGCTTTTCTGAATGTTTTTACCTCTGCAAATCCTAATACAAATCACCTTACCAACTGTCTCTTTGGATCATTGTTCCTGTCTTTTACAGGTTGCAGCCTTTAGGGATTACCGAGATCTGAAATAATCCTAATGACTTGAATGCAACTGAAAGATAAATCAATTTTCAGGTAAAGGTCAGATAATCTACAATTTTTCATTCAAATTTCCACAGGATTACACTGGTATGGGATCCTTCTGTTCCTTTGTAATACATCAGTGAAACTCCAGATTGTGGAAAAAAAGAAAATCTACCATAAACAAAAGAAAAAAAGTAAAAGAAAAAAAAAACAACAAAAAAAACCAAAAACAAACAAACAAACAAAAAAACAACAAAAAATGCAAATCCCTTCACTCTAGCCCCTTGCTTTGCTTCCATTGGAAAATTTTAGCATCACTGTATGACCAAATATATGGTAGAATTCAGCAAGAACCTGACAGGCTGAAAAAGTCATACTTACTCCATGGCAGTGGGGTTACCACCTTAACTTTGCTTGTAGGGAAGTGAAGGAGGAAAAACTTGATATATCCCCTAGGGCACTCACCCAGGAGGTAAATTCTCACAGGTGTGTTCTGATAAATGATGATGAAAAGAATGATGGAATCAAGACAAAGACTTCCAGGTTGCCTAAAGTAGACATCCTTTAAGAGTCAGGACTTCTCATGCGTCACTTCAGAGAGGTGGACAGGTCTGTGCCTCAGTCCTTGTTCCGTGCCCTTGCTGTGAGAATACAGGGGTTCTGCCATAGATTAAACATTCAAGGCAAGTTAAAGCTATCTTATCCTTAAACAAATGTCCCTTTCAAAAGCTTAACACAAAGCAGCTCTAGAAAGTCTGCAGCTATAATGATTTCATGTTTTGCTGATCCCAGCCTTTTCTACTGAAAGACTTTTTAGTGGTCCCTTGTGGAAAGTTGAGATCAGCATTTAAATACAAGTGTATCTATTCAACATAAGTCCTCAGCAGCCCAGTAATAGTCAGTGATACTGAGAATTTATAAATAGTTATGCATGGCTACATATATAAATGAAAGGCATATTACACTTTTTTATGGCTGATAACTGTACATTCAGACTTTTTGCAACATAATTGCAATTTCTTTGGGCTTTTTTCCCCTTTCCTCTATTAATTAAGATGCAAAACCATTGCCTAACAAGATTCAAAACCATTGCCTAACAAGATTATTTTTCTTGTTTGAAACTTCTCTTTCCAGAGACTGTTAGGGACCAATTATAGGCATTTCCCATCTCCTTCTAATTTCTATACCTAACATACATTCCTTCCTCTCCTAGGCAACAGGGATGTTACTACATAGGTAATGAAGAATAGTAGGAAAATACTATATGTTCTTTCTAACTCTTCAGTAATAATCCTTACCACATATTTTAATGTGATAGATAATTTTACTGTAAATTAGAGTCCTCATGAAAGAAAAGGAGAAAACTGTAACATAATAAAGTCATCTAGCTTGTGCAACACGCACCCCCTATAGCTGGTGCTTATTTTTTTCCTCTTTTCCCCTCTGTAGAAATTCCAGACAGCAAAACTCTTCTCAGTAAAAGGCTAATAAAATCCTATTCCTTGCGCTGTGCATCATGCCAGTTAAATCATTTAATACTAAAGAATTTTTTTTCCATTGAAAGACCTTTTGAAAAAGCTGATCAGTGCAAAAGGTTTCATGTTCTAAGGTTAAAAGGGCCTCTAGCCTGCACATTCAGCTCCTTCTCTTACTTTGTCATCGAGAGAAACCTGGCTAAATCAATCTCAGCCTCCCCAAATAAAGTATACCAGACTTGGCACTTCTGTATCTGCACACTGCAATTTTACTTCCCACAGTTCCAGTGAAGCAGTGTGAGACCTTGTCAAACCTCATCAGGCAGTGAGCATGAAGATCAGGATCCCCAACCTGGGGTCCCACACCCCTAAAGTCCTGACTTCAAAGTGACTCCCCCCATACTCCTCCCCAGGAACAGCATATACTGCGTATCTATGCCTGGAAATTTTTCTTAGCCTTTTTTTTAGCCCATGCTTGACTTAATGCCCTAAGCATCTCCGTGCATTTCCCTGGCCCTTTAGACAGACAGTATATGCCTCCTGTCTTGTCTGCTGCCTCCTAAAACAGCCAAATTGCTGCAAGATTCAGTTCAGTGTTGATTGTCAAGATCTCCCTGAGCTTCTTAGCTCTTCCATGTTTTTTACCTGTGGCTGAACACAAGGCTTTTAACCTCTCAGCTTTGATTTTTGTCACTTGTAAAATGGGGAAAATAATCTTTAGTACTTGCCATGAAAGAAGTCAATATTTATCATTGATAACCAGAATGTAAAATCTGAAATCTCGCACTTGGGTCTTCATCTGTCTTCCTTCAAAATCAATGAAATGTTCTCATTGACTCAAGGGGAGCAGCATGTAGCTTTTGCTTCTTTATGAACCCAGAAATACTGTGATGACTGAGACACTAAAGCACTGGCAGTCATTGGCTTTTAGATAGATGTTCAGTAACAGTTGTGACTTATCACCACTACTGTCTCAGAAAAGAACCAGGAAAATTAATTCAATTTTGTTTTTATCAGAGATGTCAACTTTTTTTTAATAAAAAAAAAAGAAAACGCAGCACTGTAGGAGTTGTATTTTACTGGATGGATAAACCTGCTCCTGTTCATAGAGCGGTCTCTAACAGTGTGAACTGGTTTCCATGTAATAAGGACAAAACTTTTATTGACTCATTTGATGTCCCTGAAATTAAATGGTTAGAAAGATTTCAATCTTCTTGCATAATGCCAGTGTGCTCAAATTTGGAATCATAGATTGGGAGGAAGGGGGGGCCGGGGGGGGGGGGGGGGGGGGGAATTTTTTTATTTTGATTTGGTTTTGGTTTTGGTTTTTTGTTGGTTTTGTGGGGTTTTTTTTGTTGTTGTGGTTTTTTTTTTTGTTGTTGTTGTTGTTGTTTTTTAAGACAACAACTGCAACAACAAAAATGTCTTTCACCTCAGAAGTTTCTAGTCCAGAAGCACAACAGGGACAGAGCAAAGGCCACAGTAATTTCCAATTGCGGGGAGGGATAAAACACTACTTATTTGCACAGGCTCCTGTTTTGACTTCATTTGGAAAGTTCCATAACTATTTTTCTGAGGAACTTTATGCTAGTTTGGAAAAGTATCTCACTTCAGAAAGATTTTGGTCAGAAAACAAGACAGGTGTGTGTGTGTGTGTGTGTGTGTGCACGCACACGAATATGTCAATAATGAGGTATTTCTAAGAACTGCATATTGGGATTGAGTTAGGTAGCTTACATTACAGCCAGAGTATCATGTCTCCTATACCAAAGCAGTGAGACTCTCTGTGTTTTCCATCAGAATATGAATGTAAAACATTTGCTGGATCAAACAAACATGTTTATGTAAATACAATTTTAGTTAAACTTAAGAGCTACACCATGTCAGGGAGTTTGTAAAGTTCCTGAGCTTGCCTCATTTGACTCTATCAAATTCAGAAGAAAAGCGAGCACAAATACACAAATTGAACAAAGCCACTCTACTTCCTTTGGGATGAGAGTATAGTCCCTCAGCTGGCTTCAAAGATGACGTCTGAGTGCTCCAAGCAGACGCTGAGGCCAGCCCCAGATGAATTCTCTGCTACAGTACCAAATTGGAATAACCTATTTCAGGCCTGGTTCCCTCTGAGATGACAAAATTAACAGTACACTTCTCACAGCTGTGTATTCTCAGTATCTGAACCTATACTGTGCCATTCAAGCTGCTTCAGCAATAACAAAGCAAAACTGAAGGAATGCCTTTTGCAGAAGCATACGTATTTTTGCTTCTATTTTAAAGTGACAACATAAGGGCAGTCAAATCCTTAGACTCCATGGACAAGTACAAGAAGCTTTCATATCTCTGATTAAATCAATCATCTTTCAATATGAAAAGATCTGAGCATTTTCCTCAAAATAACTTCAGCTTCAAAATGATTGATGTCCCTCATGGATGGTAAAAGACAATAGCAATCTGCAAGCAGTGTAAAGGAACAAAGGAAGAAAGGCAGGAAGGAAGGAAGGAAGGAAGGAAGGAAGGAGAGAAGAAAGTAGGAAGACGTATAGCATGTTTCCATATCAACATGCTTGTGCAAAAAAAATCCCTCCACTTTTTAATAAGGATTTTACTAGACATTAATATTTTAGGATCATCCATAGTACATAGGAGTATTCAGCAAGATATGGTGCTGGTGTCTTTTATAAGGTAAGATGAGAAAACTAAGAAAATTGGGGTATCTCTGAAAAGAAATAGCACTCCATAAAAGAATAGTTAGAGAAAGCATCTCAATATCTTAAACTGAATATTTCCCCCGTCCAAAACAAAACAAAAAAGAAAACAGAAGATAGATAGGCATCTGATTTCTATTCACAGGATAACTGGTTTTCACTCATTGAAGTCTTCTGCCACATTAAAGCACACAAGTTGCATGCACATACATGGCTTTAGGAAAAAAAGCTCTGCTTTTTAATTGTGACTCTTGTAATTGGACTTCTCAATACATACAGAATTATCAGGCAGTACATATCAAGAATATTAGCTTTATTTCTTCAGATATGACCACTTTTTTCATAATGACTTTTCAAGAACATATAGTATCTTAGAATTAGCCATGCTTGTTTTACCCTGTTAATCAAGTGTCCCTTTTGGGCTTTGTCCCCAGTTGAGTTTGCATCTACAGACTCTGATTTCTGGAAATTCATGCTTAATCCCAGGGCATCATCCATGTGTTTATCATTCTCTGGATTTATAATCCCCAAATACCAATCACTATGGAAGTAGGATACTGCTGGGGTTCAGTGTAGAGGGCAGAAAACTGTAATAATATATGTAGCTCATTTCTCAGTATGCAGTGTTCCTTCTTACAGTGTCACTGAACTATAAAAAATCAAAGGTTCATCCAGCTTCATAAACTAAACAGGAGTAAGCAACAGTCAGCATGTTTAGAGGCACAGTCCTTGACAGTTTTAAGGAAAGTACTGCTGTCATAGAAAATACTGTGGTGTAGTTCAGGGGTTCTCTAGGAGTGGAGACAGACTGGTCATCTTGCCTTTAGGACCAGCTAGCTGCATGAATGTGAGCTGTGGCATACTGCTTGTTCTCTGAGCTGAATAACAGCCCTTTGCTCTTTTATTTATTTTTATTTTGTAGCCCTCTACAACTACCTTAAAGGAGGTTGTAGTGAGGTGAGCATTGGTCTTTTCTCCCAGGTAACACCAAATAAGTGATAGGACAAGGAAACAGCCTCAAGGTGTTCCATTGAAGGTTTAGATTTGGTATTAGGAAACATTTCTTCACCGTAAGGGTTGTCAACCATTGGAACAGGCTGCCCATGGAAATGGTGGAATCATCACCCCTGGAGGTATCTAAAAGACATGTGAATGTGGTGATTAAGAATATGGTTTAGTGGTGGATTTGGGGGTGTTAGGTTAATGGTTGGACTCAATAATCTTTAAGGTCTTTTGCAACATAAGCAATTTTATGATTCTATGATCCTAGTTACTAGTCTTGAAACAGACATGAAGAAATATTTTGTAACTTGGGTGTATCTTTAAAATTACAGAGGCAGGTAAATGGGGCACATCTACTCAAGTCACTGCTTAAAATTTCATGGTGTTCATGAAGATAATGCTGTTCCTTGTCCACATCTTAAAATCCATAATGCTATATTCTTTATACAATCTTGCAAAATAGGGACACCTTCAAAAAAAAAAAAAAGGCATTTTTTTTCACAGTGAAAACAGAGAATATCATGTTGCTAAAGGAAAAATAAGAAAAGAAATGGCATTTACCTTATTTATTATTTAGAGCAAGATGACTGACATTATTCTACCCCTAAGTGGAGGAGGATGTTGAAGTGTAGCAATAAAACTTGTCAAGAATACTGGCAAAAGAATATTTGCTGAAAATTTTTAAAGGAGTAACCACAATAAAATAGAAAAAAAAAATCCCTTACAGATGTACATGTATATAGAAGACAGTATAAAAAAAGGGAATGTGCTTTCAACCAATTCAGTTTTATTCTAGAAATATTTTATCATAAAACAGTGGGATTTAAAGCTGTAACATTTATTCTCTATAACTCTACTGTTCTGTGGGAATCCTGTCCATGAAAACACATGCCAAAGTGTTCTCATATTGATGAGAGACAATATTATTGCTGACAATATTTTCTCTTTGTACCTCTTATTCATCATGTTCAGGGGCACATGGTAAACTGCAGACAGTTGTCATTTATGTAACTGTACCTCTTTTATGCTCAGCAAGCACGAACAGTATTCTTTAAAACAAATACAAAATAAAATATTTGCATAAAGGATTAAAACTGCAGACATTGTTCAAGTTTACCTATTTTATGGATTCATAGGACACCATGTTCTAGGCATTTGTTCTGAGCATGCCTGCAACATCTCATTCAAGCAGTCTTAGATATCTACTTTCCATGAGAATAACGCAGAATAAACTTTATATTTATGCCTAAAATTAAACTTGAGCCTATTTCAGGGGGAGGAGGGGGTGATTACATTTCCATTATTCTTCCTTTCTTTTTCTTTACCTGACAACTTTCTAATATAAAATGCATGAACAGTGAAATGAGCAGATCTCTAAGACTCCTGTATCCCTGGTGAGTTGCTCAGCCACGGGGATATACAACCAAGCACCTTCATGTTTGCTGTCCTAAATGCATGAATCTTGAATCCCTGGGTGCCCAAGTGGCCCAGTTTCAATAGTATAAGAACATTTTAGAGGATGGGCTGTTTCAGGTTAATTCTTTCACTCTGTTTCTTATTCAAAATAAAGTTTGGTATATCATAGACATTTTACGCTTCACTATTTTTGTCTTTGATTACTAGACAGGTGTCAGGGAGTAGCAACTGAGTGCTAAGGCACTGACTCACAAGATTGAAATTCAAGTCCTTGCTCTGAAACAGACATCCACATCTTACCCTGAGCAAGCCATAGAAGCAGTGCATGCCTCAGTTTTTAACTGGAAAATGGAAAACAGAAAAATCTTTAAAACCATGCTACATAATATAGTACAGTACATGACACAGTACATCGCAGAATATGAAAGGCAATCATATCCTATGGCAACAGCAGCTATATTCACACTGTAAATATAAACTAAGGCTAGTTAATCCCAGAGAGAGGGGCATCTTTTTCACAGAAGTGTCACAGATTTCAATCAGCTTTAATGCCAATTGACTATAAGTCACTTGTGATCCCTCTATTGGCATCAGTCTGCTTTAGGCTAAGCTCTTTCACAACGTTGTGATATTTGGGTTTCCAGTACTGAAGGTATTTCAATTAATTTTAAAAGATCACTGAGATTTTTTTTCCCCACAATAAATAATTCTATCTGCTCCTGTAAAACCCTTTGTTTCCAACCCTCCAATTTTTGGCACAAAATACCTGCCAATCTCCTTTCTCACTACTGAATGAAATATAGCATGGAAAGCAAATTAGAATAGGAAAAAAGAAAATGGTGATGCCAGTGAGAGCTGCAAAAAGCAGCAGTGATAAAAATTCCCTGATTAAAAAGCCACTGTGAAAGATGCAACAACAACAAAAAGGTAAAAGAAAGAATAACAAAGCAACTAAAACAAACAAACCAAACATACAAAAACAAAATGAAAATCAAAACAAAAAAAAAAAAAAGCCAGAATAATAAAAAAAAACAAACAACAAAACAAAGCAACCAAAACAAACCAAAACAAAAAAAAAATCAAAACCAAAACAAAAAATCCCCAAAACCAAAGCCAACAAACAAAAACAAATCACAAACCCACAAAAAAAACCCAAAAAAACTAAAGAAAACCAAAGCCAACATCAAAACCTCCATACCTGGAGTCTGGAGTTTGGAAGCTGGAGAGTATTTGAGTAGCTGCTAATCAAATATTCACTGTTTAGCAAAAGAAGTTCACTGCAAAAAGAAAATCAAAACTAAAGCCACATGAGAGAGAAAGGGAGCATGTTTGAAACAGAGAAAAAGAACCAGAGGAGGAGAACACACTCCATGTTAAAAGTGTCAGAGATCTGCCCCATGGCACATGGACACTGGTGAGTGAGACATTCCTTCAATGCACATCTCCACCAGTTTTCACTGGCTTCAACAAAGCTTCACATCATATAATGTCTCAGACTGTCATGAGATCCTTAGTTGTATCCCCCATTTTTTTTTGCCCTCTGTCAACAGAGGTCAAAGACATCTAATTTCTTAGCTTGCTGTGCCTCTTTGTCCATACGAGGTTCTTCCTTACAGTCATGACACTTAAAATTTACTGAGAAGCCTTAAGTTTGTCTCTATATTGCAGAGTGCACTTTTGAGCCCCCCTAATGCCTCTGATTTTTTTCCAAACCAGCCATGTTTCCCATAAATAGAATAAATCCATGAGCTTCTTGGTATTAGTTTTTAGGGCACAGAGAGCATTATCATGTCAGGAAGCAATGTATGTTACAAAAAAAAAATGCCACTATTCACTGTGTCACTAGGTCACAAGTGCTCCTCTCTCTGAAAAGCTCCGTGAATTTAGGTTTATTGCTTCATTTTTTTCTGCACCTTTCCCACTCCACGTTCATCACTAACCAGTCCTGAGAAGTCCCAGTGCTGCCCCACAGAAGAAACACACTCCTGCTCTTTCTTTGCCCCTTATAAAAGCAGCTGAAAATGAACCAAGCAGCTGCAGCAGCCAGCCGCAGATAGTGAAATGCTCAGCACCACAGTGTCAGTCCAGTAGGACACCTGGATCCAGGCTCATATCATCAGAATTCTGCTTTGGGGGACACACTGGCAAGGGGACACAAGCAGATTGTCACAAGAGTTCACAGTGCTCTCTGAAGGGGGCCCTCTTCATGTAATGCAAGGTATGCGCACACACACAAGCATGTTTGACGATGACTACATATTTGTGTAAAAATATTTATGAAATATTTTAATTTCTAGAGAAAGAAAAGGTACATTCAGCTGGCCCATAATGCATTCTGCTCTCACATTGCTCTAAATCTTAATGACCAAAGTTGAGAATAATGGTGTAAACTTTCATGTATTTTGGGAGCAAAAAGAGATTAAAAAACACAGAATATGATTAATATTTAAATTTTGAATGTGAATTTCATATATAATTTTATATAGGAACAATGATACAATTACTTTTACTGAAGATAAAAATAATAAAAAAAAAACTGTCAGTTTTTTGTTCTTTGTCTGTATATTTTTAAAAGCCTCTGCAAAAACACCATAACAAGATTCAATTTTCACACAGCCTAATTCCTCTTACAGCTCTGAATATTGCCATCTCAGGATCTAGAAGGTTGAGAGACATGTTTTTTCTGCAGATGGCATGAGAGAAAAATCAAGACATGACGTAGAGAAAGATGTTAAGTAGCAACAGACTAATGGAGAACATTTTGTCCTACTTTTGAGGAGCACATCAGGAACAGCTTGCTTTTATAGTGGATCTGAAGTATAATCACTGGCACTATATGACTGCTGCAAGCATTGATCTGCACTAATCACTACCATATTATTGTGAGTTTTGCTGAGCATTCTGTAAAAGATACATTGCCATTTTCTTTTCTTGGCACTTTTCTTGAAAATTAATCAGATGTACCATAATCTCTAGACAATAAATAATGATTAAGCTGTAGCTTTTAACATTCTTGATAAGTTTTAGAGATTTATTGCTTTTCATTTTACTAGCTGCCAAGAATCAAAACAATGACTAAATCTACATATAGATAAAGCTGGTATAGGTAAATCACAATAACTAAATAGTAGAAGTAAGAGATGTCTTTGATGCAAAAGCATCAAAGCCTTTCAAACCTATTTTTAAATCTGTAGCATTCACTCATTTTTACCATAGTAAAGGCCAAACATTTTGAAGAATGATTTTTAAGATATATTCACAAATTTCTATTCAGGTATTGATTCAATATCCATACAGAGTCCCTGCAAACACAGGTGACAAGAAATCTATTTAAAATCAGTCTTGTCACATAAGTTGTAAGGAGTAAAAATAAATTCTCTTCTAGAACAAGAAGGAAAGAGAGAGTCAGAGAGAGAGAGAACGACAACAAACCTGCAAGTAACACATTCTAGTCTTATTAATCTATCAAGCAATCCTCATCTAGTATTTAGAGAGTTAAAGACATTCAAGCTTTGCCAAATCAGCTTGTGTCTCTCTAACAGGGGTATGCTTTGTATATAAGACTGATGGATTCTGGGATCATGTAATCTGCTAAATTTCTGGACCTGCTAAGTGTGAACTGGCTCTTCCAAAATCTGAGCAGAAGCAGATATTTATGAATCTAATCACTGTTTGCCACCTGAGAAAACTGGCTATCAAAAGTAAGTTCATACTCTGAAATCATTGGGAGAGCAGCCATTGACTTCAACAGATCAGTATCTTACCATGGATTAAGGCTGATATAAAGTGAATTTTATTTCCACCAAGTTGATTTTCAATCAAGGGAAAGAAATCTGATTATTCTTTTACTAAAGCATTCAGGGTTTCAGGGTTCCTTGGATTTTGTTTATAGTCCCTTTTTTTGGTTGTTTTTTTTTTTGGTGTTTTTTTTTTTTTTTTTTTTTTTTTTTTTTTGCTTTTTAATGGATTTGGACATGCAAGGACAGGTAAGGAAAGGGTTTTTTCCAGGAGATAAGGAGTTTATTTTCTGTCAGCTTTCTGTGCTGTTCAGAATTTGTCACAGAATCCCCTACAAGCTCAACATTTAAGAGAAAGCTCACCACAGCCACTTGAAATCTCCTCAATACTGTTTCAAGACAATATAGATTTTATCACAATACCTTTTTCATCTATACCAGGTGTTCCTTAACCAACCAACCAAATAAATCAGAAAAATATTTCTGGTTTATTTCTTGCCTTTCCCTCTCCTTAACAGAGGAAAATATCCTTCACAATTTCGGAAGTCTAAAAATCATCAGAAGTCTAAGAACATCTCACAATGCTCCAGTGCAAATCTGAAACCACAAATAATGGCATATATCTATATATGTATGCGTTTCAATATATAGTCCATATAAATATTCAATTATCTCTTATCTCTCCCTTAATCTTATAGATATGCATGCATATATACACACATGTATTCGTTTTCAAGTGTGTAAGGAACAGGATTGCATTTTCTTGTTCAACTAAGATGTGCTATTACCAGCTCCAACAGCCATCAAGTTCCTCTGGCCCTTAGCCAATTTCAGACGGAAGTTCATTGGTACCAGCATTTGTACTGTAGCAGCCTAAGGAAAAGGGCACCCTTGGGGTTTGGCTTGTGTAAATGGGTCTGTCCATGATCACAGCACAGGGGAGCCTCCTCTCATGGCAGAGGATGCTCCAAGGTCCTTTGGGATGTGCTCCCATGGCAGTGTGGGGTGGTGGGTTGGTCTAACAAAGGAGTCGATTTCCCAGCAGTGTTTTGGTAAAGGCAAAGTTGCTTGTACTCCCTTAAGAAATGTTTCTCATCACTTCAAAAACACTACCTGTGAGAAGGATGTTCCTCGGACAGCCTGAAGAAAGTTCACCCTGTCCATACTGGAAATGTTAGGGATAAATCTGACTATGCATGTACATACACATGTGTATAACATCCAGACTTTTAAATTTTAATCGAGCTCATACATAGGTTTCTCTGGTGATGGTGAAAGTGTCGAAAATACAAAGCATGCACACACGTCTCCCAGCAAATGAAACGTGTCAGCAACAGCTGTAATCAATAACAATATAATATTCTTTCCTAAATAATGGTACAGCAGAAGAAGTGTGTAAGACAGTGATGAATTATTCAGCAGGTCTGCTTTGCTGCTACATTGCTCCTTCCATGCTTTAAGCTTTTCTACAGCTGAAACACCTGGCACAGCACTCTGACTTCATATTCTTCTGAATACCTAAATTTATTTCTTCCCACATATAAAAATTAAGTTACCTAAGTGCCTGGAGCTTTAAACAGTCTTAAATGGCAAAACTGTATGATGTCTTGAAGTTTTTAAATAAGTGTCTCATTTCTACTTCTAGCTTCACAGGGAGATTTGCTATGTATGTTAGCAGGCAGCTGCATATTAAATATTTTTGAAAGTAAATGTTTCAGACTATGGAGAATTTAATTCACTAGAGGGTGTATGGTATTCTGGACAAAGTATTCATTAAAAGACACAAGGCAGATCTATTCAAGTGGTTAAAATGAAATGAAAGCCCAGGTTATGAAATCTTTACTTAAATTGAACAGTATGCTACTCCCATGTACATACCACTTCATATTGCTACAATAAGTACATAGTAATTTAGATTTTTTAAATAAATGATGTAACATATTTTCAGTCACCTAATTCTCTGAAAATGTATACGCATACATATAAATATGTAAATATGTACACATATATGAAAAGTACATATTTCAGAATCTAATTGAATACAGATTATTAGAAGACCTTTATAACACTGAACAAGTGTCAAAAGCTAAGATTTATAACTGTGGGTCACAGAAGGAAGGTAATTTCTGGAAGACAGACAGGAAAAACAACTAGAATTTTTTTCTTTCAATTTTAAAGTAAAGGGATTTTATTTCTGTTGTGTTTTTTTGAGCTATTCTGGAAATTATTTAAATCTTTGTCTGGACAGCAACACATTTGTATCTAGAGATATTAATCTAATCTGTCATTCGTCTAGAGACAGCGAGATCCCTCTTAACGTATTTAATGTGCTGTGCGCAGCTCACTTTTAAATGCCACAAGCAATACAAATCTGTCATCTCTCCTTGGGAAGCTGCCCGATTCTGTAATACAGCTTACTGCTAAGTAGTTTCTCTCATACTCAAGCTGTATTTCTCCTGCTGGATTCATGTTCTACTTCCCATTACTTTGCCTTAACTCCCTCTGCCCCTGCTACCAAATGAAGGAGATCCGATTCCTACCTGTACTAGCTGCTAACTAACTGCTGTGAACGGAGCAGCAAGAAGTAAATAACTCCCCACCTCAGAAGGTCACCTCTGTGATGTCCCTGACTTCATGCCATTCCTTGGACACTCACTGCTGCTCTCTCCCAGGAGCAGGACTTCTGCCGTGACCTCAGAAAGCTATTTCCCTCTCCTAGGAGACACCGCTGGATCACTACTGAAATAACTCAGCATTCCTGGAGGAATATGTTATTTTTAAATAGGCAGTGCATTAACTCTCGAGCTCCTGCGTAAGAAAGGTTTCTAACAGCAGTTCCAGGCAGAGCCCAGTGCCATGTGCCTCTCAGCAGCCGTACTCAACCTCGCAGTGCGGCACCGAGCCGCGCTGGTGCTGAGGAGCACAGAGAACGCACGTGAAGGAAGGTCACAAGGTTTCGACCTAGATTTCAGTCAGCAGGAGTCTGCATCAGAAAATAAATTTGGATGTACTTCAGCGCCCTTGACAAAAAGGCTACAGGCCTGAGTGAGGGAGGAAAATAAGGAGCAACCTTGCCTTTGCACCACAACATGTAGCAGGGGGATGGAAAGTGACTATGCCTGCATTTGTCTGTGGAGCTCTCTGTGATCGTGCACTGACAAAAAAGGATCTCCTGTGTCAAGCAGACTGCCACTCTGAGCAGGGAAAATAGCTACCTGGCTTGTGACTGCTGAAACAGAAAATATTTGTTAAACAAGCCATTAAATTTTGATAGTAAAGTTTTGAAAAGTTGGTTGGGAAATCTATGTGAAAATACTTATGCAAAAACACTTCTGCAAAAACACTTGCACACTAATTATACTTTCCTACCAGAATCCTTTCATGTCTCACTCCGATTCTGGAAGCTGAGACATGACCTGTCTAGTCACCATCTCCATTAGAACAGGTTGACAAAGAAGCAATTTTTTTGAGTGCTTTTATTAACTTTGGCAAATAGATATTAAATTAACTGCAAGTTTTCACAAATGCAGTTACTCTAGCAACTCCAGAACATGAAGGAGAAACAAAATGCATTAAATATAAATAAGTACATGAAGATCTTATCTGTCTGTCCCTGTATCAAAGTGAATGAGCAAATAATACCACAGAAAATAACTGTTTCAACATAGAAAATAACTGTTTTCCAAAAATCTTACATGTCCCTGGGAGAAAATATAAGGTGGGGGTTTTTTGTTTTTTTTTTTTCCTGTACAGAGAAGGATTATTTACTAAAGGAAACAATGACAAGACCACATATGAAAATATAAAACTGCTATCTGTAATTCTTCAGTGAAATGATAAATCTGGTTATGCAATCTCAGGTGATAACTCAGATCTGTTAGAATCCATGTTTATACAAATACTTCTAATCTTAAATCATCACAACTATTACTGTCTCCTTCCAGTTCCAATGAAATTTGTATATTAAACAGCACTTATAAAGTTACAACTTGCCAACTGAAAATGGTGAAAGAATGAAATGATCTAATTTTATTTTAAACAGCTTTTGACAATGGCTGCAAGAGCTCATTGTAACTATCCTACTTGCACCGCAGCATGTTCACAGAGAAGACCTAATTTCTTTTAATTTCTTGTATTATTGAATTTATTAGCAATACTGAACTGAACTGAACTGAACTGAACTGAAAGCTTCCCTGTCTTAAATTTACTAGTGATAGCTTTTGCTGTTAAACTTTTACAGGAATTTTCAGTACAGATGCAACTAAAGCAAAAGAGGTTAATGTCCAAAATAAATCTGGAATACTAAAGAATGCGCAGTACTGCTAAAGAACAGAAGCCAAACTTCAGATTAACTTCTACTGCACATGGACATCCAGAATTAAATCTACTTCTTATTTCCACCTTGACACAAGCAGACCCTGTTGACAGGACAAAAGTGTGTTTAAAAAACCAAAAAGTGTTTGCAGCAGCAAAAGCCCTTTCGTAGACAGACAGATGAGGGAACAGATCATTGGCAATGCATCCTATCACTCGAGGAGACCTTGTAATGGGTGTGTAGGCAGGGAGCATGTTGAGCTGAGAATATGTTGGGCAGGAAGCTTTGATAGGAACAGAGAAACCAAACCAGAATTTGAAATACTCTTTCTGAAACTGACATACTAAACAGCTGAGAATTTTAAATAGCAAAAGGAATCATGACAAAAAGATGATGATGTCTGCTTCCTGCTGGATTAACTGCAAGAATTTCCAGCGTGGTGGTCCTGTACTTCATGCTTGTCCATTCCCTCAGTAGTTAGACTTGGCTTTCTTTTTCACAGATGTAACACCAAGTAGAAGCTTTCCCCCAAAATTACCCCATTTCATTACATTATATCTTTGCTTCTGGGTTCTAGGATTTATGCTACATATGACCACAACTTCAGCAGAGTTCAAAGCTTTTCTCTATGCGCACTACAGAGACACCTGCCCTAATGAAAACAAATAAAGTGGGGAGGGGGGAGATGGGGAGGGTGAGTGTTTAATGAGCTTATTTGGTAAGCAACTAAATAGGCCTAAGGAGGCATCTGCCCATTTTCTACTATTTGTACACAACTCTTATGTCATCTCTGCCAAGTCACTTAATCCAGCATATTTGCCAGCTCAGAGAAAAGAGCAATAACATCCTAATTCACAGAGGACAGCAATATTAAACAAATTCAAACTATCATCCTGAGGTAGTATAGTGATAAGGGCAACAACAGCTTCCAACCACACTTCTGATGCCTTCCCAGATTACATATCTGTTCTTCACCACCATGTAGTGGCTCAGCCTCTGGAGAGTCCTTCCTTGAGAGACAGATCCAGGTGATACAGCCTCTTTCTCACAAAGCAGTAATTGAATATCTAAGTGAAATACTGCATAGGAAACTACCTTGTCCTGAGGTTAATTTTAAAAACAGTAAACCAACTAAATATGAATATTCTAATTTGTCTGAGCAAATCTTTTTTACTTGAGGCAGGAAAAAATAAAATGTGAAAATCTGTGTAAAAATAGGGATTTGTCCTTGGAGATACTTAGAAATACATTCTTTCCATGTGTATTAAACTCTTCTTCAGCTGCAAGTACTTATTCATAGACATTCTCAGACTGCTTAGAGCAGTTTGTTTTTAGAAAAAGACCACTTTAGATAATAAATCTGTATACACCAGTTCTAAACTAGCAACACTCATTAAAAATATTCATTTAAAAATAATTTTCTTTCTCATGATCATTTTTTTTTCATGGCAAATAAGTAATTTTAATTGGATTTTTCATCTGATATGATATACAAATGTATTTAGTGCATGTATTTAATTTGTTTTGCAGCAGTTCACATTACCTACATTAACAAACACAAAAACAGTTCCTGAAATTTATACCATTAAATGGAGAAGAAACAAGGTCTGTGAATATCTTGGGGCACAATCCTGTCCACTTAAAAACATTTCAAAAGCTCTTTGTGGTTCACCTCATAAAGCTTCTGGTCCACAAGGCTCCTGCTTCAGATGTCTCCAAGTGAGATGCATGATGCATACACAGAAAGATACATGACTGTATAAAGGGCTTTATTTTACAGCACCTGCACAAGAAGATTTTAACATAGTGTGGAGCCTTTTGGCAGTGCTGCAGTAAAAATCTACATTCGCTACCCAGCTATGGTATTCACCATCCAACTACTGCATAATGTTAAGACAATGTGTTTATCTTATTGGTTGGGGTAGTCCCTAAAACACTTGGAATCACAAATAGGCCAAGAATCCCTGCAAAAAAAATAATTCATGTCATTGACTTTCTTTCCTGATTTAGGATAGATGGTGCTTTGGATGTGCCTTTGTCCATTGACTGCAAAGTGAATCAGTAATCATTGTGGCACAATTAGTGTGGGAGCTCCATGAACTGGAAAAGTTCCAGGCCAGCATCTATCTATTGCATATACCAAAGTACAGTGAAAAAGTCATCACATAGCTTTCCCCAACTCATATTCACCATTGCCCCCTTATCTTAACAACTGTCACTGTGACACTCCAGCAGTGCTACAAATGTAAACTCCTACTTATCCAAATTATAATTGGTCTGATGTTTTCATCACAGTCCTTGCCTTAAGCTCCTTTTAAAGATTGTCTCCTTGGTATTATTTACTTTGCCAAAAAAATTATTTTTTTTTAATGTTCAAGAAAATCCACTACCGACCTTATACCATTCCGTCATTTTTCTTTCATATTGAGAGTTTTACCTCTGTCTCTGATAAGCCTGTGAGCCCAGCTTCTGTATGCTATTCACTTTCAAACAAATATCTCTATCCATATGGTACTTGGTGAAATTTCTCCTAGTTACCTTCTTAGAAACCTAATAGGGTTTTTTTTTCTTTGTTTGTTTTTATTTTTTGTTTTTTTTTTTAATTCTCCAATGTTCACTTACAAGTGTCTGCTACTACAAAACAACTCCTGTTTTGTTTTTTGTTACCAGTTTTGCTTTTCTTTTGTCCTATTTCTCCCCCTCCCCCTCCCACCCTCCCCCCATTTTCCACCATCCCTTTGGTTTTATACAGATTGGAATTCTATTTCATATATAATTATTGGAGGCATGACACATCTTTTTTAACTCTGTGTGGAACCCAACCAATGAATTATTTCTAGGTGTTATGCAGTGAAAAAAACCCCATAATACAGGGAATAGAAACACCAACTTGAAAAATTAGCATTCTTTTCTGATTTCCATGTCTTTCTCTGAAAATAGAAAGCATGCTGTTCTTTTTTCTAAATTTGCCTAGCCTTCCCACTTTGCTACAATTTAGCACTGGAGAGCTTTATGAATTGTTTTTGATAGGTACATAAATTTACTACATTACACATTGGGGAAAAAAAAGATGTCCAGCTTTGTCAAATATAATTGAATAAAAGCATGCTAATTTTGGTTCTCGCACTGGTGTCTCAGCAGAATGTTCTTGTTCACTGTTAGAACAATAAATACAGAACAAGGATTTTAATGGTATTCTCTTTTATAGCAATCTGATGGGGTGAAGTAATTGCTTTTGGTGCTCACAATATCTGTAGCTAGATGAATTTACAAGGAAAGCACTTTAGCCTTAGAGCAAAATTATGAATATGTATCAGGCTCCTGCATTACATTTATTGTCTCCAGTACATAAAAATCAACTTTGGCATTACAAGAAGAGAGAATAACCAACAAACCATCTCCTGAAGTAGAAAACTATTATTTAAAGTGACAGTTTCACCCCTCTTTTCCTCTAAATAAGGGACAAGGGTCTAAACCAATAATCTCTCCTTTTTCACCTCTCTCTGTAACCTGTTCACAAGAAGACAGCCATTAGGCATAGCACTGCTGACACCAACATTTTTATATGATACTTCTGATGACAGCTATTAATGCACCATCAATAGGAGACTTACAATACTAAACATGCATTAAGCAGCTACTACTTTTTAGCTGTCTGGAATTTCTCTAATACAATCAAGGGAACTGGCAGAAATCCTAGTTTGCCATCACATACAAACCAAAAGGATTTCCACTCATCTAAAGCAGCAAGGAATTAGGTTTTCTTGATGCTAATCAGGAGAAAAAAATTCTCTTCAAAAGCAGATTAATCTTCAGATTAATAAATGGTTTAAGATCATACATTCGGAGATAAGATTACTGAAACCTACATAACTGGATGAATGTACAGCAAACCAATAATAAACCTTCAAATATATATATATAAAAAAAAAAAAAAAAAAAGAAAACAACTGAAAGACTGCAAACTGCTAACCTAAATATGATGGGCTCTCACTGTGGATATAACTTATGGTTTGACAGAGCAAGTCTTTTCCACATTATTTACAAGCCATGACAGAAATTTTATTCCCCCAGATATTTCTTAACGTGGAATATAATACTCAGGAATCATTTCAATACATACAAAATGTCTCTACTTAACTTTCAGATGATCTCACTTTTTGGCACTTCTTAGTATAGTAAGACAGATCCAGAAAGCTGATATAAAATGCTTATAACCAAAGGAAAGGAAACAAAGAACAGGAAGAAGAATAGACAGATGAAAAGAGTTGCATGTACATTTTGAAAAAAAAGCACAATGGGAGCTAATGCAAAACTAAGAAATATATAGAGAACCATGGAATAGGCATCCTAAGCCATATCAAACCTAAGTTTTTGTGCAGTGTACTCAGAAAGAGTACTATATTCAAACAGTGTGCCATAAATACTAAGCATAATGGGGCAGACAGCTCTTGTCAAAATCTATTCCTAAAAAACTGAGCTTGTCATTTTCTAAAAACCATTATTTTCTGTGTGGGTTTTTTCTTTATTTTGCTTTGGATTTTTCAAAGTTTAGTCAAAGTTTGTTTCCACTCATATAATACTCATCTTTTGTGTTTGTATCTGGAAGCAGACCCTAAATAGGAAAATCAAACCACATATTTTCACATGCATCTAAATACTGCTTATAAAATCCTGTCTGTGTTTTATTTTCTTTTGAAAACACAAGAGCTTAGATTGTTGCTGGGAAATTAATCCTTGTTTTCACTCCTTGTTCTGGGCCCTCAAACAGAAACTTGACTTTTGAAAGGTTAATTTTTACTGTAATTGCTATAAAGAGGCTGCCCTATACGAGAACCTTGTTTCCTAGTTAGACCATGGTTTTATCATAGAGCTTACTGTCCAGCCATTGAAATGTTCATGTCAATGTCAAGCTGAAATACCATCATCCTCATGCCAAGTGAATGAAAAAGAGTGTTCAGGCACTTACTGGAGCTAAGTCTTACTCTTCTCTCTTTTACAATCTGTTTCTGAGCCAGCTTAACATTTGATACAAGCCAAAATTGTTGGGAAGCAAAACACGTGATGGTTTTCCTGCCATATAAGGGAAAGTATTGCAAGCAACCATTTCTAATTTGTGTTGTTAGAAGGAAAAATCTGTGCAGAGGGATCTTTTAGATCTTTCATAGCTACTGTTAGTCACAGAACAGCCTGTATTCTCTTCTCTTGTCAGATTTTAAAAAGTCATCTTTGTTGCAATCCTGCTCCCTCCTTTCTGGGCTGCAGAGGGAGAGAGAGAACCTGAGCATTTTAAAAGGCAATCTTTCCCCCTTAGGAAGTGGGTACCTTCCAGTGACAATCCAGAACAGTAGGTGCAACCCCTCATCCATCGAGCTGCAGTGGCATGTCACCACTGGGTCCACTGTTTTGGAAACAAAGCCATTGTTTCTGTACGCATTTTGGAGGATTAGGCTTCTGGGGAGAGGACTGGAAGATGAGTGTCCTTTGGAGAGTTCTAGAAACCCTAATTTACTAGGCATGAGATCACTGCAAGGACATCACTTCTAGGTGCTAATATTGGCAGACCGCAGCATTTTTGAATTCACTGGAGCCAACCTATGTCATCTTACAAAATCAGTCTAAAGAATGACAAATTACCTTCCTCCATACTGAACTGGATCCAGGATAGAGCAGACTGTACAGGAAACTATCACTTTGAAAATAAAAATCCATCCAAGATACATTTTTTAGGATGATGCCAACTAAGAGACACTACATTAACCGGAGAATGTCTAAGAGAGACAGCAGGAGTTGAACAGCTACTGCTTTTCATCCAAGAACTCAGGCCACTAAATTCTTCATGTTACTGCATTATGTGGATGGTGGGCTAGATGCAGGCATGACAGTAGGAATGATGCTATGAGCTGTTTTCTTCTATAAGTTGTAGAAGATAAACAGAAGACTGGCTAGACTTTTTAAACTGATTGACATCAGAAAGTTGTAGAGTTCTACTGAGAATCTCTTGAAAAACTAATATATTCTTTCTGTCAGCGAAACAAGAAAAAGCCCTGTAATTTAAACTACGTTTAGAGAAAGAAGAGGGGAAAAAACCCTAAAACCAAAGAGGATGAAAGTTCCCTTCTTCATAAAAAATCAAGAATGTTATTACACCAGTGGTCAGCAATGCCTACAGAGAGAGAAAACATTCTGTTATCCTGAACCTTTGGTATTCATTACACAGAGAAGGAAGGGAATAATTTTCAGTCGTATTCATCTGAAAATTTCCAAACATCTGTTTACAAGGACTGTGATGCCCATGAGCAAAGTAGTCAGAATGGAGAGGCTAACAACTCATGTTTTGGATGGGATGTTTAGACCTGTCATCCTTCTCACTGCGGCATCCTTGAAAAGATCAGGAGAAAAGATTGATGCCATTTATATGCTCTGGACAACATATGAGGCATTGAACACATATTTTTTAACTTATCTGCCATTAAAATATAAGGAATTTCATCCACCCTGGAAGGAAAGCAACCCTGCAATGCTTTGATGGATTTGGATTGAGCTGCAAAACTATTTTTCACAGTATACATTTTAAAAATTGAAATGGCTTTCCTAAATGAAGGAAGGTTCATTCTTTCAATCTGAACTAAAAGTTCAACTTAAGAACTGTTCAATTGTTCAATTGTCCAACTGTGGTGAAGCAGATCAATTACTCGGGTTTTTTTTTTTGTTTGTTTGTTTTTTTGTTATTTTTCCTTTAGAACAAGTCTTTTCTAGTGTAAAAAGCTCCAAACAAACACAAATCTTTGCGGAATGAAAAAGGGCAGAGCAAACAACTTACATGACATTCAGACAATAAAGACTTGCTTTATTAAACTGAATAAATAAAGCAATCAGTTTTAAGAAAAAAAACTTTCTTCCCAATTACATAGATAATTTTTACCCCTAGAGAACTCATTAGTCCCAAACTGTATTGCATTCCTGTCATCAGCCAATACCACTTTTCAGTAAAGAGTTTTCACATGTTTAAAATACACATACAACTGTATTCTTCTGAAAATGTGTTAGGTATTTTTAAGATTACCATTTATATAATATTTTCTTTTCACATAGCTAATTTCCATTCATTTTTACAGTGTAGCTAAAAAGTTTAATTTTATCAGAAATGTATGTATAGACAAAAAAATGCATTATGTGTACACATTGACACGAATTGCTCACCTTTGGGAATTTGCATAAATTATGAGCATCAGAAGAAGTAACGGATGCTCCAGCAGCAAATGACATGACCAGAAACACCCAGAGTGTGTTGAACTGTGGCTGATACATACCCAGCTCAGACTTCCAGATCATTCCTTCATATAAGGCTCTGTGTATGAATGACAGCACAGAGTTGGTGGTCTACTGGCAGAAGAACTCATTCCGATATGATTTAAAAGCGTCTATTTCACAGCAATCTGGCTCTCTAGGGATCTATAGATTGCTGTGTACATGGAGGCTCTACTGGAAGTAATGAGGAAAGAAGAGACTGTGCTGTGGTCACGACACTGCATGTACTAACTGTGACCTGCGTGTCCTTTAGTTTAAAGTTCAGGTTTCAGGTGAACAGTGAGTCAGATTACTATGTGAATTTCTGATCACCAGTCCTTTTCTCCAGGGATCCAACTTCCCCGAGGACCTCATAAAAATATTTGCCCTGTCTCAACCTTTCATTTTGTTCCTCAAAGATCCATTGAAAAGATATCTGTATCACAGCTGCAGTCCAATGTCAGCCAAAAACAAAGTACAAAAAGTTCTGCTGAGCTGTAACTCACTGCACTAAGCTGAACAAAAGCTTCCTTCCTGAAGAATAGCAAAGGCTCTACTTCTGACAAAAGCTTGCTTTCTTTCACAGCTCTTTAGGATTCAGCATCATGACTTCGGGGATAGTTGTAGACGTGCAGAGGTTATGTGGAGATTTCTGAGATCTGAGATTCAATTACCATTATATTTCATAAATCACTGTGCTACCTGCCTACGATACTTTTATTTCCAGGTATAGAAATCAGACTGCTGAGATAAACTTCTCAGTCATCTTTGGAACTGGCATGTTCTGGAGTTGTGTTCATCAAGTCCACTGTCACTTTCCTTTTAGATTCATAAATAAATTCCAGGTATTATATAGATGCAATTTTACATATGGTTTTACAATTGTTGTCATTTGATATGGCCTCTGCAAACACTACAGGTCCATTCCTGACAAATGCTGGTGCTGAATTTCTAACCAAAACCTAAGCAAGGTTTAAATGTCTTGTAACTCCTTCCCTGATTTCTTTATGGTGAACATATTGGGAAGAATATCCTACAATTTTCAAGACTATCAAGTGCTATGGTTAGGAAGAATTATTTTGCTTCAGCTTAAACACTGGGGATATCCCTTACTGTAATGTTGATTCATGCATATGTACTTCCTTTTTCAGGCCCTTAAGTAATGGAAGGTAAAATAATTTGAAAAACTTGTTCATTTTAAACTTGTGTCAAGGGGCTAAACTATAGTGACTGCAATTTTAATCACAGAATATTCTTGCATTTGTCTGACTTTATCAGGTACATGAAGTATAGGGCGTATTTGAAAGAAAAGGTCATAAAAATGGATCATAAGAAATGGAATGTTTTCCAAATGTAGCAAGGGGGCTTGCGTTTTCACAAAATTGTTTGGAGGAAAAAATATTGAGCACTCACAGTAGAAAAGAAGTGTGCAATGCAGAAATAGAATTCTGGTGCAAAGATTAATGTGGTAAAAATAAAAGATTATTGTTTGAGTTAAACAAATCTGTCTTAGCCCCGTCTCATAAATAACCACACATTTATTCTATCTAACGACTAATTTTCATTCCCATCATAACAATTTCAGAGTTAAAAATGCAGTTCAAAATTTACAACACAAAAAACAGAGGAGTTATTCTTCAAACCCATTAGTGGGGAATCAGACTTAAACCATCTCACATTTAACACGTATTGTATTTTTCCCCACTGAGCTTATAGCATTAGGTCAATTTATTTTCTTAACTGCACATTGTCACTTGAAGTGCCCTGCAAGTAGTTCAACCACAAAAAAACAAAAAAACAAACAAAAAAAACCAACCAAACAAAAAAAAGCATTTATGTATGTAACTGAAGTTTCTCATATATGACTTCTTTTCTTTTCTGTCTGAACCACTACCAGGAGAAAACACTGTCCATTCCTTATTGTGTGAGAAGGCCAGCAAAGTGTGATTACATCTGCTAGATTGCTAGCAACAACCCAGACACCATACCTCTGGAGGCAGGATTTGTCCGCAGCGTTCCTAGCTTTCAATAAACATTTGGATACTTCATGAAATATTTAAATTCGTGCTCACTGGGCTTTGTGCTAGAAATGCTGATATAATTCCAGATGCAGTAAACAATTTGTCATACTCACACAAAAGGTTGAGCATTACATTTACCATCCTACTATTGAGTTTTCAGCTTGAAAATTACAGGACTTGCATAAGTACAGTCACACTGCTTTTAAGAAGCAAATTTTGTTTAAAATACTCTAGGCAAGTTATAGCTATAAAGTAATAGAGATAAAAAATAACAAAATAATAAAACCCTTTAAACCATACCAAACATGAAAGAAAACAAAATGTTAGAATTAAGCTGTCATCAGATGACTCCTTTTAAAGTTCACCGTCTTCACTAAATTCCCTATGAATTTAATGACAATAATTGCCAAAACAATTTTATTTATTAAGATTTATGGTTGCATTCTACAAATAAGCACAATCTAGCCATGTTATATCTAATATGTATGCAGCAAAGATTGACAAAAACATATACAATGGTTTTCTCCATCTCCAAATTCTTGAGTTAACTTAAATGTTCTGCTTGCTTTGTAGGAAAGTTACAAAGAATTTATGGAAGGGCAATACCTAATTAGTACCTGAAGTTGCACTGGGCTGCCGATTCTAATTAATAACACTTTCTAAGTGTGTTCAAAGGCATTTAAGTAAAATGAAAGCCTTCAGAAATGCATCGAAGCATTTAATGCCTAGACACTGAAGTGATAAGCATGCTGTAAAAGCCTAAAATAGGTTAGACTGATTAGACTGGCAGAGAAAAACCATAGGCAAATAAAATACACAGTCAGGTATGAAAGAGAAAAATATGCTTGAAAAAGAAATAAATTCTGAGAGACAAAAAAAGTGATTTAAGGAAAGCTTTTGCTTGTTTAAAAAAACCACTGTTTTTAGTAGCATAGTTTTAGATATCATACATGCTATAAAGGAAAACGTTTCCAGATAACATAGCCGCTCTAGATAACAGACAGCTTTTTAAAAAAGAGAAAACCAACCTTTAAACTATTTTATGTAAATGCAATTAACATTCCCTGAGGGGTAATGCCATGACATACATGTGTCACATTGAACCAGTTCCTTCTCTGATCAAATATATCAAATGCAAATAATCTGATCCCACAAGAAATATTAGTCTGCACAGCATTAGTATGCATAGTTGGGTGGATCAAAATAAGGAATTGTAGGTCATCTAGTGCTATTAAAAATGCCAAATGACTTGTGACACCCTACTGCCTGTTTCTTTACAACTATATACAAAGCTCAGGTGTAATATTTCAGTCGTAGACAAGGAAGCTCAGTTGAGATGATCCCTACCATGAAGGTGGCTCTTGTCTATGAGTAGAACTTCACATACTTATCTAAATTAGCATATGAGAGAAAAAAGTACCTATTCCACAGGTTTGGCAATCCAAAGAAACAAAAGGCCAAGCTGCATCTGAAGCATCCATGAGATTACACGGAGGGTTTTCCCCTCTTCCTTGCACACCCAGGACAGTAATCAGGCTATAGCTGGGGAGTAAAGTGATTGTTGTGTATTTATGCTGCTGGGTCTCCAGGAGGGATGATAAGAGCCCACTGAAGTTGCTGAGTGACTAAGGAAAGGTGAATTATACCTTTTGGAAGACTGACACAGTGTGTGCCACCCAGCCTCCTGGGATGTCCATTCAAAGGTGTGCTACTCCCAAGAAACTGAAGTACATGGTCCAAAGCCTGCATGCTGACAATTGCTGCAAAATCTGTATCAGCCATCAATAATGAAGGAAGTAAAGCTACAGAAGAACTCTTTTGCTTTTCTCTTTTTTTTTTTCTTTTGGCATTTTCAGAACAGCTTGAATACTAATAGAGAAACACCTCTAAGGTGACACTGCTGAAGTACAGTATGACTGCAACTGCAACCAAGGAGCAATGAGAACCACTGCCCACGGTGAGCAGAAATTTCATCAGCTGCTCACCGGCCACAGACCTCTCCTGTTTTAACACTTCACCAGATTCCCCAGGGTAAGCCAGCTGGTCAGCTCAGCTTCAGCTAAAGTAAATCCAGTGGAGCTACAGAGAGGTGCAAAATCTCTCACTCTGCAAGGCAGAAAGACAATGAGACAGAGGTTAAGAAAGTTCCCTGTCAAACAAGAAATGTTCCCTTTTAACATGTTTGTACCTCTCTAATAGCAGCTCCTCCTGCATAAACTTCAGGCAGTCTGGGTCAGTGTAAACATCCTCCCCTCCCCTCTGCTGCACTGGGCCTCTGGCTTATCCCCCGCCGGCAGCTGTGGCTCAGGAGGCAAACAGTGGTCATGCTGTTCTGTGCACAATGACAGACAAATAAAAAACCAAGCAAGCTTGGGAGATTTAAAATCTAGAGCTGAGGGATTTCTCCGAGTTTCACTGTGTGTCTGTGATCCTCCCCCTAAATGCGAGAGCTGTTTTCTTCAATAAATGAAGCTCGTAATAAACATCTCTCCTCCTGTGTTTCCAGAGCCCTAAGGGAGCTCTGCAACAGCAGAGCATAGAAATTTGCAGAAAGGTGTCCTCTGATGGATTTGACTTACACAGTATCAGTTGTTATAAACTGCCAAGAAATGGGAAATAGGACGTCTCAAGACACCCATGGACCTTATCATTAAAAATCATTGTATCAAATGCATATTTGAGCTTTGTTTCAAAGAAGTGTTTGATTCCATCAAACTATTTTTGAAGCACAAAGGTTTATTTATAAGGACTTTTTCCTTTTCATACCTTCCTTATACACTCAAAACACAGATTCTCCAGTTAAGGGTACAAAAAGAACTTGTGCATTTGTTAGACAATTTAGATTTCAAAATGTGTTTTCTCACAGAATAGTGACATTGAAATATATTAAATTGAAAATACAATGAATATGTTTCCAAAGTTGAAAAAGGCAAGACCAGATTGTAGCTAGACCTCAGATCTGCAAAGTCAGAATGAGTATGATGGAAGACAGATTCAAAGTGTCTTGTCTCAGCAGGGTATTATAATGGTACATATTGTACATGCAGAACCTTAGAAACTCTCATAAATGTACTTACAAGAACTGAAAAGTAAGTGCTTTGTAATCTTTAATCAGCCCAACATTCAAAGCCTGCTGAAATTCGAGCAGATCTTCTTTTCAGCAGGCTTAAGGTCAGGTATTTTGCACATATTTAAAAATAAACTCAGCAAAGTCATTGCTTGACCAATTCTTGTCCTTCCCCCTCATAAGGACTTATCTGCCCAGCTATTCTAAGAGTCAGGCAAGTCTCCTCTGACAATAAATATCAAATTTTCACCTGTACAGAATCAGTCCTCATTTAAAAGTCAGTTGGATTTCTGTTTTATCTTATGCACCATAAGCAAAATTATTTATCTAAATCTGAACTGCAGAATTTTTATCTGCAAGATAAATGAAAAAGTCAGAAACATGGATTTTCAGATACTGTATTCACTGAGCTGGCAATTAGAAAAGCCATCTTTGACTTTCTACTGGCACTGACAGGAAAGTCATTAAGAAGAATTACATGAATTTACAGGCTTTTCACAGTAATTTTTTCTGATCACATTACCAGCAATCTTAACTCTCTAAAGTATCTAGTGTGCAACTTAGGGTGATGGAAATGAAAACAAATATCAAGAAGGATGTAAAATATCCCCAATATAGTAATTCTAATGCTTATTTACAAAGATATTTTAGCTCTTTGTAAGCTTATCAGCTCAACACTCCAAAAAGTTGGTGATTCCAGTACAATTAGTAATAACTATCTGATTGCATTGTGTAATTAGTATTGGACATGGATCCAACACACTCTGGGAGGATTCTGAGCGTCATTTGGATGATCTAGTTAGATGTGTCACACCACTATGCCAGCTCCCACAGCAATCATACTCAAAATCTCTATTATTATCAATGGGAACATGATAGCTGCTGCTTCATCTTGAAAATAAAAACAACAAAAAAAGGGGTTTAAAGTTGTCATTATCTAGAAGACTAATAGTGCCTACACAACAAAAACTGCAAACTGATTGAAATGAGCTAGAATTTTATGGGAGCAGGTCAAACAAAACTGTGCAACACTTTCCTGAAAAAAAAGGTAGGCAAATTACTTACCTGGACAGATAAAATATAAGGCACACCAAACATATTATCTCACTTAAATTATATACATGCACACACCTACACATAGATTTTAAAAGCATGCTCTATACAAAGTTATTATATATACATAAGGATATATAATAAAAAAGTAAGATAGTGATTACTAAATTCCTGTGTGTTTTGTCACTTTGTCACTTTCAGTTATGCCATAACTAGAAAACCTTGCAAATAAATGGTTTCTTACAAGAATGAAAAGAATAAAAGGACTTTAAAAAAAAACAAACTCAAAGTGAAATTAAATAAAAATACCTAGATTAGGGAATACCACACAGAACAAACTTCTTAGTGTTTTTTTTATTATTCTATTTATTAAATATTCGAGGAATTAAACTATACAAAACATTAAATATAGTAGTCCTTTGCCATATAGTTCATGCAAAACAATGCTAGTGACTCATAAAAGACCTGAAAGCATATTTGGCAGGATTTTATCCTCAGAATCCTGTAACAACTCACTGTGCATCCTATGTTTCTATTTGTAAAAGGCCAAAAAAGCAAAATTTACCCTAGTACAGTTTATTAACTCATCAGATTTTTCACTGATGGAAGAAGTGAGCCTTATATCTTGCACTATTATTATTGATTATATTATCATCTTATAGTTAATATCACTTGCTTTAGCACTGACAATGTGGTTAAATATTACAGACAAATAAGCAAGAACTCTACTGCTCTAATTGTCCACTAAAGGGCAACTTTGAACTGCTGGCAAATTTTTACCTTCCATACGTGATTATGCTTGAGTCAGGCCTTTGGGCAGTACAGGAGGTCAGGTAAAGATAAATGCTGGTTTGTCTCGTGTCAGTAACCAAGAAGCAATCACCTTGGCTTTAGTCCCTGAGCCTTTGGAGGGTATGGGAGGTGAGGAGAAACAAGTTCTTGATCCCTTCTTCTCGACCTCATCCCCCTATCCAGCACTTACAAAGCAGCTGGAATCTGTGTCAGTGCCGTGGGCTTTTCACAAGCCCAGGACGAACGGATGCCTCTTTTCAGCTGATTGCTCCCTTCTGCCTTTCTCCTCTACCCAGCACACCCCTAAGGACACCAGTGCCACATTTTGAGGTGGAAGGAATTTGTTGAGATTCTTTAGCTTTTTGTGAATAGCATTTCAACTACCACAGCTGTTAACAAGGAGATGTACCCCATGTATATTTATTATTACCATTGAAAAATTGATACATTGTAATAGAATGAGACTAGATTTTGTTTCTGTTGGCATGATCATCACTTTTTTCCTTTTTGGTTCTAATCATGCCTTCCACTCCAAAAATTTATATAAACTTTTGTTTTTCAAGGCCAATCTTCTCTGATCTCCTGTTCAATCATAGAACTTTTGACATTCATATAATACAATACAAACTGAGGACAGCTTTTTGTTTAAAAATTTCTACCGGCTGCATCTTCCTACAGTTTTGTTTACCATCTAACATCCTCAAAATTCTATCTCTGGTTTCCTGAGTTACATCTCAACTGGGGATTTGATCTTGAAACACATATACAACTTTCTTTAATTTGCTAAAAGGCACTGTCTGCAGAATTGGCGTCAGTACTGTAAAATGTTCTGCAAATGCAGAGAGCAAGGCACATGGGATCTGGCTGTGACAGTACACTTTTGAAGTTATTGTTGTTATAAATATTGTCTGTAATCAAAACACTAAATCAGATAAAAAATAATGAGTGGTGGTATATTTCATCTCTTCTACAGGCAAATAATAATTGAAATGAATATTTTTATTCTGACATTTTAGCACATATTCTTGTGAAAATCTGAAATTATGGATATTTCCACTTTTGCTGTCTTTTTTTTTTAATAAAGCTTCTTCACTCCTTGCATCTCTTTCTACAATCCTTATCATCCCTCTTTTCATATAATACTCAAAAATGTCATCTCAGGATAACATTTTGCTTGCCCTTTCAGCAGATAAATATCCTCTAAAGAAATCAAACTTATATTTTCCAATTTCCCACTTTGAAATAATCAAGAGCAGAAAATATACAAAGAAACACAGTTATGGTTCTTGTTCTTGAGCTCAAACCATCAAATTATCATTTGACCCATTTTAATAATTCAAAACTGTATTTTTCTTTTAATCTTAAAAATGTCGATTAAACACTCAGTTGTAATGATAGCCTACTGCCTTTGATGAAAATGATTCATTTAGAAATGCAGACCCAGGTTTATGCATTTATTAATGATATAGTTTAAAAATTAATAAACAAAGGAGTAGATTTAATACTTCCAAATATTAAAAGTGAAAAGTGTATCAGGGTATCAGTGTTATCACTGAGAAAATGTGCAAAATATCTGCATTGGACACATAAGGTGGATCCATCCAAGTGGATCTGGTCCTCATTCCTTATTTTAATGCCTGGAAGATATGGAAGAATGCTGTTTAAAATACTACCTTTACAAATAGTAAAAGTCAGGGAGTTTTTGGGACAACTGACCACTGCTGGCTCACTGTACTAAATACAGCTTTCTAAAAATCTAGCTGGAAATATAAAAGGAGATGGAGGGAGCAGGGAAGGTCAAAAGTAGCCAAATTTTGATTTTGAAATTAAAAAACAGTAGAGAAAATAAGGAATTCATCTACATATTTAAAGGCTAGGTTATGGAAGGCACAAAGTGAACCATATAAAAATGCTCATTATTGTATCTCTTCCTATCTCCTCCACCCCAATTGACTTCAAGGTTGGTTTTTGGTTTTGTTTTTTTTTTTTCATTTTCAACACCTCTGCAATAGAATTCTTGAACTGCAGTATTTGCCATAGAATTGATTCATGTTCATGACATGAATGAGCTCTCTGATATTTCTAGCTGTATACAAATGAAATTAGTTTCTTCCAAAGCCATTGAAACTTAGCTCTGAGTATTTCTCTGACTTTGCTCTGGATATGACGAAATGTAACAAAAACTTGTTAGATGACTAGAATTTCTTGGCAAGTGTAGATGATTAAATAAAATAAATAAATAAATAAATTATAGGTGTACTTTCTGTTGAATGTAGTTCAGAACTTTCCTGCCAAGAAAAAAATAAATTATAACTTTGAACATAACTTCCCAGTGATGAAAACTGAAGAAGCAAAACTTAAGAAGTGATATGAGGCACAGAATTTAGACTAATTTTTATTTGCCGTTGAATTAATTTTTAAATATTTTGGTTTGATTTCCTGAAAATCTGTTAACTGAGTTAAATGCCATAGGACAGTATTGACACCAGAAATAATTATAAAAATGAAAGCAGACTTCTGTATCATATATGAAACAAAGACAAATGAATAAAAATGGGATATAAGCAAAGGTTTTGAAAAACCCTAATATAGATGTCACTCAGCAAACCCATCGTGGTGGTCTCACAGCAAAAGAATCTTCTGTTATCAAGATCTGTATCTCTGTTCTCAAATGGAATTTAGAAGCAAAGAAGGAAGGAAAAAAAAAAAAGCCAAGCCCAAAGCAACATTCCAATGTTTTGCAACATTCTTCAGTCAATCAAGGAATCAAGGAGTAAAGCAGACTGTCCACATAACATAAGCATCTGTACTTCTTTATCTGGCCCATATGGGACTGGCAAAAAGATATCGTGGAGAGCATCACCAAATTAAATTAAAATAAATTAAATATTGAATGAGTTGAAGTATTTGCTTTTCCAGGTGGAAAGAATTACACATGAACACACTATGAAAAAACAACAACTTAAATCTTCTATGTATTTGGAGTACTTGATGATTGAAAAATATCTCCAGTTTCAAAGTCTGAAGTTCATGGACATACTGCACTTCATGATAAAATCTATGATGACTCCAAAAAAGGCGGTCTCCTTGAAATGACAAATAATGCTTAAAAAGAACAAATAAAAAGAGCAAATAAAAAGAACACTCAGAATGTTTTCATTTATCTCTTTCAGTTTACCTGCACACTGAATGTCAGGATGTCAAATTAGGAAAACCTTATGCAGAGTGACCCATGCATCAGATCAGTATATCATTTCTTCCTTGCCACTTGTAAAAAAAACATCTGATAAACAACTTGAATTGATTTTCAGTTAATGCAGATGCAAGCACATACTATATTTAACAAGAACTCCCTGTCCTAGACTCCCAGACTCTGAGACTGAAGCCAGGCCCAAGCTTATTCAAAGTGAGTACCAATAAAGGACTGAATTAGTGGAAACTTATAAATGCTTGTTTTAACACATTTTGATCCTTAACTCACTCAAACATAGGAAGGTAAAAGTTTTAATGTTTGGTTAGCATTTTGAAATCCTGACAGAAAAGAATGTATGGCCAGCACTGAGAACCTTATCTAGAAAAGCACCACCACAGCCCTTCAGGTGGCCCTCCCAGGCTGCAGCACTGGGCTTCCTCTGTAATCATGTACTTGCATAGTCAGGCTGGGAAAGACATTTAAGTGACTGCATTCCAATGACTTAATGGGGCATAGACTCCTAAATACTTCTGTGGGCAAGACCTGTAGTGCAGAATCTGCCTAACCTTAGATATCACTAACTCTGCCCACTGACTTCATAGGCAGCCCTGGGGAGCAGGACGTCTGAAAGCTTACTGCTGTTTCAAATCTAAACCAGGTATGTAAAAGTAGATGCCCTGACTTTTGCTTCAGTGGTTCTGATGAGATAAGAGAAAAAGAAAGTAGTCTGGCTCCAACCTTCATTATGATTTTATGTAAATTATTTTAAGTGGGGATTCTTGCCCTCCAGTGCACGAGGATCCTGAAGTTGATCTACTTTTTAAAGACAGTTTAGGAAACTTTTAAAGATTTTGTGAGTAAACTTTACATTTACTTGGAAATACACAATGATGGTAGGGTGTGTGCATGTTCCAGTGTCATGAAAAAACCTTTAAATACCTTAGTGTTCTTTTATCCATTTACCTTTTCATTCTTGCATTATAGAAACAGTACACTCTCTCACTGTGAAAAAAACATTGGAGAATTATTTATTCAGGTAAGATTTTTTTTTTTTCAACATTTATAGGCTCATTGTCTGTAGATCTTAGGGAAATTTATTCAAAAGTCTCTAAAAAGAACTACATATGGGACTGCCTAAAGAAAAAAATCAGAAAAATCATGGTGATGTATGCTAAGGAACAAAAATTAAGATGTATTCGTTTGCACAGGATTTCACAGATATTTCTGCAGAACCCCACTCTTTGTACTGATTTTAGAGAATTTCTTCATAAAGGTAGATCCTTGAAATTTTCTCATGATCATGCCTGAATGAGCTCTCAAATTACAAATATGTGCATATCTACTAGAAAGCATTCTCCTGAGGCTGAAGTTCTGGCATCTGGCTTAGTCAGGAAGGAAAACCATAGAAAATAGAAATGATAGTCCTGAATCCTAAAAGGTTACTGTTCTCTGTAAGAAATTTCAGCTATTTACAGCACTAGGCACAAAAAAAGATACCAAACAGCTTCCCCACAGCTAAAATGAGTAACACATTGATAGTCATTCCTTTTCCATCAAATGGCTGTACCAAGTTAGAATTTTCAAAATGTCTATCACTTTACATATATAGATTTAATTTAATTTAAAACAAGGCTCATTGTATAAATGCATTGCACCTTCAAAGAGAGGCTTCCTCAAAATCATAGCATGAGAGCTTCCCATGGTTTCCATGGAAATGACCTTTCACTATTTCCATGGTAATGGATCTAGTTTTATATATTTCCCTTTTATGAGACTTTATTATACCAACAAAGCTACCATCCCGAATATAGTCCTTAACTTATGGATGTGAACTCACTGAGAGAAATTATCTGGCTCCCAAGCCCCATGGGCATGGTAAGCTTTTGTATGTCTTTTTAGCACTGTTCCAGAGACTTTTGAGAAAGATCACCCATTGCAAATTGTCGGTAGAGAAATGCTGACATATTTTGCTCATTGCTATGTCTCTAAAGGAGTCTCTGGATTCATTTGCTGCAGTCTTTTCCAGACTGCTCCACTTCTCCCAAGGCAGAACAGCTGGAAAAAAACAGAATGGATTGAGAGCTCAGAGTCTTCTATAAATTCCAGGCTGTTGATCATATCCTGCTGTGACATAAATATTATCTAGGGCATTTATTGAAAATCTATAGGCATTTGAAATTACAGAAGCTTGTGATCTTTCTTTTAGAATTTATAAATTTATACTTGAAATTGCTTTTCTCTTCCTTGTTTCTTCCTTTTTTTTTTCTTTTTTTTTTTTTAATTGCTATGGTTATTGTTGTCATTGAAAACTAAAATCTTCACCCTGGAGACAAAATGAATGAATGCAGTGGATTCAAACATATAAAACTGAGAGCAACAGAACAACCAAGGTATCCCAGTTCTCAGCATCCCTGACACATAAAGACACCCAGCCAGACCTATGGTGTTAAGTGCTTTAAGGTGTTATGGAGATGGAGCTTGGAGAGAATGGTGCTGCCACCGAGGTTCACAGATAAAAATCCATATATAATCCATATATACATTACTCCCTTTTGAGTAATGTTCTAGTAAGGTGCGTTTTGGAAGGAAATGAAAAAAAAAATATTTTAATAAAGCATTTCCCATCCCTGTTACAAGATCTAGGGTTTAACAATAAAGTAAAACCCCTCCCGTCCAGAAAAAGTAAACAAATTAAATCTGTGAGGAAATTGTTAGAGAAGTGCAAATCCCTCAGAGAAGGAGAAAAACACATAAACCTGATTGAGCAATTTAGTCTGACTCATGTCTAATTGGTGATGATGCATAAGAAAGGAAGAATTCAAGCCTGTCATTCAGGTTTGAGTTTTCTGGGCTAGCCTTTAGAAAAAATGCCAATTTTTAGAGTAAATTAGACGTGAGACAGACACAGGTGGCTGCAAGACAGTGTTTGCATGCAGCATAGGTAAAAGAGCCATTTTCCAGCATGAAATTTAATTTTACGCTCTTCTTTTTTTAAACTAAAAAATAGGTCAAAATAGAGCTCTTGCTCTTAGAAATGTTTTAACTCCTTTGTCTGCTTCAAAGGAGATAATGACCAACATATATATCAATTGTCATTTAGTAGTCAACAGGTATAAAAGTATATATATTACTTTACTGTTAAAGAATATATAGAACATTAGGATCATCAATTATGCTTTTTGTTAAAGTACTACAATGAAAATGACTATCAAGGCTTCAGCCTGCTATCACTGGAAACATTACACTCCACTTAATTCTACTCCTTACACATTCCTAAATGAGGAGCACTGCAAGTAATGACTTTTATTCTATATATTGAACCCACAGTCTTGTCAGAGAAATACTGGGGCTGGAAATACTTAGACATAAGACTCAAAGAAATATGATGTCTGAAGAAACGGACATCATCTAGCGTTAAATCTCTACAGGGTTCATGCTTACACATGAGCTACTAACAGGGTAAAATTCATAGGACCAATTTTGGCCACTTACTTCAGGATGAAATGAGATCAATCAGTGCCCCAAAATTGTTTGTTTCTTTCCACAAACTGTAATGGGTGTCTAGGTGACTAGATCATTCAGTCAAATGAATTTAATCCAAGATAATTGCAGGGAACTGACAATACTAAAGGACAGCATTTATTTTTCTGGAATGAATTCTCTTACACAGCATTTCTGTATCACTAGCTCTTCAGAGAAAATGCTTAAAAGAGTTTTGAAATTATTTTTCTTAGTGAAGTTCATATCTTTATTGATAATTATAGATTTTAAATTTTATCTCTTTTTTCCCCTCAAAAGTCTTGAAATAGTCCTGTTTAAAGAAGGCTCAAAACCTTTACTGAAGTGAAATATTTGCTTTTGGCAACCAGCTATTTTTGGATATGACAGCGGATTAGTTTTTCTCTAATGCTGATTTCCCATTTATTTCCACTGTAGCTTGACATTCTTGTCACACTTACAAAGACAGACTACCTAATTTCTTGTCATGGTCTATAGCAAAGATGTTTACAATGGTACCTTTAAAAGCATTTGGATCAGGACAGTAATATACTGCTTCCGTTTTCTAAGGTATAAATAAGTGATGTCAACATTTGCCTCAAACAAGGTAATACTCTGTAATCCTGATAAAGAACTAGATCAGCAAAAGAAATTAACTAAGAAATTATATTAATTAGAAAAGAAAAAAAATCAAAAATTTTGCAAGTCCGGAAAGACTGGGCCAACACTACATAAGAGAAGACCAAAAAAAAAAAATAATAAAATAAAACACCAAACCAAAACAAGCAAACAAACAAACCAAACAAAAAAAAAATCAAGCAAACTACAACCCACAAAATGCCATGTCAAAATACTTTTAAAAACAAAGCATAAAAACACAAAGAAGCACAGAGACTTAACACTGTTGAACTGTTGAAGCTTTATTACCATATGCGGATATGTCACCACAGACATAAGTGTCCTCTCAGAGACTTCTATATAAAGAAGCACATCAATGGCAGAAATAATTGACTTAAAATTACACCTGGAGATAAATACAAAGTGTACTGGTTATAAAATGATGTCTCAAAGTTATGTCATTGAAGCACACACAACACCAGCTCCTTCCACGTCTATCTCCCATGAAGGACAGAACAGTGACATTCCTGTCTGCAAACAAAAAATTGCATTGGTTCTGCAAGTGGGCCCTGTGATTACCCTCTCTTACCAAGGAATGTATAGTCTTCTGGCATGAAATGAGGTTTGCTTCTGTGATCTCTGAATAAGCCTTTGGAAAAGCCAGTTAGAAGAAGCTGGAGAAGGAAAATATTTTCCAAACCACCCATAATGCTATTGTCAGGCATATTGCTCCGTACTGTCAGACCGAAAAAGTAGAATTTCTGACAGCAAAATGAGCTCTTACATTATTGTGCAATTAACGTATGTTCCAAATGATAGATTTAGCATTTAAATAAAAAATTAAAGGCAAAAGAATGGATGATGTGACACTTCTGGAATTGGATTCACCGGTATAATCTTTCTACACTTTATTTTCTGATCCATCTAAATAGCTTTGTAGCTGGTTAAAGCATGCCCTGTACCTCCCAACTGTAGGAACTGTCATAGCAATTTGGATTCAGAAAAGGATTATGTTCTCCACCACTTTTAATTAACATCCTCCTGGCCATAGTCAAAGCAACACTTGAGCAATTTCCGTTTAACATTTCCCATCTATCTGAATTCTAATCCACTCACTCCTTTTGATAAGACATTGAGCAGTGACCTGAAAATAGTGTTGCAAAGAAGTTTGAGAAAGAACATCAAGGTGGGGGAAAAAAGCTGCAAGGTTAAACATATGATAACCACTGGTTACTAATTTAAACTGCTAATGGTCTAATGGAGCTGGAGCTAAGACTCCTATTGATTAGCTGAGGTTTGCAAAATATTCAGTCCCAAATATAACTTGCTGTATATAGTTACATTTACAAGGCAAACAAGCTAAAAAAAGAAGAGCAACTCTGCCACACAGTAGTGGCAATGAATGCAATAGCTGTGAAGCCCTTTAATGGGACGTGACATGCATTTCTCCATACATTTACATTTTAAAGTTTTAATGAAAGCATATTGTCAGGGAATGCCAAGCCCATTACATGTTTTCCCTTTGCAGTGCAGTGACAGGATCCTGCTTCATGTTGCAAACAAGAAAACATTTTGTATTAAATGGGGAGTGAATATGCAAAAATGAAATTGAACAAGTTCCCACAGCAAATCTGCTCCCGATCAAAAATCTAAGGGAAGATTTTTTCAAAGACAAAATCATTTTACTCCTTTTCTTATGAAGCAGGTTCTTATCAGATGTTTAAATGCTGGCTGTTGGGAAATTTTCTTTGTCTTCAAGTAAGCTGCAAAGATGCTAGACCACTTCCTGAAACTTCATCAAAAAATAATTTCTTCTATTAAGAAAATAAAGTTGAAATTAATTCATGCATATAGAAATAACTGACTCACACTGTTAAATGCCTTTTAACATCTAACTTCATGAACTGATGGTATCACTTGATATACAAAAACCTGCAAAAACTTAAAAGATGTAGCACTCATAAGATCAAAATAAGATGTAATTTAGAGCTCTTTCTGTAGGGTATTGTTTTTGAGTTTATGTATGTTCAAAAACTAATTAAATTGTCCCCCTGGATCCATAATAAACTCTTGGTCTTTTTTTCCTTTGATGATGGCTATCAATTATGAGATTTTAGTTTATTTTAGCCATAATCTGGCTCCTACTAAGCTAAAAAAAGGCATGTTGAGGTACTGTATTCAGCATGACTAAACAGCCTAGAAGCTGGTGCTCATCAGTCTCACACATGGCTCTTAGAAAAATCCCAGTACAATAAGTCTGTCCTTCTTAGGGAAAGTTACCACACAAATCAACAACCTCTTTGATTTTACCACCATTTAACCAAATTATAAGAGTATTATAATTCTTTATTAAATGAAATTTACAATGGGACTTCTGCCTATGGACCCCAGGGATAATTTTTTCTGTCACTGACATAAAATTATTCAAAAATGAATTCAGGATCCCTTAAACTCAGGTAAAGTCAGATTTTGCACAAAGGGAATCCACCCATGCAGTACTGGATGATACAACCCCTGGCACACCAAGGAGCACTTACAAGTGCACTGTACAATACTGAGACTAACAGGCTCTCCTCTCAGATTTAGCTGCCAGCTAATATGGGACTGGGTTACCCAATCAGGTTCTAGATTAGTCTAAAAACTTAAGTTTTGGCAGTAGTATTGCAATAAAAAGATTCATAATTCATAATGGAAAAGGCTATGATGTCAACCTTAGCGAAAAGACACAAAACCGTACATCAGGAGACAATTATCGGTCCCAAGTACAGCAAGCCAAGCAGGTGATGACTATCATCAAAGCTGTCAACAGGCAGTGTGCCAACTTGCACTGCTGATGACAGTGAGTGTTTTGTTTATTCTGTTGTGAGTAATGTTGGTGTGCTATTTCTGGTTTATGGCTATATTTGCAAGAAAAGTGCAGGATCATACCTCCTTTTGGTCATCAGTGTTTCCTCAGATGTGAATACTTGAACATCCATTCCCATTTCAAGAATTAAAAGTGAAAATGGTTCTCATTTGGAGTATCAGTGCTTCGCCATAATTGAGTGTTGAGTTAGCCCCATAGCAGATCTTTAATGAGATAAATGTTATTACAGACTGTTAAAAAAATAGTTGAGCATGGTGAAACTATCTCTCTGCAGAGATCTGAGGGCTCTCTTTAGAGCCTGAGTTTCAGATTCTTTTCGAAGACAATTCAAAACTGTTCTTCGGTCTTTAAAGGAGGAGTCACTCAGAAAGAAAGATCTGATATTCTGTATGAATAGCACCATTAAAGTTAACGCATTTTGTAAGTGAAGTATTCAGCTGAGTATTATCTGCCATTAAGATAATTAGGTCTAATTTTGCCTTGGACCTTAGTTGAAGCTTTGCAGTGGGAAATAATTTCTAGAAGTTTTACCTATTTAAACAGACAAGTTAAATAGGGGATTTTGAAAGACATTTCTAGCTCATTCTCAAATCAGATTTACTTGACATCAGAATTACATTTTTAATGTGCAAACTCTAGCTAACCATCGTTAAGGAGCTATATTGGGATTTTTGAATGGAAACTATCAAGCTATATATGTCTTCAGATGTGCAGATATGCAGTGCCAGTGAAAGCATCTTGGGAAATTACTATATCATGATAATAATGCCATATGGAGTAGTCAAACATGTAAAAAAAGTGACCTAAAACTGTGCCACTAGCAATTTTCACAGTGACGATGTTAAATGTTTTTTTAAGATTTCATCTATTTAGAAGCCAAATCCTCTTTTGAGTAAGTAAACAGCCAAACATTAGTCCATTTCATATGGAATAAGACTGCTTTGTCCTCAAAAGAAAAATTATACCATCATCTTGCTTAAACTTTTTAGTCATTGCTAAACATATGGTTAAATAGAAACTTCTATATCTGAGTAAAACAATTGCCACTGTTTTTGATGATGAAGAAGGTCAGATATGAAAGAAAGTAATTGTTATTCGGAGCTTCACAGAGCTCAATTACCTCTCTACCCAGGCAAATTCCCCATTGATGACACCGATATTTTTACCTCAATTGCTACTGAATCATACAATAATAACATTAAAAATAAAAGACATGGAATTTCAGAATAAAACTAAAAGCTTCCAATAGATTTGACTGTGTACTGTACCACTGCATCTTTCTCCAGCATTGTCATATTTACTTTTGTTTTCATTGGGAGCTATAAGACAGATTTTTGGATATTCTAAAATAAGCATGTGTTCCTCTATGTTTTCCCCACTATTTCATCCAGTTTATTTTGTATTGTCTCCTGGTTTAGGCTGATATACAAATAGAGATATATTTTATCTCACCCTTGTAGTCCAATACATTCTTGAACCCACACTGAATCTCCAACAGAAATTACAGAAGTGCCAGGAAACACTGTGTTCAATGGAGTAGCCTAATTTACTCTGAAGTAAATGGAATTACAGTACTTTGAGACAGGCCTACCTTATTTAAATCATCATGAAGTTAAACACATATTTACACATATTTGAGGATGTGGAACTTAATCAAGATAGCAGTTTGAAAGGATTTGAACAAGAAAATTCAACACAAAGCCTCAACATTGTACAAAAGAACTTCTGAAACTTTATTGTGAATTTTAAAGTACATTTAGAAAGGATCTTATCCTTCATATAATTAATTAAAAATAAATTTAAAGAAATCCACATACTAGTAGTTTGAGCAAAGTTCAGTACAGACTTTTTGAAGTCACAATATATACATTGCATGAGAGTGCAATAAGCTTCCAATTACATTAGGTATATATTTCTAAAATAAAGAGCTTTGATTTGACATGTGTGAGAGGCATACTGTTTACAATAAAAACATTTTACAAAATATAGCAAAGGAAAAATGGAATTTAATACATTTTGAATGTACAACTACTTTATTTTTTTTAGGTAATTCTTTACTCAAAGTGTACAAAAGCCCATTTTTAAAGGACACCTGTCCATTTGCACTGTCCAATGCTGAATAGAAATTAGTTTTAAAGATTCATTACTATACATATCAGTGAATTCTTATTCAACTCCATAGCCACTACAATGAAGAAAATATTACAGAATCATTGACAGTATCTTCTTCTCTCCTAAACTATGCATAGATAAATACATAGCATGGTGCCTATTACTACAATAAAAGTGAAACATTTCACCTGATTTTTGCAACTATTCCTCGCATAAATATAATGCATTGTATATATATATATTAGTTTATTTGACAATCAACAGATTGCTTATTTTAACACTCAGTAACATACAGAATCACATACACTGCTATCCTTAAATATTTTCCACTCTGTAGTGGCTCATAAGATTCAAAAAATCAACACTGTAAATTTGTGATTCTCAACCTGGGGAAAGAATATCCCTCAGATGGACTGATACTACTTATACAAGTTAAACCATATTATGAATCCATAGCTTCCACCTCCAAAATACATAGCAGGAGTAATATAGTATACTGTGGCTACTAACTACTGCATAATCATTATATAAGAAATCGTCACATCCACTGTTTTACATTTATGATTACTCATTACATTATATCACACACAGAGCAAAACTTTCCCAACAGATGGATCTCCTTTTCTACAGTTTTCCATGTTTTAGAGAAAAATCATCACACAGTGACAATATTATGTCTGGATAAGTATGCAAAATGTGTTTCCTTTTTCAGGACAAAAGAGTAAGCAGTAAACTACTAACTGTTTTGCAATTGGGATGTAAAATTAAATTCTGAAGAGAAAGTCAAGTTTTCAGCACTGCAACTAAAGAAATTATGTACTGGGGGTGTGCGACTGTCACTCAAAACTGTGTGAAAAGCATATCAGAAGATTAGTTAGCCAACAATGAATGAAAAGTTGCACTTTCCTTTCAAACAGAGCACAGTAGGGTTATGTGATTTGTGTCCAACCACTCTGCAATGTGTTATCTGAACAGCTCAAAGTATTTGCAAAGGACAAGACAGCTTTGCATTCGTTATTGCCGAAGAAAAGAAATATGCTGAAATGTGTAATGATCCATGGTGGATTTTCAACCAGCACCAAGGATGTCTGGGACATTAAGATTTGCTGAAGAGAGCACGTTTTTCCTTTTCAGGGTGGGCAAAACTCATCCTACATGGATTTGCAAAAATCCACAGTACATGGATTTGCTTACCTACTTTCTCTTTTAACCAAAGTTAAAATTAAGTATCTTGTACCAAAGAGCTTCACTGCCTTTTCAACATAGTTGTCTCTTCTATGGAGTACTAAGTACTCTCTGTCTGCAAAACACTACCTATAGCAGTGAACACTTGGAGGGCAACCACTTTGGGCTACTCACCCTGGAACCGCTCTTTGTTTTTTTGCTGCTAAATGTGGTAGACTAGGCTTTTCACTGTTAACAGCAGGAAGAAATACCAATAATTTTGCAGATCCACGTGATGTTTTTCACTTTTGCTGTCCACTAAGTCACCAGAAACTTCATGGTGACAAGCTATAAAAAATATGCACCATGATTTTGCCTAATATCCATGCAAGAAGAACACAGCAGGCTGATTGACTACAGCCATGCTACACTCGCCTGTCTACCACACACAGCACACAGGTGAGATCAAACTGCCTTGGGAAACCAAAGGGAACAGAATCAAGAAATCCCTGGCATCACTTCTAGAGACTAGACAGGTTTAATGGTGTGCTGAGAGCCTGTATTTAAGAATTCTTATTAAAAAAAACAAATGAACAAAAATCCCAAAACCAAAAACCAGAAGCTTTACCAATCAGAAACCTGCCCAGCATTACTGCATTTGAGTGTCACTTCAGGTTAAAAAGAAATCTTTTAGCTTACATTATGTGGCACATTTTTTCCTCTATTTCTGTTTTAAAGACACAAAATAGCCCACCCCTTCCTTTGATATCTTGGAAGAGAATAACTGAAGCCTTCCAGGATCCTTGACAGCTTAAGTATACTGTAGGAATAGTTGACAATTACATTAGCTTTTCCCAGTGTGCAGAAAGGATGGCTAATGGAATTAATGAATTGTTTGCTGTTCCACTAGTCAAAAGTCTAAATAACAACATGACCTTCAGTCAATGCCGCTGAAGAAACATTTCCTTAAACAATTCACAATCAATGAGAGATGACCTCAGATTGAAACTCTGTGTATGTGATTTCTCTTCTTTAATTTAATGTTTCTTGTGTAGACGTATAAAGTTTAACCATTTGCACCAGTTGCTATTTTCCCTAACAGGAAACCCTCCAAACAGGGAGGAAAAGAAAAATACCATGACCTAAAGTTTAAGTCAGCTGCTAAAAACACAAAATCAAACTAAAATTTCCATTAAACCAAAAAAATGCACCCAAGTTTATCTTTTTCTTAGAAAGGTAATGTTTCTTAGAGAGGTAATAAACAATGTTTATTGTATATTAAGTTACTTTTCAAAGAAAAAAGAGTTTTAAAAATAAAGATGGATAATTTTCTTCTCGCTTCTCCTTGTTTCTATTTCATGTAAAATCCACTGCCACCAGTGGTGGGATTTTTTGGTTTAAACCAGTGTGAAAAGAAATCATCCATCTATTAACAAACTGCTGTGTTTTGAACTGCTCATATTTCACAGTGTTAAACATTTTATTAAAAAACATTAATATCCCATAAGAACTCAGGGCTGGATTGCTAGTGTTTTGAAATGGTATTTATCAGAGGGATAGCAGGAGTTAGCTACCATCAGATCAGCATATGAATGTGGAGTGCAAACCAATTTTTATGTGTTTTGGGGGTTTTTTAAAGTTCTAAAGCTGAAAACAGTCTTCCTAAACAGGAACTGTATTCCTTCATTATCTTTGAAGAGAAGGGTTGGACTAACCCTACATTTTTAATCTTTTTTTTAGGATTTAGTTCAGCTGGATAAGAGGTTATAGTGGAGTAAAAAATGATTTAGTACAGTGCCTACAATCCACTGATGCTTAATATAGTTGATCATCAAAATACTTAAAATGATAGCATTAAGTGATTTATGCAGTTGATGACATGAATGTTTATGACAGCCTTAGCCTCACAGTTGCATCTGCTTGACTTTCACCCACTTCATTTGAAGACATGCATGTGTAAAGATCAGTAGCAATTGCCAATTTGCCTGATGTACCACATCAGGGTACAGAAACTGCTACAGATTTTCCCCCTCAGGTGCAATTTTGTCATACTCCATTAATCCTTTCAATCCTCCCCCAGTCCTGTGGACTTGTTATTTAGTAATCCCCGATTGTTGTGGTGGAGAAACATTAGAAAGTCTCTGCTGTCCGCAAGGCAGAAAATTACAATGGTCGTCTATTAGATTTGGTTCTCACAGTGCCCCCTTGTATAAAGCCTGCTTGTCACAAACACAACCAGTAGCCATAATGTCAGGACAAATTATCACCGATATCCAAAATGTCAATATTAAACTAATTTTGTGTCTCACAATGTCACCTCTTCAGCACCCAAACAAAGGGGGTATTTTTAAGGAGGGAGAGAAAAATCTTAAATCAACACATCACATAGGGTAGCTTCATTCATTTATGCAAGTCAGGTCTTCAGTTTTCAACTCCCAACCGGGAACTCTCCCACATGATTGCAACCCATTGTGCAACTGAACAACTTGGCTTTCTTCCACTTGAGTCAGTTAAAGAGAGATTACTGTGAGCATTCCTTTCCAGGGCTGCTCTTATTAAATACAAGATTCTTCGTAAACACCAGTGTTTTTAATTCGACATTTTTATACTGCAAAGTAATCTATCTGTCTGAATATTCTTTCTCTCTCATATGCACATGCACACAGCTGCAAGATTTCCATCTCTGATCATATATATCTCTATCTCTTTTTTTTTTTTTTCCCCCATAAAGACAGAAGTCAAAATTATCTAGTTTTTAGGGAAAAAAAAAGATTTAAAAACTCCCAGACTTTCATCAGCTTGATTAATTTAAAGTTGCAAACCTTGGTTAAATTTTACTGACATGAAAAAGTAACAGCTATGAGCTCACAGTCAGGACTTGTGATTGATTATCTAGTGAAGCCTAAACAAACAAAAGCTTGTTTGCTCATTAGTTGTATTAAGGTCTTTAGTGACATATACAACCACAGTCTTTAACTAAGAAAAAACTGACTAAGTATTTCGATATCTTAATTCTGAAAAAGAGAAAATAAATAAGGAAATAAATTTTAAAAACAAACAAAAAAAACCCAAACAAAAACAAACAAACAAACAAACAAACAAAAAGCCTCACAATCAACCACAAAATAGAGGAAAATTTATCCTTAGGTAACTGAGATATTTTGCACTACTATCCCATCCTTCAGAAATTCAGCAAGATCTTATCCTTTCTACTGTAGCAGTAGCCACTAGTGTGATTACATGATCTACATGCTTACCACCCATCACTTAAGTATCTCAGCATACTGTTGCATAAATCATTCTTACTCACCCAAGGGTACAGTGTATCCTGCCTCCAGCCCACTGAGCTACTTTTGTTTGTTTTGATGTACACACAGCATAAGGTGTGGGAAGTTTTGTGCAGAAGGATCATATTTAAGCTTGAAGAGACTACTGAAGCCTAACCCAAACAACACACTGAAAGAAAAAAACAAAATAATTTTGCACTGATAGTTTTAAATATAACTGAGACTTTGCTGTTGAATTTCAACATTTACAATACAATCAGAAGTCATCTACAGTGATACTAGCTTTGTCTCCTTGCAACACTGTTGAAAACAGCAGGATACTCTTACAGTAAAACACTTAAAAGTCTCAACAAATTTTGTTTAAGAAATCTTAATGCATGCTGAGTAATTATACAAATTCAATATCTGACAGAGAAATTTAGGTGAAACTGAAGGTTTAGGTGCCTAATTCTGACCCTTGCAACTCTTTAAAGGTCATACTAGTAGTAGCAGATACCAGGGACTGCAAAACCCGTCATACCAGTCTGCACTGCTGCCTACATTAGCAGGAAGGATATTGACACATGGACTTTGCCTCCAGAGTTGCTCAGGACAGGCTTACTCACAGCACAGGCAGAACCCAACCATGCCACAACCAACTGTACAAGCCAAACTGGTGGCAAGGAGCTTATCTTCTAGCACAGTGCAACAGTCCTACACACCTATACGTGGAAATTAAACCCGACAGCTCACTCTCTGTATCAGTATGGTGTTTCCCCAACTGAAATCTTGCAAATATCTGACCAGATCCCACAGGACCAAAGGTTCATTTAGTTGCAATGCTGAGGACTTCCACATCCTGAAACAAATAGTAAAATGCATCTAACCCAAATGGAATCCAAATTACCCATGTGGAGGTGTCTCATGATCTCTTCCAGTTGGAAATTCTTTCCAATCATATTGCTGATGACTTAGTGATGTCTACAAGTTTATGTTCTCATTTAGACTATAAGCAACAGGGATTCAGACAGGGAACTGCTTGCTAAGGAGGAACCTGGGAGTTACAAACTTATCTCATCTGCCTTCTATCATGCTTTTGTTTAAAGGCATTCCTACAGAATATATTCACCTTTGATGTATATATGCCATAGGTCTATGTGGGAGAAGCTTAGCATTGATTTGGACCGCAATTGCACTGGATTTTCAGATGGTTTATTGTAACATTTGGCAAGTGCTTTTAATCCGTAAAATAAATCTTCAAATGTCATGAAATTAGATGCTCAGCTGTTTTCATAAACAGAGATTGTCCACTACTGTATGAGGACTTGGTTAACTTCTCGACTGGACAATGTGAAGTACTTTTGGGTTATTCACAACAGAAGTAATGTTGGTCTTCATAAAAACTGTTGAAAATCACTTTGAATTTCCTTCTGATGACTCTTGAGCTATTAAATATATATCAGTGGATATTCATTAGACAACGTGAATAATGTATCTTTGGCCACTATCATGTCTTCTCTCTGAAGAAGAGTCCTCAGTATTTCAAAAGGTATGTGCAATCCTGTACATACAAGCACATGCATGTATCTGTTCTCATATCTATACGTGCACAGTCACAAGGCAACATGATCACTGGCTTCATATTCTCCTTGCTTGAATTATTTAGGCCAAACTAAACTAATGCAACCAAAATAACTAGAAAACCTATACCAGCCAATCAACGTAAATTAATAGAACTGACCAAAATTAAATTAAATAATTAGCACTAAAGTAAGCAGTTATATTTTTCACTATTACACACTAAAAGAATCATGACTTTGAGATGGTGACATAGTATTAAACTTCATCAGAGGCCAGTTCATGGAGTTTCTTGCACAAAACAGCATCTACCTCTTAAAGTCTTAAGACTGTGGCTGATGTCTTGCCATTTTTGTTTTGATGTTGGGTTAGGTTTTCTTCAGATTAGTGACTGTCATCATTAATGTTTCCATTTAAAATATTCTAACCTCCAGATTAAATCAGCTTTCAAGTGAAATAGCAGACAACACCCTTAGGATTTAGTTCTGTGATCCTTATGAGTTCAGCATGAGGCAAAAGTGTAATAATTTCAAAAGCACTCTGTATAAAATGTAAAATTCCCAGATATTTTAATGCAAGTATTTTGCTAACCCTAAATTGTTCTGATAAAAATTTTATCCTCCATGAACTTAGGATTTGGTATGCTGTGCACAAAGCCAGTACAGCTACTTTTCAATCAAATGTTACACACAGTCAAGTTTCCCAAAAACAAATCCAAGCAGGTAAGCTTATCACTGCTACCTTCAGAAGTGAAAGCATAATTGTAAAATAATAATGAACATCTTCAAACAAAGAAAGGGAAAGTCACATAAGAAGCAGTTTAATATTCACCTTCAACAAGAAGTTAATTTCCAGCTGTTTCCATTTTTAATTGGTGATTTTTCTGTGGTGTGTGAAAGCCAGCCAATTTTCTTCAGAAAAGTGCTTGTATTCACTTAACTTGGTAAGAACTGCATTCTTCTTATTGGTCTACTGCACCATGGGGAAGGGATAAAATATGAAAGCAAGGATTTCTTTATTCTAGCCAGGAAAATTAACTGTTAAGCTCAGTGGGGGCAGAAACAAAGGTGGCATTTAGATATAACTAATTTAGTATCTAACCAAAGCAGAGCCCTCTTGGAGAAGAGACAGACCAAGGGAATGCAAAATTGTACATGAATTATTTCTGAGTCAATTCCTATAAAAGCAGAAGAACTTTCTTTTATGCTCAAATGGATTGCACACTTCCTTTTAAAATATGCACATTGTTCACAATTTTTAAAGATCATTTAATGAGCAACTACTGCTAAGAAAGAAATAAAGAAATAATACTTTTTTTCCCCTTTTTTTTTTAATATATTAAAGTGCAAGGGTCATATGGAGGTGAGGCCTGGACTGCTTTTTAAATCACAGATTGTGGGACAGACCCTCATCTGATATGAAATAGCTCTGTTAAGTTTATTGTTCAATTAGAATGCAATGTAACTATGATTACAGATTGCTTGCATTACCATATGTTAATAAAATAGCAAACATGACTTGCAAATTTTGTTCTTTGCTTTGTTTTGGCTCCTTTTAATTGTTTGGATTTTATTTAATTGTAAAGAGTGTACTTTGAGGAGATAAATTCTCACTTGTGCTGTCAGACCAGGCTAATCATTCCCTACTTAGCTTCATTTCCAAAGACCTAAGATTTTGCTTGAAAAGGGGCTTAGAAGCAATTGATTTGTGTTCATTAATCCATAAACATTTGATTTCAAATCAGATTTCCAGCAGACATAACCTCTCCGCATTGCTACAACAGAGACTTGATTTGATTAATCAAACAGCTCTGATTCACTGGATTGTCTACAGAACAGTTGTCCCTGACAATACTATGCAAATAGCTGCTGATGTGGTACTGGCGTCCCAGATTTCTAAAACTGCTGTTTTCCTCCATTAACACATCAACACTTTAATTCAATTTTATTCTTCTACATAAGACTATATATATTCTTCTGCGTAGGATGTACATAGTTTTTAATCCATGTTCTACCATTTGCTTTGAAAATAAGATTTTATTTCTCTATACCTTAGTTTACCCTTAACTGAAAGAACAATATTGATTTTTCTGTATTCTAAAACACCTAAAAGTATATAAACAATTATATATATACTTCTATGTGTGCCACTGCAAATATATCTTTTTTAATTTTATTTTTCAGGAGCTATACAATACATCATGTAAGTATTTTTGCCTGTTCTGTTTGAAAGAGCTGTCATTGATACAGAATTGAATGCACTGTTTTGGAGTACAGGAAAACTTTCTATTTTAAAACTCCAAACCCAAATATGCTAATTAAGTCTACGTATTTAATACTGGTTGTTGATAAAACAGCACAAGCTAGTAACATGCAACAGATGTATGATTCACTTCCTAACATACAATGGTTACTCCACGGCTGTATTTGCTCTTTCTCCTAGGAAATAACTCAAAGGTGAAAAAATAGGCCTGCACTCAAGGTAAGAGAGGAGTAAGAATACTTTTGCTACATTTGGTTATGTAGGAAGAAAGTAGGAAGGGAAGCCAAAGTGCCTTAAAGAAGCAGAAAAGCTAAGATTGTATCATCACTTAAAAAAAAACAAAACAAAACAAAACAAAAAAAAACTGGGGGTTACAAAATTTTAATCAATAGATTTCTAAAAGTGACAGTTCCCAAGCCCCAGAAGAAAAAACTTCATGGACATCGAAATTCAAGAACAATCATGGACAGAAGTTTTTAGGGGAAGAAATAAAAACTGTGAAGGAAGCAAATACCTACTTTTTTCCAGCAGTGCCTTAAATATTGTGGCTCCCAAGTGAGGGCTGATGCCATCAACTGGTTGACCCTGCGGGTTGATCCTGAGGAGCATTATGTAATGACCCACCAATAAAGACCTATCTGAACCTGCCAAGACTTTAGCTTTCCAGGAAAAAAATATTCTTAATTAAAATGGTCAGTTCTGCAGTATTCTGTCAAATAAATACATTAGCTCAGAATAAGCAAGAAACCTCAGCCATCCTATGCTGACTGTGCCAAAGTGCAGATTGGTTAGATTACATTATTCCTCATCTTCTGTTTGAAACAATCTGTTTCTTCTTATGATTCAGAGAAATGAAGGATGGACCTTCTGGTATGATGTTAGTCTAAACCCACCATATTGTTTTGGTAAGCTTCTTAACAAGTACTTCTGTATATTAAACTGAGTATTGTCAGTACTCCTGCAAGATAAATTATCTTACAAGCATTCAGTGTACATGCAGCCTCTCCTCATTCAACATGGGATAAAATTATAAACTAGATCACTCATGGGGTTACTGACAATGTATTTATATTTTATAATTTATATGTATTAAAATAAAAAAAATGTATTTTAGTACTTGCAGCAGTTTCTTGTTTAATTTGTGCTAGATATTTTTCTTGCTGAAGTTTTACAGCATTTTGAACCATAGTGTGTGTGATTGCTTAAAGAATTACAAAACAATTACTGATTTCTTTTTAGATTTTTGGCAGAGCTTGAAGTGTCAGTACAAGTGGAAAAAAAATAATTTGTTTTTAGAAATAAAGAAGTGCAACTCTTTTCAATATTACACTGGGAGAAATATGAGCAATTTTCACAGAGAAAAGGAAGCAAAATGTGCGGAAAAAGGTTTTGAGAAAATGATCCTTAAGGAGGGGAGGGGAGGGGAGGGGAAAAGAACCTCTTCACAACATAGAACTAGAAAGCCTTCCTACAACAGCAATCTTGATTCAAAACTGGGATGTGGTCAAAAGTGAAACTTCTTTTAGAACTTCAGCTACTCTCAACTGGACTTTTTCCCAGCATGCAGATTAGGATAATACCCTGTCTGTGCAAAAAGAAAGGTCCATGACTCCAAACAGCAGGAGTGCTGAAGTCAAAACAGTATTGCTTGACAGAACTGAATAAGGAAGTCTGAATGCTGCACTTACTTTTGTTTTTATTAACAGGAAAGATGTGCCCCATCATACACTTGCATTCATTCCAAGCATCTATCACCTGATTTTGTGTATGATGTTATACTGCTTGAAGTTGATTCTCACAGCCTGAGCTTAAAATGAGAAGTTTTGACTCAATTGAAATGCAAAGACAAAATACTGCATTCCTCTCCCAGTTGAGCTTTTATTTAATGTGCCAGATTAAGAAGCTTGCTGTACTTTACTGGATCAGAGTCAACATTGTTTGACCAAGAAACTCAGAGATAAGGGGGAAACAGTTCTTAATCAGGCAAAATTCTCAATAAAATGAATGGGGACTTTGCCTAAGTATGTTCTGCAGAATTTAAAATCATTCTGTTTGCCTCAGCTATGCCTGAAAAGGGGGACTGCTGCTTTTATACCTGTATTTTGGGACAGCTAGCTCAACACAGAAGAGAATAAAAACAAACTTTTCCCTTCCTGATGTCGGTTTTTATTATGCTTTAATCAGCTAGGAATCCCCTGAAGAAAATTCACACAGCAAGTTGGAACAGCATAATCTGAAGCTCCAGTGGGTTTAGATTAAGTACAAGGCATATTACCACCGTTTTAAACTACTTAAAAATATCACAGACCCATGGACTAGAAATATGTTAATTTTTTTCCCCATAATTAGAAAATAGCATCTATTTTGTAACTGTACAAGTTCCTGCTAAGGGCACAGACTACCATAAAACCACACTCAGAATTACCCAGTTTCTTAAAACAGTGAGTGTAGTCGGATTTGCATACTCAACTGTTTTCATCAGTACCAAAGTCAATATTTTTCTGTTAATTTCATGCTGTCCTGCTGTTCATAACATGTATCACAGATACTAAAACCTGAAACTCAATTTAAATAGCTTGGAATTTCTTCCAGAAATGTTTATCTTTAGACAATGCTAAAAAAATGTTTTCTACATGCATAAGTAACTCAAAAGCGGGCCATGACAGAAAGTATCTATGTAGTATCAGAGATTATTTCTACGTGCTTAAAACTACTCCCTGCATATCACCCTGAAAACAGAGTAACTCAAGAAGTCAGAGCTGCATATTTGGTACACAGCTATAGTAAAAAAAAAGCTGCAGCTTGGCAGCTCAGAGGTTAAACTGGTAATTGTGAAAAGTGACTGAGCTTCAGCCTCCGTAATTCTTTCTATTTAAAGTGAATTACTGCTTCTTGTTTAAACCCAGCATTACTCAAAATTCTGCAAGAGAAGGATAAGTGCCACAGAACAGAAAAATATGTTAGAGAACTTCACATCTCCTTCAGCCTGTTTGTGAGAGGAAGAAAGAGGGATTATTGCAGAAACATGAGGAGACAGATTCAACTCCTGATTACAAGAAAAGCCATCAGGGAAACAGTTCAGATTTCACAAACATTAAATTAATGAATATGAAAGAAGAATTGGGTTCAGATAGCCTTTACTTAGAATAAGTAGAGTTACATGCAGCCCTAACCTAAAAAGAAAAAAAAAACAAAAAAAACTTGGGAGTAAATTATATTAGCAACTTTTTGGCCTTTGTCCATGACTATAAAATGGCATTAATATAACTGTGGTTCAGACTCGAGATCCCTGGTCACTATTGCAGCCAAGAGCCTAAGTATATGAAATCTCCTTGGCTCTGCTAAAGCACTAGCGCTAAATTCTGGGAAATGGTAACACTGATTCATCTCAAAACAGTCTATATATAACAGCAAGACTAGGCACACATAAAATTATGCACTATCTTGCCCCAAGGTTAGCAACATATTCCTAGTAGAAGGAAGAATGTTATTTTCATTCCCTGTAATCATGTGATAAATAGCTGTAGGGCAGATTCAGCAAGATCTCGAAGGTTATGATTTTGCAATATAATGAATGTATGTCTAGCTCTCTGCCACCTGAAAAACCAGCAAAACAAAGCAGGACTTGTCAGTATTTTGCTTATGGCAGAAATCAGACATTGTCCAGAACCCTTTATGAGGCACAGTGCTACTTCTTAACTAGTTTGATTACAACATTCACTCCAATACTTCAACAGCTGAGCTTTCCAGCATATGGCATAATTGGAAGCAGCAGCCAGCAGGTATCACATGTGAATGGAAAATGTCTCACACTGAGTCAACTATTGACTGTATCAAATATGTGGTCTTGTAGGTAGGTTGATGGGGGAAAATAATGCTTATAGAAGTACATTGAAAATGAGAGGATGGGTGGGGCACCTGTGCAGCATATGAGGCAAGCAAATTACCTAGAAAGTTCAGGAGTAAAATATATATATATATATATATATAAATATATATATATATATATATAAATCATTGAGATTATCTCAAAAATAAAGAGATGAGACAACACAAATGAATATTTTAAGAGATATAAATCCCAAACCTATGGACAGTGTCAGGAGAAACTTCAAAAAAGACATACACTGAAAAGTGCATTCTTAGGAGCAGGCAAACTCAAGTTACTGAACAAAAAACTCCAAGGAGGCAACTCAGGCCCAAGACTGCTTCCCTCACTTGCAAAGGAACTGACATTTGTTCCTAGTCATCTCATTTACTGCCAGCATGGAGTAGACCATGGATGAAATGTTTCATTCTGATCATGCTACCTATAAAATACTGTGGTGTACTTTAGCAAAAATAGAATACAGGCACCATCACTCTCACAATCTAATGCCCTGTGCTGAATTAATGTTTGATTTTGGTGATTCATATTACTCCGCTTTAGGGGGTGACTGAGTTATAGCCATTGCATGCAGCTGCAATCATTGGCAATCAAGCATAGTTTGCAGAACAGTAACACCAACATTGAAGATGTATGAAAATGCATTGGAATTACACCAGATGGTGATAAAAGCCTGGCAGGAACGCTTAGGGGCGCTTCTGCTAATATCATCAGTATTATGTGTGAAAGTCCAAGGACTTTAGTTCAACCACAGGACCAAATTGTACAATTTTGCCAGACAGTAGGACAGAGTCACTTGGCATCACTTGAGAAGTGTTAAAGGACCTAGAGTAAGTACACACGTAATTCATATCCTCAAAGGCACCTCACTGCAAGACAGTGAAGCATGATTTCACACTGAAGTAGGTAAGGCAGTATAAAATCCTGCTAATGATAAGGTATTGTAGAGTCACGTGTACACAGCCAGCAGAGACCAACCCCAAGTGAATCGTTCCAGGCTGTCCTCGACCAGTACAGTAAGGTACAAAACACCTCTTTCTTGCCTCCACAAGGATTTCACATTTAGGCAGATACTTCGCAACAGTAATCTTGATATAAAACACATTTTGTTTTGTTTTCTTTTTCAGTGAAGACAGAATCTTTAAAAAATGAGAAAAAGGCACATTATGCTCAAAGAGTATGAGTGTACAGCACGGTCCAAGTGTAAATTAAGTTAGGTCTAACCTCAGTCAATTGCATTGTGCAGAAAAAGACAAAACTGAAATTTCTCCCTTTGTATTTCAAAATATTTCTGACAGCAGCAAAATTTACAGGGGAAAATGTCAAACAAATTGGATTCACAGATAGATAGAGCCACATGTTTTCTTTGTGTTTACAAGACTGAATATTCTGTTGCAAGAGTTAATGCGCTTTGTGAAAGTTACTATGGCATGGCTTATAAACTTCAGCGAGATGTGGTGGCAGTTCAGATTTCATGACAGAATGCTAACTTATCTCTGATACTGAAAAAACTAATGAGGTGGTATATAGTTGCAGAGCAGTGTTACATGCAGAGATATGCAAGGGTTTTTTTTGTTTTTTCATTATCTGTGTAACTGTATAGACATAAAAGTAATGAAAACCCAAAACAGGCAGTAATGAAAACCCAAAACAGGCAGCAAAAGCTTAAGGCGCTAAAGCTGGAATAAAATTGTGTCAGTGTTTTGTAACAGAAATATGATAAATTTAAGCAATCTCAGAAAAAGCCCCTGATACTCCCACTAACATTTATCTCTAGCCCCTGATACTCCCACTGCTGGGTCTAAGGTCTCATGGGTAGCACTTAGGTGAAGATCACAATTAAGCTAACACAGGCAATTTATTCTCACGCTGGTTTTATTCAAGTTGAGGTAATGGCATAATGTTAAGCAATCTTAAGGATTCTCTTTGTTATGCTTGTTGCCTATGGCTTTTAATTGAAGGTGCTATCACAGCATCCCTATCAGATGCCAAATATTATGAGCAGTAGCAAGCAGGAACAGACAGTGCAGAGGGCTCTCCTGACCCCCCAATATCTTTACTGAGGACAGCAGGATGTAAGATATAACACTCTTCAGTAGCTAGAGGCTTACTGAAATGAATTTCCACAATGCTGAATACAACTAAAGCTGGTATTTAGCACTAGGACTTGAAAATGTTAAATAATACGAAGTGTGAGATAGTGAATGCAGAGTGTTTTTTAATGTGGCCATCACCACTGATGCAAAGAATGAAAGTTCTAAAATTGGGAATTACTTCTGTGACATACTTTTGACAGATAAATACCATAGATGACAACGAAAAGTACTTTGTCTGGAGGTGATCTGCATCATCTATAAAGCTTCAGCAGGCACTGAATGAAACTGCTCTACTGAAAAGTGCTCAGCAAAGTGCTTTGAAGAAGTAGACTCAAGGATCACTGACAATCTGTATATCACAGCAGCACTGCCAGCTTTCTTATTAAAGAATAAGTTTTCCTACAAGTTCAGTCATCTTTAAACCATTTTGAAATGTAAAGATATATGAATGTTTTCATCTCTCTTCCCAATCTCCCTTTCAAATTGCCGAATTCAAGAAGCACTATCTAGTTACTGAGTTGAAATCTCCACTCTTCTGCTTTGTGATGTACATTTTTTGTTCTTGTTTTCAGAATCAATTTTCTATCATGGCTGTGAGAAAGCATATCTATTACAAATTATGAATTAATTGTGCCATATATGAGAAAAGTATTAATGATCTCATAAAAAGAAAATAAGTGAGCAAATAAAACATATGAAATAATTATTTTGCCTACTTGTTTTAACTACAACACATATAGGATGGCTTCCCATATTATGCTGCTATCCAGATATGCTTCTAAATGTTTTAAATCCTTGAATCTCAAAGAGCACGGTTCACTAAAAGTCTTTGTGTGGACACAAGCAATGTGTGGCTATGAGTTGGGTGTACTACAACAGATGTACATAAAATTTGCCATATTTGTGCTGTGATATTATTTATTTGAGGGGGGAACTCAGATTTCTAATATGTGCATGAATATGTTTCACAAAAATAAGCATGCTTGGAGAATAAAAGAGAATAAAAAGAAACATGAAAGGACAGAAACAGTATCACATAAAAGAAAGAGATGTATTTAAGCATCAGCCAAATGGCATTATTTTTCATATCATTTATAGCGGAAGCTTGAAGTCTAAAATACTTCACAAGCCATTAGTTTCTTGGTACTCTGTGATGGATTAGAATATTTCTTAATCAACTGCTAAAGCACAGAAGAGGGCCAAATCCTAGATTCAGCAAAGCTGAGTGATATTGAAATCCAGGCATGTTCCATGGGGATGCTATCAATAGACACACTTCACAAAACCATAGAAGTGCATCAGTTTCCCAAACCCCGCAAAAAACCCCTGAGCTTTTGTCCATTTCTTAGTCCAGAATATGAAAAATCACATTAAGAAACAAAAGTTCTGATTTGTACTCAGGGAAGCAGATCAAAACCCCAAGAATGTTACAAGATTCAAATTACTTGCTGAAGGTTCTGGACCCTACTTTGCCCAGAGGCAGTTTGGAAGCCTACACAGCCCAAGCAGAAGTGGTCCTGCCCTACTGGTTAAGTACTTTGGGCTGCATGAGGTTTTACTGCAATGCACTAATACTACACCAAGTATGAAGAATAACAAAAATTAAATGTATTTAAGTCTCATTCATATTTTCATCTCCTTCACACAGGATAGACACAGAATTCATACAGAGTCACCTATGGCTCCATTGTCCAACCAGACTGTATCAGCGCTATCAACAGAATGCGCATTAGAAGCCAAGACTAACAGGATTGCAGTGGCCTCCCTTCACTACGTCCATGTTTTTCATATTACCACACTACAGAAAAATATTGCCATTTTTAAAATTGGGAAAGAAAAAATGCAAAATAAAAATAAAATGCCAATCACAGCAGTGGATCACCTATCTTGCCTCATTTTGTACTTCTGTTGACTGACAACCTGGTGCTCTTGTAGCATACAAAGGCAAAAATATCAGACCTTCATTTCAAACTGAAATGTTTGACAGATGTAACAGCTTTCTGCAATGAAACTGATGAAATCTCAAATGGCAAAGTCCATCTCCTGTACAGTAGACAGATTAAATTCCAACAGGCAATGTTTACTGTCCTTAGCAGATGCAGATTTCATTGGGGGAGGGTGGGAGGAGTAGGGTTGGTTGGTTGCTTTTGTTTGGTTGGGAGTTTTGTTGGTTTTGTTTGTTTCTTATCTGTCTGGAAGTAGTTAAAAATATGGGAGATGACTAGGGCTTTGCAAGTGGTACACAGCCTACCTCCTGCTGCTCTGCATGCTGCAGGCTTCGACAGAATCCGTATTTCAGAGAACTGTTGTCACAAACTGAAGGCAATTTCAAATTCTCTTAGCAGTAACACTAGCATGTCACTGATATTTTGACCTGTATTTTTGCAATGGTGAAAGTGAAACAGTCTGACAACTGACGGAAAATTCATACTGCTATAGACATAACTTTTACCACAGAGGTAAAAGAAACATTTTTACACTATAATGTAAATGGTCTGTATTAAGGTACACAGAACAAGGTACCAAGGAATGTGCAGTGCTGCAGAAAACCAGAAATACTCAGAACGCACCAAAACAAAATAACTGATGTTTCACCGCACCATCTCACTAAAATAGATAGCCGATGGACAGATAACAATTCAATAAAAGGTCAGTAAGGCTCTTTCTGATAATTTGGAAGCCTTTGAATTTGAGTAATAATCTAAAGGAGACTTTCCCAAAGGCAACTGTGCACATACATTTTTGTGCCCTCACGCACAAATAATTATATATTCAAATAATACCTTCACTTAAAGAAACACATAACCTTAAAACCCTTCTCTTGACCGCAGTGAGAAATAAATCTCTTCACTAGAAAAGTGAAGAATATGGATCTTCCCAATTATACTCTTCACTGGACATGGGATGCATCTCACCAAGTTGTGTTGCTCAGCTTTGACAACCAGCTTAAAGCACCGTATTTTCTTCAGGGAGGGGTAAATCACAAACCCCAGAAGCAAATTAGATTTGTTATAGAAGTCAGACAAGATGAATCCCACCATAGTGCCACAGAAGCAAAACACACTGTGTGCACAGGCACTACCAGCTAAGCGTACTGGCGAAAAATGTACAAATTATTCTTTCTGTGAACATCACTTACAGAAATAAGGCTAGATCCACCATCAGAAGCTGGGCACCTGAAGCAATCATGATGTTCAGATATATTCGTCACATGCTCTAAGAAGAGGGACTGGAATAACAACAATTTTCCCAAAACCTATTTCACTGAATGGAAAGGTAGGAAAAAGGAAGTTAAATATCATTCCCCTTCAGACCATGAATTCTGACAACACAGGAAGGAGGTGTTCTCTTAAAATTCATTAGTCTGCACCATTCTCTGGACCTCCTGGACTCCTTCCTGTAAAATCAAGCTTTGATTGAAGTGAAAGTGAAGACTCTGCTACAAAAAAATTTTTGGTAAGAGAAGACAGACCTCAGTGGTCAAAGCACTTCACCATGAAGCTCACCAGAGCAGCTACAGAGCTCATATGTAGAAACATATGCATCCTACAGAGCCTTTACATCAGAAAGACAATTGTTTCCATAACTTTATGTGTTTTGAAGGAGACAGATACTTACATCTAGCAGGCTTAGCAATTTAAGAGATATTACTGCTGGCTAACAATCAACAAGGGGCTGGAAGAATAGCAAAATACCATTCATAACTGAAGCATGGTCTTCCTCTTGACTTTTTCAGTGTTTTAAAGGCTGTATGACCTTACAAGGGATAGGCTAAATTAGTTCATTTTATGACAAATATTGTACAGGCAAATATTTAACACTTTCTAATGATAAAGAAAACCAGTAAGAGATTTTTCTTACTAGTAACATATGAAAGCCTAGGAGGTGCTAAGAACATCCTTCAGAACTACAAATTAAGCATCTGACAATTTCACTGAAAGGAATGAGGGCAAACAAACAAATATCAGTTTCAGGCTACAAAATGTTTTATAAATCAATATCAAGAGTGATTCTCTTTCAGCTATCAGCCAGTGAGAATATCCAATTTCATTTTCTGGACTGGGAAGAGGTTGTCATTTAAAAACTCTGCCTTTCTGCAAACCTGGGGGAGGGGAAAAAGGAAAAACGAAAAATCTAACTGCTGATCTTTCCCCTTTTACCAAATTCAGTTCAAAATAAAAGGAGTTTTAATTCACTTCACTCCTGATTAATTTTACGTATTTTTTAGATTTTGGAAATATTATCTCAATATTATCCTACTGTTTTTATAAAGAGGTTAGCATTAGAAAGAGCTGCAGATGGAATAAACCAGCAGGTTTATCCCAGCTTGGATTCAACTTCAAATGATGTAACATTATTCTAGAAAAAGGCTCTTTGCAGTCCTCTTGTAACAGGAAGTGTGCATTTTCCAGACCAACTTTCAAGTAATAATAATAATATTTGTGTACAAGAAGTTCAGTTTGACATTCCACAAAAGAAATGGCAGAACTACAACATCAGGCCATAGGAAACTACAAATTCTACACACCAAAAAAATCCTGACAAATGCAGAATTATAAATGTTTCTCTCTGTGCAACAGAAGATGCAGGACAACCCATGTCAAGACTTTAAAACAAATCTCCTAAAACTCCCCTGCCTCCACCCCACCTTGCTGCAAAATAAAAAAAGAAGTAAATAATGGGTAACTTTTGAGATTGGTACGACTTAGACACCTCAGTATGATTACAAATCAGATTTTTACCTTTCTCTGTATTATCACATATAATTCACAGTATACACAAAACCCAAAAAATAAATTGGGAATGAAGGCAAAATCATCCCAAGATTTGAAAGTCCAGATACTTTTAGAAAGATCAACATGAATTTTGTACCAAAATTGTAGCCACCTTTATGTTTTCCTGAAACCCAGTGGACCCAGGAATAACATACAGATGGGTTTGTAAGGCTACAACAATACTGATGTTCAAAATAATTTATTTTGTATTTCAAATTTTCATTATTTCATAACCAATGAAAAAGTAGAAGTTTCAAGTTAAAGTGTCTTCTTCCAGAAACATCTCTTTCTGCTTCAAGAGAGTTTAGAGCTCACTAGAAAATAATCCATTACAAGAAAATTACTGCAATTCCATTAGGAGGAACTTTTTTTGTATAGTGTGTTAATTATAAGGGAATGGTTAACATACATTTTGTGTCTAGACTACCACTTAAAATCTCAGGTAGGTAAGATGCTAAAGCCCCTTATGCAGCAAATGTCTTTCTAAAAGATAGAAACAAACAAAATATGTACTCCTCTCTCCACACTTCAGTAAAATATTATACCATCCATTCATCTCTTACCTACAGTCTGGTAAATCTTTCCACTCAATGGAATGTTATCTCATGTAAACCAGAAATGATAAAGTGCCCACATCAGTGTATGAGGATAAATAATTTTACATACATTGTGCCACAGGCTGGAAAGCCAAAGAACTAAAAGAAGGAAAAAAATAATGCATGCATCTATGTATGTTTTTTCTTTCCATGAAGACATGGACATTACAGAATGTATGCAACATGGCTGTACTTGAATGGCAACTGAGGAAACCTATGAGCATACATTTTAAAGGCCACCAAGATGTTCTGTGAAAACAGTGATACTAAAAATTCAGGTAGCACCTGTAACTCCTGTTAGATCTTTCAGAAAATTTTATGTCCATTTTGTCAGTTAAATCCTATAGGTTCAGCGCAATTAAATGGTAGAGTAAGAAGATACAGCATCTCCTGAACTAAACGAAACTTGAATCCAGCTACTCTTGAGCAGAAATTGCCCAGATGCAGATCTATCCATAGGCATTATGTATCTGGCCCTTGGACAGTATTTATCAAGATAACCAATATTGCAAAAGTAAGAATCCTAGAACTGATGGAGCAAAATTACTCAGGACTTGAAACCTGCACTTCAGACAGGTAGACTTAACTCCATAAAGAGTTGCTGAATGTAAATGGGTCACAGTTTTCATATCTTTAACATCTGTTGTTTATACCCAAGAAAGCACATCAGGGGCAAGAAAATTAATTCCCCAATTGCTGTCGACTGCGTTAGGGAACAGCAATAAACAGCTTACTGTAAGCCTCTAGCTACAATAAAATTGCTGTCAATAAAGTGTGGCTGATACGGTTTTGCTGTGCTAGAAGAAGAGATTCTTTAGAAGTGAAAACCTGAAATGGAAACTAAAAGGATTCTCCCTTGTTCCTATATACAAAAGATATTATCACAAAACCGAATAGCATAAAACTCTCAAGATCCAGTTCTCACTCACGTGTGTGGCACAAATTTCTTAGCATATGTGAAACTTTGGCTTTGGATATTCGGGACAGATGAAACTCCAGTGATTCTGATAAAAAAAATTCTGCACAGGAAACATTTAAAGAGAAATGAAGATTACTAAGCTCTTACTGTCTGATCTGTATACACAAAATGTTCCCTAGTCTAGTTTAGCATGTCTACCCGTCACTATTGAAAATGGTATTATAGCTTAGGGTTATGTTCAGATATCCATTATAACTCCCAGTTTTCACATGCTCTTAACTTTCTGAAAAATTCTTCTTTTCAGCTGAAATTTTCCATGCTTGGTCTCAGCTCAAAGATGAATTTCTTTAGACAGTTCAGTGAAATCTGTTAACCTATTTTTCAGTTATACAACAATAAAAAAATACACTGTACATTATCACCATTTCTAATATTTTAGTATAGATATACAAATATACAGAACTAGAAAACAATTGAATTTTACATGCAGACACTTTTCCAGATGACTAGTCCTCACCCAAGACTAATATCCATGCTAACACACAAACCAAGCTAAGCATACAAAAGAATGTATGTATTTTTTATTTATACCAAGTCATGAAACAAGGCCACTAAAAATAATACTGCACGCAGAATTGTGGAATGCTATGGTTACAGAATTTTAATATTTGCAGGTGACGTAAGCTCTGCACTGCTGTTCCAATGCAGATTTCCATCAACTTATGCACCTTGAAATTGCCACTCTCAGCGTATCAAATTAAGAGTCATTAATGTTTTCAGCTTTTCTTTTCTCTTACATAAACTCCGAACTTACAAATTTAAACACTCCAAAGTAAGATAACATCAATTAGATTTGCCATATAAAGCTTAAGAGATGTGCATTGATCAGCAGGAGCCTGGATACTTGTTCCTTGATCAGGCAAGAAGTCCATTGGCTGAAAAAAGAATAAAGCAGTCTCCACAGAGCTTATATTATTGACTATAAGATTAAAAATATACTTTAGTATGGAATGTAGTTCATGCGTCATTCAAGCCCCAAACCCTTAATTTCTGCCACTAGAGCACAGAAATACAAGGACAGTGTTAACATATATGCAACCTTCCTGAATCTTCTAGAACTGTGCATGCTTCCAAAATTTCTAAATTATCATTTTGATTCAGAAAAGTGCTTATAGTGTGCTTATGACTTTTTCTTGGCGACAACATCTCAAGTCACTGGGACTTTAAGGATCTGCTGCAGTTTAACCATGTCAAATGAAAGTTAAGCACATGCCTAAATGCCTTTTGATTAGGAATGAAGACTGAAGGTTTTGCCTATAACCTATACTGATATGTATTTTTAAACCTGTGTTATTTGTCACTGCTGTGCTTTAAATCTGATTAAATGAAGTTGTTATAATTTAAAATTGGGATAACCACAGTAAATTGGCCTTAATTTCTTTTATTATTTAATCTATTGTTAATCTAATGACATTGAGTAGAAGTTTTTGTCTGTTTATTTGCTTTTCAAAAGAGGTTTTTCAAATAGAAGAATACAACATGTCGTCTTCTGCTGTATTTCTATGTAGCTGTTTGGTGTAACAACTTACTAATTTGAAGCACATTTTAAAGTTCAATCAAATACTGAAAAGAACACTGATTGAGAAGCCTGCATAGATTTCAGTATTCTTTATGAGTCATAACACTGATTTTGGAAGCTTAGCTATATAAGCTGGTGGTGTGCAACATCCTTTCCATACTCCTAATTATGTGAATTAGCATTTAGAACAATCCCAAGTTCAAGTATTCAAAAATGCTCTTTTCAGAGCATCCACCAGGTTTACTGCAAGATAGGCACTTGAAGGAGGCTTTGGTTTTCATACTGGGTACTCGAGAAACATCAGTCTGTACAATTCAAAGTCACATGTAAAAACCTAACCACAGAATTCCCACTAAATTTATTGATTTAGAAATTGCCCACCAAAAAAAAAAAAAAAAAAAACAAAACCCCCACCAAATTCCCCCAAAACCTAAGAATTTTTTATTGAACAACATATTTTAAATTCTAAAAGCTTTTTGATTTAAGACCCAGTTCTAACAGATTTCTAGGGTCACATGCCCATCAAAGTATCGGGATTTTGCTTGAATGTAGTCCAAGTGCTGACTTAGGTCTCAGCTCTTTGCTAATATTAATGTATCTGCAAGACACACTGTGTGCATTTACCTTGAACTAAAAGAAACTGTAAGTAAAGGTGGAGGATGCTGGTATTTCTTAGATATATATTTACCCTATATTTCATCTTTCCCTATCTTAACATCATCCACAACAATTACCATGTTCTTTACAAATCACACCAAGTTACTGTATACATAGATATATGTAACCTAACTCAACATTAGATGCAGAGAAATCAGTAATGTTTTACCTGAAGAAAACAGTACAATGGCACAGAACTAAGTTTCTCTTCCTAAAGGAATTTGTAAAATTTTTTTTCAGATGCTGTGGCATTAGTACACTACTGTTCAATACGATCTTTAAATCGCAGTACTTTGCTTAAAGGCCATACTCTAGGACAAATTTTAAAAAAAATTTTAAAAATACCTATGATGGTGAATTTCACTCCTGTGCCAAGGAATATTAGCGAAGATGCATCCTAATCTTACGAATTACAGACAGAAGAATAGGAAAATTGTTAATGATTACTACCATTGATGGTTATACTAGTCCAGCCAAAATTGACAAGGAAGCATTAAGACTACCTCCTGTAACACTCATCATTGGGAGAAAAAAAAAACAGAAAAGACACTATATCAGTCCCCAGAGAATACAAATATACAAATTCAGATTAGCTAACTGTCTATGTAAGAAACAGTTGTATTCTCATTTACATACAATAATACAGCTTTTTCAAATCAAGAGTATCTGCTGACTTCAAAAAGGAAACACTAATACCTCAGTGAAATTTTAATAGGTCCATATATAGTTATAGTAACAGATATTAATAAATGAAGACCAGTGTTCTTAATGCAATGAACACAGGTAACTCTGGAAATACCATCAGTTGCTTTTGTATGAGTGTGGGAGTTTTTTCCTCCTCATGTTCAATTTCACCACGCAGAGCTTACACATTCTGTCAGGTAAAAAAAATTCTGTGTGTCCCAACTGCCTCTAGATACTGTGGGGAGCTAAGCCTGAGTTTTCTGATAGAGTCTGGAAAGCTAATTTACACCTAAATTAAAATAATCTCAGAACAGAAAAGGAATGTTTGTTTTGGGGGGGATTGCATTTTGCAGCTAAAACTGAAGAGAAAACTTCAGACAAGTAAGCACAGACTATGTAGAGCTCTTCTATAAATTTTTTAGTTGCTGGGGTTTTTTTTAATCTTTTTTTTCTTTCTTTTTTTTTTTTAACCTATGCTGACAGTGTGTGCACGATGCTGCGAGATGACTTGGGGAGTAGACCCTACTTTGAAGGCCCTGAAGAGAGATCAGGGGTTTGTGAGACTCTTCCCTGGTGTTTCCAGCGTCTCCTAAGAAGGAGCTGTGTCAGAGCAGTTACTTTAGCAGAACTGCCTCCAAAGCGCTTGTTTTATTCTTAGCATCTTGTCAGCGTGACACCTCACAGACACGCAAAGTCAAGACACACTTCTGGGAACGGCACATTCATCTCAGATAAGGCTAACGCAGCAGCAAGAGGATGACTTTGTCCTAAACTTGGCTACCGTCGAAATCGTTTAGCAAAGGCAAGCCTAAATGAGCCTAGCTCGTTTCCCTAAGATCTACATCCCTGACCAACTCAGACGAATCACTGTCACTTGGAGGGTGCTGCGCCCTCAAGGAACACGGACGCGAACGCCCAGCACCGGCCGAGCCTCCGCGGCCAGGGAGCGCGTTGGAAGCGGCCGGGCCCGGCGCGAGGGCAGCCCGCCGGCACACGGCAGCGCTCCCCGGCTGGAATACCGGCCCGGCCCCCTCAGCTCTCTCGGCTCCCTCGGCCCCCTCGGCCCCCTCAGCTCTCTCAGCCCCCTCAGCTCCCTCGGCCCCCTCAGCTCCCTCGGCCCCCTCAGCTCCCTCGGCCCCCTCAGCCTCCGCAGCGCTGGCGCAGGGCCAGCGCGCGCCGCGCGGTGCCTTGGCGCCATCTACGGGCCGCGCGCGCGCGCGCTCCCGCGGCGCCCGCCGACGAGCGCCCGTAAAATAAATTAAGACAGCGCCGCATTTAAATCTTTATTAGCAAGGAATTATTAGACCTAAGGAAAAAAAAAAAGTAAAATAAAAAACTCTAATGCTGGATTTGGTTGAAATATGAGTCTCTCAGCCTCCTAATCCCTCTTCGTATGGCGTGTTTCACAGTTTAAAATGAGATATGTCAGATAACTTATGCATTACTAAGATGAGAAAATATTTACAATGGACTGACTTTTTTTCTTTTTCCTGCGTATTTCAGATGTATTCAGAGAACGCATTCCTTTCAAAAGTAAGCTTTGGCCATTTTTTTTAAATATGCAGCCGACTGTCTATGCGATACCAACTTTCATCTATTACAACAAAATCATGTTGAACTCAAGCAAGAGGAAGACTTACTTATGGCTTAGTTACATCCTACCAATAAACCACGTGCTTCACTAATGAAGTAGCTTGGAAATTTGGCTGTCTTTGTTAGGGAAAAAAAAATTAACCCTTTTAGTAACACTAACTTAGCAAGGTTACAAATCAGCTTGAACTGAAATTCAAGCCAATTCATTTTGAAATTTGAAACAAATGTAAATATATCCCTTCAACCATGAAACAGTCAAATTTCTGAATGAAATTTAGCACATACGGAAACAGTTCTTCAGTAAGTTTTACAATGGGACAGTTAAATATTGGGGAGAAAAAAAAAGTTTTTGTTTTTTTTTTAGTTTTGTTTATGCACACGTATGTGCACATGCACAGAGGCATAACAGTCCTCTAACAATTAAAAATTCTTCAAAACCCAAAGTATCAAATTCATTCTGCAAACACATGGTTAAGCCCCATGTAAATGGTAGAGGTCAAGGTTTTTTGTTAGTTTGTTCCTGTTTTTGGTGTTTGGTTTGAGTTTTTTTGTTTTTTTTTTTTGTTCCCCCCATAATGTTAACTAAATTAAATTAGAATGAAACAACAACAACAATAAAAAATACCCCAAAAACAAACAAAAAAAAAAACCAAAAAACAACCCACAACACAGTGGCACTTTTAATACTGGTTGATCGGGCACTTGTATGCAGTACTTATAGACCAGTAAAAGTGCTCGTTTACCTGTCTGGTGTGTAAGGGGCCCTTTGTCTTGAAGCCTCCTTGGGAACTGCACTCTGAGGCACTGAAGTGATCTGAACTAGTGGAAGAGCGTTTGGAAAGGGTGTCACAACCACCAACAAAGGTGTTGTCCAACGGGAGTTCCTGAATCACATGGTGCTTTTTCACTGAAACTGGAGTGTCAGGTTTGAGATGAAAAGCAGACTGTGGAGAGGCAGATTTGTAATGCTTGGCAAGATCAGGACTGTTAGGCTTAAAGGTTGATGGTGGTGCTGTGCCCCAATCAAATCTTCCTATACTTTGCTCCTCCAGCTCTGCTGGAAGGCTTATTGTCCCGTTGATAGGTTCATGAACTGCATCATCAGGTTTGGACTCCTCAATGGTCACAAAATTCAAAAGAGAGCTCTTTGGAGATTTCCTTTTCTTCCTTTTCTTTTTCTTGTTTTGCTTGTTTTCCTGATTGGGAGACATCCACTCAGCACCTTGCTTGCTCCTCTGGGCAGCTTTGAATCTGGAGGCATGCCGACAGCGAACAAGAACTGTGACAAATATCACCACTATTACAACCATGGCACCTGCCACAATAGCGATCATGATCGTGAGATAGTCCTCATTTTGGTAGGGTTGGCTACTGTCCCCTATGTTCCGATCCAAAGGTGTTTCCATAGTCCTGCGTATCAAGTCATAAATATAGGAGGCATTTCCAGCAGTATCATTTACATATAAAAATACAAGCACAAGAGTATGCAGAGACTTGGGATAACCTAAATCACTTATGTTGACAACTAAGCGATGCAGCCCCACATCATTAATAGTTGGTTTTTCTTCCAGAGTGATATTACCTGTCACTGGATCAATCCGAAACAAACCCTTGTTATTGCCGCTCACAATTGTGTACTTCAGCTCAGCGTTCATGCCAGTGTCTATATCCACAGCAAAGACTTCAGCTACCACCGATCCTGGAATTGCTGAGAGTGGCACTAGCTTAAAAGAAGTATTAGAAGGTGGGTAGATGACAACAGGACTGTTATCATTAACATCCATCACGTTTATTGTCACTTTTGCTGTAGAAGAGCGAGGAGGTTGCCCTCCATCCACTGCCTTAACATCAAAGGTGTAAGAGCTCTGCTGTTCTCGATCAAAAGAAACGTTGGACTTTATAACTCCAGAGTAGGGATCCAGCACAAAGTTTTCATTGTCATTCAAGATGGAAAGGGTCACTGCTTTATTTTCCCCGGCATCTGCGTCGGTCACTGTGATCACCCCCACCGTGCTGTACTTTGGTAAGTTCTCTGATACGAAAAACTGGAAATGATTATGAGTAAATTTGGGACTGTTGTCATTTTCGTCTAACACAGTAACAATTACAGCTGCTTGACTCTGCAAAGGAGGGGTGCCATTGTCTCGGGCTGTAACAGTGAAAATGAAGCGTTCCTGCTCTTCTCTGTCAAAAACTCTGGAGGCTGTCAAAACTCCTGTCTTTCGATCCAGATCAAAAAAGGAGGCATTAGGACCAAGCTGATAAACAATGTCTGCATTTTTCCCACTGTCTTCATCTGTGGCACTAATAGTTGTTAAGTATAGACCACGCCGGTTGTTTTCAGAAACTGACAGCTCAATTACAGGCTGGCTGAAAATCGGAGGGTTGTCATTTTCATCCTCCAGCTTAACTCTTACCAGGGCAGTCTGGTTCAAACTGGGCTTGCCGGAATCAGAAGCCACAATTTTAAAGCTGAATTCTTTGGTGCCCTCATAGTCCAACAGGGAAGAGGTCTCTAACAAATACTGGTTGTCGTAAACTGCTTTCAAGTGGAAGGGGACCTCTCTCTCAATGAAACAGATCACTTTGCCATTCACATCAGTGTCCTTATCTGAAACCGTAATTAGGGCAATCTTTGTATTGATGGGATCTTTCTCAGATAAGTACACTGTGCCATTGATGGGACTTATTATGTACCTGAGGTCTATGTTAGGAGGGTTATCATTTACATCAGTGACATTGATGGTGACAGTTGCCCGGGCTGGTGTAGAGCTACCATCACTAGCCAGCACTGTCACTTTGTGAATAGCAGTCTCTTCTCGATCTAAGGACCTCTGAACTGTAATCAGCCCTGTGGTGTTGTTTAAAGCAAAAAATCTTTTGGTTGCAGGGGCGACTTGGGCACCAAAAATATATCTGATTTCTGCATTGCTTCCTATATCAGCATCTGTAGCATGAAGCTGAATTACAGAGGTGCCTACAGGGGCATTCTCTGGTATATGGACCTCTACTTGACTCTCTTTAAAGACTGGCCTGTTATCATTGACATCACTTACTGTGACTTGCAGGATAGCTGTGCTGGATTTCTGGGGGGTACCTCCATCCTCCACTTTGATTTTCATCACGTAGGTGTCCTTTTGCTCTCTGTCCAAGTTCTGCTGCACAATCAGCTGAGGCCATTTCTCTCCTTCTGGAGTTTCTACAATATCCAGTCCAAAGACACTCTGCCCATTTAACAACTCATAGTGCTGCACACCATTGAAACCTGTGTCAGGATCTGTTGCTGATGGGATTGGAAAGCGACTGTTGATCAGAGTGTTTTCTGGGATGGAGATATTGATGACAGGGGATGGAAACATAGGCGCATTGTCATTAGTATCCTTTACAATGATTTTTATTTTGATAAGCCTAAAAAAGTCATTGGGGAGAATCACCACTTCAAGTTCAAAGAAACACTCATTTTCTTCTGCATAGGAAGCTCCAGCACATAGTTTTTCTCTGTCTATTCTGTTAGATGTTGTAAAGATTTCCCCCGTGTTACTGGACACTTTGACCAGAGGTGCATCCCCTGCTTTAGACACCAGTCTGTAGACAAGGCTGGCACTGGTCCCTGTGGCAGCATTGATATGAGAAATGTTCAGGTCCTTTGGTATGTTCCCTATGGGCACGTTTTCAGGCAGCTCCTCTCTAATAGTGTAAATAAGTTCTTGAGCTATAGCAGAATCCAGCCTTAAACAGGCAATCAAAGCAGCCAACAGGTAAAAATCCCTCAGGTCCATGATAATGTTTTTATTCTCTTTTCACGGATTTTAGGACTTAAAGGTTTCCAGAGAGGAATGATGCGCGATTTGCAAGAGGAGGCATGCATGGACTGCAGGATGCATTACATCTCATTTCTTATTTGGAGACATCACTGTCAACACAACCACACAGAACAGCATTATTGTTTTTTAAGGCATGATAAATCCACAATCTCCAACTACAACTTGTTTTTGCAATGCACGCTTCCAGCAGTACGTTTTCCTACTGCTCCCTTTTTACAAGCGAGCCCTCCGGACAAATGCACCAATATCCCATCGGCTGCATTTGCTCAGAGCATGAATGAAAAGAACTACTCGCAGGATTAAAGGTAGCTACTGTTTCTACATGTACTTTCTGAATAATTTCTTGGTACACTGTGTAATCTGTAACGTGCATTCCCCCTCTACCCTCCTCCACCCAGTCATTTGGTGCAAGTAAAAAACCTTCCCTGACTACTTCTGGATTCTAACTGCTATGTCAGCTGCCAAATGTAATTTGCTGTTTGCTTCCATATGTGGTTTTTAGCTCTTGCTAACCAGATTTTTCTCTGCTCGCTGTGCCTTGCATGCCCCTCTGTAGCTATCGTACTGGGAAATAACCACCCGGACATGCTGCTGCTGCAGCAGTCGTCACTGGCTACTTCACATCCCTGTTAACTGATGAGACAATAACAGGACTTACAGTTTCTTACACTCTCAGCTCAATGTTTCTTCTCCAGATGTTGGATACTTCTCCTTCTGTTTAATAACCTAAAACTTTATTTGTTTTTTAAACACAGTCTAAATCAGGATGCTGGAAATTCCAAATGTAACTTAGAAGCAGAGAGCATGTTTACAGATGGGGGGAAATATACATTTTCTGATGACATGAGGAGGATAAAAAGATGCAGCCTTTCCCCGTTGACACTGATCTTCCTTCAGGATGACATTAGCAGGTGCCACATATAAATACTGCAGACTAACAATGCAGGTGGAAGGGGGGAAAAAAAAAAAGGGAAGCGACTGACAGACTTCTGTTTGCATGCACTGCTAACCGCGAATTATCGGGGTGCAAGGCTGCCAGCAACTACAGTTTGACGGAACTAGGCAGCCCTAAGCACTAATCTTATCTGCATTAAGCTGCACGGTAACTGATGCCCGTGATTACTTCCAGCAGAGTAATGCAGGTAGGGATGCAGAGACAGCGAGTAGGTGAGCCTTTCCCACCAATATCAACTGAATCCCAAACACTGATTCTTTCCCTAGATAAATACACTGCGTGTTGGCTTTTTTTTTTTTTTTTCTTTAAAGGAAATGCATCCCAGTGTAAGGGTAACTTTGCACTTACGTTAGTTGTCTACCTTTGACGATCTGCTGCAGCTAAGCAATGATCTGTTCCAGCAGATACAGCACAATGCATCTGGTAAACCACCAGTTTTGGAGAAATCAGCAGCAGCCAAACGCTTCCTCCTCGAGATATGTGTTGCTTCGGGGTGGCAAATTAGCAACTCCAAGGAACAAATTCACAGTTCCGTCGTTAGTCATCCTCTCCACGTTTCATTCCGATGAAGCGGCGATCCTCTGGGTGCCTAACGTGCACGCAACAACGCAAACAAACAGCAAGAGAAAAAAATCCGGTGCACTTCTTAGAGCGGGGGTATTTTCCACTCTGCACTGCACACCATTCCCGTCCCTCTCTCGGCAGAGCAGAGGCAGCTACATGAAGTCTGCAACTTCTGACTGGAAATGGCAAGAGTTGGTCTGGCGGTGCTTCTCCCTCTAGCTCTGGGGTGACAGTTGCCCAAAAAAGAAAAAAAAAGGAAAAAAAAAAAAGGAAAAATCCTAATAGGTTATTGCTTTAGTGACGGGAGGAAGCGGCGGCGCTTCCCTCCCTCCCTCCCTCCCTCCCAGCCTCTCTCCCTCACATACGATCTCTCCTTCTCCCTCTCTCTCTCTGAACTGAAATTCTTGATATAACTCTCAATAAGCCCAGAGGGAGGGTGGGAGCGGTGCGAGGCCACCCCTCCCGCCGCACCGCATTGGCCCGCTCCGGCGGGGGCGGTGGCTGGCGGAGCGCGGCCGCGGCATTGGCCGCCGGGCACGTCGCTCCCCGGCCCGGCCGGGCGGAGGGGGCTGCGCGCCGCGCGGAGAGCAGCGGCGGGGGCGAGGGGGCCGCGGGGGCGCTGCCGCGTTCCGCCGGAGGAGCGCGGCGGAGACACGAGGGCACGGCCCGGGCGCCGCGGCCACCCGGAGGGCGGGCGGAGGGGGCGGAAAGCAGCGTCGGGTTTGCGTGTAGCGGAGGGGTAATCTGCAAATGCGGGCTTGGAATGCGTTTGGGTTGGTGGTGTGGTTTGAGGCTTTGGCGGGGGGCCGGGGATGCCTCAGTGCGTGCTCGGTGTGGCAGGCGCGGGGCAGCGCGGCCGCCCGTGGTGCGAGTCGGGCCCGGCGCGGAGCGGAGCGGAGCGGGGGCCGTGGGGCCGCCACCCGGCGCCGCGCAGGTTCGGAGGGAAGCGCCTGCCCCGGCCCGCCTTCGCCCGGTTCGGCCTTATATTTAATACATGCCCTTTCATCTATAATTCAGGCTGCTCTGACTCCAGCCCTGTCTCGGCTCCCATTTACGCCTGCACACCTTTCTCCTTCCCTTTCCCGAAGGGTCAGCCGAGACGTTCGCCAAGGGAGGGAGAGAGCTACTCTGCTGGTTTGGGTTTTGTCTGCTTAAACATTGAACTGGAAAAGAGTACTCCTCTGTGTGGTTTGATAAATAATAAAAGTGATCGTTTTGCCTTCCCCCATAAATGACACAGGTAAATTTTCCAGCTAGCCACAAAGAAGCATCACATGCCTGGAAGACGCTGTAATAAAATGCCAATGTATTATGATATGAGTGACCTCAAAAGTGTGACAAGAAGATGATTATAGTGCATTATCTATGGTGCATTATATGTAGTGCCTTTTTCAACGTTTTCTGAAGCATGAATGAACCTTTATTTGACTGTGCTTTTATTGCTAGCTTTTCTCAGCTTGAACTTACAAGCTGTATGATAGAACCTATCCAATTTAGTTTGCCCAGGTACATGGCCATGCTGGCTGCAGCTTCTGGTTAAGCCTTTCAAGTATATATGCGTAGGGAAAAAAAAAAAAGAACAAAGATAACATCAGCATTTGACTTTTTCTGTATGTGGTACTATCTCATTTGCACATTTTCAGTGTATAGCATTGGTGAGCTAAGGATCGGAGTTCCACCTTGAAAATTTACATTTTCAGATGCAGGCTCTTATACTGCCATATGTGTCTGCACATAGGATGCACTATTCACAAATGGTGGAAGCTGCTTGTACCTCTCAGAGGTCAGTAATTTGCATGGCTTTGAATTGTGTGCTACACAGTGATAAATGTACATATGCTTGCAAGTCATATGGATGCAGACACTATGTGAGCATTGCACATCCTGTAATCCCATGATGCGTAAAGATTAAACACTCAGTTTTGCTGTGCTTTGTAGTTGTGTCCAAAATACTCTTGTTACAGACAGACACAGAAAAAAAAAAACCAACTGATCCTGGTTTTGATGACCTCAAGTAATGTTAGAAAACGGAACTGGAACTAATAATAGTTTACCAAAAATTTTCATTATGTAATACAAGAAGGATGGCTAGAGCGCCAGCACTGAAAATCAAGCAAGTGACATGAAGGAGCAACTTTACTGCCAAACCACTTAGAAAAAGAATTCTGTGAATGAATTAAGTATGCAGTTCTTTTGTCTTTTAAAATACAAAGCAGGACAGCCATTAATAAAGGAGATAATTAGAACTGCTAGCATTCTGTGTAATGCAGTCTGCTTCTGAAATATGGCATGTTTATGTATGCATTAATAATACACACATTTTTCCTGACACTAGTCATATCACAGCAGTATGGCATCACAGACGTTTTATAGCCTCATTCTAGTAACATCACAGGCATATAACATTCTTATTCTAATCACACACAGTCATTTCAATGTCACATTGTAGTCACATCACATAGCCTGGTAATAATTATTTAACTTTATTGCTAAGCTGAATAGTTTTCTGTTTGCTCAGGGATGACTTAAACCTGTAGTCAGAACCGATTAGCACATGCTCATAAATGAGCTCTTCTCATGTACACAGGGTTAGACTCATGAGAACTTAGGAAGAGAAAAAAAAAATCAGTGAACTAGTGTCTGTTGGACTTAAACCCAGTGCGATCACAAGTCACAATAATAGCACATTTTTGCTGTTTTCAGGAGTAATTTTAGAAAGCCAACAGTGTTTACATGTAGATCTGTCATGTTAATGTTTACGTGCTTGCTTTAAAATGCTGTAGTTCTTTAACTAATCATACATTATTAACCTCATGGAAGAGGCACGTCTTCAAACTGTTATATTTGCACACAGATTTTAAAATTGAGGCGCAGACTACCAAAGGGGTTAGAACTGTCACAGCTGCTTCTAATAATGGTAGAAAAAGAATGGAAAGGGCTGAATTCCTGAGCGGGAGCTGGGATCACCCAGTGCAGCATTAATGCCACCCCTGCCATGTGAGGAACTGCTCTGAGACCTGTCCTGTGCTCACTTAAGTAGCCATGTTTATCCTCTGGTAGTTGTTTATTCCATTGTTCTTATATTTGAGAAAACTGCAGTATTCGATATCACATTCCCCTCAAAAGCAGCTGTCTTGCCGTTATTTGTACTGCTTCTTAATAGTTGCCTTTCTTTATCATTATGGCTTAGCCTTTTGTCTATATATAGGAACACTGTATTCATAATCACATCACAACCTAGTAAAATGACTTCTGTATTATAACTTACTAACTATTCATCCACATCATTGCTTGTTATCTTCGCCTCCATATTATTATGTATCAAATTCTTTTCCATATCATATTTGACTCAAATTCTAGCATGCTAGAAACCGACTCCAATTATTCTGTACTAGCTATAGTCAAATTGCACTAAATGGAATTGCTTACATTGTATCACAGTGGCTACAGGCTCACACAATGCATTATACATGAAACTGATTCACATTATGCTCAGCTAACTAAAGACTTTAATCTTGAAGTGTTGAGCATAAAATGCTATCATTCTTCACTGAACTGGCTCTGGTCACTTGATCATTTTGTACCTGGGATTGCCTCTTACAGGCTGTTATTATTAAAGCAAAATGGCTTTTCCTCTCCTGCAGTTCTACCACTTTCTGTGGAGAGCTGATTCATATGCTAATGAATGAGCTTTCTTATTTCCTGGCAGAGCACTGCAACACTGGAACCTGACCTATGGTGCACCTATAGGATGTCCCCTTCAGTGCAGCATAGTGAAAAAATGCATTATAAAAATCCGCTTGTGTGTTCAGGTAGCAGGTTATGTTCTAACTATTGAGCAATCCTTAGTATTATCCCCAGAGGTCTTGTTTCTGTGTATTGCTTAAGTCATTAGGAAATACATCCTTGGTCCCATCTGCAATGGGAAGTATTCAAGGCCATTATTGCCAGTTCTGCTGAGGTCTCTCAGGTTGTTTCTGATGTGGTTGTCCGTGGAAGGAGAAAAGATTAGGAGTTCAGTGTGGCAGGTAAAGAAGTGAAGAGTCCTTGTTACAGGTAGTTTTTAGTCCATGAAGGAGTCCACCTCCACAGGGCAGACATTCGCTCTGCTCTAACTGACACTGGCGTTGCTGTATCCTTGATTTCGGCTTCTGCCACAATGCAGTCTCACAGTAACCTCAGGAAACCCACTTCTTACAAGAAGGATGGGCCAAAATGTGATGCCTTTAATCTGCTGCACTCCTAACCCCCAAAACTTCAGGGCATATGTGAAGATGAGAGAGGAGTGCCACAGAGTCAGGAACAGCATATGGAGAGGATTGTAGAGCCCATGTTTTCTCTTCATATCCTTATAAGCATGTTTCTCCTTGCAAGCATGATGCTTTGGTCCAGGCTTTGTACACCTAATGGCTCGTAATTCAGGAGCTTGCTTCAGAGTTACCTTGTCTTCTTGGATAGAAGGATTGGACCAGTAGTCTTTATTTACATGAATGAAGTAAAAAAAGTGTTTTGGGTAATGTAAACCATATGCAACTACAGCATTTGAAAAAGCCAGGTAATTGAATTATAAATTCTATTTATTTAATAAACTCACTTTTGCAATTTCAAAATGTATTTAATTGTTTTCCAGAATGGTTGTGAGAGCTCTAGGAAAGGAAAAACGCTTAAGTGAGCAGTTCAGGACGATATAATAATCTGTATTCTTAAATAAACAGCAGTAGAGAAGTCAGTTAATGATTAATAATTTAAGCCAATTGAGCTGCTGAGATGGGGCAAGAGTTGCAGAATTGGGACCTTTTAATGTGTCTTTCTCCAGGAAAATAAACTCAGTCCCTGGATAATCAAATCACAAAAGGGGCAGGTGATGACCTTCATTCCATTTGAATGGCAGAACTAAATTTAAGTGAATTTGCCATTTTTTTTGACTGACAAAGATTGCAAATGTCAGTTCATGGCTCTGAAGGGTCTAGAAGTGCACAAGCTGAAAGCTGGCATTTTGCAGTGCCAGTGTTTAATCCCTGTCACTGTACAATACAACAAGGTGCCAAACTGCCATTAATTATTACTGTTTATTTAAAGGTATAGATTAATATGAAAGCCTGAATTGTTTGCTGAAAGTGTGTGGGGTGCTTTTTCCTCCCTCACAGGATTTAGTGTCTATTTGCTATAGTACTAAAAATCCATTTGGATATAACTAAAAGAGAGTAATAAATGCTGCTTAAAATACAATTATTGGACCACTTGGATGCAATTTCATGTGGCACAAAAAGGAAAAAAAAACCTTAAATCTTTGCTACACTCACGTCATCTTTTACGAAGGAAGTACCTGATGAATCAGAACATGGAAACAGATTCCAACCAATGTGCTTTTGTGTAAGGCAGAAATATTCCAGAACCTGCAAGTAACCTGGTGTCTTATTGCTGCTTTATTGTTTAAAAAGAGTAGAAGGGAAAAGAAAGGAAGGCTTTCACACACACAATAAAAAAGTTTTATGAAAGATTTACTGAAGCATGTTCATTTCCATCAAAACACTGATGTATATCTAATAGGTGGAGTTATGCTGATGAAATGTTGACAGGATCAGCATGAGACCCAAAACGTGGAATGAGGTCTCCTTCAGGCATTGTCATCATTTACCAAAACAGGCATTTACTTTGTTTTTTTTCTTTCAACTCATGACCTGCTTCATGCTTGCACAGAAAATAGAAATTGCGCAATTTAAATCAATATATATACTCATACTAACTTGCATTAGTGAGATTGACATCTTTACACCCAGATTTGAAGCTAAATATCTTCTTTTTTCAGTCCTACTCTTCTGTCAGTCATGCCTCACCATTTACAAAAGGTTACTAAAGTAGTAAACCTTGATTAAATTTTATGTTGTCTGGAAAAAAAACAAAACAAAACTTGTTTGACATAGACATAGCTTTATTCTTTAAATTACCAAGGCAGGCTGACAGATGACTAATTTCGGTTTAAAAGCATCATGCTCTTGTGATCACTCCTTCCTATTTCTAACACTTCTGCATTTCCTTCCATTCCATTTAAACCAAGGCTTCTATGGTTTTGAGGTTTTATGTCTTGGGAGTTGTATGTTTAGTGCCCTGGTGGTCGAAATATTGCAAGAGCTACACCATTTCATTGAGCAGATGATGCCCATCTATTTGCCATGCATATGCACTGAAGTGAAGAGCACAGAACAGCATCCCTCTTCTGTACCCCAGTGGCATGGCTGTGATTTTCAAAGACCCTTTGTTCTTCTGGACTCAAAAGCTGTAAAGGAGAAGGTGTGTGCCCTCCTCCATGGGCAGCAGTACCCTGACTCTGTACATGCCACCATGTTCTGGGGAAGTACTTTGATGTAATTTTGGCTTTCTAGAGGCCAGTTCCTCTCTGAGCTCCTCTTTATATCGAAGCCAGAATTCTGCAGAGTACTCATGCAGAGCTGAGCCTGAAAGAAAGGATTAATCCAAATGAAATTACTCTCACAAAAACAATGGGGCAAAATTACGGGTCTGTGTTCGGTATGTATTCAGAGAATAGGAAATGTCACCAAATGTCTTTGCTGTCATTTACATTCTGTTCAATATCCTAAAAATATTTAGATTCTAGGCAAGAGAAAAAAATCTAAATGATCACAATATGACTTCTCCGTAGATTTTCACTGTTCCATTTCATGACTTTAATATCTGGGTTTCTTAATGGGCAGAAGTTACTCAAAGTCTTAAAGAAAATGACATGTTATCATGTAAGTAATAATGTAAGCAAAGTAAAAATATACAGGTAACGGGGCAGTATTTTTCCTTTATGGTAACTTACTGGGCATTCTTAGAAAATAGTTTAGAGGAATAATCATTCAGAGTTTCATGGGTTTTCCTTCTTTTTTACTAATAAATCACTGCTTCTGCCTCCCATGCTGACAAGCAGCAGATGTTTCAACACGAACTCCATCAAAGTTAGTAATTTTGCCTTCCCTTATCAATGTTTCTGTTGCTCTGAGGACGACATGCATCAGGAAATAAGTAGGCACCTATCTGTAGGGGCATCACTCAGTCATGCTTAGACAATTATCACTGCAAAACACACTTCAGACTGATCAATAATTGCTTTCCTTGTCAAATTTCTGGATGTCACAAGCAGCACCAAAGGAAGGGATCAGACCAGTGCAAAGCCTTGTCTAGACAGGTAGATTAGATAGCTTTTAGTCCTAGCAGAGGCAGGAGGATGCCTCAGTGGTCTACAGCAAAGCCTAACAAGGCACCCATCACCCTTTTTCCTGCAATAGGCTTGGGAAGACTCAGATTGTATGAGCAAGGAAATCTTCCCTCCAAGGGAAGACACCTTATAATCTGAAAAATGCAATGTTAGGAATAGCTTGGAAGTGCCACAGTTTTTTCCCTGACAAAGTTTGTTCTGACATAGGCCAGAAAGTTGTTATTTTCAGATGGATTTACAGGGATCAGTTTTTAGATTCCCTTTCATATCTCTGTCTTTCCCCTTTATCTTTTTAAAGCTTGGATAGACTGAAGGCCTTCTGTCTGATTCACTTATATCTGTGCTTGCAAATCTCAGGTCTGTGATGAGTAGAGGATACTTGTTTTCAAGATAGAATATTTTGAAAAACAGTAACTCAAGTTTATTCACAGTCCTCCTTAGACATTCTTTTTCTTTACAGAAAATATCTATATAACTATTTGTCACTGAAGACAGTAAACCTGGGCAACAGAAAAAGAAACCTACGGATTTTCTTGGACTGAAAGCTCAGGTAAAATGCAGCTAATGCTAGAGGAAAAACACATGAAGGTGCAATATAAAAATGATATGTTTATCTCATTTCTGTAATTGTGAGGTCTTTTACTTTAAGGCATAACAAACTATGTCGTTTGTTGTAAAACCGGATCCACCCTCCCTATCCATACCAGTGAGGAGTAGTAATTATAAAGCCTTTTTCTCCCCCACTGCTTCAGTGCTGTCAATCCCACAAAACTCCTGTGCAATTCAGTAAACTTGAATGAACACTAGTCATTTCAAGAAGGTGCTTCAGCTGCTGCTTGGTTTACATTCCCGTTCAGCTGATTCTTGATTGAGGAATGTAGGGAGTCTTAGTGAAATACTAGTGTTTGTTCTAACAGCATGACTGCCAGAGGACTTCAGGATACACAGTGGGACAGCCAGTTGTATTTAGTAATTGTATTCAGCACAATAATACGCTTTTCACTACTGACAGAAATAATTTAAAAAATAAAAATATTAAACCTATTAAATTCTTATTAACATGACTGAATTTAAGTGAACAAAGAGACTGTCTGCTAGCCCTAAAGATGCACGCATTTTAAAGATGGTATAGCAAGAATCTTTCTCTGTACACACTACAAGACAACCAGCGGAATTGTGAGCTTTCAGTTTTTTTCTCCATTAAGTATTTGATCTTGGATCTAAGTCTTTAAATGGGAGTGAAAATATCCATTCCGTTGACAAAAGTGTTTTTCTCACTCCTCTTTGGTCTGTGGTAGCTCAGTACCCTACACTTTCTCAATGGAGCAACTATGAAGGTATTCCTCAGCCAGACCCATCTGTTTCTTTGAAACATTTAATGTAAAATACTGTAAGGTAAGGGCTTTTGACAAAGCTTGGATTCTTTGACAGTGACACATCTATGGCTAACAAGTAATCTTTCTGTCTTGTTTATTTTTTATTTATTAGTGGATATAAGCTTTCAATCAGCCTACAGAGGTTGAACATAACTGGTTCTCCTGCAGAAGTTCATATGGTTCATTTTTCCCAAAAGTGGAAATGAAAAAAATTGAGCATGAAGCAGAATTGTGCTGTGCCTGAACATGGGCTTTAATGCATAAGAAACTCATTTCAAGATCAGGGCCTGCATGTTTTATTTAATAGCATTAAGAAAAGGTAATATAAAAAATACAGCTCCTCCCAACTAAATATGGACAGGAGGCTCATTTTCATAATTCTTTCTTTAATTGTATTCTTTGCATTACAAATTATTTTGTCAGTGCTCCCACTTAGCCTAAGGGAGCTCCAATTTTAAAGTGTGCAGTCACAAATTCTGTTTTGTTAACACTGTTACTGCTTGTTCTGATGTGTAGTAGATCTTGCATAATACTAGAAAATGTCTAAGAAGCGACATGGTTAAAAAAATCTCAAAGCCCAAAAACCAAGTCTAAAAATGTCTTAGTTGTCTCAAGTAAGTTACGGACACTACTTAGGCATCTACCTTGCAATAAAATCCTAAAAATATTACCTTGCATGTCATCTAACTGTAGGAAGTTTGTTCACAGCTTGCTTCAATTTAAATAATTCTGAGAAGCTACATTTGTGATTTTGTGGCTGCTCAAAAACCTTTTAGTCTCTCCCTATCTACACAATGCACACCTCAAGCCATTTCAGGAGCTACAAATAAGATACTTCTCCTCTTTTCACTGGATAAAACACTGCATGCTTACAGAATTAAGTTTTGTGGAAAATATAGTGCATTTTGTTTTACTCTAATTTTAAGCACAACGATGAAATTTATGTTTAAATGGTTTTAGTATTCTTCTAGCCCAGAACACATTTACTTGATTTTTGTCTTTATAGATTCAAAATCACAACTCCTAATTTCTGGAAGAACAGAATTTTAGCTGTATCTCCTAATGACGCTGTTTACTTTGAAAATACAATTAAGTCCTGTTGTGGCAGGTCGTGTGCGTGTGCGCGCGCGCGCGCGCGTGTGTGTGTGTGTGTGTGTGTGTGTGTGTTTGTTGATTCCTAAGCATAGTGGACAAGACTGAAGTGTGAGTCTTGGCTTGCATTCTTTATTCCATGAGATGTGTCCATCCCTCGCATTCAAGAAAATCCTTCATAGTGTTAGTAGGCCTGACCCTCCCCAGGTAATCAGTGAGTTATTGCAGGTGGTGGTGCGCAGAAGGGTGGTGCATGCTTGAGTCGCACAGAACAAAGGAAAAAAAAGTCTCTCAGCTCTTCTGCTTCCTCAGAGAATTATAATGAATTTCTAGCCTGTGATTTAAGTGCCCTTGGTGGCTTGTTTCCCACTTCTAAGAGGTCTATAGCAGGTTATTCAAAAGCATTCCAAATAACAGTTGCTTTTGGTTGTCTAAACAGGGCTCTCTCCTTCTTTGACAGAATCTGCCAGGACCAGCAAAATTGAGAAATTATGTGTATGAGAACTTGCTCAGGGATGGATCACCATGCTAGTCAGAGTTCCTTCTTCTCTGACTGGTTTAAAAAAAATAGTGGTCTCTCTTTCCTTTCTGAAAGATAACACTCTGTAATTCTGCACTCTTCCTGTGTTCTAGAGGGAATCAAGGTGCTCCTGTGAAGGATATTCAAATTGAACATGAACATTTCCACTACTAAATGGCTTCCTGGAGCTCTACCTAACCTCATTTACTAGCTTAAATGCCATAAAAATTATGCATATACTTTCCAAAATTTTATCTTCTGTGAACTGTGTTATATGGGGAGTTTCTGCTTGTTTTTTGGGTTTTTTTGTTGTTTTTTTTTTTTTTTTGGTGTTTGTGGGGGTTATATTGATTTATAAGTGTTCTCTTTTTTGTAATTATCATAGAAGTGTCAGAGAATGTCTTCATTATCCTGATTTAACAAAAAAAAAATCAGAATTAGAAAGTAATTAATCTTCCTTGAAGACATTTACATCTAAATAGCAGTAACTGATCTAATGATCTCAAATTTACTGTGCTACAATGAATGTAGATCTTGAAACAAAGAATAGTTGGGGAAAAAAAGGATTAATATTTATACAGTGTCATTTTTAAACAAAGACATCCAGAATAACTAAGTATGTGTGTAGGTAAGAAATAGTTTTCTGTAATTAGGAAGGCATTCCTGTGGTACATTTTATGTTTTAGGATGCACTGAAAACTGTTTTAATTGTATTTCAGAGAGAAATCCTATTTGATGAAGGAAAAGTACAAGTTTGGGGGTTTTTTGCTTGGTTGGTTGGTTTGGGTTTCGTTTTGTTTTGCTTTTGTTTGTTTGTGGGTGGGGGGCTGTTATTTTTACGGATAAATACAGAAGTTCTGCTTGTTTTCCCTGAAACCTCGGCGGGCTCAGGCTCCGTGCCGCCGAACCGCAGTAAACAGCGGCATCTAGAGGCTGCGGGCCGGTACTGCAGGGGCTGGGACGCGCCGAGCGAGAGAGACAGAGCGCGGGGCTGGGCAGCTGCCTGCCATCGTCACCTCTGGTTTATTTACTTTGTAAAGCACTGCTGAAGCGCTTTCTGCTTTCGGGACACCAGGCATCCTAGCACACTGTCACAGCACAATACCTGGGTGCCTTAAGGCTGTTCACTTAAAGGCAGGCATTTAAAGAAATCAGGCTAGCGTCCGCTTTTAGTGTGAAACCGGTTTTTGGTTCTGTTAGGGTGACAAAATAGTATGAGAAGTTGACTCAATAGAAAATAAGGAAATAGCCTGTATATCGTGTAGTTTCGACCAGTGCATGTTTAAATAGTTACCTTAAGTGATTCATATAATGCAATTCAAATTGCACTAAGAAATGTATAGAAAGTGTTTTAAAAACCTAATTAGAACCAGAAAATAATAATTCTTAATTCATCAAATAATTGTTTGGACTCTTTGTTAGGAAACAATATCTGTGAGAATATGTAAAGGAGTGACATTGTGAATGTCATCTTATATTTACAACTTAACATTAGTAGATTTCCATCTCTCACCTTAGATGCAGTGAGAGGCAAGAATTAACAAAAAGACATTTCACCAAATGATGATGAGTTATACAGGTCTCTGTCCCTTTCTTTTAATAATTCTGTTCTGCCAATTTATAGGCTAAAACATTTATCCGAATTTTTTTAATGAAAAACAAGCAAGCCACAACGTTAACTAAACAACCAGATAAGATACGTATATATAGATAACAAAGTGCTTGGGAAATCATTATTTTTTGTCTTAAGTGAAGTTGTAGGATTTTTTCTGACTAGACCCTAAACATCTTCACATTCTGCAGCACTCTGCTATCCCTTCTTTGCTAAGCAAGGATCTATCCCACTTCTTTTTTGGAAAAGTTCGTTTGTTTGTCAGAGTTTCGTATTATTTTGCAAGAACTTAAATATCTAAGACTGTGTCTCATTTCAGTCATGGGTCAGACAAGAGTGCAATTTGTATAGAACTTGAATGCAAGAGGTCGATTAAGATGTAACTCAGTATCAGTTTTACAAATGAGATGCATTTAAAAACATATTGCTTAATGAAGCTAATTAAATGAATTTACAATTGTGGTATGAAATAAAATCAAGCAAGACATAAAACATGAATTACAACAAAGTTTTCTTAAAGCTGTCAAGTTAACTACTTAGATAAAAATACTTGATAGGACAATACTGGCTAAAAAAAACATTTTCCTTTTATATTTCCTGTTATTTTTTGAGTAACCATTCCATTTTGAAGGTTGACATCACTTACATCCAACTGTAATCTTATATTCATTTGGGCACCTTTTTATGACAAAATTTTTTATTATGGGAGTGCTGTTAAGTGTTACAATGGTGACCGAGTTAATGGAAAATGCTATTGCTTCCACTGCATTATTGTCTAACAAGGAAAGTTGCAAACATTTGCAGGAGTGAAGCTAAAGGAAAGAAGATAACTGTCAGATGATGCTCTTCCTATTCTAGTGACTCTCTCATAACATTTTGTAACAAGGACAATAGGACCACATTTTAATTGTGATAAAGTAACAGTAGTATTGGTAAAATAATTAAAAATACTGTTTCAAACCTATTCATGTAATAAAAAGACCTTGCTTTCTCAGGTAAGAAAGAGACCACAGAGCTAATGTCAGGCAAAGGTAGAGGGGATGGTAGAAGTGCACACCATATTCTTCAGAGGAGACAGAGACCACAAACTTGCAGGGATAGGTGCCCCATCAGCCACAACTCCAAGTGATGTGTGCTTGGTAAATGCATTTATAAGGGGGGAAAAAATGCGTTGCTGCAGTTGCACAGAACCCTTCTTATTTCATCCACTCTTTTTTTATTTTCAGACAGAACACTCCTGCACAGAGCTTGAGAGGCCGCATATGCAGCAGAGGGTAAGTTTCTGCACATTAGTGCTTCTAACATGCTCACTAATGTTTATACATCTCCAGAGAGCTTTGGTGTAGGAAGACAGTTGCTCTAGCAGGGTATCTGGAGGTAAAGTGTGAACTCTAATGAAAGAAGTGAAAAAAGCAAACAGCTGGGCTTCCTATCTTGAGATAGCTGGGGAAATGAAAGCAGTCCATAGGAGCATCAAATGGGAAAATGTGATCTTTTGCAGTAGATACTACTTGTTCTTTTTGGTAGTAAAAGAATGTTTTATGCAATTTAGCTGTAGAAATGATACACATTTAAGAAGTACTAGGTGGCAAAAAGACTGGGGAGTATTCTGACAAGAAAGAGTAGTAGCAAAGGCCAAGAATGAAGCAAGAAACAAAGCTAATACCAAGAAAAAGTGAATTAGGAAATTAGGAAGTGAAAAGTGAATTATGAATTGGGAAACAAATGGAGAAAGAAAGCAGCATCTGTGTAAGTTTGTTAAAATTAAACTGCTACTAACTTTTGATTAGTGGTTATACAACGATACTTTTATGCTGAATTGCTGGGTTGATAGGAATATTTACATTTTATACATGCTGCTGTTTGATAGTATCACAGTGAAGTTGCACAGTTGTCAAGTTGTCAGTGGCCTAATACCTTGACCTGTATCGCCCTTAGGTGGTGTTACAGTTCAGTGTTATAGGCCTTGCCAGATTGTCTCAAGCTGCCCCCACCAAACAGCTTCAGTGCTTGAGAAATGGATTCTGTGCTCAGTGGAATAAATCACAGAAATGCGATTGCTCCAAGTGTGAAATCACAAAGTGAAATCCTTGCTGTTACTACTTTCCAAAATGCAACTTTTGCACAAAATTAGTTTTGTTCACTCATTACAAATGCATATTTGTGTTAAAGTGGGCAGGGATGTCCATGAACTATCAGCATGCTAAGTGTCCTGTAATCATCTACACTACCGCCCTTTTGTATGAAATGTTGAGATGTTGCTTCTGTTCATAGAGTGTTTATTTTTCTGAAGGGAAGCCAGGAATTTCCATTTCCACAAGTATAGCTCACTGGTAAAAATACTGTAGTCATTCATGAATTCATTTGTGGGAGAGACATGGTGCAATTTTAAAAACTGTATGAAGGAACAACCCTGACAAATCACATTTTTTACCTGCTACACTTAGCTTTTTACTTTTTCAGTTATAGTTAATTACATGCCATATTGAAAATCATCCAGTGCACTGACAAGCAGCTGAGAAACAGCAGGAGTTTATGAAGCAAATACCTGCCCTTACATACCAATTCATGGAACTGGGAAGCTCTTATAGACAGCAATACAGATGAGAGTAAAGCAGACAGTGAGAACAAGCTTTAGCTGATGGTGTCAGAGGATTGCTGCTGGAATCATCTATTAAACGTGGATTCCCAGTATTGGACTAGATAATCACCCTGAATTGATAGAATAGCACAGCTTGCAATGGCAGGAATATGTTTACTGAAAATTTATGTCAAGGTTGCCTGGGAGCTGCCAGCCTCATACCAATATAAGATTTCCTTGTCTGTAGAGATAAATTTTGTCATAAACATCTGGAAACTTAACATTTCGGACTGCTGCTGGTCAGCTGCAAACCCATTTGAAATCACTGCCATGTCACCCCTAACATCAACATTAACAGAAATGGAGGCCCCAATAAGAGTGAGGTAGGAAGACACCTTATGGTTTGAGGGTGTGAAAAGCTTCATATTCTCAAATGACAACTTTAGAAGCAGCTTGTACCTGTTTAAAAAAGGGAAAAAAAATCCAAACTTTATTTTTTTTCCTCTAAGGAAAAGGCCCAAGTTTGATATTGTGTTTTTAGCTTTTGGCACAGCATGATCTATTGGGAAGACTTTGCACATCCACAGATCTATCTATGAACATGAGAGTGCTTACATTCCTGCTCTTCATGTTGCCAGTTTTAGAGCATATATGTACCTCAATAATTTTAAAAACATTTCAAGTAAGAAGATTCACGTTTAGACTTTCAGGCTTATGCTTTACTTCAATCAATACAAGGAGCTTTCTTTTGTGTTTTTTTCTGTATATTTTTAGTTATGTGAAGCTCAGACAAGCTGAGACTGTCTCAACAGTGGGTCAAAGGCAGCAGCACATTCTATCATGTCTTCAAGCTCTCACTGTTGATCTCTTAGTTAAGGACCTTGCTGGAGTGCTCTGTGATTCTATATATTCAGATTTCTTTTAAAAACTAAAACACAATTTGAAGAAGAAGGGAACAAAAATGGCAAAGTTAGTTTTCTGCTCTGAAGGTGAGCCTTCAGCAGACTCATCCTCTCAGGGAGTAATGGAAATCTAGAGTGGAAATAGCTCAGGTTTATATTCCCATATGCCAGTGGGATTCTGTATCTGAACATCAGATTAAAAGTCAGTTAAGAAATGCCATGATCTTCTGCATGGGCTCTCTGAAATCTGAATTCTTTATACAGCATATTATTTGGAGAGAGGGGAGCTGGTGGAACTTCCCTCTGCATTCACTCAGTAAGACAGCAAGTGACTAAAAGAACTCCAAGAGAGAACAAAAGGACAAAACCAAAGCAAACTAAAAAAACGTTGCTTAGCAATACATTCTGTACCACTCCAGGGGGATGGTCTTTGTCACTGATATTTACGTGTTGTGAGTAGAATTTACTGAAAAGCAGAGAAACATTTGCGCAAAGCTAAAAACATAAATAAATGGTGAATTGCATTTTTTTCAGCACTGAAAAGATTGAATTAGAAGAAAAGACCCAAGCAAAAAATGCATGTATACACACGTTTTTTAAAGTTCCAATTTGGAAGTAGGTGGGTTTTGTTTGTTTGTTTGTTTTTTAGATTTCCTTACTTGTCCTTTCTACTCCTATCCTATTTGTGGCATTTGGTTTAATGCTTTGATCATTCTGTTTGTGTTTATTTTTATATTTGCAACTTTGGGCCTATGAAAGCTTCAGGATGGTGAAAGAGGAAACATTTAGCCTTAAAAAATAGTTGTTGGAGGAGTGGCTGACTAGAAAAATTCAAGGGTTTAATATTCATTTTTGTGTTTTCATGACTTCAGAATTTAAAGAAACTGAAGAACTGGAAGAATGGAAAAGGTGGAAAAAAACCCATCAACATTGCTTATATTATTGAATTTAATTGCAAGGAATAGAAAAATAAAAATATGTAAACTGATGACTTTTCAACTTTTTCATTAATTAGTGTCTCAAAATCTTTTAAAGATTATAGTTGAAAAAAAACTGTAGGAAAAAAATCTATATAAATTGTCTGCATTCTTCCAGTTTTTGTTTTGTTTTGTTTTGTTTTGTTTTGTTTTTGTTTTTTTTCTAGAAAGGCTTGCCTATATATACATTTCCTTTCCCCCTGTTTACGGTTGGCTTCCTTTGCAGCAGACTGCTACAGACCTCATTCAAAATTGGTGACAGTGTACTTTTTATACTTTCCCTTCTGGTACAGCATATTCAAATGATAAAAAGCCTTATCATGTGAATGTGCTTACTGAGTACACGAAACCCAGGCATCAAGCTTATTAGTTTTTTTCTCATGGATTGATTGGTGCCATGCTTTAGGTTACAGGTTTCATAGCTTCCTGTGAGGTACATTTCCTAGTGCAGCATCGCATGGTGTCCAAGGTATATTTCACAGCTTTTTAAAATTCCATTTTATTTTAGCATTTTATCAGGTATAATGCATAGCATTTTTTATAGCAAACTCTTGCTATGAAAATTTTACAGCATAAACTTGCATATGCATGAAAATATATAGAGATGGCAGGGCACAGATGAGGCAGGAGGTAAAGAATATTTTTAACCTCTAACATCCTCAACACTTGGTGCAAAACTCCATTTATTTTAAAGTGGAATTTGTACGTGTCTTCCAAGGATAAAAAAAAATTGAATTTAAGGCGCAGAAAGTGTCATATTTCGGCTCTAATATTACAAGGCAGAGACACCTTGCTGTTTGTGCCAGTATAGATAACTATGATCTTTTATCACCTTAGAAGGAATCCTTCTAAGGAATAGAAATCCTCAGTACCTTACTGATCTGTTCTTCTTAAACAAGCAAGCCTTCTGCTTCATGGCTGCACAAAATGAATGACATTTTACAATGTAAGAAATGTGAGAGAAATACACATAGGATTAGTTGCTTGTCCCCAATAATCCCTTAAATTCTTTTAGCCTTTCCTACTGCTCACCACCGTGTCACCACGTCACTTAAACAGCCCGAGTTGCTTGTTTGTTCACAGTTTCCATGAGGAGTGTTTTTCTGAAAGGCTGTGCTGGACAGCAAGGTCAAAAGCTGCTGCTTTGTTTTTTCCTGGATTTTACACCCTCTGACGGGAGACAGAGATGGTGTTATCAGGCTTTGCTGGACAACCTTTGGCAAGTGCAGGGTGGAGCAGGCAGGGAGCCTGCAGCTGGCGTGCGAATCGGCAAGAAAGCAGAGAGCACAGACAGAGGTGACAGAAAGGAAACTTTCAGAGACAGTCAGAGGGAGTCTGCTGCAATCCACTGTGAAAACTGCTAGGATGGAGAACAAGGTCAGAAGGAAGGACGGGCACATTGGATAGGGAAGAGCTTTGTTTTCAAATGGTTTAAGCTGTGTTCCCCAGAAATTTTCCTTTTCTCTTTTGTAATAGTTACCTTGCCTACCCTGTGACCTAATGAATTATGATTTTTAACACTAAAAGCCCTGTTTTGTGGTTTGACGTAAGGAACGATGTTGGCATACCTACCTCATGTCTCTGACTGACTCAGTGTCACATCATATTGACTTACAATTTTCACAGTGAACAGCCTCTTGGACACAGAACAAGAGGAAAGACTTACTACACTGCCAGTCTCTATCCAGAAGAACTGAAGTGGAAAAAAACTTACAGTTTCCTAAAACAGAGAAGGGGATATGAAGTACATTTCTGAACTGGATGTAGCATAGAGTATTTCTACCCTAGTGCCAAGTCAGCTGCTGCTGGGAGCTTATTAACCTCCGTGTATGACCACTGAGGAATGAACTCATATCAGTTTACAAAGCATAGAAAATGTTACAAGGCAGAAGATGGAGAAAGACATGATAGGACAAACTGAGAGCAGTCTGAAGGGCACACCTTTTTATTAATCCTGCTGAACATTGCCTCCTCTAATAGCAGGCTGCAGATCTTTCCAGATCTAAAACCTTGGTGTTTCTTTCCTCCATTACAGTAAATATACAGCATATGTTAAGACTGGGCCTTAGAATTTCTTCACGCCCCCCATCCTATTTTCCCATAGCTGCATGTTCTCTGGCACAATGTTGCTAATTACATAGTAACAGCCTGATATTGATGTAAATTTTATCTAACTATTCCTAACTGCCTTTGGAAAGGTAGAAATGTGAATAAAAGGACAAATATGCTCATAAAACCAAAAGGGAGCCAGTCAGTCAGTTGTCAATTAAAAAAAAGGAGGCTGATATAGGAATGAAAAATAATCCCTTTCAGTATAACTTTGCTCCTCCCAAAGTTGAGTATAACCAGTTAGATAATGACTCTGCTATTATTCTACATTGAATGTATTTTTTTTTTTTTTTTGTAAATGTTGGAGCAAACCATATGGGAAATAACTGCAGAAACTTAGGCAAAAGACACTCAGTTCCCTGGTGATGCATCCTTCTGAAATGTCCACAAATGACTTGAGACAAAATATCTATGTGACATCTTAATGTATTTATCCAGTAAAGCGGTCTTCTCTCTTGACTCTTCCACGTCCCCCTCTTTACCACTGTTTGGGTGGAGATGTGTAGGTTTGTAGAGGATTTTTCAAGGAAGGAAGTCGAAAGATTACTCAAAGCATGAAGCATTTCTTCCACTTGAGCACAATAAGCTCAGAAGGACTTTTCTACTGCCTGCCCGGGGGCTGAACAGACCTGTGCCATGATTTCAGGGGCTGCAGAAATAGGTAGGTGCAACCAGCACAGAGTTTTTTCCTCCAATGAGTGCAACAAAAGATAATAGTTTCTTGTAGCAAAGTTTTGGACCTTGGTTTCAAGGGGGAAGATAATGCAAAGTCCTAACGGCCCATGACTTCCCAGGAAGGGAGTTAAGCAGAAAGTCCGTAGGTTGGCTGGACTGTAAACTGAATCGATGTGCCTGTGTTTACTTTGGTGACTTGTGTGCGTCCCATTTATCATACCTTTACTTCTTTTTTGTATGTGCATTTATCTCAGATATTTTTTATTTTTTAATTGAAATTCTTATAAACTTTTGGGGGTTTTGCAGTTTAGAAGACCATCTTTAGGAGCTATTTTGCTGATAAATTAAAAAAAATCACTTTTCACAAAGTGTCGTTACATAAAACTGAAGTAAAGCAGTGCAAATTCAGTTGGATAAAAATGAAGACAAAAACAAGAGAATGAAGCTCTTTTCTTCAGTACTAAAAAAACAAGATAGCCTGTGTGATTGTTTCTCAGTGTTTTGGAGTAGTCTCTCACCTCTGTCAACTGAGCTGTGGCGATGCTTTCACAGATAACATGAAAACATGTTATCACTGAGTAATTTCTGACCTTATACAAAGATATCTCTTTCTTTACTTTATTCATCAAAAAGCTCTGTGCACTGTTGTGCAGCACCCTTGGTACTTGCAGTACTTTGTTGCTGGTAAGCTGAATCTCCAGCACAACAGTAGGTAGCTACTGATCAATAGCGACCGAAGGTGACACATTTCCAGAAGACGCTGGCTGTGAGCTTCTGAGCCCTCTGGAGAATGAAGTTTGGCATGACACACAATCAGAATCTTAAACAGCCTGCTTTATCCCGATTCTGTAGTCTTTACTGATCCATGCATCTCTGAAAGCACTCTTTTTCCACAAAGCAGTACTTACTTTATGAACATCATAATGGCAGTTTTAAAGGTGAATAGGATCCAAGTGGCAATCACATTCTTCTTGATAGAACTTGGTGCTTGTTGCCAAAACTATTGTTTCTATCATTAGCTTTATTACCAGTCTAACTTAATTAGATAAATGACATTATTTAGTGGCAAGTTCTCCAGTACATCTCCACTAACCATTGCATATTTAATGCAGATTTTATTCATGTAAATACACTAACAAGTGGGCAAAAATGAGACGGACAGAGAACAGAAAAGGAAGCTGAACAGAGTGTCTCTTCCTACACAGTTTCACCAATGAGCATGCAAAGTGGAAGGAGAAGGACTGTTTCATGTGGTGGATTTTGTTAAACTCTTCACTCTTGAGGCACAAGAGCTAATTACTGTCAAGAAAAATGTGCTAAGGCAGGAGATATTAAACAGGATACATATCAAGTGAAAACTGGTTTCCAGGTGCACTTTCCCAGGCACAGAGGGAGCATCTACCACCTACTTCTTTCCTTTCACTTACTCTGTAGAGTAACGACTCCAAGGTGTTTTGAGACAGTTGTAGGAATGACTTCAAACACACTCTCCCCTGGAAATCTTTTTCATAAAGAAAATTAGGAGGCTTCAGAGGGATAACTGCATTCTCTCAAGGACAGCACAGCATGCATAGTACCATGAGGTACTATGAGCATGAGGCTGCCTAACATATGAGAGTGGATGACCACTAGAGGATTTTATTGTAGTTACCGCCCGTGCCATTCAGTGACATCCAATGTTTGATAGCTGTGGTTTATAGCTATGGTTTATAGCTATCGGTTTATAGTGGTTTATATACTTTGCTATACAACTTTGATGGATATCATGCCATGGCTTTCATTTATCTTCTTTTTAATATAACCTGTAATCCCATGACATCGATTCAGATCAACTTTATGTAAAAGTGCCTTCAGGTTCCTTCACTGTGTATTTTACTGTTGCTTCCTTACATCAAGGGTAACTTTTGTAGGTATTTCTATATGGGTGTGACTCAGAAACCAGAGTAATGACCCTATTACATTTAACTCAGAAAGAAATCTTATCCTCTTGATGCCATAAAATATGGGTAATTTTTCAAAGTCTTGTTAAACATTAATTGTGTGCAGATCATCCCTGGCATATCTGTAGGGTTTTGACCAGATGTTTATTTTCTACCACTGAGTTGTCTGTTTATCTACTTGTCTATACTATGTATAAGTTCTGATTGAAAACAGTTTCACATCTGTAGATGAAATGGAAGAGTAACAGTGTATTTCAGAAAATAGAATAAAAATGAAGAAGTGTAGAACAAAACAGGTCTGGATATGGACCACCTGGAAGTGTCACACAGGTCACTTTCGCATAGTTGTGTCATGTGCAGAAAAGAGGGGTTTGGAACTCACAACTCTGGTGAATTATTTGAAACATCTGTGGTTTCTGCACTGCTGTTCCTGTGAAAGGACTTGCTATTTCATTGAATCAGACTTTCCCTGGACAATATTCAGTCAAGGCCTCTCACACACCAAACACCCATCCACTGTGCTAAAACAATCAACTGAAGGACTAGCAGCATGGGAAGCTATAATGCAAGACAGAGACTGAGCAGGAAAGACTGAGGACCCTTTTAAAAATTCTTTCAGTGGGACTCTGATGGACTCAGATGCTATTTTAGTAGAAAATCCTTAATGGTCAGATTTTAAATGTTCTAGTGTTTTGTCTCCACACTTTGTGCCTCATAAACTGTAGCAGAATTCTTCAGTTTTGCAGTTATTATTGTAATTAGCAAATTAAATTACTTTTGTATTTACACCTGTGAATCACAGCTAACTGTTTAATGCCACTGCCATAAACATGTGGTTTATTGGCATATTTCATTGTTGGAACATCTTTTCTTCTCTCAAGCATTCCTCTGCTAGTAGCAGTCACCTATCCCTACCCAAATAAGTTGCTCATCAAGCAGCTCTCAATCTAGCTAAGATGGCTAGTGATCAGTGGGTTAGTATGTAACTTTTCTCAAACCTTTGTTTATTTGTTAAGGACCTAATTTAGCCTTCCTCTTTTCTAAAATTGTGACTGTAGTTGATCCTGAAACTTCACAATATGTTTTGCTGTGTTCAGGGGAATTAAAAAAAAAACAAAAAAAAAAACAAAACAGTGCAGACAATTTGTCTCATCTGAGATTTCCACTACCAGTGCTGAACAGTTATGTAAATTTGAAATTAAAAAAAAGAAAAAAGAGGAAATCTGCTGCGTGTCACTTGTGGTGATTGTATTTCATTGGTATCTGAACTCATCCCTTTGCTTATAAAAGGATCCTTTGATATAAATGAAACACAGATAAAAGTTGTTGCTACCAAATCATGTATATATCTGGTAAAACTCCACTGGTTTTGTAATATTCCAAGAGGGTGAATTTAATCTAATACTTTGAAAACCATTATTATCTTGAGAAGGATGTGAAATGAAGTGCTAGAGTATTTATTAATACTGTGTATTAGTCACTGATAAAGAGGAAACATATTTTGCAGAGCTTTGACATTTCACCTACCTCTCCATGAGGATGTGAGGCCATCAGAAACAGATACCTTGAACCTGTATGTGCCCAACTATAATTGCATTATATTAATGTATTGAAATTCAGATGCTTTGTTGGATATAAATGCAGTACAGTTCCTTCTTTCTCAGGTCATTCGGAAGATTGATAAGGATCCAGAGAAGAATTTATGTACTGCAATATATAATTTCTGAGAGAGTTCTGCAGACAGACTGTATTTTCTCCTTTTTTTCAATGCATTGGTAAAGGGAGGTGTCCCAGAAACTTGCAAGCCAGTTAGAAAGTCACTTAAAACAGTAAAGCTCTGAAGGCAGAGAAAGATATTAAACTCTTACTCAAGAAGACATACTTATTTCTCTGACACAAGAATTCTTTTATGTAAGAGTATTGAGATGCCACTTTTACACACTGCTACGCAAAACCTGACAAATAAAAACTTAATAATAAGAAAGCATACAGAAAAGTCCCAGCCATTCTCAATATAGTAATAGAGTATTCATCTCAAAGGATGCCAAGGTTAGAGGTGAGGATTCAGTTCTCAGAGTCTCTGTCCTAGGAGACTACTAAGATACTGGATAAAAGTGTATTGTGTGATGCCGTTCAAACACATAGGAGAGTTGGCCACACTGGAAGTCCCTGATGGGACCAGACATTTAACAGCCTTACCAGGGTATAAGCACAAAGTAGGATCAGAACTTCTATTATGGAGATTGTTGGGCAAGGAATAAAGGTGGCCTATAGATGTAGGTGGCAGTACTCAGCAAAAGGTTTCTGAGTAACACACGAAAGCCACAGTGTCAGTGCTTGGTTTGCAAGTCCTTTTGCAGATGTATCCTAATATGACAGCTAACACAGTTACAGCACTTCCCACACCAAAATAGGTTTAGAGCAGATCTCTAGCATTGACTCTAAATTTATTGTGAATCTTCAGCATTGCAGGCTGCATTTTTTCTTAAAGTTTTCAGATTCCACAAACCTCCAGTGTAAGCTGTTGTCCTTTTAATATTACATATCAAGATATGGACAAACCATTTTTTCTAAAAAGATGAAAAGGTGCTTGTCATAACTGTAAGTAGCATTCTGTGATACAAGCAGCACTGAAAAGAGCATTTTTTTCTCCCATTTTATCTGTGTTTAAGCAGACTAAAGAAGAAATATAAAGAATGTAAGAGACTCTTAGAAGCCCACGTAGCTTGTTAAAAGATCACGAAGGAATATATAACAATATTTAGGAAATTAACAATATCCTCTGGAACAAAGTTGTCCCTTTCACTAAAAGGCATTTCTGTTTTCCTATTGGATTCCATGAGATGCTAGAAACATGAATTAAAAATATGGAAATATTCCAGAATGAAAGTAATGCTTATCTAAGACTTCTAAGATCCATCTGTATTCTCAAAGAGATTTACTTTCTTTCTTCACCTGAGAAATACCAGGATTAACAACAACAAAAAAATGATAACAAGAATGAAACAAATACCTAGCAAAATATAAGCAAGAAAGGACTGCAATACTTCTGCAGAGCCAAGCATTTAGATTAATTTTTGAAATTATGGAATTTTGTGAAATAAAGAATTATTGCTGCTTTATTTTTTAAATGCCTAAAAAAAAAAAAAAAAAAGAGTTTCATTAAAGAACAAAGCTATTTAAATCAATCTGGACAAATTGTCCCAGCTCACTCCTTTAGTGACTGAGCTATATATAGAGGAAACATCAGAGCTGAAGGTGTCATGAATCTATATTCATGCAGATATTCTATTTACTGCTGCTCAGATATTCAGACATTTAAATGACAAAAAACTGTAGGAAACAATGTACCAAATTTGTACATTATAAAACGGTGCTGTTGAGCTCAGTAAAACTTCCAGGTGTAAAAAGTGTCAAAATTTAATTCCATACCTTTTTCTTCAGATATCACCAGCAGGGAAATTAATTTGTTTTTTAATTCTTGGAGGACCTGTCTAGCCATTAGACAGAACAACTAAATGGATCAACAAGAAGCTGCAAATGGGATTTTTATGTAGCTTTGGTGTTACTGAAAATGGGATATAACTGCCAAAACTATTGCTTGTGTTGTAGAACAAATTCTCTCCTGATGTAAAATGGTACAATTCCATTGACTGCAATGACGCTACACCCAATTTATGCCAGAAAAATATGTAGCTCTTTATCCATTTATCTATAAGCTGGTTGCTATGACTTAATTTCAAATGAATTATGTTACTGTTCTTGGTCTGTGCCCTTGCAGCACTTTATTACATAGAAGGCTAGTTCAGCAGAAATAAATAAATATGTGATTTGCAATCTCAGCAAATGTCCTAGCCAGGAACAATGGCCTCTCTGCAGTGTTCCAGACTAATTGCCCCCAGTTTTCTGATCTAACCTTCATACGCAATACCATTCTCCTTATTCTTTTCCCACCCAATCCTCATGTTCAGATTTTGCCCAGTGTCAGCAATACTTTAACCATCAGCCCTTATGTATTCAAATTCCTTTAGAGAATAACTACCTCTACAGTGATCATAAGAAACATGTATTACATTTAAGAACAGGCATTACTTAAGAAAATGCTATGTTTTAAATCTTTCCTTCTTAAGCTCTTGCCCTGAATTTCTGTGTTTGATAGTACACCCTAACATTTATGGTAAAAAATGCTGTCATTATAATTGTGTCTTATGCCTACTAGTATATCATCATCCAGTGTTTTTCTAATTTCACAGTCAAAACCTGCCATCAAATATCATAAGCAGTTTAACTGATATTAATACAAGTAGGAAGATTTTTGAGCTTATTTTAAGGCTGATTGGCAGCAACTTTCTGTCCAAAAACTGAATGCAGTAGCAGTAAATTAATGATAAGCATTAATGAATCATGCTTGAGGTCATTTCTTAGGTACTAAGGACCTTTTGATGATTAGTGAACATGTCTGAAAATTGTTCTGGTCACCTACTTAACAGCCTGTGACTTTGGAAGGCATTAATCCAGAACATTAAGTCTTCTATATTATAGTAAGTTGTTTGTGAGGCCTATTGGATTCAGTGGTGCACAGGAAGGAGGAAATGAAAGAAACTGTAAGTAGTTAAGTTTCAGTTAGAAATAAGTATTTAGTTCCCAGCTACTTACTTTGGGAGACACCTGCTGAATTTAAGAGAATGGGTTTCCACAGTCCAGCTGCATTTCTGCTGAGCAGTTCAGCCAGGTGTGGAGCCATAGTCTATGACCTTTGTGTGCTTATCCACTATGAAAGACCATGGACCATTCTGTTGAGTACAATGTGTAGGTAAAAAGTAAAAGAAATATTCACAAAACCCATGATATCTGTGAAATGGAACTGTGTTGTTGCTGAAATCTTTTATAAGAAAAGTAGAGCATTTTAGAGCATAGAAAATATGCAGGTTTTAGGTAAATATTCCTGATGGGACTTGCCTCTATCTGCTGCGTATTGAAAGTCAAATTCTAACTTACCTACTGTTGATACGTTTTCCAAATATGCCTTTTATCCTCTTTCCTTCTATGTTTCCCCATCTTGCTCTGTTCAGCTCCTGAGCCTCAGAGTCTGGACTGGGGGAATTCTGTTCTCAGTTCCTACCTTTTGGATCATAATTCTGTCTTCTTTACTGCACCATTGTAATGACTATAATGCATCTGCCTTGTGGTTTATCTGACCTGGTGTTCTCCTTCTAGTGTCCCCTGTGGACACTTGAAAAAGAACCATTATGAAATAAGATTATAACTATGGAAAATTTTACTCCCACTCTCATTTAGTTAGCATGATACAACTTTTGATAAACTCAAGAAGAACAAAATAGAGTCTTGCATCATCTTTTTCATATTGTATGCAGTTCCTGTGTCTCTGGGGTGCTCCCAAACACAGAAGCATAATATGATGCTGTATTTCCTTTAGTCTTTGTGTTCAAGGTCTTGGTAAGTCTTTTCCTTGTCAGTGCATCAGACCATATACTATGGGTAACATTTTGAAGGCATATCTGGGTTCACCAGAGCTGAAAAAAGAATTCTTAGATTTCTTTTCTGGGGAGAAAATTGTGTAGAATTTTTTTTCTCTCTAATACAGTTTAAAAAGAGATGATTCTTTGATGTTTCTGGTAAAGTCTTAAGAGTATTAAGTTTCCTTCAGAGAAGAGTGTTTGTAAAATAAACTATTTTTTGTCATTGTACATTGTTGATACTGCATTTATATAATTGTTCTAAATTTTAAAATGAAATTATATTGAAGTTTTAGACATGCCAAGGTATTTATGATGCTACTCTTGTACATCAATTGATGTGGCTTCACATATCAAACATCTGTCTTTGGCTTTACCCTAATGCTTTCCCTCTCCCTACTGCTCATTAATGCATGTGTCCCTTCTTTCCTGCCTGTGCCCCACACCTGACCACAGCAAATCCTGTCTCTTTTCAGTAAAACACCAGTTACACTATTTGTGTTGTACAAATAAGTTGGTGTAATGACCAGAATGAGTGAGGGACGAGAATACCTGTAGTGCAACAAACTGTGTGAAAAACAGAGTCCCAGTACACCCAGAACCATTTGAAAACCTGACATTAAACAATATTTGTAATGTTGCTACTGACTTCAGGACAACTATTCTGTATGCTTGCTCTACAGTAAATCATGCACATGAAAATGTTAACTTACAGAATCACAGAATCACAGAATAGTTTGGGCTGGAAGGAACCTTTAAAGACCATTTAGTCCAACCCCCCCTCAAAGAGCCCAGACATCTTCAAACAGATCAGGTTGATCAGAGCCCCGTCCAACCTGACCTTGTGGCAATATTTATATGAAGAATGTGAAGAATCTTCCTTTCTTTTTTTAACTCTCTGTGCATTATTCTTTATTATAGTTTTAAATAGCACTATATGAAAAGTTTATTTTTGCTATTATGCAAATAAGTTTAAGAAAACTTTTATTTCATTGCAGTTTTTATGAAAGTGTGTTATTTATATTTTAAGATAGTATTGCCAAAACAACCCAACCACTTCCTGCCAAATTTAGCAAGTTAGAACTATGGAAATTCAGGATGGAACAAAATAAATTTCCCTACCTTACAAGAAATTTCCTTGGTTTAGGACAATTTCACTTACAAGTTTTAAATATTTACTTCATTGATACAGGGTGGTTCTTGTAAAGTAATTGGGCAAGAGAGTGTTATTCCCCTTATTTCCCAGTCAGTTTCTTCCAAACCTACCATTTCTGTCTACCCAGCCCTGACTAGCTTTCAAAGATGCACTCACGTAGGTCAAATTCTGCATTTGGCTTTAAGCTTGGGACTCTATTGACAGTCTCCTACATAGAAGGAGAATTTTGACCTTAATCTTTTTTGTATGTATGACACCAATATCAAAAGGGTTAATTTGTTACTATAAAAGTGTGTGTAAACTTAGCCTATTTAGTATTTTAAAGTCTGAACTCCTATAAATGTTCTTAGCATTAACTATGGAATATGTAGCTGTCTTGGAACAGATACTTAATTTCTGTGTTTGATCAGAAAGTCTTTTTTGTTTGCAGTTTTCCCGAGTTTTCTTGAGTGGCCAATTATACTGAATATATATTGAGCCTAGTACATGTTAAAAAATCCACCAAATATTGCACTGTTGCTCTATTTTCAACACAGCTTAATTTGGCCCCTTGGCTCATGTACTGTTACAGGCTTTCTGTACAAAGCAGACTAACTCTTTTCCTCCTAGTGTAAGATTTATCTGCCCTAGTTTTGGCATTTTTAAAAGAAAAAATATCTCTAACCTGCCCTATTCTTACTTTGTAATCAGTGAAGAGAAATGGATACCTCAAGGGAATGATTCTTCTCATCTCAAGATTGGTATCTAGGATAGGTCAGATGGATTGCATTTTGGAGATGCCAATTTCTTTCTAGTTACTATCAAGGGAACTTTGGGTGACTGGCTCAGTCTTGTGTCTGTAACTTTTAATGTCTGAAGCTATGTGACATAAATTGTTCTTTCTTATCACAACATTGTCTGAGGATGTGAATAATTAATTATCTTCAGAAAAGATTACCTTGAAGACAATAGTGTTTTGACTGAGACACAAAATGTTAAAGGTAATTCAGTGCACATATATTTGAAAGTTTTGTGCTGCTCTGGCAGAATCTTGGCAGATTTGATGAAACAAGCAGAGTGAGCACTGGTGCATTACCTTTATTCTGGACACATGTAACCAAGATTTTATACAGAAAAAAATAAAGATTTAAAATATATTAATGGAATTAACTCATTTAATGTTAAATCTACAGTGGAGTCATCTATATGTGCTGTAGCCCTTGTAGTCTCCTTTTCTAATCAGGAGATAGAAAAAAGACCTTTCAAGGTACAATACTTCTGACCTATTTTAGATGCTCACTTTAAAATAAGTTGAACAATGGTGCAAAAGTTTCTGGTTTTCTCCACTGATTTTAAAGCAAGACTGGTGAGTGGGATGAATTCAAGTACAGACACCAAACTTATTTCTCTGTTATTCATGGATGGATCACAAGGAGAAAATAGTTTCAAACAGCTCCAAGGGGCCAAAAAGCTGTTCTGTGAAATCTCAAAATTGTTTAGTGGTCCTCAGCTCTTTAATGTTACATAATGCTAATGTGCTGCTGTGACATTGTACAAATATTTATGGCTCAAATGTGACACTGGTAATAAAGTCAACTTCAGCTGTGTAAAGACAATTATTCCACACACTGTTACCTATTACATGATATTCTTTTAGAAAAGAGTTCTAGAAATAATTTACAGTGATGGCAAAAAATTAATAATGAGATGCTGAGATTATTTGGTTAATATCTTAAGATTTTGAATATAGACACACATCATCATAAATACTTCTATTTATAAAATGATTTTTGCATTCTTTGCATTTTGTAGCCTGGAAATGTTTTCTCTAGGAAAGCTTTTTCCTTTTTCAGTGCTATAGGCTTCTCCTTTTTCTGTATGAGTTGTTATATTTCTTATTCCTAAATTCGAGGAATATATTGCTTTAATTGTTCTAAAATCCTTCACCAGCTTGAAATAGATGAGAACGTCGGCAAGGTGTTGTATTTTGTTCTTTATTTGAAGTTCATATCGATATATAAATATACTTGGAAATAAAACATTTCCTTTTTTTTTGTTTTGCAAGAATATTGATATTCAATCCTTTAAGTAATTTTGCCTTCTATTTACAGATATCTTTCCTTTTGCTTTTATATACTGTTCCCACAACCAATTGCCCAGCCTCTTCAAGTGAGCTTATAGACTTCTCCCTTACAATGCCTTTATTTCTATACTTTTTAAGTCATCAGCAATTTAATCATGTCTCTTTTTATATATGTGCTAAGAAAACTCTGTCAAGACAGAAAAACATAATGAGAAAAATAAATAATAAATAAAGCAGTGACTTTATTTTTTCTTTTTACAGTGGGACTTGTATATATTTTTGTGTGTATTAATTTATGAATATGATATTATTTTGTTTTGAGGAGTACCACGCTACCTTGCTTCTCATAATCTACAAATTGCTGCATCTAGTCTATAATGATACAATAAATAACAACAATGTGACACCAAGAGAGAATATGGTCTATGACCATATGACCATATGACCATATGACACTTCTAAGGTCCAGTGTCACTCACTAAATGAAAGTGCTTGAGAGACTGTTAAAGAAGGTGACATATGACAGCCTAACATTTCTCCACTTTCCTAATTTTTAGGAAAGAAAGATGCCAAGACAAGATAAGATTTTCCATGATACAATGTGAAGAGGGTTATACAAATCACTGAGTTACTTTAATTTTTGTTATTTATATCACTCCACTGGAGCATTAGAGACAAGATACAAAAAATTACATGACCAACAATCTGTGGAAAATCAAATATTTTCTTATTTCTGCTTGGAAGAATATTAGGCCACCAGGTAGAATGAAACTGAAGGATAGGAGACTAATTTTTTATCTGTTTGTAGATATTAATATTTTTTTTGTATACCTGGAGATTAAGAAATGACTGATATGGTGCAAATTAGGAAGAGTGAACATCACAAAAACTGCCAGGATATGTGGATATGCATCCCCAAAGCATGCAGTTCATCACTTGCTTCACTCTAGTTTGATGCCTTGAATTTGAGTTGAAAAATGACATAGGTGGGTACACATGCACAGAAGTGGCCCTAGGGAGTGAGGTGAGCATCACTCACCTCTGCTACACCATGACTTGGGCTGGTAACATGCATAGTAACCTCATACAAGCCTGGCCTCACAGGCAGGCTCACAACATTCCTGAAGTGCACACAGAGCATGGACCTTTTCTGGAGAGTAGCAGCTGTGGGCTCTTCCACTGAAATGCAGGGCCAGAGAAAAGGTGTCCCTTCCCTCTTTACTCAGCTAGGCAGCTTCCAGTTCAGACAATTTGCAGTATAGTTAGGAAATGAGACACTTACTGTCGGTCATATTTTCCTGCTTAGTATTTATACCCATGCCTTTCTCCTGCTCCAATTTTCTGGTGAGGGAAGAGCCCCACCAGTTTGCCTTTTCATGGATGTTTCCTGCTATTGCACCCTCACCAAAGTACAAGAATATGTGGAATTCCTGGAAACAAATGGAGGCAATTTAGAATACTGGACTCAGCATATGAGTAAGTGGTTGATGATAAAAAGAGATTAACTTTCAAATCCTTATGCCTTGAGCTGTCTATGCATTTCACACTGTGTGATGATTAGAAAATCAGAAGAAGGCTTGTGAGGACCAGAACCTGACTTCCTCCACACCCGACACCTCGCCCAAGCGAGGACTCTTTAAACCTGAATACCAAGAGATCTTTCTCCCCTGTTCTCGCCACAAGTCTTGCATTCCTTTTCATATACTCAAACAGCTATATATGAAAGCCAAACTTTGCACTCAACCAGACTAAAATGTGTATGAATTTCTTCCAGGTGAGTTTGAAACCCAGCATAGATCCCTTACTTAAGTGCACGTAGCCACTAAGGTAGTATATTAGGTCAGAGACCATCATTGACATCTACTGTTCAACAAATACAAGCTTGATCAGCTAAGTCTCCAAACCATCAGGAATGGACCTAACCTGTGGTTCTAGGTTGGTAGAGGCTTCTCTCTGAAAAGCGACTTCTGCATCCAGAAGTATTTATGGAGTGTTACCTATTGATCAGCTTTATGCAGCTCCTTTATGATTGAAAAATGGTTTTGTAGATCATCTTTCTGAGGCTGTACTTAGTCATTTCAGAACAGACTGAGAAGGTGCTTAAGTCAGGATCTGTGAGCCATTCAGTCAAAGCAAGTTCTCTGTATCTGGCATGAAGTGAGATCAGCAGGGTCAGGTCATCATGTTTACAGAACCACAGAACATGCTGAATTGGAAAGGACCCTCAGGGATCATTGAATCCAACTTTTAGCCCTGCACAAGACATCCAAAGAGTCACACTATGTGCTTGAGAACACTGTCCAAACATCTTGAACTCTGTCAGGCTTGGTATTGTGACCACTTCCCTGAGAAGCCTCTTCCAATGTTCAGCCACCCTCTGGGTGAAGAACCTTTTCCTGATATCCAACCTAAACATCCCCTGACACAGCTTGAGACCATTCAATGTAGTCCTGTCACTAGTCACCACCAAGAGATCAGCATCTGCTCCTCCTCTTCCCCTCATGACAAAGTTGTAACTACAATGAGGTCTCCCCTCAGTCTCTTCTTCTCCAGGCTGAACAGACCAAGTGACCTCAGCCACTCCTCATACAGCTTCCCCTCAAGGCCCTTCACCATCTTTGTTTCCCTCCTTTGGACACTCTCTAATAGTTTTATATCTTTCTTACAATGTGTCATCCGAAACTACCACCAGCACTGGAGGTGAGGCTGCCCCAGGTCAGAGCAGAGCAGGACAATCCCCTCCCTTGCCCAGCTGTGATGCTGTGCCTGATGTACCCCAGGACAGGGTTGGTTGGCCCTCCTGGCTCCAGGGCACTGCTGAGTCATGTTCAACTTGCCATCAACCAGGACCCTGTTGGTTGTAGATGTTATATAGCTACTAACCAGCATTGCACTGGTTAGTGCTTTACATTCCTCTAAGCAACTGTCTCCTTCTTTCTATCTTTGCAGCACTGACAATTCAAGGGGTACAAGTACAAACTCCCTGAAGGGGGTAAACACTCAATACTGTGGCTCATATCAACCATAATTACTTCATGTATATGTATATGTATATGTATATGTATATGTATATGTATGTGTATGTGTATGTGTATGTGTATGTGTATGTGTATGTGTAGGTGTATGTGTATGTGTATATGTATGTGTATGTGTATGTGTATGTGTATGTGTATGTGTATGTGTATGTGTAGGTGTATGTGTATGTGTATGTGTATGTGTATGTGTATGTGTATGTGTAGATGTAGATGTAGATGTAGATGTAGATGTAGATGTAGATGTAGATGTAGATGTATGTGTATATACTTATATATATTTGTGTCCAGTGGCTCCTCAATCTACTAATTCTGGTTGCAGTACAGTTCTAGGACTCCATATAGTCCACTGCACCATCCATAACTGAGTTAAAGGAATAAAAAGTCTTTTTTACTTTATCAGTTTGATAATAATACAGGGTTTAATTGACCTCACTGCAGCAGAATTTCTAATTCTGAAATACAAAGTGAAAAGTGAGGGATCTTAAATTTTGTGTTAATAGATCTTAATGAATCACCCTGAAATAGCTGGCTCGAACAAGTCAGAACACTGTCAGCCAGCTCAGTTTGCCAAGAATCCATTTCTCTTCTAAGAGATAGATGAGGTTCCTCAGTGTAGAGAATGCAGAGTGCTGGTGTTATGCCCTTTTATTTTAGAGTTGATTTATTCCAGTTGTGATGAAAGGTCACAAATTTCAGTGTTCCTTTTTTGCTTCCTTCAATTCATACAAATGAAATTTTCTAGAGTAAGGGTAATATGACATCTGAGAGTACACTCTGTGTCAGTCAGTTCTCCTACCATTATCTTTGTGATTCAAATGACCGTTATTAAGATATATTTTAATTTTTGTCATTAATAATAGCTATATTCTAAAGTCCTATCTAGTGTCTATTGAATTAATACAAAACTTCTGGATAACTTCAGGGTATTTTGAATCAATGCCTGTATTACCTATCACCCCTAATGTTTTTCAACATGCCCCTTGTATGTTGACCTTATCATGTCAATGAATTCCTAGGGAAAAAGAGTCAATAAGTGTCTATCTGACAGCCAGGTGACATTGGCCGGTATGACACTGTATTTTGCAAATGCCAGTTGGTCTTAACTTTGGAACAAAATCAAATTCAAATGCTAGCTGATAATTAAAACTTTCAATGAGTTATGTTGGAACACCACATAAGGAAGAACTTATTTGGAATACATAATCAAGTTGTATTCTTTATCCCGATGAATGGAATTTTAGATTGTGATAATGAAGATGATAGGAGGTAGGTTATAAAACCAGTTTCAGAACTGAAAGAAAGAAAGGAGATCAAAAGAATAATGTAAAATTATTCTACATTATGCTCTTTTTAACTTAATAGTGACAAGCAGAGGAAAGGGCTGGGGTAGGAAATCCTAGAAGTGAAGGACTGATAGAATTTAAAAAACCTGTTTATTATAATAATAAAATCTGGACTAAGACTTAGCGTTAGATAAACCGTGTGAGAAATAACAGTCTTCAGAACTATGGGGCAAAAGAAGATGCTGTAGGAAAAAAAAGTAAGGTGGAAAATTTCCACTTCCATCTTAAGCAAATGTTAAGGTTTGCCTAAAGTACAAAATCCCCTGATATGGCTTTATCTTCAGGATACCTAGATTCATTCTGATCTAGATTCTAGATATCCTGAGATGAGTTATTTCTTGAACTGTTTTTCTGAACATTATAAAACAGTGATAATGGAAATTGCAATTGCAATGCTTTTTACATTTTAGGTTATATAGTTTGGTCAAAATATGAGAAGAACGCAATAAAAATTAGCAGCCACAGAGCTGAAACTGTGACTTTTCCTGCACAGGTTGCAGATCCAGTGAATAAGGGAAGATGAGCTGGGTTTGCTATGTATATCGTTAGAAATACTTTCTAAAGCTTCACTTCAACATTTCTTTGTTCAGTTAAAGATTGTTCTTTGTGTTCAGTTCTCTGATTTTACTCAGTTCAGTTCTTCCTCAAACTTAACTTCTAACTTGAAGACTGTCTTGTTCCTCCTCAGCTTTTTCTTCTCTAGGCTAAAAAAAATGATTTTTTTTTTGTCATAAGATATACCATTTAGGCATTTTATCATCCTTGATTTTCTTCTTTCAAATTACCACCATTTCGTCCACCTTTCTGAGGTATGTCACAGAAATCTTAATGCTCCTAGCCAGAGTTGTATGTGTCAATGTGTTTGTTCAGTATCAGTGTAGTTCTTGTTACTATACCAAACAAAGGACAAGTAATATGACAATTTTCTAAGGTCACTGTTAGTGAAACTTGTGCAACTCTTGCTAAAAGTCTTTCCCTTTCTCAACTCTTTCTAATAATCCTAAAGAATATACATAGCCTTATTAATTTCTTTAAATTGTATGATATTCATAGTTCATTTATGCATTTTCTGAAATAAGGCCCAAATTCTAACATTGAGTCATCCTCTATTAGAACAAGGAAACTTGCAACTTCTTTTGTTCACAATATGCAGAAATTTAAAATTTGTTTCATGGAAGTGAAGTCAAAAGCCAGCATTTTAACTGGAACTGTGCCTTTTACTATAATATTCATAGCTTTTTATTATTTTTAATGGAATTCCTTGTGTTAGAATTTGGCTTAAAAATGTAAGTTATTTAACAGATATAATTAGGTTGCTAAGCATTAACAGTTAATTATCATATTAATAAACAGTTATTGCTCCCATTCTATACTGAACCATGCCAAAGCAGCATTATTATGCATGCATTGCTCTTAGGCAACGTAATTGTCCTTAAAGGAAATCATTACAATTTAAATGAAATTGGGAGCTACTGGTTAGGGAAGGCTGTAGGGCATGCACAATACATAATAAGCAAGGAACTGTAATTTCCCCAAATCACATCTTTACAGTAATTTCACATCACAGGGTTATCTGTATTTAGTTAAGAGGCAGTTTATTTTTGCCTCACAATTTTACAAAGGCATTATTTAACCAAGGACAAGCCAGTCCCAAAAAGGAAGGCAAAACAGAGTCACTGCATCTCAGTTTTTAATATGAGTTAGTAAACTGTTACCATGATCACTATGACCATGATTTAAAAGTTGTTTTATTTCAGACTATATTCCAAGTAATGGATCTGCTTTGGCACTAGCACATGCTGCCCAAGCAATGTGAAGCACAGACTGAAGGCTAGAAGCACCTTGAATAATATCCAATGTAAAATATATCTCTGCACAGAAATGTCTTTCTTTTTGCTGACTAGATTTTTGCTTGATTTTGCATGCTCTTTGTGTTTAACAGATAAACTAAGGATTTGTTCTCCTTTATGACATTTTGTGTTATATTAAGGTTAATTGTTTGACTTAATCTCTTTGACATTGTTAAAATACAAGGAATTTGAACATTACTTCCTGGTATTTTCTTAGACTGAAAATTAATTAGTGTTTTACACTGACATAAACATTTTCTTAGTTTGAGTAAATGACTCACATTTGCAAAAAGGTTATATCATGCATGGGTACTAAGGATTTTTCAGATGAATTAGTCAAAAACTCAATATTAACTTTATTAATAAGCATTATTTTATAGATGTGACACATAGCAAATGATGTGGCTCATAAGGTACTATAAGAGAAAGCAATCCCTGTGAGAAGCAAGTCATTAAAAATTTTGGGGTTTTTTTGTTTGCTTTTTTAACAAAACGAGTGCCAAAATAGCTAAGAAAATTCCTCTACACCATATCAGCAACAAAAGTCTGTCTTATGTTTGATTTTTCATACAGTACAAACCCTTTTCCTTTCAAATATATTAGGCTAAATTAAAAGTGACTCATCAGTATCCAGCTGAATTGTGTCAATATAAAAACAGAGCACTGATAGAGATCAAGTCCAATAAACACAAACTGAAACCAAGAGTCTTTGAAAACAAGCTCTTTGTCCTGTCTTTAATATGAGCTTTTAAAGGTGACATTCTTCCTTCCTTATCCCTAGTGTCAACCAGGAATACTACTTTGATTCTTTGATATAAACAAGAACATAGTCTGACCTCCTTTCTCCAGAGGCTGCTACTACCTTTATCATAAGAACAAGCTCATGTGACTTTCTGAATCCGTACTTATGTTGCTTTTAAGAAATATTAAAAATAACTTTTTTAATATTGAGAGCTTCTGTCAGTGGCATTCATTATTTCCAGCTTCATTGGTATTTGGAGCATGTGATTTACTGCTAGATTCTGAATGTGTGACCTTACACAATAGCTCACCATTCCTGGGTTTTGCCTTGTTCAATTGGATTGCCTGAAAAGGAAGGTCATCAAGGCTGTCAGGGAGGGCTTATGGCATTGCCATAGTTGGCATGAGGTAGGGAGCAAAAACCAGACACGTGCCACTGCCAAAAAAAGCAAGCTGAACTCAGTTCAACTGACTGCTGTGAAATAGACAATAGGCTCCTGGCTGTAGAGCTGCAATCACTTATTGTGATACCAAAATGCTTTAGGGACTTATAGGGAACATGTGCAGTTCATAGCACATGTTCTGAGGCGTTTTTGGTGATGTCAATTGCAAAATTACAATTTTGGTGATCTAATTACAAAAATCCAGGCTTCGAGATAAATACCAGAGTTGTTGTTTGCATCAAATTTGAAGACAAACCGAAGAGCTGGGCAGTAAAATCTAGTCATGTAACTAAATACCACTAGAGCTACTTGATGGCACTTGATCCAAAGTTTTATTCCAGAAGGAATATCACATTTTTATCTCATTCCTTAGGAGCTTGTATGGCTCATGTGCATCTCTTTATGGCCTCCAACTTGATGTTGTAAGATTGTCTTTAGACTGAACTAAGATTGCAGTTCTATAAGACAATGTTCAGATAAGATGGGAATACCTCGTTTGAAGCCAGAAAACTATCTAAAGAACCTTGCCAAATAAGAAGCAATAATTTTGCTTGATCCTCTGGAAGGACAAGAGGTCATCTTTTGCAAAATGCAGGCTATCAATACTGGCCAATAAGCTATGGGAGATGCAAGGATAGATGGGTGATGCATAATGGCTGAACAGGAAAAGCTTTTCATGATAATAAGACAAAATCTGTTGTAAAAATATCCTGAGATGGAAATGTTCACAAAAAACATTGGTCTATTATATGCCATTATGGATCAATCTTCCCCTCCCCTTATTTTAACTTCCAAATCAATTTTTACATTTCGTATTTCCCGTTCTTTCTAAAGTGAGAATTATTACCAACGCTGTGGTTTAATGAAGTCAGGTTTTCAGCTGGGGGACATGGCTCCTTGGGGAGGGCTCCATGGGGACCTGCCATAACCATCAACTGGCTAGTTTTGAAGAGCCAGTCAGCTGGATAGGTTTGAAGATTGACATCCAGTTAAACCACGTAAGAGTTGAACACTCCCCTATGGAAAAGCACATTTAAAAAGGAACAAAGCCTGGGAAAGCTCTCTAGGCTTCTATCTCTTGAAGAGATCGCTGGCTGGTGCCAAGTGGCTGTCATGGCTCGGACAGTGTTGGCAGAGACAACGTGACCAGCAGCGAGAGGTGTAGCAGGCAATTTCCGCCATGCACAGCCTGGATGAGATCATCCTTTCAGCACTGCAGAACTCTATAGAAACTGTTTCAATTTATAAAGCTTGAGAACAAATGAACCTATGAACACCAAATCTCTCCCAAATCAGGAAAGGAAAATGGTGAAGATACATAGAGAAAACAACATGGGACACTGAGATCAGTAAAGAAGGTGTAGAATTCTAGATGGGATGGGATTGAGGAGATGCCTTAGTCTTGGGCTGAAATTCTTCTGTGAGGCTATGGTGAAGATATACTTTTGGTATACCAGACTTAATTTTTTTTCCTGAAATTCATGAAGTGTACGGGGGGATGCAGCAGGCACTCACAGCCCATGAGAAAAGGGCACTTGTGCTGGAGCATGTGGACACTGAAAAGCTGTAATCCAATGAGAAGCTTGAATCCAATGAGTTTGAACAGAGAGAGATGAGAAACTTTGCCCCAGGGAGAGGAAGAAAACCTCTATTCCCAGAGATAAACAAAGAGAACTTTTGTTTAACTGCTAAAACAGCTTATGCTCAAACTAGTACCCCATAAATTGACATGGCCTATGAAAGCAGCTTGGGGAAAGCTCCAAGGCATGGGCGGGACTTTAACACTGCAAACAGATTTTCCTTTCCCAGGTGGCTGATTCATGACATTGAAGCCATAAGAGAACTGTTTCTCGTAGAGAAGTCTCCATGGCATGGCAAGAGAGACTTCACTCCCTAAATATACTGAAGAAAGATTATTTTAGAGATGATAAACTGACTGAAAGTTCCAGGTTTTGTCTCTTTACATTGTTAGTGGGAAAGATAAGAGGATGTGGGGGGAGGAGAAGTGTTCTGAAAGTTTTATTCTGATTTTCTTATAATTTTTCTTTTAATTTTGTTAATAAAGTTTTATTTATACTTTTTAAGTTTTGAACCTGTTTTGCCCTCCTCTTCCTAATCCATATCTCACTGCATAAAATGAATAAATATTTTTTTAGTGGGTGCACTGACGTTTGGCCAACACTAAACCCACTACATAAATTGATGCATTAGCTGGGAAAATCAGCAAGCCAAAACTGCTACACCAGAGAAGCAGGATTTATTGTTATCAGACTTAGTCAGTCAAGATAATTTCCCCCAGTTTTTTTGGATACAGCTTGACCTAGAATTTTTATGTGATTTACAGGAAATACACCTAACTAAATAACCCTACAAGAAGTATTTTATAAGCAATAACCCCTGACAAAAGGCAGCATTAGTAGAAGGGAAATACTTGTGTGGAACCACATATGCTTGTTTTCTCTGGGGGAATGTTGCAGAGCTTCTTGTTTCCTGTAATAGTGAATCACAGTAATAATTTGGACAGTATTACCAGTCTTGCATAGAAGTATCTTCATGAAGATTGTGCATCATCAATTACTGTTGTTTTTTGATATTGCTAACATGGAATGTTTTTCTTCTCAACAAAAATGTGAGTCAAAGGATCACCTCAGTAATCAGTAATGACTGTTACCAGACAGTTTCCAAAAATATGAGTGTGAATATACTTATTAACCGTTTTTAGTGAATGCAAGTTTAGACTAAGTTATGTCAATCAGCAAACTGTACAGATAGCTTTCTTTTAACCCTAAGAGTTACTAAATAAAAATAGTCCCAATAATAAAATTAATTAACAATTTCATCAGATTAATGCTATGGGACACTGTATGCACAAAAACATCATCTGTGACTTTTCTGAAGAGGTATTAAAGGTAGCAGTATGATATTAATTCTGAATCCTAGTGATGATTGACTGCAAGTATAATGGATTTTCTTCCTTTAAATGTCATCAGGAGCACTTAATTTCTTTGAGAAGTAGACAACCTCATTATGAGTCTAATCAATACTTCTCTTAAGGCTTCTTTTTTCTGCATTTGTTATTTGCATAATTTTCTTATAAGACATTAAAATTATAATATTGATAATATTTCTTTAATACTAATTGAATTTTAGCATGCTTTTATTTTGCAATCTAATACTTTCTTTTACATTTAAGGGGTTTTTGTCAGGCTAGTACTATAATACTTTGTAGTTTATTCTGCAAAACATTTCCATGCAAGGCCTGATTTTTCTAGTTCTTTAATTTTAGAATCCTAAAAATTATTCTTCTTTTTAGATAGTTGAATTTCTACTGTATCTGAAGGGAGCTAAATAGTGGGGTTCTGTGTCAATCCTAAACATCAAAGCTCTTAGCATACTTCTAAAAAGAGTCTTTTCATTTTTCCTTCTAAAAGGTGAGAAAGCAGGAAAAGAGGAGAGAGAAACTTTGTATGCCCATGTAGCTGAGACCCATCCACAGGATCAGAAAGCAGTTGATTGAAATCTAGTTTCAAACTCCACTAGGACTTAATTGTGAGAGACAGAACTATGCCCCTGCTGTGAGCAAGGATTGATGGGGAATGGGGAGGCCTCGCACCTGTTACCTGGTAGAAACTGTCCTCAGGCAAAAACCTGGTGCCAAAGGGGCTTTTTGGAGGAGAACGGACTATAATAATCATGTGTGTTATAGAACTGATCATATAAAATGCTGCAACATATTAAATATCATCATTAAAATACATCACACTCTGAATGAAAACAGTGGAACATTTTGAATTTGAAAATTGAACTAACTAGTTTAGTTAACTCTAAGAGTTGTATTTATTGGCCAGTGAATACCATACACTTTTGACTCCTGTATTGCTCCTAGTGTTCTGTCAGGCTTGGAGGACCCAGGGTGATATGCTGGAGTTATAGTTTAGATTTGCCAATTTCAATATATCCATTTTCTGTTGTGAGACAGAATTAGGAGCAAAAGCAATGCAGGCCTAAAAGTTAAAAAGGTGTAAAGAAAAGCTTTATTAACAACACAAAGAAATAATAAATTTAGAAAAAATCTTTCAGACCATCCCCTTCTCCCACACTTCCTTCTTCTTCTTAACAACTACATACAGAAACATTTCAGCCAGTTACCAACTTAAATAATGTTTTTCAGTTCACTTTAGAGAAAGTCTCCTCTTTGTTCGGCTGTAGGGTTTTTTTCCACAAGAAAAAGAACAGTTCTCTTGTGGCTTCACTTTTCACCAACTCCTTGAATATTCACAGCTCTCCCGAACTGTGTTTATGGGCCATGTTAAACTCATGGGGTATTTACTTTTAAGAATGAACTTCATTCAAAGCAAAAGTCCTCTTCAGCTCTCTTTTTCTCTGTTCATACCTCATCCCCATGACAGAGATCCATTTTTTCCCTCAGGGCAAAGATTCTTCTGAACACTCCAATCCCCCATGTCTTTTTCCACGGTTTATTGGAATTTTTAGTGTGGTACAGTCCATCCCTGCAGTTTACAGAAGGATTTTCAGCCTAAAATCACAGCATCTCCTCATTCTCCTTCCATCTGGAACTTGGCTCCTACTTCACTGACTTTGGTCTATCCTCTCTGTTCTTTTTCCTCTCACTCAAGGGAGGATTGAAGGTCTGCAAGTCTTATCTGAGCACTGGAAGGGTTACAATCTCGCCTAGAAGGTGCAGGGGGCTGCGGTCAGCTATTGCTGGAGCTGTGCCAGGATCTCAGGGCACTCGGGCCGCCCTGGGGAGATGCGCTCCAGCGCCCATCTTCCCTCCAGTGCCATCTTCTTCCCTCCAGCGCCCATCTTCTTCCCTCCAGTGCCATCTTCTTCCCTCCAGCGCCCATCTTCCCTCCAGCGCCCATCTTCTTCCCTCCAGCGTCCATCTTCTTCCCTCCAGCGCCCATCTTCTTCCCTCCAGTGCCATCTTCTTCCCTCCAGCACCCACCTTCTTCCCTCCAGTGCCATCTTCTTCCCTCCAGTGCCATCTTCTTCCCTCCAGTGCCCATCTTCTTCCCTCCAGCACCCACCTTCTTCCCTCCAGCGCCCACCTTCTTCCCTCCAGCTCCCATCTTCTTCCCTCCAGCGCCCATCTTCTTCCCTCCAGCGCCCACCTTCTTCCCTCCAGCGCCCATCTTCCCTCCAGCACCCACCTTCTTCCCTCCAGCGCCCATCTTCTTCCCTCCAGCGCCCATCTTCTTCCCTCCAGCGCCCATCTTCCTCCCTCCAGCGCCCATCTTCTTCCCTCCAGCGCCCATCTTCTTCCCTCCAGCGCCCATCTTCCTCCCTCCAGCGCCCATCTTCTTCCCTCCAGCGCCCATCTTCCTCCCTCCAGCGCCCATCTTCTTCCCTCCAGTGCCCATCTTCTTCCCTCCAGTGCCCATCTTCTTCCCTCCAGTGCCATCTTCTTCCCTCCAGCGCCCATCTTCTTCCCTCCAGTGCCATCTTCTTCCCTCCAGCGCCCATCTTCTTCCCTCCAGCTCGCCCAGCAGCAAGGGTGCGGAAAGGCTTTTCCAGAACAGGGCTCAGCTGCCTCCCCCTCCTCAGGCCCCGTGGGCGCTGGGTGAATTCCCCAGGGCCGCTCCGAGCCGGGGCAGGGCAGGGCTCGGCTCTGCGGAGCCGCAGCCCCGCCGGGGGAGCAGGGAGGGCTGGGATCTCAGCAATGCCCCTCTCCTCCCCCGGCTATCCGTGCCCCTGGCTGGAAATGGGGCCCGGCGGACTCCTGAGCTCACCCCGGCCAGCCTGGGCTACATGGGAAGGGGCCCGGGCTGGTCGGTGTCACCTTGTGAGAGGCTGGAAACGAAAGAGACTTGCCTGGGCTTCACTTGCTTCAAATTGTGAATTCACAGAGGTGAACTGAATCTTTCAATTGGCTTCTCCGGCTGTCAACAACTAAACCAGCATCCAACTGGTCCCATCAACTCACAGAGGAAGTTCTCAGGGAGGAAAAAAACCTCCCTCTATCCATCCCCCAGGCCACTCAAAGCATAACCAGCGCAGCTGGTAAAAGCACGTGCCATGGAAGTAGTGGAGAATAAGCAAGGAGAATGCATCAAAGGGGAGGAGAAAGGATTAAGAAAACAGTTCCTGTATGGTACAGAAACTAAGGAAACATGGAAGCTAAGAAGTTAACCTGAGAATCCAGAACAAGAAGGGGTATTACAAGACATTCCTGTTATAAGAAACATAGGATAAAACCTTCAAAACTAAATTCTGCATTTTTGAAGGTTTCCTTCCTTCCTTCCTTCCTTCCTTCCTTCCTTCCTTCCTTCCAGTTATAAACTTTTCAGAGCAGCTGGAGGAAATCAACCCACTGTATTCTTGAATGACTCTCTGGGCAATACAGATGAGTCATCAATGAGTTTAGTGTGCAGCAAGAGAAAGATGATACTAGAGCAAAATGTTCCGGTGTGTATTTGTGTAGTATCTAGCATAATGGGTCTCTGCTTCTGTCTGAGGCCTCTGGGCATTCCAATGATGTAAATATTAACTAATAATAATAAAAGGACAAGCACTTTATTTGCATCTATGTTGCCATCTGTTGTGTAGACTGAATCAATATCAAGTACATGTTCAGCTTCATTTACTGTTCTCTTAAGCAGTGCTCTTCATTTCTGAAAAAAATCTTACAGTTTGAAAAGCTTCTGGTAAATTTTTAGCTTTGAAAGGCATTTTCACTGGTTTTTTTTTTGAAATCTTCTTGCTAATCAGCAATAGCTGTAGGCTGGAATTAGAAATAGCATATTGATTTAGGGCAACAAAGATGATTGGGAAACAGTTCTTATGAGGAAAGGCTGAGGAAACTTGGTCTGTTCAGCCTCAAGAAGAGATGACTGAGAGCAGACTTCATCGATGTCTATCAGTATCTGAAGGGAGAGTGTGCAGAGGATGGAGCCAGGTTCTTCTCAGTGTTGCCAAGCAATAGGGCATGAGGTAATGGGCAGAAACTGATGCACAAGAAGTTCCACCTGAATACAAGGAAGTTTTTTTTTTTGTGTGTGGGTGACCATGCACTGGAACAGGTTGTTCAGAGAAGTGTTGGAGTATCCCTCACTGGAGATCTTCAAGAACTATGTGGGTACATTCCTGTGCAATGTGCTCTAGGATGACCCTGCTTGAGCAGGTATGTTGGACTAGATGATACCCTGTGGTGCCTTCCAATCTGAACCATTCTGTTAGACTGTGTGCTGCAATTAAAAATATAAGTAATGGAAACTTTCATAGACGTTCTTTGCAAAGAAGATGCCGGACTACATACACAGCAAACAGAAGCATTTTTTCATAGATGATGTGCCATAACTGACGTAGATTTTGCTTTCTCATTTTTAAAATGTATTAATTAAGTTCAGTGTGCAGTAATTACTAGTATGTTTAGAAAGACAGGAGACTATCAAAGATCATCTATTTCCAATCACTCTGCCATGACTGGAATGCCTTCCACCAGACCAGGTTGCTCTTGGCCCCATCCAACCTGGCCTTGAACAATTCCACAACTTCTCTGGGCAACCTCTTCCAATACCTCACTACCTTCTTGAATAAAGAATTTTTTCCTAACATCTAATCTAAATCTCCGCCCTCTTAGTTTAAAACCACTCCCTTGTCCTGTCATTATCTACACAGGTAAAAATTGGCATCTATGGTCTTAGACTTCTGCTCCCATCTATTTCACATTACTACTGTGATATGGATTAAAACATGATTGATGAAGGCTGGGAAATATTAAATAATGGAAAGAATAACATGTAGCTAGGAAGTTATATGAATGCATCTAAACTCAAAAGAGCAAAGAAACTTGTGTTTTAGTATGCCCAAATGTGTGATCACAGACTGAATAAACTGGAAAATAGGAAAGAATATTCCAGGACTATGTGATTGGGGAAATATAAATTAAATTATCAGAGTATTCATCAGCTATGTGCAATCTCCCATTAAGATGTGAACTAAAAGAACTGGTATGAATATTGCATATACAATCAGAAAACACATTGAGTTGGTGTTGGGACCTCACCCTACATTCAGCAATGCTGGAGTAGCTAGTGAAGTGCTGTCTTTTCCAAGTGTTCACGTTTCAGAGGAGAGTTGATCACAGTGACTATTCCTTGTTTTATATGATAACATGTTCTAAAATATTGTAAAAGCAGAAAGATCTTAGTAATAGTTTGTAAATTAAATCGTTATTGACGCCAGGTTGTCAGAAAGTTAGAAATTGGCAGAAATGGTTGAATTTTGTTTACAATCTCCATTATGAATAGTATAGCAAAATTAGATGTATTAGAAGGAGTTCTATGGTCACATATATTTTATTTCTTAATGGGGAATTTCTTTTGACTTGTACATCCAATTTATCTGTTATAGATTTCCTCTCCTATGTGTGTGGTCAGAAATTTTTCTCAAACCATTGGCCAAGTAGGTGCTTTCTAGGATAGCTTCTCATTACTTTGTCATTTAAGACAGACTCACGTAAGGGCAGAGTAGATTTATTGTACTGAAGAAGATGAAATAGGTGAATTAATAGACATTTCATATTATTAATTTGTATGGAGGAAGTGATAAAAAATTATTTATAATGTCTTGTAAATTAGAGCCCTTTCCATTAAATGCACTTGGAATACTTTTAATTTGCTTTCATTCTGCTAATGTCTAAAGAAACGGTAAATTGGTGCAATCATTATGCCAGGAGGCAAGAACATCTAAGTTGTAGTAAGTTGGAATCCTAACTATTGTCTTCAAAGTCCTTGGTGTGCAAACTCATGAAAATCAGCTTTTTCTTCTCTACTTTAAAGGAAATTCACAACTGTGTATCTTTACAAATTATGCTCTTTTTTTTTTTTGTACAAGGCATACTTTTGTATTGGCATAATTTTCTAACGTATCACATAGAAGAAATTTCAGAGGTTCATATCTCTTAATCATCTTACCAAGCTTCACAGAGGCTATGGGACTCTTTGAACTAATTTGTGATTCAGATGGAATAGATGTAAATCAAGAATTTAAGTGACAGTAATTTTTGAGGATTTTCAGCCCCTTGAATCCTTTCACAATGAAAATACAATGTCCAGAATTATATTCTGACAACACAACTTTCTTCCTTTAGCTTGCTCTCCTGAATTTGCAAGTGTCTGTAAAATATGTACTGAAAAGTATGTAGCTGGAACATAGGTTTTAAAAGAAAAAATGTACAATTATATTTTAAATTCTTCACTGAGAAAAGAAAGCATAAAAATAAAGCCTGGGAAAAATTAATAATTAAAACAGTACTGGTTTCCATCCAACAGGACTTAAGGACAAGTCAGTGAGAGAAGGTGTAACAGAATTTGATTTATCTTCACATGCCTTTTTAAAGTTTGACCTGTAACTACCATGTAAAGTCTTGTGAATTTCTTTGGTAAAGAATGAAAAATAGCTATTATCATGCTGGAGGATTTTTTTCTTTTTTCTTTTTTTTTTTCAGTTCACAGTCAAAACAATTCTAGGATAAATGAAAGAAGGAAAATTAACTCAAAACTAAAAGGTATATTTTTCCTTCTACTGTTCTTTTGTGTTGGTATAGGCATGAATCTTACCCACTGGCAACACAAATGATTGCAATTAATTGGAGCATAATTTATTAAATTAATTATTTTGCCAGAATTTTAAGTGTTATGGGAAGGTTGTTTTTCTAAACCTAGAGAAAAGGCAGAAGAATTGGAATTATGTTCACATCTCTAGCCAGAGCACTTAGCACTGAAAAGCACCAGATTTTGGAATGGGGTATTTTATGTTTGTTTGTTGCCAAGGTGGCTTATTCTGATGTCACATCTTGACAGCTATCATTTAAGATGGACAAGGGGCAAGGAGCATCTGTTGTTTATAAAACACAGCAAGTGCAGTAGAGAATGACTTTGGGGACAGCATGAAAAGCAAATATCACTACAGAGGTAGCTGAAGGGGAGAGCTTGTTTCAGAATAGGTATTCAGAAGGATAATATTGAAAATACTGAGGGAAAAGGCTGCAGAACATGGCTATGAATCAAAGAAAACACATGCAATACCATGCTGCTATCAGGGAAACATGCATGCAGTATTTATTTGTCTTGTGAATAAGAATATGTTATGAAAAAAAACAGAAGTGATTTTGAGAAAGCTCACATTTTTCTTTCTCATTGTAGCTATCACAGGGTATGTCTAGATTTATGATAAGAAAGAAAAGAGGTTTTCTACCAGGTCAAACTGTTTGGATTTCCCACTTGATTAGTATAGAAGCTGTTGATTAAAATGTGAATAAAGCTCATTAAACAAAAGCTTTAGTGAAACTAGGATAAATACAGGGTATTGGAGGCTTGACTTTCTGGCTTGACCTCAGACTTGCCTCATCACTGCAGACCTGCCCAGAAATTCCTGGGCTATGTTTGACACTTCTTGCTGTATGTTAACTTGATCCTGTCCTAGGCTTGCTGATGATTTCCCTTGGATTTGACCTTGGATGTTCCCCATCTCTATAAATCCCTATAAACTTGTCTGGGAGTCTGGACTCTGTGCTAACTATCATAATCCCCAACAGTTCTGCTGGTCTAAAACCAGGCATTTCTAATTTTGGAGAATAGGGGTGTGATGATAGATTTAAAAAAAAAAAAAAAGTTAAGAATTCTACTGCAGTGATAACCTGCCTGCAAGTCTCTCAAGAAAAGATGTTGAAGTGATAAGGATAAAATAAGACATGAAAGGAAAGGGGAACCAAGTCTCAGAACTTCAAAGTTGTGAGTATAGCTACAAAAAGGAAACTGAGCAACAGTTAGAGCTTTTGTCAGCACATCATGTGGCAGCAGCAGTAGCTGCCTTCTGTCCCTACAGTGCCTTCCAATGAAAGCTTCAGCCCCTTGCCCTTTTATTAACCTTGTGTCCATCAGTTGCACATATTCATATTTAGAGTTACTGTGAATCTGGCACTGAATCTGGAATTTGAAAATAAAATTTGGGTCCTCTTTTCAGATGCTGTTAAACAAAATTTATGCCTAAGGCATCAGTGTTAACAAAAAAAGAGAGCTATGCATGAGCCATTTCTCCTTTATGGTCAAGCACAATTGTAACAGTTGGATAAATTCAACCCTGTTTATGCTTGCATGAGTCCTCGGGCAAGACAAATGAGTGATCAATGGGTTCAGTATGATGCAAAAGAATAACAGGATTGAAAAGTAGTAGATTCTGGTAAACACTATAACATCTCAATAGTCTTCTATGGAGAGTCTCATCATGATCATTAAATATTGTATGGAAGGGCTTTAACAGCTGTTTTGATCATTCCTGCTGAAACTAGGTTTTGGAGAAAGAATATGCAAAATGCAGTAAAGCACTTTGAAATGAGAGGAGAGAGAGCTTAGGAGAGCTCTGCCAAACACCTGTCACATTTGCTAGTGAAACTACAGGCCACATTACACCTCTTAAACTACTGGTGCAAGGGCTCCTGGCCAAGGGGTGAGCTTGACCTCTATGCTGCTATAGATAGCTTTTCACAAGTAAAGTTGCTCAGTGTGTATCTGAATGTGTTAGAGTAAAAGAAGGAAAATAAGGAGACATCAGAACTTACACCAACACATTAAAAACTTTCCAGAGGAAACTAGCTCAAGAAAGAAATTAACAGCAGACCTGTTTCTTTTAATATTGGCATGAAAGAGGGTTTTTTTATGTTTGGGGAGAATTAGGTTAAATTTTTTTGTTGATTCAGTTTCCCATTCTAAAAGACTACCTTACCAAACAGAATATAGCTATTAAATATCTTCCAGTTGTACTTACAGTACTTGCAGACATTCTAGTGAAACTTTCTACTACAAATCTGTTTACTGCTCAGACAGCAAATATATGAGAGAGTAAATTATTAATTTTAAATCTAAGGTATTTAAACCAGATATATGACTTCATTTACATTTATCAATTCATTGAATAAAATTTTGTCAAGAAAAATTATACTGTTTTTGAATAAACAGTTCAAATGAAACATTTAAAGTCCATGAGAGAAAATATGTGGTGAACAGTCACAGGGAATGAATATAGTTGAGAAAGTATTAAGCTTTTCTGAGCATTTGATATATTGTAGAGAGGCTAATTGTTATTAAACTCTTCAATATGAATAATTTGTTCTTCTGCACTCCTCAAATCACTCTTTATTTTGATCTGATTATGTGGTGCCAACTACAATTATTTAATTTTAGTGATAAGGATTGAAATAACAGTGATCTCTACTTAAAAATAGGAATTTATGTTGCTTAGGGCATGGCCAGGAAGAGGAGACAGTCTCTATTTAGCATTAATATGCGTACACCATATTGTATTAAAAAGAACCTAACAAAAATACTAGAGATTTTTTTTTTAATTGAGAAGGTAATTTTCTACCTAAATTCTTAAAGAATGGATGGAAAGAAGGTTGGAATACCTATTGGTAAGGCAAGGAGAGAAAATACAGCTGAAACATCATGAAACATTAGAAGGTTAAGAAACAAATCCAGAAAGCTCTTTTACAATGGTATAAAACATTGTAAGTGATAATAATCACTATTTTCTTGGATTCCTATTTCCTTCTAAAGTTTGATGCCTTCTCTGGCAGGATTAAACTTTGTCTTGTGTTATCATGGAGAAGAAATCACTTAGCATTTAAGACTGAACCAAGATAGAAATGGATGCACATTGAAAGGATAATAAGCTATTACCTATTCTAAGTACATTTTCCCGAGATACACAGGGGAATACATACTCTTAAATTTCTCTTAGCTTGAATGTTTATTCTCTGCCCACTGTGAGTACATCTCTGGTGTTAATCATTTCAGTTCCAAGCTTCCCCTGGTGAACAGGTTCTCTGCCACTGCAGATTGCATGAATGGTAATTCATGCTGATGCTCACAATGTTTCAAGCAGATAACCTGGAAACAAATACAGAATTATTCTTTTTTTAAAAGCTGTGGTAGGCAAGAGTGAAGCAGATTTGTTTCCTCCCTTCAATACTATCCCAACCTCATACATGCCTTAATTGTACACCTCTTGGCATGCAATACATGGCCTCACTTTCATGCTGTAAGAAGTTCACTTTGCTGAGCTGCAGCAGAGCCCTCACATTATTCACTTTGCTCTGTGGTGAAAGAAAGGAAAAAAGGAGCCAAACCAACAACCAGCAAACCACCTTGCTCATATGAGTTTCAGTATAGGTCCATCACTGATTTCTATGTATTTTGGATATAGCCATTCTATATGTGAACTGAATAAGCCAGGAGAGATTGCCACATTCATGATGGGTGCATGCCCTTTTATTGCTGGATTTTTCATCCTCTTGTGGATGAAAGAGAAGTTAATGGTTAGAGAAAGCTTCTGAGCTCTTCCTCTCTCATGGATAACTGGGACAAGGACTATGAAGTTTGTTATAGAGTGCACCTATTCTGGAGCGAAGAGTTTGTGCAAAGCTTTCTGTTGAAATTTTAAAATAACTTTTTCAGCAACTGAGGCCTCTTCAAGGTAATCAGTTACTAAGTAATGTTATCTTTCAAACACAAACTTGAAAGAAAATTATTCTGGATTTCATGTGTCTCTTTGTTGAACATTATCCCATTTAAGTAATCAAATTTTAATGACTCTTGTTGCCTGCTCTGTGATAAAAGCAAGAATTTCTCATAACACCATCTGTGGGATTTAGCTCAACGCTCTACTGAAAAGTCATGTAAGGCCCAGGTTCAAAGTGGTGCTTGTAACCTGACACTGAATATGAAACACAGCCCATAAACTGTAAATAGGCTGATTTCTTAACATCTTCATATATTTAATATCCATGTAGTGCTTTATGCTGGAGCATATACAATTTTATTTTGAAGATTTGTTGTATAACATTAACATTTAAAACTGCGGAATAGGTCATTCACTTCTGACCATTTTGAATTTTCTGTACACCTGTTTGGTTTTTTTTTTCTTTATTATTCTTATAGAAAGTCTTTAACTAGATATTCACTTCTAATAGTTGAAGTTTGTGGTTCAATCTGTCACCTGTTGAAATAGACAAGTATGTCTGGGGCTAAAACAGGCATCTCATTAAGGAGATTAAGTGAAAAATTAGAAGTAACCTTTAAAGAAAGAAAGACAAGTTTAACATCTTTCTTTCCCTCTGCTCCCTGTGACTATAATTCATACTCGTTTCCTGAAGGTACCAGTCAGTATTTTATGAGAAGTGCCTTGACAGAGAGAAAGGTATCATGTATCAGGTCACCTTTGTTTTCTTCCTGTTGCACTTTCTTTTCATCCACCCTCTGCTCTATATGGCTCAATTAAAATTTATGAGACTCAGCTGTATTGAGAGAAGGCAAACTGGAAGCAACTTTCATTTGTAATTTCTGTAAGACATTATGTATTCTGAAAACTGTAAGTGGAATTGTGTGCTGCTGTGAAGATTTGCCCTCTATTTAAAGAGTATGACAAGTTTCCTGTCAGAAGCTTAGTGCAACAATCACTGAAATGAACGGGAATGTTATTTTTTATTTAACCTAGTGCATGTTCAGACTTCAGCAATGAAATGTAGAGCACCACTGTTCTGTGTCTGATTGTAGAAATGCTTTTTAATCAGCACTGATCCCCAGCTACCTTCTCATCCTTCTTCAGACATAGAATTTCACATTGCTCAGTATCACTGCCAGATTCCTTCCTCAGATTCAGCTCTAGTTCAAGCACTTCATCAAAGCTTCAAACCTTTTGAATTTACAGTTTTCTTCAGAAGCATGTTGCAGTTGCAGTGATAGGACTGAAAACTTGGGCAAAGGTATTTTCTGGGTTTCAGAGATGAAATGTGTAACCTGCATAACCTGTTTTCCTCTGAAGGTCAAATAGTAGGGTCATAGGATGGAAAAGACCTGGAAATAATCTAGTTCAAACCCTATGAACTGTAGGTGAGGGTCCTGTACAGGGCCTACACAACATCTCTTTTATATGACCTTGTATATCACAGACCACATAACACATTTTACCATCCTGTGGCAAACTTTCATTTATGGTAAAGGATCAAAACTCAAAACTCCCAACCATACAGTACTTCAGCAAGAAAGCAGTATCTCTATCTGTGTCCAGGATTCCTGTAGTCAGAGGATATCTGAGAGACAAAATTTTCACCATGGCCTTTTACCCAAATATAACCTACACCTAGCATTTCTAGTACATAAGTTCCTCATTTAATATTTGTCTTGAAGTGGCTTGTTATTTAGACAGTGTACGAGGAAAGTAATTCCTTTGAAGGAAGTTTCCTTCATAGGAAAAATTACTTAGTGCCTCCCAAATGTGTAAGAAAAGTAAAAGTGAGGCAGGGCTTATGTCTTAGTGAGTTTATTAGTCCTCTGGAAGAGGACTTGTCCACTCTGCTTTTCTTCAGTTTCACGTAATGTAATGTACAGACACAAAAGCCCCAGTAAATTGAAATGGAACTTACTAAACTTCTCATTCCAAATAGCATAAAGAGAAGGATTTAATAATATTTTTAATGTCTATCAAATATACACTATTTTAAAGAATCACAGTTTCTATTTTTAATATTCATGGCCATTTGAATATTTTTGCAGAAGAAGATTTTAAAGGAAAGGTAGGGCTATTTTTCTATGTCAGCTTAAAAATAAAATCTGTGTACTACAGATCTCAGTTATTAAGTGAATCTGTCATTCTAAATTGATTTGAGATGGATTCTTTTTGCTAGTCCTTTGATAAGAGATAGCAATAATGCAGTTAATTGTTTGAAGAACTACGAGTAATATATGTAATATTGATTTAGGAAACTGTTAAAGAACACAGAAACTTTTTTTAAAGTGCTTTTCAGACTTGTATGTAGGGCAAGCCCTTAACTGAAAATATGATTGGCAGCTGATTAACAAGGAATATCATTCCCTTGGTGTTAGAATGGCTAAGCTACAAGAGTCAGACAACTTAGTGAATTAGAAAATAATTTTAAGTTGGACTTCAAGTCTCTGCACAAAATTCTATCATGCTACAAGAAACTTGTAGACTAAATCAGCTGGTTAATATTGATTCCTCCAGTAGTCTGTTAAGTGTAGATAACTATAACTATGTTCAAATGATGATATGTCATCATTTGCTCATGAAGAAGAAGAAGAAGAAGAGTAAGTTGGCAAATTTGCCCAAAGCCCCTCTAACTTACAAAAATCTGTAATTATAGGAGCATCTCTAGACCTCAAGATTTGTATCTTAACAAGAAAAATAATGCCTTAAATTCATTTAAGAGCTCCTTCCTTATGATAGAAGGATATGATAAAAATATACCAGTTTGTGTTAGAATATTAATTTTGGGATTAATTCTGCTTTAAAAAACAAAACAAAACAAAAACAAAACAAAACAAAAAACCCAAACAATTGACACTCTAATGCTTCCTTACTTAATCTTCATATATAATTTATTCATCATACACTGCAATTACTAAATCATTTAAGAATAGATTTCATTGCAAGAGGAGAACCACTGTAGTTACATCATTATGTATTTCCAAGAAAATGTATTACTCTAGAAAGAAGGAAATATTTTTAGCTTTCTTATCTTCAATTATTTCGAGCTATCTTGAAATAAGCTCTCATTCAGAAAAAGCTTCTAAATTGCTAAGTTTAAGTATACATTTAAAGATTATGAGACTGAAAGTTGTGGTTTTTTTAACATGGTAAATTATTTTGCTAAACAGCAATTGTTTTTACAAGTTAAGGACATACAGAACGCTCCCTACTCGGTGTCCTTGGCATAAAAGTCACTCATTATACCTTTCTTGAATATCTGTGACAGTATAAGTCATCTGCAACATTGATGGGCAGACCTGTACTAACTGTTCTCCAGGCAGCATAATTTAGGAAAAAGTCACATGACTAACAAACCCACCTATTAGACTTTCTGTGTTTCAGTTTCTGCCTCTGAGTGTGGGTGGCAATACTCTTATCTAATTTAAATCACTAAGAAAGTTGTGTATTTAGTTTAAACTTGACAGCTGTGTGGAATTCAATTCCCAAAGCACTGAGTCTAGTGACATTTTTAGTATTTTGGTGTGCACTGTGGTATGATTTCAGCAACAGCTCCAAAGGGGTCCCTTGAGTTGTGTCTGCCAACCCAATCTTCATGTCTCGTGTCCTACAACACTTGAAACAGTGAATCCCTATTTTGAGGAAACTAAAGTTTGTCTGGCATCTTCAAAGGGGATTAAATGATTTCTGGAGGTGTTCTGTGTTTTAGGGGATAGTTAGTCTTTGGGACTACTACTTTAGAAATGGTGACTAAATTTTAGGTGGCTGAAATTAGGTGAAATAATTTTCTTTCTATGCCTTGCATACACCTGGGTTAATAATCAGTCTTTACTCTGAGAAAGAATTGTATGTCCTGTATAATTATATAGTCTAATAATGCTGAAAACTGTATGAAATACAGTACACTAAAACCTTCAGTAAGGTATATAAAATAGTAATGTGAAGAAGTGTGTGTATAATACCATAATCTTTTATTTGAATTCAAGCTGGAGGTAAATTTTTGTCTTCAAATTCTAATGGCTATATTTTGTTGCCCAGTTTACAGGCTTATAAATATGGCACTTGCTCTAAATCTGTTTCTCAGCCTCTTTTAAGTAAAATGTGAAAAACTAAAGCATGAGATTTACATTATATCAATTACCTGTGATAATAATGTAATTTTTATATATGCATGTTCTAAGAACTTTAAAGAGAATATTTCATAAGCTAGGGAAAGAAGAATATAACAACATAAAGTTATAATTTCTATTTGCTTTAACTTGTAATATTTTTTCCAGTACTCTGTGGTACCTATATTTTTAACATAATGTTTTTTCAGTAATACAACATTGTGGTTTATTACTTAGTAGGTGATCATGACCTAAAATGCCATGTCAATACATGGCATTTCTGCTATACCTGAAAGCTACCTGACCAAGAGTAAGATAAAGGAATAATGGAGGAGTTGGTACTTTGCATAAGAATGTTAGAGTTTCTGATTTTTAGATTTTATTAATTTTATTTTTAAATGCTACAGCTTCCTGACTTTAAAATTTCTTATTTCTTGCAGAATGTCTTAATAAAATATTTTTTTCTAAAGTAATGGAAACACATATCTGAAAATTTGTGTCAATGAATTTAAGTGATTTTGCTTCTTTTATTTTTTTGGGTTTTTTTTTTTTGGTTTTTTTGTAAGAGAAAATCTTATATCTCTGTTTATTCCCAAATCTGTCTTTTAAAATATTCTCAGGCAGGTAGATGCTGAGACAGCCTGCTTTTGCTTATTACCTGGTAAACAAATGCTCTCACAGCAGCCCAACTTCTGAGAACCTTTTCAGCTTTGCTTCTTCCCTAGGATACGTAGATCTGTCTAGTCCTGTGAAAATCATAAACTCCTCAGCCCTCGGTGAAGACTGAAGAATAAACCACGTTTGCTTTTTCTACAACATGCTGTTTTGGGTATATACTGTTCCAAAATACATTAGGATAATGTAAAATGCAAATTACTACTGATTTTCCAGCATTTTCACAAATGCTTTGTCCATTACCCTCAAACTTTCTAGGGGAAAAAAGAAATCATATTCTTGTAGCATACCACACAAGAGAAATTTCTAATAGAACAGTCTGAAGTTAAAATTAGATGTAAGGGCCTAATTGAGCTTATAATGGAAGGCATTACAACCTTAGCCACAGGATGACTACCACAGCTCCATAATATCACCTATTTCAGAAAATCATAAAGCTTTAGAGACAGACTGCCTGACAGATTATTTGGGAATGGAGGGCAAAAGTACTAGCCCACAAAGGTCTGTGTTTATCACCATGCTAATACTGCCATATATTGTAAGTTAGGAAAAAAAACCTTATGGGACTAACTAAACATTGCCCACATTTGTGTTGAAAATCTAGAAATTCATATACTTTGGGAACTGTGTTTACTGAAGTCAGGTGAGCAATTCTGGGTTTTCAATTATATAACATATGACAAAATATTATATGAGTCTAACCTTAGTTCATTTATTAACACAGTAATTTTTCAGCTTTTGGCTGAGGTGCCACCACTTTTCTCACCTGGGCCACACCGTATTAATCACACATGATTTGTAACACATGTGAATGTCTTGGTCAAAAATTTGCCTGTGGGAGTAAATAGCTTTTCTCCTACACTTTTATGCCTCAAGTTTGGCCTCAAGAGACCATTTTTATTCAGTTAATCAGGTCTGCATTAATTTCACTTAAATTTAGACATTTGACTAAAGTGACTAAATTGTGATTGGGACTGCTATAGGTCATTTAGGTCTCCGCTCACTGTGTGAGGAGCTGACAGGAACAGTGCTTGATTCAGTGCCTAAAACTATCTGGGATAAATATGAATCAGTGTGCCCAGTCCTCCCAAGTCCAAGTGACACATGTATGGGAAGAGAGTGGTGTTCACTCCAGTCCTCCATGCAGTATCCAAGACAGCTCTGTCTTATAAATAGTGTTACTTTTTGCTGCTGGATTAAGCCAGCCTAGATTTACTAGATTTATCCTACTGAGGAGCTGAGGAGCACAGGTGCATGCCTGAAATCATCTCTTTCTCTTAGCATCTCTCAGTTACTGACTGATCGACACAGTGCTTCTTTCTCAGTTTTAAATTAAATCTTTAGTCATGTGCATTTTGATTTTGTTTTCTCTTCTATATTTTAAAGATGGGTAGAACTGAGGACAAGGGTAGTCTGTGGAATTTTAGGAACTTGTGGAGTAGCAATCAGTGGATATACACCCAAGCAGAGACCAGTGACGAATGGGTTCCTCAGGGGTCAATGGCATGGACAGTGGGATTGAGTGCACCCTCAGCAAGTTTGATGATGACACTGAACTGTGTGGTGCAGTTAACATGCTGGAGGGAAGGCGCAATATCCTCAGGGACCTGGACAGGCTTGGACTACGCAAACTTCATGAAGTTCAACAAGACCAAGCATAAAGTCATTAACCTGAGTAGAGGCAATCCCAAGCACAAAGACAACTTGAGTGGAAAATGCATCAAAAGCAACATGACCAGCAGGTTAAGGGATGTAATTCTTGTCCTCCGCTGAACTCTCATTAGAGGGACATGTCTCCTCATTGGACAAATGGCTTTAAACTGAAAAAGGGTAGATTTTGTTTAGTTATAAGGAAGAAATAATTTACTGTGAGGGTAGTGAGACACTGGAACAAACTGCCCAGAGAAAATGTGGATGTCCCATCCTTGGAGGTGTTCAAGGCCAGGTTGGATGGGGCTCTGGGCAATCTGGTCTAGTGAAAGATTTGTCTCTCTTCATGGCAGGAAGCTAAAACTAGGTGACCCTTAAGGTCCCTTCCAATGGAAACAAATCAGTTTTTTCTAAGATATGTTAGAGACCATTTGTTTTGCTCTTTAGATTTCTACACAGTGGCTCCTGTAATGATGTCTCCATTGTAGCTGAGCATTGCTAGTGAGTACATGTACTGCTTGTGAACAACTGAACAAAGTTAAGCTTTCAATTAGCTAGTTATTCTATTTTATTGAGGCACCATGCTCTTCCCAGAGTAGCGTAGATATAGTGGCCCTTGGATTTTGTTAATTTTCTGGTTTATGTTTCAATACTTTTTTGTTTTCTTAAGCACTCACAGGGTTTTCGTCTTATTTTCACACCCTTAATGTCATCAATATATCAACCGTCACTCTGTAAAATTGTAGATCTTTCTGTTTTCTTCAATGCCAATAAGGATCCTTCCATTCAAAAAAGACAGTAGATTCCCAGTAGATTCCTATAATAAGATATTATAGATCTTTATGTCATGGAAATAATTTTTGAGGTAATTTCTCTCTGTACAGATGCCATTTCTGAAGTTGCATTGAATTCGAGGTGGTGACAAAGACAGATGTGTAAAAAATATTTTTTCTTAAATATAGTGCATTTATTATTTATAAGTGGATTTATCTTCTTGTAGGGAGTCAAAGCACATATCTATTGCAGTTAATGGAACAAAAAGAATGCTAGAATTTGAGATAATTTTAATAATAACATATACTTAGACTTGCCAGAAATTTTTTTAAAAGTTTGGCATTTTTAGGATGCCATTTTCATTTATATTTTGAGAACAGAAGTTTTGGGATCTCTTCGGCTGGAAGTACAACAATTATTTTTGTTATGCTCATTATGTTATACATCTATCCATGCCACAGTGCTCTCAGCATGAGTCTTTTCTCAGCCTTGTTGTTTTGCTATTAGGTAATTTGTTCTTTCTTTAATTTTGCTGACTCCCATTTCTGAACCCACCAGACTAATTTATCTCTGGATATGGCACTACATGTTTTGTTATGACAAAAATGAGGAATTACTGATGGTCACAGCTGGTAGTTTTCTGTTTCAGGAACATTGAGAGAAGCAGCAAATGCAGCTTTGAAATGTATTGAACACTATGGACCTGTACTAAATAAACAACAGTACACACGTTACTAATGTGTTTTCCATTTAGAACTTAACATTAAATAGTTAAAATAAGGCAAATGTAGTGTTCAATAATGCTTTTCTGTGTTTTTTTTGCATATAAAAACTCTCTCTGTGGATAGATTTTTAAGTCATTATTACTTCTCCCTTATTCTCTCATACACATTATTCCAGTTTTATTCTATACTATATAGACCACCACCATGAAGTGGTGCCTTTGAGAATGTCAGGCCTTGACTATGTGAATAATCTGAGTGAAAATCGTATTTTATTTCTGAGGCATGCAATTTAGAATCAATGAAAAGTGGTATGCGTTGCCAAAATGTTGATTTTTTAATCATTTATATCAAGATTGTGGTACTTTAATGTAAAATAATAATTATTATATAATCTATATGCTGCATACCTTTATATATGTTTATATTACTACATCATGCTGCCCTGCAGAAAGTATTCAAGGGCATTATGACACAGAATTCTGGATTAGCTACAATCATCCTGAATAAGAAGGGATGTAAGTTTGGATTTTGTTAGTATCTGTAGCATCCACCTTTTCCCTCCAACAGCTAAGCTTAACTAGAATGACTCAGAATAGCTCAACAGCCTATTCAGATAATTTACTGCACTCTGGCACACTTAAGTAAGACATGCGATTCTCAGTAATTTACCTGCCATGGTAATTAGTTTGCTGTATTAGCTGTAAATGTGGCTCACAGTGTATTCATTTTAGCACACTGTGCATTTAATTCTTCCATGGTCAGGTCTTCTTATGGTCCTCACCTGAAGTGAACAATACTGCTGATCTTAAACGCCTGTCTTACAATAGATGTCTTTTTCTCTATATAAACCAGAGACCTGGTTATAATATTAATAATACATTTTCAAGTTACTTCCTCTCCCACTGGCTTAAGATTTGAGACTTTCAGGTTGTAGTAAGTTGCAGTGATTCTTAATGATGTGTTAAAAAAATACACATACACAGTAAAATAGATAGCAAGTGTGCTGTGATAATACTTTACTCTTCTTAATCTGTCTTTTATAACTAGTCTTGTAAATTACTGCTAAAACTGTAGTCTGCACCAGAATCATGCCTGGAGACTTTCTATTCCTTCCATTCCTCCTTCTAAAAGACCACCATCTTTCATCTTCCAACTTTTGCTGCAGGCAAAATGCACAGTGCCTATCTACTTCCATACAAAGATGTCAATGGAGGAGCACTATTGAACCAACATACTCAGACCTGCAGAACGCCAGGCAGTAACACCTGAAGGAAATTACCCATGAATTTGAACTCGGAACACATCTTCTTGTGTTTGTTGCCTGCAATCACCGGTTCTCTCTGCATGAATGTATTTATAAGCACACATGTAAATATCAGATTAACAACAAATGGACTAAGGAGCTACTGTAATTTTGATAATTAAATCTCAGAAATTTTAGTATCACAAAGAAATATTTTTTTACTTTCTTCCTTTTGCCTTTCTTATATCAGTGAAGAACCATTCAATATGCTAAAGATAATATTTCAGTTTTCAAAATTTGGACCTTCGTTAGCATTGCTATTATTTAATGATTTATATTCAGTATGCACTCAGTCACAGACATGAGAAAGAAAACATCTTTTAGAAAGTCTTGGCTACATTGCCACAATAGCTGTATCATCAAGGACTTTGAAGCATAGACAAAATACATGAAACAGAGGAACATCCACTATTTGCTGAAGAAGTGCAAAGGAAAATATCTATGCTTGCTCGGTAAGTAAGGTCAAAACAGGCAGAAGGAATTCACTGTCAAGTCTGGTGTGCAGAAAATGGAAATTGTTTTTCTAAAGTGCTAGTTGTTCTTTCTAAAAAAATTAGATTCTTTTGCAGATGCATTTTGCAGAATGCTGGTAGTTAATAAACAGATGGCTACATAACAGATTTCAGCTGGAGTGTACCCATCAAGGGACAGAGGAGTAGAGATATGACCTTGTGTTTTGAGGCAGGAGTGGGAGGAAAAAATAGTGTGCATCCATTCTAAGTACCTATCTGGAAGCCTACGAAGTCAACTTGATTCAATGAGCTTTATAAAAGCAAGAAGAGGTTCAATGAGCCACCAGGGACTAAATATAGAAGGTACCTTAGTATCAACCAAAAAATTCTCATCTTGAATATAATTTTTGCCATTGTTTTAAACTCCAAAATAAATAAATAAAGCTCTTTGCTTCATTTTTGCAACAGGCTGGGTTGTTATATTTCACAGCTGTGCTGAGATTGACAGTAATATCACAGGAAAAATGAATATGAGTTTGATTTGGGAATGCAGATACTTAAATCTGTAATTAGGCTTCAGAAAGGAAGATAGTGGTAGCTGTTTGCAACAATGCTGTGCCAAAGGTTGTGCCTTTCTGAATTAAAGGGGTCAGATGAAAAAAAACTTATATTAATTTTAAAAATGCTGATTTAAGAGTCTGTCAGCATCTTGAAACACTTTTCAGTATGTATATTCCATTATGAAGACAACATTCACTGAAAGAAAGGGAGAAAATATTTTTTATTCCATATAAGTGGTAGCAAGGATTACTGACCAATATCATCCTTATAGAATAATACTGTATATTTCATTAGTAGAAAATAACTTACTGTATAAAACATTCTTCAACATTCTAGCAACAAGAGGAAGTTTTATTCTCCGCTCACTGTTTCAGAAAACCTTGGGCTTTTGTCTCATGAGAACATAGGAGCATGGCATTTTAAAAGGTAAAGATGTTGACACTTGGTCAGATACAGAAAAAATTCTCTTCAACAGCAATAGTTTTCACACTTTTCAAAGCTTTTCCTGAGGAACTTCAGAGAAAATTCAATGTCTACCATAATCAAGTAGAAATTTAAACAATTAAATCTTCAGTGTCCATCCTCTTTCTGAAGACACACTGAAAAATTTACTACAATTTTTCCCAACTTCATAGTTGCAAGAATTAAAAAAACAACAGTTTTGTAGTGATGGTTTAGTTCTTGATGATAAAAAGAAGCTGATTTAGGCTTTTAAAGCAGGAGTGCTTGCCATCTGGAAGAGCTATATACTATGTAACATCTGTTGATTTCAGTCTCCAGAACATCACTAACATACTTACAATTAAGAAAAGCAGTGACTATGTATAAACATAGGTGACTGTTACTGGAAGAAATATTCTACAATAGATGTAATTTTGATACCATGTAATTCAACAATGCTCCATGAAATATTAATGACCCTTTACAACTTATTCTAATTTTAAAATTCATTACTAAATTATTCAGCAGTGTATAAAACAGATGTGTGGCACTGCAGCACCCAAGTTGCTATATCTGTTATAAAATTATGTTTTAACAGTCTGCCTGCAATTTGTCCTTTAAGTCTCATGTAGAATCAAGGGATCTTTCCAGGTGCTATGACTCACCTTCAGTTTCCGTATTCCCCTGAAATGTTTCACTTGTATTCAATTATTATCTGTTTCAACATTAAATGGCAGGCTTTTATGACTAGTTTAATTGGTACTGTTGCTCAAAGCTTGATAGGCATATATTATAGGAAAACAGAACATAGAGAAAATTATTTATTTTTCTTGCAATACCTACTTGCATTTGCTGGAGGTTAGAACTGACTTCTTTGTCCAAGCTTCCTTGGTCTTTTGCTCAGAAAAGATATGAACAAGGAACAAACCTTACACTTTTGATAGACTAATCCAGATTTCTCCTATAGGTGACAATACACACTTGGATGATTTTTACACCTTCATCTCCCATGAATGTTGTGGGAGATGTTTTGGGGAAAATTATATGACCTGGTTTATAATTCTGTATGACAGTTTTGGTAGCAGTAGAGAAGAAGTATTTTTTTTCCCCCTCTCTGTTGAAGGAAATGAACTGATGACAAGATGACATGATGGAAAGTTTGGTTGAGCTGTTTGTCTTAATACATGGAATAAAAAAAGGTGGAGGGGTATTTGTCCAGTTATAGTAGCTGAAACATGAAATCTCATGAGGTAAAACAGGCAAAGCATAAAGCCACAGGATAAAGCTATCCAAAGTACAACATTGTATGCCAAAAATAAGGAAAAGGAGAGTTGGTTTGAAATTATATATCCATTAAAAATTATATATACTTTAAGGTCCAAGCTATGCACCACCTCCAAATGCAAAATAACTCAAACAACTGAAACAAACAACATGAAAACATATATATATATATACATACATATATGTATATGTATGTATAAATGGGCCCAAATATGGTCAGGTTGCAACTTTACTTTGTTTGTTCCCAAACATGTATTCATGTGTGGGTTTGGTCTATTCTGTTTCAAAGTGGAACATGGGATCAGACTCTAAATATGCCTAATGAAATCACAATAGAGATGCAAATAAATTTTATTTTGAAGTACTTAAGTTTCATCTTTAGATTTACTACTAAGCTGGAGGTCTTGCTGGGCTACTCTCATGTAGTTACCCTCTTTTGGGTATCATCAATAGAGACAATTTCAAGTTAACTGCTTTGGACTGGGTCTGGCTTAAGCTGCTTTGCATAGTTTAAGGGCAGTACAGGCATAGTACTTTAAAAAATTGTTTTAGAATGTTTTTATGTGATCAAGTAAACATTTCTATTATTGTGCTCTAGACTTGAAGCAAGACTTCTGCAGCAAGGTAATTAGCTAGAGTGCATTGAGATAGATAGAATCTGTGCACTAACTCTGCCATAACACAGGTTTGACCCAGTTGGCAGTCTGCACCTAGAGTAAAAACATGCCCAATGCAGGATTCATTCTGTATCATTTCAGAGAACCATCAGTTCTGTGTCTAAAGCTGAATGAATTATCTTGTCTCTCCCAGTTGTCATTAGACAGAAATTGGAACCCTCAGGAGGTGCTTTTTTTCTGATTTATCTTAAATGTCATTGGGTGAGCTGAATTTCCTCTTTGAGATGTTCGCAAAGAAATCGAGGTTGACTAGGACAGACATAGAGTAAAGATGCCTAAGTAAGTGCTAATAAATTACATTCCTGTTGTAACCCATCAAAATCCAATCCCCACCCCCAATAATCAGAATGATTCAAATATTTAAACTTCCTCCGGTAAGTCTATATGGAGTTTGGTATACTTCTATCATGTAGACCTTAATTTTGAAATGGCTTGAGAAATGCTATCTTGCTTTTTAAAATAATTACTATTCTTGTAGGAACCCTGTGGTTCCTGTGGGTGGTAGAGCACTAGAAATAACAACATCAAATAACTTACCTTTCCCCATTCCCCCCCCCCTACCCAGAACATTAAGAGTGAGAAAGATTTCTCTGGGGAAAAAAAAAAAAAAAAAAAAAAAAAAAGAGAGAGAGAAACTTGTCCAAAATGTTAAATGGTAAGAAAAAAAATATTATGTAACAGCTACAGAATCTGCTTTTTTTTCCTTGAATAGGCAGTATAGGTTAAATTGCTCAGCTATAGGGTTAAATAGCAGTAATCCCAAGTGGTGGGAAGAAGGGCACTTCAGAGTCATGTAATCAACTGAAAGAGCATTTAGAAAGAGCAGACAGCTGGCCCAGTCCAAACATCAGCAGCCAAGTGGGAGAGTTTGTCATTCTGTAAATGGCAAAATAACAAACACCTGACCTGAAGATAATAGGTTAATTGCTTTAATATTACATTTTGCATTGATGTTTGTTTTGATGTTGTGATGGATGAAAAGAGGTCATTTTTTAAAAAATTCAGGCCTTCCAGAACTGCAAATGCCTGCCCAGTGGCCTGATGAAAAAAAAATCTCTTAGGTGGCAAAATGAGTTGCATGCAAATGACAAGTAGGCTTGATGTGCCCTGAAAGCATTCAGCTTAGAGTAACCTGTGATCATAAATTACTGGCATGCTGCATCAGATCCTAGACTTGTAATTTCATCAAGATCAACAAGATGCAATCTTGAAAACTCTTTGCATGATGTGAGGACGAATTGATGCCCTTGTCCTTCCAGACTGCTGGATGTGATGCTCAGGAGCCTGACTACTTTGTGTCTCTAAGTAGCAGTATAGGGCCATTGTAAATAATTAAGTAGAAATTTGTTACCCTTTTGTCAAATGTATTTCTGATGTTACTCTTCATTCGCCTCCATTAAGAAATCCCTTGATTAAATTTTAAAGTCTTAAACAATTTAAAGGGCTGAGAGCACAGGACACAAACTATAATCTGAATGTTTTGCACAGGAAAGTCATCTCTCTGGGAGAAAAGAAAATAATGCCAAGTATTTAATATGCAATCCTATAATTCTCTTTCAAGACTTTCCAGATTTGATTACCAACTCAGTGGCTGGTGCTCATAGGTAATTTATTTTTTCATTTATTTGCTTTTAGAAATGCAGAATTTCCTTCTCAATATACTCACAAATGTTTCTATACAAATAGAATATATGGCTGAGAACTTAATCCCATGCATCAAGAGGATGCATATAGAGTAGTCCATAAAAACATGGATTCTTCAGAATACATGTTGCTGTTCCCAACTTAAAGCCTGAATTCTATCAATGAATATATGCTAAGTTTTCTGGAAAGTTTAAGAAAGAGGCACAGTATTTTTAATAGCAAACAGAAAAAATAATTACCGTTGTCTTGTTTTCTGCATCTGGAGAAGTGATTGGTGATCCTTTTTCAATTATATACCTCTTCAAATAGATATATACATTTATGAAACACACATTATTATACATGTCTTGAAGTAGACGCATAACATTAATAGTGACAAAAGTCACTTACTGTGCCTTGAATAAAAACACAGGAAGAAAAAACTTTATGAGGGATTAGTAGGTATTCACACAGCAGAGATTTTAATTTTGGAAGAGAGGGCACATCATTGATGTTGACCTAATGACCAAAAAATATAACTGCTCTTACTAAAATTAGTTGTTTAGAGCAATAAAATGATTAGGTGGGATGAAGTACCCATAATATGAGAAAAGGCTAAGAGAACTGGGATTGTACAGCCTGGAGAAGAAAGGGCTTCAAGGCAACCTAAAAGTGGCCTTCATGATGGGAGCCTCTGGGAACAATGGAGAGAGAGTTTTTACAAGGGCATGTAGTGACAGGACAAAGGATAATGTCTTCAAACCAAAAGAGAGCAGGTTTAGATTAGATATTAGGAAGACATTGTTTACTCAGAGCATGGTGAAGCACTGGAACAGGTTGCCCAGAGAAGTAGAGGATGCCCAGCCGCGGGAGGTATACAAGGCCAGGTTGGATGGGGCTCTGAGCAACTCAGTCTGGTAAAAAGGGTTCCCTGGAACTGCCTTCCATGGCAGGGAGCTGGATCTAGATGATCTAAGGTCCCTTGCACTCCATTATTCTATGGTTCTGTGAAATAAGTAATTGATTTTTTTTTTTCTGATTTCCTTAAATTTATACACTCAGTACAAATAATGTCATTCCCTAAAGGCATGTATAATTTTTTACCTCAGTCCAGTGAAGCAGTAAAAACTAAAAGCATTCTGGTACAGTACAACACTTAGAAAACACACCCATGAATAACAGCTCCTCAGTCATTATACTGCATTTGCACTACCTTACTAAAATGCTGTGAAAAATGACAACTCCTTTTCATAGAATTGTTTACTCCCCCAGTAATATTTGAACACCCATTTAGAAGATTTGAGTCATTAATATATATTGCAGACAATGTATGCACTCCTTAGACCTTATATTTGAAATACATGTGCACTAAGTATTTCATACAGGAAATGATTACTCATCCAGTTTTCACATCAAACAGATCTAATTACATCGCATAGAATCATCTTCCTAATTACATGCTCTCATTTCAAAATTTTATGATGTTGGGTTAAATACTTTCCCCCAGTTAAACTCTATAAAACTCTCTGTAAGACAAATTTCTCTGCCTCTCCTCTGCCAACATCTCATTTTTCCCTAAGCTTGATCTACACTGTCCCTCCAGCAAAGTGCATATAGTTTAATCTGAAATAGATAGGATTTTTCTAAGAAAACCTCAAGAAAACCTACATTCATAGCACTCTAGGTACATCTTCTAAATAAATGAGTTGACTCCACAGACAACATTTTCAATGTCTGTCAGAGAGCAAGCCAGGCTTCTACACTGAGCTTCAAAAGCATGTTCAGCAACTGTTAGTGGCTTCAGGCTGTGTAATGACTACCACAGAGAACATTATAAACCTCAAGCTGAGCAAAGCTATAGGCACGATGGACAACATTATGTTGTCCAAAGTATGGTAAACATAATAGCTCTGTAACATAAAAAAAAGAAGAAAAAAAAAAAACAAAAAAAGCCCCACAAAACAAACAACCCAGCTCTTGTATGTATTTGTCGCAGCTGTGCTCCAGCAGAAGATTTTACATTTTTATATCCTCCACAGGGAAATCTAGAGTTCTTCAGAGTTGCAATTGCAGAAAAACATGTTTTTTTTTAAAAAAAAATCCAACAAACTTACGATATCTGAGGTCCAGTTTCTACTCTGGACACTGCTGATCTAAATTTGGCAAGCTCCATTGAAGTCAGTGATTATTTTCTACAGAAAAGTGAGCCTGTATTACACAGTAGTTCACTAGTTGCCCAAAGAACCTCAAAAAATCTAGGGAGTGATGCTTCTTGAACAGGATGACATAGGAAAATGAATTATTTTTGGGCATTTGGTATTCTCTTTGTTAAGAATCTTTAACTCACTTACAGTAATTTATATTGTAATGTTGAATGTACAAATAAACATTTCCCAGAAGAACTTTTAAAATAATCTTTTTGATCCACTTTCATAAAATTTTAATGTACAGATCTTCAAGTCGCTTTGCAATTTCAGTATTGGAATAGTCTATAAAGTAGCCACAAAAATTACAAGCAAATACCATAATCCCAGTACAGCTGTATGAATTGTAAGTAAGTTTGCCTGTTTGTGGCCACAGAGATCTACACCACTGTCACATAGCAGCGTGGCAAACCAAATTCTAGATCAAGTAACTGCTTTCTGCCCCCTGAAGTGCATCTGCTAATTTTAACTCAATCGTGTATTAGTCTTCCTTTTCTCTCAGACAGCTGTTTTGCTAAGTGCTTTCAATTATATTCCAGGATCATTGTCAGAGGTGGCTGGACCTTGCTTGTTTTGATTTGTTTATGCAAGTATTGTTCTACCATGGCTAATTATTTTCAGTATAATACTGCCTCTGACTTTGTTTGCATCTCTGCTGTTATTCACTTATTTATAAAGCAAAGCCCTCTATTTGCCAGTTATTAGCAAGCTGTGGTATGTGCACTATAGGGAGATAAGAAGGAAACCTTGATGTCATAGGCACTGATTACTGACAAAATGTGGCATAATTGATCACTGCTCTACCTCTGTTGCCTAGTTACAGAAATAGAAGTTCTTCTGGGCAGAATGTGTTGTCCAGTGCTCATTTTAAAAAAGAAAGAACAAAGTAAAGCTGATATGTGAACGTGATTTGTTGGCATATACTGTTGTGGAATATCCTTTTTAAGTATATAGAGTGACAGGAGAATATGTATATGCATATGAATACACACACACACACACACACACACACACACACACACACATATATATATATATATATATATACACACACAGACATATTTTCCATGCATACATATATATATGTATGTATATACATGAGAAATGTGTATGTAATCACAAGCACATTGGCCTGTGACTGTGCCACCAGTTCTTGGTAACTTCTTGGGAACATCTCTTACCTCTCTTGGTGGAACCATTCATTGAGGGTGATATTGAGAATATTTTAGATGAGTTTGTCCCAGCAGCCCAACTTCAGCTGATACTATGCTTTGAAAGCTTTCTCACGGTGCACTCAATCCCTATTTCAAGGATAGTTTCTCACACTCTGGCACAGGCATTCTCTGCTTATAAGCATTTCTTTATATAAGTAAGTAACAGATATATTCACTGTTTCTGGCTGGCCGCAACACTTGCAAATGCATTATCATAAATCTCTGCATGTATATGTAAATACTATCTTAAAAACAAGGAGAAGAAAAATTCTGCTGGGGATTCAGCTCCTTTAGAATCTGAGAAAGGACGAATCTCAGTGAAATTTACAGTGTTTAGATCACTAGGTTTCGTATTTTTTCCCTATTTATAATTATACCTTTGTGAAAACCTTGCTGTTTTTAAATCACTGTATATATTTTTTTTCTTTTTAAGTGTTTAAATACTTTACTTGGTTAAATCTCAGAATGCACCCATTAGTTTACATAGCCTAGTTTGGAGTCCTGTTTCCAATCTGAATGGAAAAGCTTTTTTTTTGCCTTTAGAAAAGCAAAACCAGAAAAGAATGTTTAGAAAGGTAGAATAAAATAAGATTGTCTTGTTGTTTGGTAGGTGATTTAACATTTGAGCCTCTGTTATTTGCATATCAAAATAAGACATAAAAGCAGCTTGAAAACAACAAGTGCAAAGCAGTAACAAGAAGCTGTCTACCAAAAACTCATATATACCTCAGACTGGAATAGACTGATCTATTGTATATATTTATGTTATTTTTGGAAACACAGAAAAAAACCCCCGTGTATGGAAACACTGAGATTGCAGCTCATTGTAACTGCATTTGCTCATTACTGAAATTCTTTTTTGCATAGAATTTTCTGCTCTTGAGTTTTACATCCTCTAGAGTTTCCTGGGCTCTTTTCTGCAACCACTTTTTTTCTTCTTCTTTTCAATTGCCTTTTAAACTCAGTTGAAAACTGCTCTTCCTTCTCCAGGGGCTGTAACTGCCCTTTCTGGGTATTGTTTGGAAATGCAACTCTTTTAACAAATATAAAAACAATGTTAGGCTGTACATTTTGCTTCTAAACTAAAACAACATATGCAGCTAACTCTAATTTGCTACTGTTAAAGAAGACTCAAGTAAGTGGAACAAAGGACTCTCTGTACAAATCATAGAAATTCACTTTCACCTAGACATTTAGTCACACAGACCAGCTGGTATAAATTGACATTTCCCTCAACAGACCTCTACCAGGTGACACCAGCTGAGCAACTGGCATCTACTTAGAGGATAAAATATGAAATCCATTTGCTGCTTCAATATACATCTATGCTTTCAATGGATAGAGGGGTTGTTTGAGTGTGAATATCAGTCTTCAGGTTATTAGTCAACAGATTAAAGTTAAACTGAGAAACACTGTTGATAACATACATATTTGGATTTTAACAGGTTCGTGGTTTTTCAAAACTGTGATTAATTATATGCCTGACTGGGTGAAATGGGATTAAATAAATCAATAATTTATTATGGGAATTTTCATTGATTTAACGTGCAAATCATCAGTAATAGCATGCACTGTGCCAAAGAGTGAGTCAAGCTGAGCTCATTGAAAAGTCTCATATAAAACTCGACTCTTTAGGATAGTTCAGACACATGATTGACACCACTTGAGATTCACATAGCTCATCATTTTGCCCTGCCCGAGTAAGGGATTGGCCTTTTTGCTATGATGTCAAAGAATTACTACCCACGCATTTTCCCAGAGATTTCCATACACTTGTGGTATTCTTTTAAACTCTGCTCTTTGTTTCCTTTGTTAGATTTTCAAGTCTTAATTGCTGGAAAAGAGTAATTGACATTCTTTTTACTCACAACAAAAGTGGAGATGTTTTGGGGTTATGTCGTTGTCAATGTATAATTCCCATTTGTGTTTTGTGAATAGGCTGTTGTGTTTTACACTTCATTTTGAAGGTAAGTGCAGCTTAAAGCGTTCAGTGCAGCTATTAAGTGCAGCTTAAAGCATTCATTTTAAAGCAGGAAGTTGGCACGTAGAGGAGAGACTGTAGCTGGGAAGCTTTGACAGAGCAATCAAGGGCCATCAACACTTAATGGCTCTACACCAGTGGATCAATGTGCTTGCTAGCAGCAGGGCCATTGACTTTGAACAACTCTGCCCAGAAGCTGAAAGGGTGCATGTTCATGTCAGAGCTGGAAAATTTGCAGCTTAAGTGCAGGGGGTTGAAAGAGTCACAGACTGTTTTAAAAGGGGAAAGTTTTTTGGTGCAAACAGGGAAGTTTCTCCTTCTGTAGCCAGGCCGGAGGGTTGTGGGTCTTGAAGATGCAGCCTAAATCCTGAGTTCACTCTTGCGAAAGGAACAGGAATGGTAAATGCTCTTTGGGATGTTGAATTTTGGATACATTTGTGCTTTAATACTGAAATGCGAAAGTGTATATGCATATTTGAGAAACTGCATAGCTGAGTCAGTGGTTGCTCCTTTCCCTGTGCATTGTGCCTGAATGTTGCCATGAGGAAATCTGACTACACTGCAGCACAGAAATTTTTTTCAAAAATTTCCAAGTCAAATTTTTCTAGCCAGCTGTGTCTCAAGGAGGCTCATGCACAGGTTTTACAGTGTTATCAGAAGCACCATATGGTGTTCCATTACATAAAGAGGATCTGACTTGATTGTGCACTAAAAAAGTTTATCCAAGAAAGTTGCCTGGAATTTATGATCAGCCATTAGCTAGTGTAAGTAGATGTAGAAACGTATGTGATCCAGATTCAGACCAGACAGAGAGCAAATGAAATCTCTCTCAACAAGTCTATGTATCAGAAGAGGGCGTCTGGGTTTTATATTTACGTGGGGGAAAAAAAAAAAAGTTTAGGGGGGTTGTGCACAGGTGCATGCATTTTCTTCTGACTACCAAAGTTCAGTGGTGTGACACTTGCTTAGGTAATTGCATATTTTATTTAAGAGCTGATGAAACACCTGGTAAATGGACTATGAGGATGAAATTCACTACTTTCTGCGAAATGTCTGTGAAATTGGATGTCTGACGGCATGTAATGGGTAAAAGGTACACTAGATACACAGAACATGCTTGGGAAAAAAGATCATTAATGAAATGTGGTCATTAGAGTGGGACTGTTTCAGGGCATAAGTATGTTTTCAACAGTAGATTTCAAATGATATATCACAGAGAAGTACAGAGATTGACTGTTTTTTATAAAGAAACATTTATATAATACAGCCAAACCCTACAGCTTGTGGGCACTGATATCCCATCAACACATCACAAGCTTTTTATTTAATTGAGTGTGATTTAGGAAAAAGCATTTAGAACACAGTCTGCTCCATCACATCAAATCAATTTAAATTAACAGACCAATGTTTCAGCTGTAAACTGATGCTAATTGAGGACAAGACGCTAGAAGTTACAAGGCACCTCTTGCAAGCTTTAAAGAACTTCGATTTCTGTTTACTACAGAGGGAGCAGAGTCATGATCTCTGCATCTTTCACAAAAAATTGGGTTCTTTGTAGGATTTCTTTCAGGTCTTACGCAGTTACTCTCCCTGTAAGGTCTGTGTTTGCTTCTCATTGTAAGTAAATGTTTCAGCATTTATTTAGGTAACAATCTGAATAGGTGTTGATCAGGCACGTGATGAAATCAAGTGTATGCTTCAATGGGCAGTAATTTTTGGTGTTATCTAGTGTCATTATTTAAAGGAATTTTTTCCTCTGAGATTGAGACAATTACATATAGCTCCACCAGAAATGATTATTACTGAAATACTTCTGTAATATTTAATTCTCTAATGCTACTTGAATAATTAACAATAACAACAAGAAGGAAATTCCCCAATGATGAGTTAATCTTATTTTCTTATTTTTCTTTTTTTTTTTTTCATTTTTGCCCCCTCCAACTAAAATCCAGAAGAAAAAGTTGTAGCTGTTTGTTGGGTCAGATTTAACAAATGGATGTGCAGTCCCTGTTACCAAGGTTACAAATTATGGCCATCATCTCTCAAAATCATAGAAACAAGACTACAACAAACATAAATTACCTATAATTTTCTTATTCCAATAATTCAAATTCACATTTCCATCACTGGGGATGAGTAAAGGAAACTATGATTCATGTTGCAGTGAAAGGCTATTAAGGTCTAAGATTACTTAGGTTTTGAGTGAAAGGTGCCTGTTACTATAAATGTGGAAAGCTAAAATAAAATACTTGGCTAGATTAGATGTGTTTAAGATCTTTGCAGCTATTGGGCTGGTAATGTGTGCTACTATTTGACATTTTACTGTCCCCCTAAATTTTCTAATTTGTTATTTGAACATTGAAATCAGTCTCATTTTCAATCAGGTCTAAGTCTTATGGGTGATATCCCCCCAACAACAACAAAAAAAAAAAAAAAAAAAAAAAAAAAAAAAAAATTGAAATAATTCTTACCTACCCTTCACTGACTTCCCAGTAGTTAGCTAGAAATTACCTTAAACATGAGACAACTTCTTCACAAATTAGGGTGTTCTTTTTTGAGGATTTATATTAATTTCATGGAGAAGTAAGAGCCAGGCTTTTCTATCCTGGTCTACCTTGAAGCAGTGTATAAGACATAATTTCTGCAGCATTTATACAGCTGTGTACTTTAGTGCACGATATGTCTGTGGCCAGTGCTCTAAAAATCTGGGAGTTTATCCTCATTTTGATATTTTAGAAAATAGAAATCTGTCTGTCTTCAGAGCTTCACGATATTCAAGGCAAAGTATTTCCTGCTGTTCTGCACTACTTCTTCGCTTCACACACGGGTCATGAGCGTGAAGGTCATTGCCCTTTCCAGTGAGGTAACAACAGCCTATGGCTTTGGTACAATATTGCTCATTTTGATATCTCGAATAAAGGAAGGTGTACTGAAGCTATGATTCCTCTGACCCAGGAGAGTTCATCTTTAATGTGTGCACATCTGCCTCTGAAATATCGGTAGCTGAGCATTAATCACTTCAGGACACTATATAAAGGGAAGAGATATATCAGTGGTGGTTGTAATTTCATCTGTTTATTTGATGTCCCTTCCAGATGCTCAGCGCATGAAAGAACAAATGAATATTTGTAGTTTCATGTCCTAATTCAGATTTGAAATTTATTAAAAATATATTAATATATTTAGAAAAGTTCTAACTGCTTTTCCAGTAAGAGAGTCTACAAATAGTAGACACAGAGATTTAATTTAATAAATAAATTCCCAATTTTTTTTTTGCCATACATGGGTTTTTTTAATAAAGCATTTTCTATCATAAGTAAATTAAAAATAAAATGTGTCATTGGATAAATTTTTTCAGCTCCTGAATGCTGATGAAAAGAACTGCAATAAGCTAAAGTATAAGAATTCTGTTTTGCAACATAAAATCCAGCTTCATTATGGTCGATGAAAAGCTCTGCTATTGATTTCTGTACCGCCCAGATTTTTCCTTGGCACCATTTGCTAACAGACACTTCCATAGCCAGGGGAATGTTTGCTGTCATCAGCAGAGTAAGCAGAGCAGCAGTCTTGTCACTTGGGTGGGTGGAAGGAGCCTGAAGTAAGGTTAAAGCTGAAAAGGGCCCAGACACTCCGTGTGCACCTACTGAATGCAGAAAGATGAAGCAAAGTGAGGTTTGGATTTTCATTTTCTCCCTCTGACAATCACTATTTGACAACTCAGCCTCTCTGAAATTACTGTTGAAAGCTGCATACCTTATGCTGACCTTGGCTTTTAAAGCACTGAGCTTCTGTGTTCATGTACATTTCTGTATCAGGTACTATAAAACAGTATCTTGAAGCACTTGATCTGTGGCTTTATTATTATTCCCTTGCAACCCTGGGTGGAGGACTTGAAAATCATTTGTTTTCTTAGCTTGCATCACACATTTAAAGAATGAATATAAGCAGAACTAGCTCTGTCTGCAATTGTGCATAGCCAACAACACAAATTTGTCTGGCTATGCTCTGTTTTGTTTGAAGTATCTTATGTTCTCCTCTTTTGGGAAATAAACGCTTTTCTATAATGGGATAGGGGAGAAGACACTGTTAATTACTCATTTTAATTTTCAGGTTTTTTTTCCTAAAGAGAATAACAAGAACAACCCATGTTTACAAAAGAAACAAACAATTTTTTTTTTTTTTAATTTTAATTAACTATAGCTTGGACACCTTTTAAAAGTCCCCTTTTCAGGTATGAACAAACCTTTTAGACTGTCTTACAGGGAAGTGAGAAAACTTGAGTTATGAATAAAACTTGTTGTTACTAAAAACTTCAGGATCACAGTTCATGACTAGTTTGGAAAACATTTCTACAAATACTTAACTTTAGTGGAAGCCCTTGGATTTTCTCAAAATGCTGGCAGGTTTCCATTCCTATTTTCAGCTTTCTGATGATATAAGAATTACTGTGTTATGAGTATTTTTCTCTGCTTTGTTTTTCACTGTATTATACTTCTGGAATTCACATCCAGTGCAGGCCCTACAGTTTTATTCCCAAACTCTCTAGCTGGGCCTGATCAATGCTACTTGTGCCCTCTATGTGCCTGAGTCTCCTCAAATGTAATCAGGAAAATGAGAAAGAGGAGAATGAAGAACTGAGGAATTAAAAAATTATTGACCTTTTCTGGGTTTGTGCAAGGAGGCATTGGTTCAGAGGGCTTTCCCAAGTCCCTCACTTAAGGCAGCTATTGATGATGTTTCAATAAATGAATAAGCTTGATCAACTGGTAAAGAGCTTTGGTAGGAAATGACAGTTCTGTGCCATGTATTAAAAACGTTTAAAAACTTTGGTTGAAAGCAAAGATTTTATCTTTAATCTTATTTATTTATATCTTTATTTTTTATATATTTATTTTATTAAGATTTTCATTTGTGGTTGAAACTTAGATTTTTTTTGTATGACTAGCTACTTAGGTAGTTGAACTGAAATGATGAAGTAGTTAAAATAATTGATCAGCATATTAGCTTCAGATCTGTATCCAAGGTCTTAAAATTTACTGAATACAAGTGTAGTAACAACTACATTCCAGCCACAGTGATATTTTCCCAATGACTCAAAACACCTTTATGAACACTGAAAATACAAGAACTATATTTTCTTCAATACAGCAAGTATCTTGAAATGCTAGACCAAGCTATTAGCTTTTTTTAAATGTTAGGGTGGTTGTCTGAGACAACACAGAGCTCCATCAACTCGAAGATACATGATTTTTTTTTTTCTTTATTTTTTTTCTGTAGAAGTTTTAAATATAGTTATTTACAAATCATCCAATTTCTAGCTTCTTCTTTAATACTAAAACCGAAATTATTTTGGGGGGGTAAAAGCATTAAAATATATATATATTTATTTAAACTTCAAATAAATTCTGTTAGACTTCAAAGGTATATGGAAAGAAAAGTATTACTTTCAAATACATGTCTAATTTATTGAATAACTAGTCACCATCTTTATAGCACTTAGACAAATTTTAAACAACTTAAGAAGTTGAATAGCATCAAAGTTATTTCAGAGTACCACTTTAGAAACTGGCATTCTAAATTCAGTAGTGGCTGGCTATTTTATGTCAATAAGAATGTTCAAAATCTGTTACTTACCCCCTCCTCTTAACAGAGTATCTGGGGGTAAAAAAAACAGTCTGAATGTTATGAAGCTTTGACTTCTGTCCATAAGATGGCTTCAGAGCTTTCTTATGCTGAAAAAGTATAAAAGAAAAACAAAGAACTGAAGCTGATATGGGCAAAATTCCAGACTGTTCAAGAAAACAGTGTCCTAATCAATTTGAAAGTGAAATATTGGGCAATTAACACTGAAAGCCTATTTAATTAGGGTGAATCGTGTTAAAGGAAATGTTGGGTAGTCTTATTTATGCAAGGATAATTATATTTACCCTTCTGCTATAGTTACAATTCATAATACATAAGTAGCAAAGTTGTCGTATTTTCCATAAACATTATGAGTTGTTCTGCTAGTTAATTCTCAGTTCAATATGAGCAGGATTTGTTAGTTAGTAAGAGTCTAAATGCAGGATTAATGATAAAAAATCATTATATCCAATAAGGTACATACACAAAACCTATGCAGACAGCTAAATACCTAAGGTGTCTGAATAATTGGAAAAGTTTTTGTTTGTTTGTTTGTTTTTATCATACAATCATATTCCAAGCACTTATTAACCAAATTCTTAGAGATCCATAGTATATTTTCTTGAGAGGCTAAAATACTATCAAGTAGTTTTTCATTAGAAAATTTAAAAAAAATCTCTACACATTTTATTTAATACATATTTAATAAAGTGTTTGCCTGTGAAATATATCTATACACAATTGTCCTGGTTTGAAAGACAGGTGTTTACTAAGGAAAGTCGAAGCTTCCCTTTTGACTGAAAAAAAAAGTGATTCTTCCGATTATTATAATTTTGGAATTAAGAGAGCTCTCAGGCAAAGATATGGGGGTAGGAATAACAGTTCTTTACTAGTATATCTAACAGGACAAACAAGAACAACAACAGCTATGAAATTACCCACAAACAGAATAGTAACTCAGTCCCAGTGTTTTTTGGCTGCAGGCACCTTTTCCCTGAGCTGCAGTTCCCGGTGCTGGGGGCGGGCGGGTCCCGCAGAGCCGCAGGAGGGCTGGGGGTGATGGCAGAGCTGTCCCAGGGGGAGAGAGAGATGGAGAGAGAGCTCTCCGCTCATGGTGTGGGTCCTGGTGCTCAGCAGAGTGCTGGATGGTGGTAGTTCACAGCGAGAAGGCAGCAGGGCAGGGTCCGATGGTGGTTTCCCAATGCTGGGATGGCAGGGATGGGACACCAGTGGCGATCGTCCTTCTCGTCCGAACTCCGCGGGGGAAATGGGCCGAGACCCAGCCTTCTGCTTCCTCTTCTGGCTGTTTGAATCTCGCAGGGCTTACCTCTTCCCTCCCGTCCCCTCCCCCTTGTCACCAGGGCCCAGTCAACAGGTATCTTAACATGACAATGGGGAAAATTCCACAGAGGGAAAAAAGGGAGAGAACTAACCCTCAACAACAATATACAGAGTCTTTAGAAGAACACACTTTCTCCAATATAACACTTTACATAGTATGAATTTGCCAGTGAATGGCTCTTGAGAGCTGATCAACAACTGACATGGAAAAGTTGCTGGAGACATCTAATTTTTAACCATTCTACCTTTCTTTGCTTGAAGGTGAGCAAATATTGATTGTTTTAATAATTCATGGTGACCAGATGTATACCTGCTACCTAAGGAGAATATTCATAATATTTTGTACGTATGAAGACGCAATAGCAAGAGGCACACAGTTTTAGCTTTGGTTTCTATGCCTATATTTTAGAATTCCATAAAAAAGCATACAAAAGTTTGAAAAAGAGTATTTAGAAGGCAAAAATTAAATCAAACAAACAAATACATACAGAGTTTCACTGTGTAGTGCTGTTTGCTAACTGCAGCTGTCATTTCAGGGCAAGCAGTGAGCAGGCTTGTGGCAGACCCATGCAGAGTTTGGACTTGGCAGATGGGGACAAGGACTTTTCCTTTGCTGAAGAACTTTATTATCCACCATAAAGAAAAGTGTGCTGGTGTGAGATATCCTCATTAGCCTGCTCTGCTTAGCAGGTGTGCTGCTACCAGCTGTGCCAGCTGCAGCTTGGTGGTGGCCCTCAAAGTCAACTGCACGCACAGTCAAGGTAAAACACAGCAGCAATCAGCTCTTTTCTGATAGGACCACGGACTTTCAGATAATCACCTGTAAAGTTTACTGTATGTAAATGTTGTGAATGTTTTTGGGGGTTTTTTTTATTGCTATGCAACACCTAAAAATAGCAGATATGTAGCTGGAAACAGTAATTCGATAAGAAGCTTTAAGTAGTCACAAAAATTCCAGGAAAATTATGCTGGATAATTAGCAGCAAAAGACACCATACATCATCACTAGCTGTCAAAGATGTAGAAATTGCACTTCAGAAGTTTTTGTACTACCAAAGAAGTGTAGCTGAAGAAATGAAACTGCAGTTGATCAAAAATCACATTTGCAAGAACTGGAGAGGGAATCTTCTTAGTGGCTTATTGCTATTTATGTTGTTCCATCAGTCACTTTACATTATTCCTTATGTCAAGGTGTTAGTGTCAAAAATTGCCTTTTACTCATGCATCCTTTTAGAAGGTAAGAAAGCTGATTAACTTATTTAGGAGGTAATTACCCATACAAGAATTAAGAGTTAGACTGTTGCTGGATCATTCACATATGCTCAAAGGGAGAGAAAAAATATGAACCTTATGAGCCATTCTCGTTCAGTTGCTTCTTTATAGGCACATATGCTTATTTCTCCTATTAGAACCAAACATTTTTTCCACAGAATATGCAATCTGAATATCAACACACATCATCCATGACCATATTCTTATAACAACAGATCTAAAATTTCTGTAGGTAGCAGTAGCACCTAAATTTGGCTCAATATAATTCCATTTCTTTTGCCTGTGATTCAAGTCCTAAAGACAAGGCTGAGCTTCATCCACCTTCCCCTTCCTTCCCCTTCCTTTCCCTTCCTTTCCCTTCCTTTCCCTTCCTTTCCCTTCCTTTCCCTTCCCTTCCCTTCCCTTCCCTTCCCTTCCCTTCCCTTCCCTTCCCTTCCCTTCCCTTCCCTTCCCTTCCCTTCCCTTCCCTTCCCTTCCCTTCCCTTCCCTTCCCTTCCCTTCCCTTCCCTTCCCTTCCCTTCCCTTCCCTTCCCTTCCCTTCCCTTCCCTTCCCTTCCCTTCCCTTCCCTTCCCTTCCCTTCCCTTCCCTTCCCTTTCTTTTCCTTATCCCCCCTTTTACTTATAATGTGATCATTCTTCTGGACCCATGAGTTGTTCTCATTTTTGTCATGCTGATTCTCTCCCCAGCCCACTGAGGGGAGGTGGAATGAATGACAGAGTGGGGACTTGGTTGCTGGACAGGGTCAACTCACCACATCCACTTGCTGGTTTGTGTTATGTTGCCAAGCACAGCATAAATGGGGAATGTGAAGTAATAAACCTAAGTGGGGCACAGCCCATGGAATTGAATACTGCTGGCTATCTAGGGCTTATGTCTCTGAATCAGCATGATGTTCTGCATTTTCTGTGAGACATGAAAATCTGATTGAATCTCAAAGATATTAGAGGATACAGAAGATACTAGAAGACTGCAGGCTGTGAAATTCAGCTGTATTTGGGATTTCTCAGAACATAGGGAGTTTGAGAACTGGTGCACTGATGACTAGATGAAGTAAGTGCTCTCAATGTCTAAATCCAGAGGGTAAAAGTACTCATTGCACAATGGGTACAGTGATGTACAACCAGATACAGAAGTAATATTGATTTCCTTAGGCACAACTGTAGCTCCTATGGAACTTATTAGGACATGTCTTGTTTACTTTGTCTCTGATGATTCTGTATTGAATAATCAGAGCAGAGAATCAAGCTGACTTCAATGAGACTTGGATTGGGTCCTGAAAGACTGAATAAGAAAGTTCCTTTTATTGAAAGTACACAATGAATCCTTCCTCCTGAATTCATTAGTTATTCTTCACACCACACCTGCTTCTCTAACAAAGATTGTCCTTGGTACATAGTTTAAACAAGGGGAAAACAACAAACAAGCAACATCTTTATTCTTGGCATATAAATATGCTGTTTTGGGAGGTAAAAATAGCACCAAAAAAGGATAGTGCTGCCTTTCTCACTGCTTACATTTATACTTGCAGAAATAATAAGTAAAATGTTCAGTTTGCTGGAATCTTTTTTAATGCAATGTAATCCATGTTTTGTAAGGAATGTAGTATCTATTCAGACACATTTTTAGTAAATTTGGTGTAGAGAGCTTAAAATATTTTTTTCTGCCCTTAAATCATATTGACAAAATTGTGTGGATTTAGCTTTATATTGTCAGCTGTCTGCTGACACCTTCATCAGGGGAGAACCATGAAGATGCAACCAATTTAAAAATGCCTGTTCAACTTCATCATGGTCTCCTCTTTTTTTGCAGTGGGATAGTCACCAGTATTTAATTGTCCCATGAGAGAATGAAGGCTGCAATTGATAGTTCTGTTGCAATCTGTCTCACATCTTGGTTTCTACAGCAGAAACTGGTGTAAAAGTTAATGGTTAATCTAGTTTTCAAGGATATAAAATTAATTTTGAGACCAGGCTCAGTGTATAGGATACAAGTTTTGTATGTGAAACATCCATGTGTCAACATGATTTTTTTAATGTATTTATGGGTAAGTTGAGTAGGCCAAATCCCAAGAAACACTCAAGTATGCAACTCTAATTAAAATCGGTAGAAGTCCTGTGTCTAGATTTTAGCAATGATCTAGGTCTCAGTCTCCCTGACTTAGATATAATTCATGCTTGATGAGTCAGTTTTGGTTTTGAGATAGAAGGCTGAGAGAACATTTCTTTACCCCACTGAGACAGTCTTAAATATCTTGCACTCTTTATTAGTTTCTGTTTTTCTTACTGTTCACTGCTGGGTAGGTAAACAACAGACACCAATACCAAATTCACTGCTTTACTAAGAAATAAATAATTAAGACCCTTCACAGGAAATGTTCAATACTTTTAAACATAGCACTAACAGTTGTACAGAATATTTTCTTTCAGCAGAAGGAAAACCGTAATCCATGATACAATATTTTTTTTTCATAATCTTGTCAAGATTGAGAGTTAAACTTTTTAAGAGAAAAGGCTAAACACTGTTGAGGAATTCCTTATCACCATATGTCTCTTAGGACCTTGATAAGCTAGTTATCAATCACACCGATATCAATTTTGGGCAATGTTTGTCTGAGAACAATCTAGGTCATGTAAGACAAGATGAGATTATCCCTGGTATGCACTCTAATCATCAATACCTCGAGCTCCTCAAGCCTTTTTACCCTTGGAGACATCTAAATTCATTTTTTCAACTTGAAAGGTGCAAAAGTTCATCAGATCATTGGATCTCTCTACCTTCATAATAAATACTACAGAGACTTCTGGAAACCTCTGCCAAAGACAGGAAGCATTCTTTGTTTCACTGGGTAGTTATCTGTAAAGTTACTAGGCACTAAAGCTACAACATACTGCTCATGTACTTTGGTGTGTGCGTAGTTAACCCAGTGAATCTCACGTGTTGTGAAGGGCTCAGGGTGCATTGAAGTTCAGTGGGAGCCATAGGTAGGTGATCAATATTTACTGAACTCTCAGGTCTCTTAACAAAGATTTGGGTGCATGCATAACTGGCAGTCTATTCTTGGTCATTCCTGAAGGCAAAGGTTCATAGGCATTTCTTTTTCTTTTCTGGATTCCAGAAGCAGTATGCAATTTCTGTTTTAATCCTGAAGTGGGGTGCCTAGCAGCTGGAGAGAATCATATGGTCAGATATATAGTCTGATATTTATGTTTTCTCAGTCTCTCTCTCCACCAACTTCATGAAACATGTCATTAGGTTTGCCTCTATAACTCTAATACTTCTTTGGACCCAATGTCCCTTCAGCAAGGAACATGATTCTGGAATATATGTATTTAAAATATAAGCTTTACAGTCCCAAAGATGAAAATCAATAATTAGTTTTATCTGACTAGATGCATTTTTAGCCCAAAAACATATATTTTCCCCTAAACTTACAAAAGCTTTCCAAATTTTTATCTTCTTCATATATAAATTTAGTGGTAATAAGTACACCGTTGTAAGTTTGGAATTTTTACATTTTACTTTTCCTTAGTTGTATTTTATTGTCAGTTCTGCTTCAGCTGAAACAATAGTCATGCACCTTCATTTCATTTTAAACAAGGAAATGTTACAGTTGCCTTAGTGTGATAGTTCACTTATAATCAGTTTTCCACTGCTTTGACAAAAAATTCATCTGTGCTAGGGGTGCTGCAGTTATTCTTTTATCTTCATAGGGCTCACTGTAACTACTTGCTAACAGATCCAATTGACTGTTTTAATTTTTTACTTTTCTTATTGCAAATTTTCTTAGCCTGGACATATTTGGATAAAATTGATATACTGTTGGTATTCCTGAGCTCTGAACTCTGCATTCGGTTGATATTGAGTGATTTTTCTTGTATTACATTAGGGTTTTCAGTCAGGGTATTTCTGTACCTTCTATACATTGAATTATTGATTATAATATAATTCTGCTTGAATAATTTCTAAGTGTTTTTTTGAGGGCTAATTTTAATTCAAGAATCTCTCAGACCCTTTTCTAGTGCTTGATCAATTCTTAGAACTTTTCAGAGATAAATGTTTTCTTTTATCTCTCAAGAGTTATGACATCAAAAATTTTGTTACACTGTTTTTATTTCACAGTTTGAAACCCTGTCTCCCACGTGCTTAATTATATGGAAAATGACAGAGTTCTAAAATTTCTTGCTTGTTAAAGAAGCCCTTCTCTAATTTAATGAGAAAAAGAAAGAAAGACAACAAATGCAATGGGGCCTGTGATGATAAGATACAAGATTTCTTCCTTTGTGTCCTGCCCTGGTGCTTGTTGCTGAGAAACCTGGGGTAAAGCTCTAATTCAAGTGGGTATCTTCTTCATTTCCATGGATATTTCAGCAGAGAGTTTTTAGCCTCTCATTTCTCTACTTCAGGCCACTTTGAAGTTGGTAATTTATTAGGAATTCTCATTTCTTCTTCAATTTTTTACCCCATCCAACCAAAAATATTTAAAGAAACAATTTTCAATGCTAGAGAAGTGATAAGTAGCTCTTAGAATTAATAATCTAGATTTATACAATAGAGGAAATTGTGGGAAAGAAAACAAGTTTAGCATATTCACCAAAACAAAAGCTTCTTTGGGAATGGACTTTTTAATGAGGCCTGCTGCAGTAGGATATGGGATAGCATTTTTAAACTAATAGAAGGAACATTTGGAATAGATATAAGAAAAACATTTCTTATTCAGGTAAACGATAGTTACAATCAATACTGAATGTATGTATCTGTGTTTCACCAAAAGTAGCAGTGAGCTACATTTTCCTTCTTAATTGCATTCCAAGTTACAGCACTACAGCACTTCAGCTATTATGGTATCTCAATAGCTGGTAGCAGAAGCAGAGAAGATGAAGTTTCAGCTGAAACTTGTTCAAAGCCTTCCATGTTACTCAACTCATACTGCCCAACTTGTACACACAGATAAATGCACAAAGCTGTGTCTGCAGTCATAGTTCCTGGGGCCCCACAATAATAAAAGCAAATAAGTCAGCTATTCATAGACTACTCTGTATTTAAATGCTAACAATAGTGTTTTTCCTCTTTCCTCCCTCTTTCGCTCATGTCATTTTCATAGAGAATCACTTTTCAAACCAAGTTGTAAAACAATTCTTGCCTCCAGCTGTCACAGGTAAGGGAAAGTCCATCCTTTGATGGATTCTTATTACTTATTAAATATTTAATAAGCTCTGAGACTAGTTCAAGGCTGTATTTCACTCTTGTCCAGTAGTTTTGGTGCTGCTGGTCAAGGAAATAATGCAGGCTGAATGAAGGGCACACAGCACTAGTTAGCAGTTTGCATACATGTCAGTAACAATAACTTACCCATGTATAATCAGGTGAGGTTTTCCACTTTTGCTTACAACAAGTTGCATTTTAAAGTATTACCCTGGGGGAAGAAAGTAAAAGTGTTGAGAATAGATGCATGGAACAAAATCCAATAATATCCAACCACTGTGCTGAAAAATTGAATTTTCAAGTACCTTTTTTTCCTCTATTTTTTCTGTGATCGGCACAATTTTAGCATAATAAGAGCAGCAAATAAGGTCACTAGGCTCAACAAGCAACCTCCTGTTGTTTCCCTTATCTTTATTTTCTTGATTTCCCTCTCTTTTCTGTCAGCTCTTTGCCTAATAAGCATTGACTTTCTTATTTCAGAGTCTCTCTATTATTCTGAACCAAGGATTGTAATCTTGAAGATTTTCTTTATCACCATGGCAAAGTGATAAAAAAAAAACCTCTGAAAGTGCATCCATTTTTGAAAGCATAGTGTAGAGCTCTTGAAATAATATTATAGGTGATTTAGAAAATATGAAGGATTGTTTTGTTTTATCTTGAAACTTTTAAAATTAACTTCAGTTTACACAATAAGTATCAATCTACAGTGCCACTGGTGCTCAAAATCATTGTCTAACCACAGAAGGAAGTGTGACCACTTTCATTAATTCAGTTGGAATCATCATAGTTAGACTAAATAACTTTTGTGTTTCAAAGAGTATCACATTCAATAATGGGCATTAGCAAAAAGATCATATAAAACAAAAACATTGAATAGAACATACAACATTTGCTGTTCAACTGCTGATTTCGACATTTTATAAATAAAATTTGTATTTTAAAATTCACACCTATTTAAACACCGACTATAAATGTGGTGTTAAATCTAACTAAGAAAAAGGATTAATAGCAATGGTAATAGATCTTAGAAACTTGCAATGAATCCGTTTATATTAGGATATTTACACTTTTGAAGAACTAAATCAAATAACAAAAAATATTATCAAATCCAGCAGTCAGTTTTGGAAGGTTTATCTGACAATATATGGGGTATCATTGGCAAAAGTTCTTTTAATTCTCTAATAACTGGTTAAAATTTCTCATCAGAAATATTGGGCTAGCAGAGTTAACTAGAGGGAAAGAAAAGTTGAAATTGGAAGTGTCAATATATTATTTAATCACTGTCAAACACAGTTCCATAATTTTCTTTTAGACAAAGTACTGTGCTATTTCTGTGAGAAAGTACATTTTTTCTCAATGTGATATTGGATCAGAAGTTCCTGTATCACAAATCTGTAGCATTGTAACCCAGTGAGAACATTATTGTTATTGCCTGTGACAGGCTGCAAACCTAGAACAGGAGTGCAAATGGAGACACAGGGTGATCACAGGAGCCTGGAAAATGCAGGCTCCAGGTGACAGCAGACCCCAACATCCTTAAGCCACTCACCAGCATTCAGCTACTGGTCCTCAAATGAACACAGCCTTGGGAGATGGGGAAAAAAAATGTATGGTGTATGGTGCTCCTGCGGGTAAAAGGGGTAAAAGGAAGATGCGGAATGTGACAACATGAAAAATGAACCTAGATGAATCCTAGAGTGAGGAGGAAGAAACCATTAATACTTAGCACCATACATTCTTCATCTTTGGTATACTGATGATTTAACACCTAAAACCCCCAAGAACTGAGGCCATTGACAACAGGATGCAGGGAAGAAGGAGAAGGCTGAGCATAGTGCCAAAGAAGGAGTAGATTCTATAAAGCTTGTGTATACATCATTCTACCTGCCCCTAATTTGACCTAGAAATGTTAAAATCAATGCAACTGGAGTAACAGTTCTTTGATTACACTGTTAAGAGCTTTTAATGAGACTGACAATCAATTCTTAGCTTTGTATATACGATGCATTCTTTTTGCCCATAACAAAGCTTCTTCTGTTACGGGTGGGAATTCTAGTATTCCGTAACCTGAACATAACAAATTTGTAAGAGGAGCATGTAACTAGAATTAAGTCTCTTGTTGTTTTATTTTGGTTTGTTTGCTTGTTTGGGTTTTTTTAATACTTATCAAATTCATGCTTAAAAAATATTCAGGCTGGGATATTTTATTTTTCAAATATTTGTCACCATAGTTATTTTTTTAAAAGGAAAATAATTCCAGACTTGTGCTTCTCTTCGCAAAGCTATTGCTTCTGTTATCTTGTTCTCAGCTTCATAAATTTCACTAAACTGAGACAAATTTTAAAAATGGACTCTGTTCTCTGCAGGTACACTTGGTACTCAGTGAGTCTGCCACCTCATTATATACCGGTAATTAGGCTGAATATGAAAAACAAAATAGCTTTTCCTCTATATTTTTCCCATCATCCATGACTCTCTGTGGGTTTGCATGTAGGAGTCTCTTTGCTGAAACAGACTTCAGTGAATAACGATTGTGCTGTGCTATATCCATCATTAGCCTCCAAATTCTATAATTTGTGTTAAGGGAAACTGGGAAAGTATAAAAAAGGAAGATTCAGTGTAATGTACTGTTAATGAACTCTGGTTGTCAGCACAAAATGCCTTGATCACAGTGGCCTAACCACATCTCCTGAAGTAAATGGACAGAACTGTTTCTTTGAAGCTTTTCACATATCTTCAATTTCATGCATTATTTCTAGAAATATATCCATGAAAATATGTAATTATGCATTTTTAACTGGGCATATCTGATTTTTTCATGTACTGTTTCTTCAAAAAGCATGGGGCAAGCCCAGAGTCATGTTCCTGCACTCTGCATCATATGGAAATGTTTGGAGGATCTGGTGCTTTCTGCCTGCTCTCAGTCCATTTAGGCACCTGCCCACCAGGGTGAGGCACCTGCAGCTAGGGACAGGGTGACAGAGGCCAAAAAAGAGACCAAGAGACAGTTTCTGAGGTAAAAAAAGCAGTTCTCCCAAACAATCTCAGAAAAGCAGGGAACAGAGGTGTTACTGCTTCTTGAGGTGAGGGAAAGAAATGCTTTTCCTAAGGATTCAGAGGGGATGATGCAGAGCTTGCCGTAACTCAGGAAGCTCCCGATTGGTTTTAAGATTGACAGCAAGACAGTGACATTGTTAGGAGGATTACACTGACGGTCAAATTTCTGAAAACTTCTTGTGCTCTGATTTGAAGCTTTAGTTGTCTCTCACTTTCTACAGATTGGGATTTAAAATCATTCTGCTGTTTATTTGTGTCTATACTTGAGACCTCTTTTTTTTTCTGTCCCTGAATAAATGTTAAACTTAGCTTAGTCTCTTTGAATTAATGTTTCTAAATGTGGGGAAGGGATCCAGTGAAAATCCAAATGAAGGCTGAAAGACAACTTTGTCATGTTAATTGCTTTGCAGGATCAAAAGTAACCATAATGTATCACCAAAAACTTTGATTTTTAAAACTCTAATATTGTCCCTTTATACATGAGACGTTGAAAACTTTGAGATGCTGTAGCTTAGTATAGTTAGGAAGAGACTATTGAGAGGATGCAATGCTATCTTTAGGTAATGTCTATATTTCTAAAAACCTATGCAAAATATGGACTTGATGAATAGTATAAAAAAATGAAAAATTCCTGTCTTGCTAAAACATGTTTTTTTCATTCATTATGCCCCAAAATCTTTGTAGTCCCTTCTCAGAACTACATTTAATCTGATGGTTAAATTGCTTCTTTCCTTCTTCTCTTTAGTGTTTTTTTGTTTTGTTTTGTTTTGGTTTTTTTCTGTTTTCTTGGGTTTTAATCCTTCTCAGTTCTTTCTGACCCCTGCAATTTTAACATTATATCCCAGGGATCTTCTATCAAAAAAGCTCAGGTGGCTAGTGACTGCATTTATTTTTCTTCCCTAATAAGTTTAATAATTTCTGCTGGGTTTGATAAAAAAATTACCATTCATCCTACTGAGTCGGACAAGTTTAATCAAATATTTCTACAATGTTCTCACAGAGATTGTCTTTTGAAAAATTTTTCTCCAATTATTGTATGTGCACAAAAAGAACAGTATTCTGTGGCCTTTGCTGTTAAGCATTCTGCAGGATATATTTATTTATTTTTTTTTTAAAGCAGACTGGGCAACATCAGCCATGAATGATTAAATGGCTCAGGTTTGTGTGCAATAACATAAGCACAGGCTCTGGGTCTGAGCGAGCTAATTTTCATATTCAGTATATTGCAGTTCCTTTAGTTTTAAGAGCATTGAGGACATTGCTCATGTGGAAATTCTGAGGTGAAAGCATCTGCTCCATGATTAAAAGAAATCCAAATGAATATACTCTAAAATAATTTCTAAGAAAACACATACAGTAATTAACCTCAATAGAATTGCAGATATTCTGTCTGAGAAGCTGTAATATATTGCTTGCATAAAGAGCTAGTATTGTAAGGCAGAGAGAGATTTACCCAAAGGCATTTGAGAAATGCAAAGGAACAGTGCAGTTTTGGCTGATAATTAATTAAAAAGAACATATACAATAACAAAAAAGAAAACGTATTTTTAGTATGATCAGTTTTCACAGGCAAGGATTGATAAGCAACCAGCAGTATTGAAATAAATAGATGATAGAATGAAAAGCAACGAATACAGAATTTTTCAACATGTACAGAGGAAATACTAGTTGGTGAATGAACATCACTATGACATGATATCATTGATGCCATTTGGATGAAAACAATGACTATTTGAAAAAACAGAATAGGTAGGATTAAAAAAGAAAATATTTAAATATTCACATTTTAATGAATCAAAATCATAAACATCATCATAAGGAGAACTATTTATGGTGTTCGGGTTGAGGAGCTGAATGCACTTTGACAAGAAAAATTTGGAAGAGAAAGGTAGTATTTGCTCTATTTTTGACCTCAGATTCTGGTCCATCTGAGAATTTTGCACATTCAAAAACTTTACCACACCTCATGGGCACAGTTCATCTTTACTTTACACACGTTTATTGTACAAAGGGTCTGTGCATGTAATCAACATAAAGCTTCACAGTTATGTTGGATTACTATGTCTATGTCTTCTGCACTAGTAAATAAATGAGCACCAGGTGAAGGTCTCCAGGTGCTGATTTTCAGGGTCTACAGGGAAGCTCTTTTAAGGAGCACAGGAGCTTCCAGCCAGCTCCCAAAATGACCCCTGCAAGGCACAGCTGAGCCCCACAGGCAGGGTGGTGGTACTGGGGAAAAACATGTTTTAGAAAGGGCAGAGCATAAAGGGGAATGAGGAAAAAAACTGAGATGGGTAATGGGCAGGCAACAAAATGAGAAGGTGGGGGAGGTGCTCCAGGTGCTGGAGAAGAGATTCCCTGGCAGCCTGTGGAAAAGACCATGGTGAGAGAGACTCCCCATCCCACAGCCCCTGTTTCTGTGATTATGGGACAGTTTACAGGACACTTGGCCTGCTGGTAACAGATAGCGTAAACCTGTCTTGAAGGGGGAAAAGGATTTTTGGAGCTAGTGGGGTTAATTGAAAGATCTTGAAGCCACTATGCAGTGCAAAAACTACATAGTAGTCATCAATGAAACATGTGGAACAACTTTCACAGCAGGAGTGCTATAATGGACAGTGAAAATCTCTTCAGAATGGATAGGCAAGGAGGGAGAGGTGGTGGGGCAGCCCTATATGTTAGGTAATATTTTGACTGTCTAGAGCTTAATGATGGTGACAATAGCATTGAGTGTTTATGGGTAAGAATCAGGGAGAAGTAATGGCCTTGGGAATGATGCAGCTCATGAGAACGTGAGCAAGAGAGCAAGTATTTTAAACACATATGGAGATAATACCTTTTCATAGAGGGAGTGCGGTGTTCAGTCAAAAACTGAGGCTGCCCAATGTATTTCTATCACCCCTGTGAGTAGCAGTGGGCCTGTGCAACTCAAATCATCCCTGAGAACAAGTCTCTGTGCTTCCTGAAGAGGATGTACCTCAGCATCCCTCACACCCCAGTGTGGGTTGTGCCATCCACCTCTCTGTTCATTCTGTATCATTCTTACATCTAGAGGCAGCTAGTTAGGAGTTGTTACTTACCTCACACATTCTGCAAAGGTTAACACATTAAGATGTGAACACTGACCTACATTAAACCACTGTAATTTTTTTTTCCAACACACAATCGTTGGTCTATATTCTAGCTAGCTCTTTGTACTTTTCTGTGTCTTAATCTGGATCTCTGAAGCTTTTAGTTTTAAGCTGAGGCCTGTCATGTAAAACCTGATCAAAGGCTTGCTACAAATCCAAATAAAATATATTAAATGCACAGTCATTATCAACTTTGCCTGTAAAATTAAGATATAGGTACAAAAATCTTAGACTGTAGCAATGTATTTGCAAGCATTACAATGTGATATGCTACAAAGGGCTATTCTTTCAGTGTTTCATTTGTGGTATATATTGTTCCATGAATAAGGTAATCCTTAATAATTTTTGTTCTGCAAAGTGCAAAAAGAATGCCAGAGTAAGTAGAGTCTAACATATAGACATGCAGTTTCTCTTTAAAAATGGTACTGGTTTTTGTTTTGGGTTTTATTATTATTGCTTAAGGGGTTTTGTTTATTTGTTTGATTCTGTGCATTTAAGATAAATATTTTTTAAATTATTTTGACATACAGCAATTAGAATTCTTCTGTACACTTCTGCATGTTTTAAATTGCCTTGTCACTGAGGATAGTAAAAATTTTGGTTAGAAGACAATACCATTGTACTGTGTAACAAGAGGCTCATGTCCTTACTGGTGAGAGGGATTTCTTTGGTGCCTGACTCAGTTGGAATCTTTGCACAATTTCAAAATTATCTGTTCATTTTTAAAATATGTGCATCATGTCAAAGAGACATGAAAAGAGTCAAAGAATAGCACAAGAAGAAACTCAGTTCCTCACTGTTGTTTTTAAGCTTCTTATTGCTGCTGATCTCCTAGGTCCATTGTTCAGCAAACTGGCTCAAGGCTGAGCTTTTTGTCAAGGACTTAGGACAGAGAAAAGTGGCATTTTGGCATTCGCTGTTCAGCAAGGCAGGGACAAGTGTACTATTTGAGATGGGACTAGAAAGGAAATTACCATTAGCACATTTCAGTTCCCCTACAGGTGCAACTTTAGAGTTCCTTTAAAGTGCCTTCTCCTTTAGGAATGTTTTTTTCACTTTATTCCTGTCAGGATAGAACTACACTCTTCCAGAAGTGGCAGGCTGGATCTATGTACTGAGCTGATATTGTACTAAAACCATTGGCATAACAGATCTTGACATCTGTGAACTTCTTCACATTGATGTTAGTGGTTGATTGTAAATGGCAAAAAACTCTACCCTGCAAAAGGAAATCCTTTTTACTGGTTCACCATAAATTCATGGAATATAAAAGAAAGGAAGAAGGAAAAATCCCCAAGATTTAACATCTATGAATACTATTATTTCCCCCCCATACTATATGAACTTTACCCATACCAATTAACCCCACAACTATCTAGAAACAGGATTTCTGATTTTATGCTCTGTATGTCTCTTTCCCAACATGTACTACAAGTTACTGGACTTCTTATCAGGTCAGCTACTGCAGGTGTCTGAAGATTTGGTTTGTGACTGGGAAGAACAACTTTGGGTAATTTGTGAAATCAAAATTTGCACATTACTGCCTCATAATAACCCTGGATTTCTTCTCTTACAAGTGTCATAACATGTCACAATTATATTCTATTCAGTATTTTTTCTAATAGTCAAATTTGATAAGTTCAGTATAAGCAGGCAGATATGGAGAAGTTCTTGTTTTATCAAGATTATTGCAAAAAAATTCCTGAGTTTTCATATAGTGTGAGCTGATATGGCTTGTGGGAAGAAACTAGGAACTTTGTTGTCTACAAATAAAAGAGCCTGTATTGGCAATATTTTTGAGTGTTAGGATATTCTGAAGAACTGAAAAAGCATTTATGGGCACAAACTAGGGCATGCCCTGATCCTGGAAATTGTTGGTTCTTCACCAGGGTCCCAAATTAATTAACAACTAATGATTTGCATATGAGTCTCCTTTATACAGATAAGTTTATAAACAAGAAGACAAGGGAACAGGGTAATGAGGTGACCTTAACATTCTGTGTATGATTCCAAGCAGCCTGTGGTATAACCTTTCTCTCCTGACTCAAAAACCCAGTGCTTTCTGCAGTGTATCATGCTCCATTATATACTTAGAATTCGTGGCTCATTATTGTTAAAAAGAACTATTTAAACAAATACCTAGCTTACTACATACCTCAGTTATTAGCAGACTGAGTATACCAGAAAAGATGATGAGTAAAAGTTAATTTATCTGTAAATTTAGAACTCCTGGTTTCTGGACTCTGTCTTTGAAAAATATCACAGACAAAATGTCTTTTAGTTTTCTGAAGATAGTTATCTCTCCAGAGGCAGGGTTCAGGGCAAATTTAGGAGGTATAGAAATTAGATATTTCTAAATAGCATTGAATTGAATGAAATCTATATTTACATCCAAAAACAAAAAACCCCTTTAAGTTTATATGTATCTAAGTAATAGATTTTGTGGTTTACAAAATTCCACAATTTGAAGTTCTATGTGATGGGATTTGAGAAATGAATCCCAAAAGTGTATAGATTTGGAGTTCCTAGATTATGAGCCTGTGTAAGGCAATGTTGAATCATAGTTATACAGTTTCTTCTGTGCAGGAAGACCACATAATAAACTGTGATCTATTCCATGCTGTGTAAGAACTTGCAGTGGAGCTTACTGAGCAGTAAATGACCCAGGTAAAGCTAGGAACGAATTGGTTCCAGATCTATTGCTAATAAAAGCAATATTTCTTATTATTCAGTCATTCTATATTTTTCATAATTTCCTCAAAATAATTTAATCTGAAATTATGGTATAATATAACCAGCCTCATCTATGTTATCAAATTCTCTTTCCTTCTGCAAGTTTTTTTTTACATCTAAATTTTCAAAGAGTGTGGCATATAAAAAATGTGTTTAATCTTAGTGGTAGCTTAACCTAAATGAGTTTAGAATTCCCTTGGGAATATGAAACAGTTCATCAGGTCTATTTATTTTTTTTTTTTCAGAGAAGGACCTTGCTGATCTATTTATAATATCCAAAACCAATTAAAATTTCCTCTAATTATTAGAAATTCTTTATCTTCTCTAAGGGAATAAAAAAAGAAAAAAGAAATAATTAAATAATAGCAGAGAAATTGAGTATAAAGAATAACCATACTAAATGTAAGACATTATTAGAAAAAAGCTTCTGGGAAATTTACCCACAGTTTTGATGTCTTCAGGGTGCTAAAATTATCTGTATTTTCTATTTGAAAATACATAGGAAAGGAATAGGAAAAAGTGCTTATGATTTTTTCCCAAATAATGCAGACCAGAGAATCTGGGAGAGAAAAAAAATGCATACTTTCTAGTTTATATTTATCTAAACTTTGTAAGAAATACTACCTACACTGTACCTACAGTACAGAATAGTTTAAAACTGTTATGTAATAGTCAAATTATTCAAATGAAAAATGAGTGGTTAAAATCTGTTTTTGTAATCTCTGCAAGGTAATTACCCTCCCTGGATTATTAATGTCTGGCAATATTTTCATGTATTCCACTGGAATCAATTTATTAATTAAAAAATTAGGCCAGTTCCACTGACCTAATTAACTCTAATAAAACCAACTAGGTCACAATTAAGATTCTCCTTTCGCATAGGTATTTTCTGTCTCTTTAGTGGCATTTGTAATTTAAGTCTGGAGGTGTAGTATGATTAATTCTTTCATACTCTTTGTCTATTACTGTGTCACCTGAGCTACTTATGTAAAATTATGTGTGTCCTACAGCTAACAAAAGCCAGGGGCAAAATACTTGAAATGCCAAAGCTAGCATCTGTATTATTCATGGCATTTGTGGTCTCTGTGGGAGAACAAAATCAGTGCTAAATAATGTGAAGAATCTTATAATCCTCATTGTACTGTCACTGCATCTTGAGAGAAACAAAAAGGATACCGGTTAGCAAGAATTGAGCTTTCCCAATCTGTCAGCTGTCAGGTTGGGAAGTGTGGGTTACACCTGTGTTAATGGATGGCTTTACTGCCCTGAACAGAGTCACATTTAAAAGAAACCAACCCTGTCTGCACAACAGAAAACACATAGCATATTACTTCCTGATGAAATTAAAGCAGTATCTCTATCCAAGTATGAAGAGTTCCAGAGTAAGACCAGCTTAATCTTTTGGTTTAGGTTTATACTTACAAAAAAACTTGTTGGACCAGGATGATGAGGTGTACAAATAACACTCCACAGAAAACTCCAGAGTGTTTACAGTAAGCTGTATTTGTTTTGGGTTTCACTGAAGTTCATTAATGGGGGGAAGATAGGCCATGAATGTGATCTTTTATCCAACATAGGCATCTCCTTTAAGAGGGGCTACGTCTTTTTATTTATAGGTTTATTTACATTTGCTTTCTGAGAGACCTAAAGTAGCCTAGATGAGAAGTCTAATCTTCCAGATAGTTATTATAAATTAAGAAGGTTATAAGAAGTTAATCATTACAGTAAATTAACCATGCTTGTTATAGACTGACCATTCCTTGTTCAGATGAAATCTGGGACAAATAAAATAAGACAATAACCTTGAAATAACTCCTGAAGAGGATGGCCTAGGGGAAAACAGACAATTCAAAGAGACTTAGCTAGAAAGCCTCAGTTGTAAGAAGAAATTTTGAGACAGAGATAGAAACCTTTATCTTCCAGAGGTCGTGTCAAATATCTTCTTTGTAGTTAGATGACTCAGGTAATTCCAAATAGCAAAATAGTGGTCATCTGATTATTATATCTGGTATGACAAGCAAAAGTACCAGCTGAAATATGATCTCATATGACTTTTTACATAGGCCCTAAATGTTGCTGTTTCCAAAAGTTTTACTTGAAGAAAATGAAAAGCATAAGAGTCAATTACACTGAAAAGACACTGTTGGTAAAAATGTCACAAAATTCTTCACTTGGCCAGGTATGATTGCAGTACTGTGGCAGTCATGATCACTTATTTATATGATGTATTTTGTAAACTATTTTCCTCTTCTAGCATTCACAACGAGGATTGTGGTGTAAATGCTACATTTTGTTTCTTCTAAGGACGTAAAACCTCCAATGTATTAACTGAACCTGATTTTGGCAGACTCTGTTTCCAATTTTTCCACATTCTTACCTGTTTATTTATATTTTTACTTATTTCAGAAACAGGTATTATAATTAAGTTCAAGATAATGCATGACTTAACAGAACTAATTCATCACATAGCAAATAATTATAAACACAATTGGAAAAAAAATCAAAAAGGAACTTTCTCTTTTATAAATCTAATAAAATGCCACGAATCAATAATTTTATAATTAATTTCACTTCTCTGAAAAGTATCCTACATGGTTCTCTTATCTTTTTCTGCCTAATAAAAGGTCAGTAGAGAATGATCACTACTACTTAGATGGAAATTTCTGTTTCATATATGTGTATATCCTCTGTCTCCTTCTGTTTGCCCATCAATACCTTACTACATCACAATTCAGACACAGCAAGTCACAAGTGATTGCCCGTAAATCATAACAAAATATTTAGTTTTTAGTGTAGTGTCTGAGTGGTGAGGCAATCTGGACATTATCTAAGAAAAAAACCCACATTCTCCAGAGAGCTATTGGGATATATGTACAAAATTAAAAAGCATTACAGAAGAAATTTTTCTCATTTTGAAACTATAAATCTTCTTATTCTTCATGAGAAATGAGTGAAGAGTATTTTCTAGACATAATGCTTTTTAAAAGGTAGGAAAATAGGAAAAATAATGTAATCATCTTACACTATAACAACACAAGTTTTATCAGCTACACATATCTATATGTCTGTTTCTAAAAATATTATTCTTGTTACTATGGAACTTAAATTACTCTTATTTTAATGCTTCTGTATATGACCTTCACTGTGTGAAATGAGGGCTTAGAGTCGAGCAAGTCTAACATAAATTTACTAAATCTACCTAACAGTTAGCAAACAAAGTAAAGCAATATATCAAGAGATATCCTAAAACTTAGTGGAATTTTAGGCAATAGTCTGAACTTTTGAATTTTTTCTTTGCTCTCTTCAGTATATTTTTTTGTTTTCTGAATCATGGAATAAATTTTTTTCATAATAAAATTGAAACTTGTATTTTACTTGGAGAAAGATCAAAGCTTTTTTTGCAAAACCAGGCAGTATAGATAGAGTGACACTGGGATTTAGGTTTTCGTTTAACCAAACTATTAGGAATCAGGTCAGCAGACCTCCACAGTCCTCTTAAGAACATGAAAAAATTGGAAAACCTAGGCTACTCAAAGCTTCTTCTATGGACAGAGAATGCAATAGCCAATTGCTCACTTCAGGGAGAAAGAAGCAGCATGTCTTGGAAATTTGATCAGTCTATAAACATTACAGAAATTTTGCTTTTAATATGATGGGTAGACTTGCAAGTCTTTATGTACTAAAAACCTCAAAGATTCTGGGTGGTTAACTCTTTTAGAGAAAAACTGCAGAGATGAGTAATTGCATAACCAGATGACTAAGAAGTACTTTAATTAAGCCATAAGGAGCTAGATGTTTCCAGAATTTGTCATTTATATTGATGAAAATGACTTTGAAACATGCACATTGTTCACTGAATGGGAACTCTAACTGTAGCATAGAAATCATGACAACTGTGGCAACATTTTATCCATGTCATGCAGATTTTAAATTTAAGGATTGTTTCTGCTGAGGAAGGACTGTCTACCCATTACAAACACGGATCTATAAACTTGTAACTATAATCTATAAACTCTTCACTGCAAGACGTGTGAATGGCTTCTTTACATGGCAGTCCATGGCAAGTTGAACATGAGTCAGGAGTGCCCTGGAGCCAGGAGGGCCAACCAGCCCTGTCCTGGGGTACATCAGGCACAGCATCACAGCTGGGCAAGGGAGGGGATTGTCCTGCTCTGCTCTGAGCTGGGGCAGCCTCACCAAGCCAAGTTCAAGAAGTGCTTGAATAATGGTCTTAGGCACATGGTGTGACTTTTGGGGCAGTTCTGTGCAGGGCCAGGAGCTGGACTCGATGATCCTTGTGGATCCCTTCCAACTCAGTTTATTCTATTGTTGTATGATGCCCAAGAAAAAAGGGATTTAAAAACTGATAAAAAGTGTCAATCCTTTAGAATTATCCTGTCGTGTCAGATCAACAGAACCATTAATTATTGAATTGAAAATTCTGCTGTTCCTTCTACTTCTTCTGATGTACAGAATTCAAACAGTCAAGTTTTTTTTTCTCAAATAAGAGTGATGAATATAATAGCTGAATATTGCAATTAATCAACTTACTCTTTTATATCTAAGGAATTTAATCTCACTAGAACCTTATATTAGACATTTTCTGAATCCACAAACTTACCTTTACTAGACATTACTATGAGTTAGTGATCTGAGCAAGAACATTTGGGATTGGTGATTTAATTGAAGATTTTTCTTTTTCACTTTGTTTTTTTATCTTTTTGCCAATTTCACACTGACTGAGACTACATAACATACCATTCTGCTTCTACAGTAAATGCCATTAATTTCAGCTCTCCACATGTTAAAAGAAACACTTATTCATTTTGTATTAAAGACTTATTGTTCCTCAGGAGGGCTACATGCAGACTGCCACAGTGAGAACTATATCTGACAGAGTGTATGCTCCTTTTGCAATCAGTGAAGAGGAATAAGCAATTGAAGAACATGGATAAAGCATCCTGAAATATACAATCAGCAGAGATCAGATTGACTCTTTATTAGGTCTTTCTTCATTGGCTGTAAGTGTAATTTTTCAATATTTTCAAATAACTAAAGTATGATGCATAAAATTGCTGAGGATGTTCAAGGGAGAGAGAAAAGCAATACAAACATATTGCATTAGGCAAGAGATTTACTTTTCTCTCACCAAATGTATATTCTAATGGTTTGGGATTCTTTTTTTTTTTTTAAGTTGTCTGGTTCCTAAGAAATTTTAAACCTGAACTAATATGCTTCCATGCAGACAGTGGTTCTCAAAGTTTTGAAAATGAAATTCACCTTTGCAGTGTCACGTGCCTTTGTGTGCTACTTCTGCATATAAATTTAATAACTTTTTCCTTTAAGACCTTACTTTTTACTAACCAATTACTCAAATTTAAAATTAGTGATTTTATTTCTGGTAAAGATCTTGCATTCACTTTTCCACTTATATAAAAGACACAGTAACTGCCACAATTTTGCCATTTCTCAGATGAGATGACAGCAGATATGTTCCTGCAAATGAGTGAAGAAGACACTGCATTGCATAAGAACGTAAAATATATATAAGAACCATTCAATGATTAAGAGACATAAGAAGTAAGTTAAGCACCATGCAGTTTAATAGTTTCTTGATAGCAGATAATAGATGCTATCAGGAAGAGTGTTGGAACACAAAGCTGTAGTGTAGGAAGCGCAAAATATCGCTTCCTTTAACAAATCTTGCAATTCATGCCTGTTTTAGTTTTTTGAACCTATCCGATGACTTTTGTAGTTCATATAAGATTTTGCCATCTGCTACATTCTATAAAAATCGGTTCCACAGTTTAACAATTCATGGAGTGATAAGAATGTCCCTCCTCTTTGTTGTGTTGACGACTTGTCTGCAATATGTTGAAGGGGTGACTTAAGTTCTCACAAAGACATTTATGCCTGGGAAGGGGAGAGAACACTGCTCCCCTTTTTGAAGCTGTTGGAAAGACAAAAATTAGTAGCTCTACAAAATATTCTTGTTATAATTTTAGCAGATTTTCCATAAGTAGAAAATATTACAATAGCCATTGGAAAGTAGGTTAGTATAGGTAGTATATTTGTATCATATTTCCTTGAAAACAGATGGGGTTTATTTTGTTTTTTTTTTTTTTTTTTTTTTTTTGTTTGTTTTGTTTTTTTTTTTTAAGATCAGGTTTTTTTAAAAAAAAATCAAGAAAAAATCAAGAAAAAATTGAAGAGGTCTTAACAAGTTTGTTCTCTTGTACAAATTGAAAATATTATGGATAGTTGATGGAATAAAGTGTAGAATGAAAGACTGATGAGACAAAATGGAGACAATGCAGAAAGTAGAGTACTTTCCTATGAGGAATATATTTAGAAATCACAACCACCATAATCTGAAATCACCAATGTATATGTGTAGAAGTAAAGAATGCTGTTTAAGTTCATGGGAAGGATTTTAATGCATGCAGTATATAAAGAATAGACTTTCTCTTGTACCATTCCATCACTAGTATTTCTTTTGACAAAAAGTCTTCATTTCAAGAATAATGTTAAAATGTGTACAATTTGATAGTTGTGATATTCAGTGCCACAAAAGGGGAGAAAACATGTTTTAATTTAAAAATATGTATGTATGTATGGTGTGTTGTCACTTTGGCTGAAACATTGGCAAAAAAGCTTTGATGCAGCACTTGCTTTTAATAAATTACTGACATTATTATAGTGAAGTGAAAACAATGTTCATGCTTTTGCCTCTGTTAATCCACCTTACAGTACAGAAGCTGTATTTTTTTTTTCCTCTTGTGTGGGGGCAGTTTTCCAAGTAGAAGAACTCTAAATCTTTGCTGTCCCATAAATATGTGAACATAAACAGTGATTTATTGCAATTTAGTTCCTGTTTTGGTGGAGGAGGTTTATGGTGCTGAGAAAAGTCATTAATCTAATTCACAGCTCATAGTATAAACATAACCTTTACAATATATAACAGCAGAAATTATGTGTGGTTATGATTTACTGTTCGTGTTTTTGAAGGAGAAAGAAGTGCAAACTTGCTTTGCCACTTCCAGTTTTAATACTCATTGATTAAGTTGAAGAATGAATATGAAACTGCTATAAATAACAATTTATGTGCATTTAGTTTTTGCTGGTTTCAATTTTAATATAAATACTAAAATTTAGAGGCTGTGAGAACAGCTTACCGGGTGTCAAACAAGCAACTTTATAAAGCATATCACAGAGAGAATTAACCTGTTCATTTTTCACAACACTAAATCTACTTAAAAGACAGTTTTCTGAAGTTCTTTCCCAAACAGTTACAAAACACACACAAAAAAAGGGTAAGAGATTAAGTAACTGTATTGTAATAGTGTTAAACTGCTCTTTAAGTCTTATATAGTTAGGTATGCATATTTTATTAGCATTCATACACTCTCTGAAGTAGAAAATCCTCAGTTTTGAATCTTGAGAGGCTGTTAATATAATAATTGTAATATAGTCATATCATGTAATGCTATTATAAGTTTACCTATGCTTCCACTGAATTGTAAGGGAAACCTGTGATGCTTGAAAAATCAGAGTATTTTTTTGTTAAGTGATCAAAAAAACTATCAAATTTTGGCGTTACTATTTTCACTCACTATGCGGAAAATCTTGAAATAGAGATCACACCTATAATTATGAAACCACAACTTTTTATATAGGTTCTGGGATGTTGTTAATATGTTTCTTATACTTTAACTTACAATATTGTAGATAATATTTTACAAAATGTGTATGTGATGTCATTGGAATGTGGCATGGTTAGATCTATTTAGTTGAAGTGTTGTGAATATGTTGCAATTTATACAAAGTTAAAAATATGTTATCAAAAACCCTTAACCAAGGCAGAGTCCTTTAAAGGAGCCATCTTCTATGTATAAGACAGTATTTTAATAAAGAATTCATTAAAGTGAAACATATATTCTTTCATTCATAATTCTGATATACTGATATATTATTGCTACTAATAATCTTAAAATACTTTGTTTTAATATTCAGAAATTATGAGAAAACTAAGAATCATTACAGTGATAAAATATTGTGCAAAGTGTGATTTTCATATTATAAATGAAGCTTCCATTTAAATGCACTAAAATTACAGCAGAAATTCCTGTTGGAAAGATTTTATTATTCAAATATTATATGAATTAAAGGTAATTCATAAACCCTAAAATTCCTTCAAACCGTTATCAAATATTGCTGACTAGAATGTATTTTATAAGGAATGTTGATCACTTATAGTTCATCTTTCATCTAAGATCATTGGTGGTCTCCTTATAACGAGAATTTATTTAAGAGTCACATCTTTGTGTTTATAAGGTGTACAGAGGGAAATTATATTTCTTTACAAACTGCTTCACATTTTTTCCAAAATCCTTTCTTTTATATGGTGACAGTTTCTATATAATACAAGAAACTAAAGCATCTGGTAGTGTAGTACATACTGAATGAAGCAATGTAGCTGTAATATGCTATTTTATTTAAAATATGTACATTAATTACTAACTTAGCTTTTATTGATTACTCCACTTTTCTTTCAAGCTGTGAAATGAGAAACAAATGAGAGTTATGCCTTCAAGAGTTGTTAGGAAGATAATACAGTGGTGTCTCTAGTCACATAAAAAAAACCAGTGATATTCTCACTGAAGTATTACTGAAAAAGGGGAAAATTTAAGGACAAGGTCACATTTCTATAAATTACTTTGTGACTTATACATTTAAAATACCATTTTTAAATATGCCTACATATTAATGTGGTTTTGCATACTGAGTAATGTATTATTCCCAATGCTAAGCAAACAATGCTTGACTTGCTCTGGGCAAAATTTCTATACCATACAAGGACACTGATGATATATAATTCTTACAAAATTAGAGTAGCAAGATGATTTAACCTGAAATTCTGTAAAACTTTTCAGATACTTTCCCTAGAACCTATTTTAATTTTCCTTACTACAGCTGAATAGTGGAATACATAAACACTCTTACTTGTATTAGGTAATTTTTAACAATACATTTAACTATCATGGAGTGATGATCAGAGGAGACCTTTAAGAGTATCATTACAGATATTCTACAATCTATCTCTGGGGCTAAAATTTTTTCAGTTCTTCAATCAATGACAGAAGAGTCCATTACCAATTCTGGATAAAAATATATTGAGTTTTGATTGACTTAGGTAGTAGAGAGCAGTTGACCATATTGCAGAAATGTGAATCATAACATTGAAAAGCTTGCCAATGTATTTTTAAGATTTAAAACATAAGGGCCTTATACTGACCCTAAAATGTATAATCAATAATAATGTATGAACAATGATGTAGTAATGCTGATAGTTCTGGTAAAGAATTACAACACGCGAAGTGAAGCAGTCTAACTAATAAGAAAATGTTTTCTTGAATGCTAAATCTACTGAGTGAACAATCAAAACTGAACACTGAACACATTTCCAAGGAATGTTTTCTATAAAGCAAGCCAGTCTAAATCTAAAAACCCAATGAATTATTCTAATATTATAATAACCATAAATCCTTAAATCAGCTCATATAGTGTTATACAGATCTGCAAGTAGGTTTCCCCAATACATGGAAATCAAAAGAGCACAATTCACTTCCATCTGTGGTAAAGGTCCAGGTCCAGGCCTAATTATTCAAACCTGAAGATAAATTATTATGTTCAATAGAAGACATTTGCATGACAGGCAAGTACCATTTAATGTATTTACCCAAATCTATTCCAATCATTCACTAATTCATTAGTGAAAATACTCAAGCTGAAGAAAATTTAGAGCATATATGCCAATAAAATGTTTCAATGTTATGTGCATCAATGTCTCTCACATATATTGTCTATCACAGTGTCCTTCTGGACAAAAATCCATAACCAGTGGGGTCCCCCAGGGCCCAATTTTAGGGCCAGTGCTCTTTAATTTTTTCATAAATGCTCTGGTGAAGGAATCATATGTATATTTAGTAAGGTTGCTGATGTTAGTAAATTAAGAGGGGTTCGAGGGTGGATAGGTCTTACAGAGAGATATGGACAGAATAGAGAGCTGGGCAATCATTGAATGTATGAAATTCAACAAGAGCAAGTGCTGGATTCTCCATATGTGATGGGGGAATTCTGGTTATACGTACAAACTGAGTGACGAGAGGCTGGAGAACAGCCTTGCAGAAAGAGACCTGGGCAGATTGGGTTGTTGAGAAGTTGAATATGTGGCAACAGCTGTCTGAGCAGAAAAAAGGGCCCAGCTGTGTCCTTGGGTGAATTGAGGACAGTATAGCTGGCTGGTCAAAGAAAGCAATTGTTCGTCTCTACTCTGCATTCTTGCATTGCCATCTCCAGTACTTTGTGTGGTTTTGATTACCTCAAGCCCTCTGAGAAACTGTTCAGGGAGGTGGGGTTGTTTCGCCTGGAGAAAAGGAGGCTTAGGAGTGACTATCACTGGCTACAAGTACCTGAAAGGAGAAGTGGGGATTGGCTTCTTCTTCCATGTAATAAGTGACAGGATGAAAGGAAATGGCTGCAAGTTGCAGCAGGGAAGGTTTGAAATGAAATATTATGAAACATTTTTTTCAATTAGATGGTTACCATATATTGGAAGAGACTCCTCAGAGAAGTGGTTTAAAAGATATTTAGATAAGTCACTTAGGAACATATTTTAGTTGTTTTCACAGAGTTAGGTTTATGGTTGAACTTGATGATCTTGGAGGTCTGTTCCAACCTGAAAGACTGATTAATATATGACAAGCTTCACCCAAGTAGGTGGGACAGTTTGCAAGGCAGGGTTTTTTAGGGCTAAAAAATACCTGAAACCAGTCTACTAGTTAATTTTTTAATACAAATGTCTCCGATGGTATAAGAATCAGAGGTAATAAAATGAAGACCATTTAGGGTGAAGATCAAACTTCTCAGAAAAAAAATACAATATATTAATCTTTATAAAGGGATCACATTTTGAGAACTTTCCTTTATGAACAAACCCCATTCACTTTTCATAGAGGATAATTTACTCTTTTGATCCCTTTTTACTGAGTCCTGATATCTCTTTCAAAAGAACTATTGAAAAAGGTTTTTTCCCTAAGTTATTTTCCTACGAGCAAACAAGAGCACAGTGAACAGTCATTCTGTCTAAAGTATGCTGATTTACTTTATTCTTTAACATTACACTGATTGTTACATATAAATATTTTCTATTAAAAGAAACATGGGCGTGTGACACTTATGCTACATCCACCCCTTACAAAAATTAAAATACTTGACAGCAGTTTTGATGGACTCAAAATTTCCATCAAAGAAACATATCACCAGCATTCTTTTTTGGATCATGATATTCATATATCCTAAGAAAGGCATACTGTGGGTTTAATTGAACAGCATTTAAGAGTAATTCTAAGGGATCACCAACTGTGTCTTCACAACTCTAGTTCTAGGTGGGAACATCATGTAGGAGTATAGATTTATCTTTTAAAGGTGCCTAAGTTGTTTCGCTAAATAAAGAGCCCAGATCTCTGTAGCTGTAAATATTCACTAGAAACTGATACACTTGCAGTGTTGCATCACTCCTTTTATGCCAACATGGACTGACAATAGGACATTCAGATTATTTAATTCAGAAACTCTTTGAAATATTGAGATAGTAATCAATACTGAGTTTGTTTGGTCCCATTTCTGTCCTTTCAGTATCTGAAGGCTATTTCTTATGCACTTTTCCTCTCCTAGAGTTTAACTCATACCATCTTTCAACAATTTGCTTGGAGGGAGATAAAGTTCATGTACTCCTACACAGGTGAACATTGGTTTAAGCTAGTTGTATAAACATTGTCAAGAAGAGGGATAAAAGGACCATTCACTCTAACTGAAGGTAGATATATAAACTGATGACCAGTTGTATTTCTGTATCTCCAGAACACAATCCTGACCTCAAGTTATGCACTTAATACTGTTTCAGTGAGCAGCTTTTGTATACTTCAAATTAAATACTTCAAAACTCCTGACCTCCCAGATTACTTTCTCATGCTCTTTTAGATCTTTTATAAGCCACAGTTTTATCCTCCTAGATTTTTCCAAGAAGAATTGGAAGGAGTAGAAAACACAGTCTTAATTTTTTCTATTTGTTTTTTTTTTTGTTGTTGTTGTTATTGTTTTTGGTTTTTTTTATACTAAAGCAAGCTCTCAGCTTCTCCTTATTTTATGAGTCAGAGATTCACCAGTATTTCAGGCTGAGCTGAATTTTTCTTTGTCCCTCCTGCCAATAACTGCAATAGAAGATTCCGCAAAGGATACATTCTGCTTGAGGTAGGCTCCTCTTCCTATGCCATGTACCCACACTGAGAAGGCATAAATCCACCTGACTACATTATACCTTGGAGAGAAACTATGGAAGGGACGTTTCTGACCCACTAATAATAGACCAGGAGTTGATAAGGCTCTGGTAACTCTCAGTTGCTCTTCCACAAGATATGAAAGACATTCTTGAACAGGTAGATCAGAGCTGTTTTAGGATAAAGTACAGAAAAATATGTGTAGTCACTATTTCTACACTTTGTCTGAAAGAGTTCACAATGTGTATATTTCTACACAATATGAACCCAATAAGCCTATCCACAGTGCTGGGGAAGGATAATACCATGTAGAGGCACTCCTCCTAGAAGTAGGTATCTTTATTTTCCCACCCTGAATCCAAAAGCAGATGCAGCCTTAATCTATATAAGGGCTTGTACAGCAATAGGAGCAGCAACTTCTTCTCATGATGGTGCATCACCTCTATGTCTGTAGTTTGGTAGGGATGGTAATAATGAGGCATGTAAATTTGGGTTGTGTCTGTTCCTTTAAATTCTTGGATGAAAAGTACTCCTTTTCATAGAGGAGAAGTGCTGTTTTGTAAAGAATCTGCTACCTACTGAAAAAATTCCAGACTGCTCAGCTCCATCTCTAGACTGCAAGGATAGCTTTGTGGGTTGACTCCTGCTGCTGTTTCTCGATTAGGGTTACAGTGTATCAGTACTTTTTCTTGTTGGAGACCAAGAAGCTATAATGGACAATCATTTACCTATTTCCAAGACGCCTGCTGCTGTCCTTGAAGATAAAGTTTGGCTTCAAAAATAAATTCCTAGTACTCTCAATATAATTTTCCATTTTGGAAGAAATGTTGGTAGCATTACTGGGACACATGTAACTAGTTCTTTACTCTTGACATTGTAGTGCTATATATTGCTAATGGTAGAAAGCTGTGTTCTGTAGGCCAGGTAATTTCTTCACCTATCCACTTCATTTTCTTTCTCATCCATTATCTTTGTTTCTCCTTTTTTCACCCTTGGATAGCTGATCTCCACGAAGAGAGAAGCCCATATAGCTCATTATTTCACGTTTTTCTCCTCACAGATGGTAACCCCACCTGCAGATCTGCCCTTTTTATGCTGTTACTAACTTCATGCTCTGTTTAAACTCTGTTATGTTTGCAACCAGGTCACCTGCTGAGGGAATGGCTACTTCTGTCAGGACCCAATCTCCTACTGAGCAAATGAGCTACAGACACCAAGGCCCAATTATTATTAAGTGTTAGCATAATTGTAATTATAAGTAGAGTGTTTCATTATAATACAGCTGTTGAGGCTTTAATGCATCCCTGTAATGTGCTTTATTAATAAGCTGTATAGAACTGCTGACTTTACAATTTTCTGGATCACATTTATGATAACAAAAGAGGATATGAAAATGAATTCACTACGGGAGACCTACTGTGTTAGTTACTATGATTCGCAAGTTTATTATGGCAATAAAGCAACATGAGACAATAACGTTTGGAACTGAAATACACTAATGATGCTTCATATTGTTCCAAAAACATTATGCAAAAGTGGTAAAAAGTATTATGACTTGCATATAGTCAAATGCAGCAGATGTCACACTACTGAATAAAAGTGAAAAAGGCAGTAATGTTAGCCCCTGAAACATTTGCTTCTTCCTTCCAAGTCTTCCAAAGTTAAGAGAATGCTTATGTTGGTTGGTTGGCAGAAAAAGGGGATTTTTATTAACTTTTTACCAATTTCTAAATCAATATTTGAGTGACAGACTATGTGATCTTGAGTAGAGGTTTTGTATTACATATGTTAATTTTACTGCTATAGACCTGTATACAGTGTACAGTGGAGCAGTAGTAAATAAGTCTTGCAGCAAAACTGTGCTGTGACTTATAAAATACATCATATTAGTGAGGGTTGGAGAGTACAATATGCTTTAAGTGTGCTGAAACATGAAAAGAATTATGAGAATCATGGAAAAAATCATAATTTAAAGTAAGATTTAAAAAATTATAGAAAGACACTATCTCAAAACACATGAACTCTAAGGATCTTTAATGAAAAAATGTATCTTGTGCAAAAAAGATAAAAAAAATACTTTAGCATAAACTGTTCTGAACAGATTGTTGTAGGAAATTTTCAAAGTCAAGAAAAGAAAAGAAATTTAAGTGGAATATTTACCTGTAAATAGTAGTAGACATAGAATCTGGTGTCCCTACATGCCACTTGAAATATGAGGAGAAACACAGTTCAAGTGTCTTGGGGAACTGCTTACACCAGTAAGTTCTTTCATTCATTGGACATCTACTCGAATACCTAGTTTTCATTACTCTGGAAATGTCTTATGTACTAAATTTTGTTTGCCAACACGTTTGAGATATATTTTTTTTCTGAGATGGGAAATTTTTCTTTGATTGTAAAATTTAATATCAGACTACAGTTATATGTCTCTTAAAAATGAAAATGGGTTCTTCAAGCAAATTTGGGACTATCAGTCCTGAAAAATTAGGACTCAGCTGTATGTACTATTAACCAGGCTCTCTCCTCTGGTTGGTCTTGTGGTATATACACACTGGACTTAACAGTGGGCTAAGGTTAACCGGAAAGTAGAACAAAACTCCATGCAGTTGTGATTGCTCACTTTTAACTTTATGGAAATTACTAAGTCTTGTCACACGAACCTGTATGAGTGAATGCATAAGGTAGTAGATTATTAGGCAAAAAGTGCTTTTCTCCACTTTGTATCGAAGAGAATTATACGGACTGAGTTCCAAGAAGCTTGGGATAGAAATTTCTGGTAATTTTGTTGTGGCACAAATAGCTAGATAGTTGATCTATTTAATTGAGTTTCTTTTTGAAAAAATATCATTTGAAGATTTCTTATACGTTGTAATAGTTTAACCTCAGTTGGCAGCTCAACCCCACACACTCACTTACTATCAGGACTGGGGAGAGAATAAGAAGACTGAAAGTGAGGAAAATCTTGGGTTCAGATAAAGACAGCTTAATAGGTAAAATATAAGCCATGTGCTCAAGCAAAACAAAACAATAAATTAATTCACTGCTTCCCAAGCCCAGGCAAGTGTTCAGCTATCGCCAGGAAAGCAGGGCTCTGAACATTCTTCTCTTTTTTCATCTTTCCCCATCTTTATCTGCAGAGCACGATGCCATACAATCTGGAATATCCCTTTGCTCAGTTGAGGTCTATGTCTTCTCCTCACTTCATGTGCCCCTCCATCTTCTTCACTGGTGGGGTGACACAAAAAGCAGAAAAGGCCTTGTCTCTGTGTAAGCCCTGCTCAGCAATAGCAAAAATGTCTATTATCAACACTGTTTCCAGCACAAATCCAAAACACAGCCCCATAACAACTGCTCTGAAGAAAATTAACTACTCTTCCCTAGCCAAAATCACCATATATATTAGATGAAAAAAGGCAGCTGCCTTATCTGGGTGGACTGTATGGCTCTCTGCTTGTCTTCAAAGAAGTTTTTCCTTTGACTCAACAAAGAACTTTATGTTAGATAAGCCGAATTACCTTCATGGGGCCAATTACCTAAAATCTTGATGAGGTAGCTGTTTAACAGCATGCCTAAACTAGGATGCCATGGAAGAATATTTAGTTTTATAGTAGTTGGGTTGGAAGGAACCTTTAAAAGTTTCCTGCAATAAACAGACATATTCAACCAGAACATGTTTTTCAAAGCCCCATCTAAACTGACCTTAAATGTTTCCAGGAACGGGACAGCTCTAATATCTATGGATAACCTGTTCTGGTGTTTGACGACTGTCATAGTAAAAATAAAAAAATGTCCTCCTTACAGCTTGTCTAAATCTGCCCTCTTTTAGTTTAAAACCATTACCCCTTATTCTAGTGTGACAGGACATGCCAAAAAAGCTTGTCCTCATCTTCCTTATAAGCCCCCTTTAATCACTGAAACCTGCATAGGTCCCTCCAAAGCCTTGTCCACAGATGTGGTCACTCCATAATTCAAGGCCACTGGGTTGGTCAGGCAGGACTTGCCTTTAGTCGAGACATGCTAGCTGTCCCAAATCACAGCCTTGTGTCTTAGCAAAGGTTCTGTTCCCAGGAAGAGAGGTGAAGCTGTCAGGACGCTATTTCCCAAGCTCCTCCTTTCTCTTATTAAAAATGCATGCAATCTTAAATTAATTGACAAATGAGAAATATAAGATGCAATGGTCCATCCTTCAGAGGGATCAGTTTGAAATCTGGTGAATCTCAAAGTACCCTACCATTCTTAGACGCTTCTTTCTTCATTGATTATAGAGCAATTTGCAGCATCAAAAGAAAGTTGAAATAAGAACCGGAAAGAAAAGAAGACAGGAGTCTTGAAAAATTTCACTAGATTCAAAAGTATTTGGAAATATGGAAGATTTAAAGTTCACTTGAAATGTGTAATAAATGGGTGGCAGCAGAAAGGAAGACATTTAGGGGCAGTCATATTTCTAAAGCAGCTATTTCTGAAGCATTACCTGATTTTAATACTGCACAGTTAATTGAAGCAGAGGAGGCTAACTCTATAACTATTAAAGATATGAGAGGTACTTAGCTTCATGTAAAATAGATGGAAAGGTGCTTTTAATAGAGTTTATTAAAAGAAAAGCAGAGAGAAATTTGTAATGCATCTATGAATGAGATCTTTCAATTTGGGGGAGTAATTGGAATCCCCTACTATAAAATTGAAATAGAAGGAAAATTTAAGAATAGGACAAACAAACATTAAAAGAACCTGACTGAAAACACGTTTGAGATAACAAAATAAGCAGAATTTGCTAAGCAAAGAATATTACCTGAAAAAAACCCTGAATATGATGGAAAATGGATAGGATTTTTGAACTGTTGGAGAATGTACTGTGAAGAATTATATGAAAATAGAAAGATATGGGAAATTAAAAACTGGAGTCCATTCAGAACTATGCAGAGCAGAGGACAAAGCCAACTCATCACATTTTGGAAGAAAACCCAAGAAATTATTACGACCACAAGAGACTGAAGTATCAAAACAGAACGTGCTTTATTTACAAAGAGGATAAGCTATCATTGATTTAGAAGACCTATTCCTAAATTATTATAGCAATGAAAGAATAGATAAAAACTATTAATTTGAGTGATACAGAAGGCACTTTGTTACCTGAAACAATGAAATTAGTACTGTTAAAAAGATCCAGAAGTAACAAAAGTGAGACAGTATAATTACTTGGGTCTTAACCAGATTATTTTGTCCACAGACCTAATTATATGTTTATATAAATATATGTGCCAGTATATGGAAAAAAAAACCTCTCTCTTTTTTTTTTTTCATTTTTACAAGGACTGTACCAATAATTATTAGGCTATACCTGGTCACTCATTTGATTTCAACATAAATGAAAAAAAATTCTACTGAATATACAGGTAGCATGGAAGAAAATTCTGGAAAAGTTCACCATACTCTAAAGTAGAGTTTAAAGAGGACATTTTATTTTAATCTTGATATCAGAGATTGAAGAGGAAATGTCTAATAACTTGATATAGTTTATTATTATTGAACCATAGGAAAAATACAAAATCATGGATAAATTGCTGAGAAAGCTAGGTGCTTATGCTTATAGATAGGCACAAGAAAGAAAATACCTAGAAATTAAATTTTTAATTTAACTGCAGTGGGAAACATTTTTTGAGAGTTAACTCATGCCAGGTAATTTGATTTATTATCTCAGTCCTGGCATATGACCATATAAAACTGGAGCTCATATCTGTGCACACTGTACGGCTTCTTGGAAAGTGCCATTTCTTCTGATTGCTGTCGGATGTTCAGCTCTTGTTGCATATCACTGTGAAATGCAGCAGATTTATTTTATTGCACAGACACAGATAATTTGTTCACAGATGATATTTTGTTCTGAAAAGTGTCAGTAAAGGAATGTAGCCAAGGATTCCAGCTAGTCTTGGAGAAAACCATAGCTTCTGGATTTCATCTAAACAAAAAAACATGAAAAAAAAGCGCTTTTGTTATTGAAAATGTGCCTGGGAGGAAATTAAGATACAAGAGAAGGTGACAGTTGAAGTGTTCTGATTGTTGGCATGGCTGCCATAGAAGAGAAGAAAGGATAACCCCAGAGTGTTACAGTGCAAATTTGCTCAGTAAAGATTATATACAAATTCTAATAAAGAATGTGCAGGGGTAAAATAATTTTTAAAAATGTATTTATTTGTACTAATTTATAGCATGACATAATTGTTCAAAAACTAATTTTAGCTGTTTAGATCTGTTCTGATAACCAGAAATCTCATTTGTATCTGCTATATTCTTGTAAATGTATCTTTTCTGGTGGCAGGTTAGTTGCCTGGGAATTTTTTACAGCACACCTGAATTTCTGCTCTGATTGAATTGTCTTATTCACAGTAATACATGCATGGTAAAAAAACTTGTGTTTTGTGGTGGCTGTTCTAAATGCCATGGATTATTTAAATAACCACATCCTATTGTGTTCATATAGAGAAGATAAATCTGTTCTTAGTGTTAAGTGTGAAAATCTTCAATTCTAGGGGGAAATTGCTAGCTCAAATTGACTGTGAGCCACTTACTGACCCTTTCTGTGATTCATTCCTGAATTGCTAATTGTGTTGACAAATGTCTTCCACTACAGATGTACAGATTTCTACCCTAAAAGCATGGATGAGATAGATTCTGTACTTCTAGATCCAATTTCTGGAACAATATTTAACCATTTCTTAAAATAGCATGACAACCTAACCTTTCTGAAACACCTAGAAAACTCCTTGTACAGTGCTTATTTTTCTTTCAGGGTCTTTGGTCACAGGCACTCAAAAATGCATTAAGGCCCCATTTAAAATATTCATTTGTAACCTTTGTTTTAACTTTCAGGTAAATAGTTGCATATTTTTCAGGGTGTTTTTCAGATCATCTTTATATATCTTATTGCCTGAAAAGGTAGAATTCATTATTTAGGAGAAAGTCAAGATATTAAGCACAAATCATCAGCAGATCATTGTCCATTTCCCATTTGATTATGGGAGCTTCATTGTCCTCGTGTTCCTCTTTTCCTGCTCAGGAAGCAGGGTAACTGGAGAACAGCTGGTGTTACTATTAAAGACTGAGTCAAAGACAGCATTTTCCTCATCCCTTATCATGTCTTTTCCCACACTCCCAATTAAGGATGAAGATTCTGCTTTGCCCTCCTTTTCTGCTATTTGTAGAAATTTTTTATAGTCATTTATAGCAGTTGCCAGATTAATTCTTATTTGAGCTTTGGTCCTTTCAATTTTCCCTCTGCATAACCTCATAATATACTTGTAATCATCCTGAGCTGCCTGCTTCTTCTTCCAAAGGTGATAAATTTTCCTTTTCTTCCCTGAGTTCCAGTCAGAGGTCTCTGTTCAGCCAGGTTGTTCTTCTCCATTGGCTCATCTTTTGGCACAAGGTGATGGCCTACTCCTTCCCCTTTAATATTTCCTTCTTGAAGAATGTCCAGCCTTCCTGGGCTACTTTGCTCTTCAACCCTGCCTCCGAAGGGACTCTCTCAACCAGTCTCTTAAGCTGTCCAAAACCTGTCCACCTGGAAGTTGAACACAGAAGTCCTGTGAAGAAGTCCACAGAAGAAGGAGCACCCCTCCTTATTTGTAAAACTCTCATTTCAGGATTGTTGTGCTCAGGACTGTCATATAAAACACAAGTCCTTCTCTGTCTGCAAACAGTAAGTCCAGCAGAATGTCTGCTTGGGTTGGCTCCCCAGCCAGCTGTATCAGCAAGTTATTTTCCACATACTCCAGACTATTTCCTCTCTATTGTATTTCTAGCATACAGCTGGTATGTCAAAGTCCCTCATGAAAAGAAGCAATAGTGAGACTTCTTACAGATGCTTATATAATATTTTTCCTGCCTCTTCAACCTGGTTGGCTCTATAATAGACTCCAACCATGATATCTGATTTCTGGGTCTTCCCCCTGGTTCTCACACATAAGCACTAAACTGTATTTGTCACTGTCATTAAGTAAATATTCTGCAATACCTGATCTAAATAAAGTCTTGGGGGAAAAGAGAGCTTTTCAAGACAGATGGGGCTCAACTGGAGAGAGTCTGGAGATGAGTGATTTCTACTTTAGAAAACACCATCTAGCAGGAAAGGAAGGTCTGGAGATCTTTTAATAATTTGTCCTTTTTGATAATAAAATATCAGTTGAATCCTTAATAATGGTGATACTGTATCACAGCATTCAGTATTTTTGAGCTACATGCTTTGTAAAAGAAAATACTTTCAAAATTTTAATGTTTTTGGCTACTGGTCAATATTGCATACCTTAAAAAGTTATTATGAGAAATATTTTCCTTTCTGCAGACTCATGTTGCGTACCAACAGCCAGAGCTCATATACTAAGTGAAATAGTCTGCTGAGAAATTTAAGCTTCTAGTGGTTTGTAAACAAAAAGTCATCATTTTCAAGGCTAAATAAATTGTAAATATGAATTCATAACTGTAATGATGAAGTTTAAAAAGTTTATTTTTAAAGATATTTAGTATTCAGTCTTGAGTTACAAAACTCATGACTCTAAATAATTTCTTCCTGTGAAACCAAGAGACCCCCAATGTTTAAGAAAGCTTAGCAAAATCCTTAGTGTTTAAGCAGATGCATTGACGAAAGAAGTTAGTTGCATGCAGGCTATGAGTGATGAAGTGTTTTCTTCTGCCTGAGCAAAAAAATAAAGAAGAAATACTGAGACTTGTCTGAGGTTTTGTTATAACAGAAGGTGCAATGGTAAACTAAAACTCTTTTATCTTGGCAATTCGTAAATAACTTTGTTGGAGTCAAATTGCCTAGTAAAACAAAATAAATTCTAAACAAACCCTCACCATGTCCCCTGTGCTGCTTGAAGAGCAATTGTGATCATTGATTCCTGTTCTGCATATCAGATCCCTGACTTATGCGTCATGCAAATGTGTCACAATATCCTACCATATGTTGAGCTATGTTGGAACTATAAGAGTGTGAATGATCAAGCATTCATTTGAGATGACTATAGAAGACATGTTGTAGTGGCAATACCTGTCAGCTTGGTTTTCAATCCTGTCTGTAAAATAATGATAAAAAAATATATTCTTTGACTTCTTAAAATAAAGATACTAAAGCACTGCTGGGTTTTGAGAGTTTTTGTGAAATTTCTTCTTTTTTATGGGTTGTAAAAGAACGTGAAAAATCACTGAAGAGTGAAAGGGAAAAAATTCAGGTTTTTGAATTTTTAAATGCCATGGAATGTTCATTCTAGTTGCAGGAGCTATCTATAAATTTCAAATGACAGAAAATATCATTCTGCTTTATACATAAAAAATCAAAATATTTACTCTCAATATAGATGTGATTTATATTTTATTAAGAAAAACAAGCAAAAAAATCCCTGTCTAAGACCTCTCAGCTGGAAATTCTTGTCAGAAAAGCTCTTCAATGGAAGTGTTTAATGGTATTGCTTCAAAAGAAATAGCCAAACTGAATTGACAGTTTGTTATATCAAACACACAGCTAATATTTCCCTCATTTGAAGAAAATGCAATATATTAGAATATAACAGACAATAACTGAATTTAATTAAAATTTTTATAATTGTTGTCCTATAGTTGCCTTTTTTTTTGCAAATAAACATTTTAATTTTACAATTACTTTTTCTGTAGTAGGTGATTTCCCAGGTAGTAAAACACACACGTGTTTTTTGATTTCTGATCCCCAAAATGAGCAACTGTTATCATATGGAGAACAGCCTCTCTACATAAACATTATGATTCAGAATGAAAAGTGTCTTACTCTAGCATGTATTTCAGTTCAGGATAAAACTGTACACAATGACAGTAGCTAAGATGAAATTGCTGCTTAATTATGAACATTCTTTGTGTGTACTAATTTAAACATTGAGAGTTAATAAGGCTGAGTACAGCAGCACTGTGACCAGTATGAGAAAATTCCCAAAACTCTTGTTTATTTAAATAAACTACTAAAAGGGGCCAGGCAATCATCTTGGAATTCAACTTTTATGAAGCACCTTAAAACCATCTCAGTTGATCTACTCAGATTTCTGAGAACCTCATTTTTTTGGCTTTGTTTTGTTACACAGATATTTTTTGAGCACCAGCCAGGTTCCAGAAGTACAGTTTTAAACCACATAGACATGTGATTTTTTAAAATCACCTCAGTCAGTGGTATCAAAATTTCATACTGAGAAGAGTCAGGTCAATAATCACTGCATTTCTATGGGGATGTCTATTAACTGTCCCAATCAAAGCCATAAATAGATGGATTAACTGCTTCTCTAGTTACTCTCACCTATGCAAACATATGGTTTAGAAAGGACAGTGATATAATACCTGGAATATTTGATCCTCAAAAAAAACATCTTCCAGAATGGACCCTCAATTATTTATGGTTTACATACTAAGCATACTCAGTGGTTTAATTTAAGGTTATTGTCAGCTGGATGAAGAAGTGTGAAAAGAGAATAAGGAGTTGTATCTTTCTTTTTGCTCTTGTTCTGTCACAAGACTTTTTCCTGTAACGTATCTATTGGTTATCACATACAGTTTGAGGAGCAGCAAGAGTTCATTATTACACCTTTACTACTCGGTTGTAAAGCACTCAGAACTTGCTTATAAGGCACAGATGCATAAAGAAAATATGATATTTATCTCCATTTGGTGTATCACACTCTCTTTGTCTTAATTTCTTCTAAAACAGCCTAATTGAGAAAGCAACAGACCTATCTTAAAAATTCATTTGTATATAAATGACAATATGGAAATATACATTTCTTCAATAATCAAGGAGAATCAGATTCAAATCATTAATAAAAAAATAGCGATACACATGTAATTTTATTTATTCCATTAAATATTCATTGGATTGTAGCAGTTTATTGCTATTACTTAGCCAAATTAGATTGAAATGGATGGTCAAGAGGTCATTGCCTTCAAACCCATAATAATCCTTTCAGGCATTCATTCCTATGGGCGCACTTAAAACTGAGATTTATTTTATTATTTTGATAAGATAATTTAAAGTTTTTGGGAGCTAACATGTGAAAGGGGCTGTAATAACCCCCTGGCACGTCTAAAGACTGTGACCTATTCTACAGAATATTCTACAGAATATTAAAGAATATTCTACAGCAGAGTACTGAAGAATTTTTCTGTGATTTAGCATAAAATTGAAAATCTGTTGAATATCTGGTTCTGAGACAAAATATTTTCAATCTTCTGCTCTTTATTTTTTAGTTTTTCATTTGTCTAAACCACTACCAGATTTCTTGGTTTTGTCCAGCTTTAACTTCTCTTTTTTAATTCTAATGTCTTTGTTATTAGTACACGGTCAAGTAAACTGCAGCTTTCATTTTGGTCAAGGATTCAAACTTTGTAAAAGAAAAGTTGAAAAACTGTTATTTTCTGTCTCTACCAATATAATGAATAAACGGAGTGTCCCCTGAATGGCACCTTTTCACTTTTTCTGCTTTTTTTCTTTTGTAAGAATGAGCTAAGAAAGCAATCCTATCCTTATGGGAAGAATACAAAATCAGAGCATTGTGAATTTGTGAGTGACTGCTCTATTGACCCATAACATATTCACTAACATTAACTAGGCCAAGTGTCATACAAAGCAGTCTCAAGCTTTCTGGATTCTATACTCCTTTCTCACTTGTTAACCACCTCTGAGACTCAGAGCTCCCTTTGGAGGAGAGTGCTTGACTGTTGGAAGTATCCTCCTCATGAATCAGAAGCTATTCAAGATGTGGATGTTTCATATTCTGAGATCATCTCAAGCTGCCTCAATTGGTCTCAAGAGGGCTGTTAGTGTTTAAGATATCAGTGTCATAATGCCAAACTTGATCTAGGGAGGCACAGTGAGGTCAGAACACCAGAGCAGTGGCATGAGTCATTAATGAAATGATGCCTACATGGCTGCTATGGTTAAATGTCCCACTTTTTGTGGGTGTAGAGTGACTATGAACAGTGCAAAATCTTACTTACACAGAATAATATAGCTATTTAATAAGCAGTTCTGCCACTAATTTTTAAGTAAGTGATTTAGGAGTACTAGGTTAAATTAAGAAGTTGTTCTTTCAACACCCTTGAGAACATAATGGAGATAAAACTCTAACATTGGAAATGAGGTTATGTAGATGTATTGAGGGTTGGAAATGAGATATGAGATCTTAACTTGGTTTATAGTTTATGCTGTGTAGGTGGTTTTGTCATAAATGTATTGTATCTGCATTTTTCAAGTGTTACGGATTTTGTCTTTCACACTCCAGCAGTAGAAATATTTATGAATGCCATGTTATATTCACACTTATATCTATAAAAGCATTCCAAGTTCTGTATATTTTTGTTAGAGAAAACAAAGATGTTATCTGCAACTTTTTCTTTGAAGGGACATGGGAATATTTTCAGCTCCTGGAACAGATGATTGTGCAGCCTTCAGAAGTGTTACAAATTTTCTTGTCAATTAGCGAAAGTAACTGAAACTTCTTGAGACCCATCAAATTTCTCATTCAAATTTGGTCACTGACTTTGCTTATATTGGTATCTTAAACATTGTCCTAAATTCCAAGTTAGCAGATATGGCATGATTACACAGTATTCAAAAATTGGTGTGTTCATATGGTCAGTTTCTTTCCCAGTTTTTCTATGAGGCATTGGTACATTGGCTGTACAAGTTACACTCATGCTGTCTTACTCCTGGGTTTGCTGTGTTCTGAGAGAGCTAGCTGTCTCTGGAGTAAAATTTGAGCATGCTTTAAATGACAGCTTTAAGTAGTGACTCACAGACATCATCTGTGTACTTGACAGATGTTAGTTATACTGTCTATGTACCACGTTCTTCTTTTTGGCCTTAGAAAACCTCTACAACTATTCAAAATGTTGTCTACACATCCACTGGCTCGTCAATGTACATCGTAACTAGAATGAAAACAAGACTCTTTACCCAGCTTTGTGTTTTCAGATGGAGTGAGAAGGGCAAATTAAAAGTTAATATTACTAATTTTATATTGTTGTGCCTGAGATGAGATGAGATGAGATGAGATGAGATGAGATGAGATGAGATGAGATGAGATGAGATGAGATGAGATGAGGTGGATTGTAAAGAATAGTGAAATGCATACCATTGAAACCAAGAAGAGAGTGGAACAAGTGTTTTGGCTGTATGAGCAGCCATTTAAATATGGTGTACTCCAGCAAGCACTTTGAATACTGCATTCAAAAACCTTATTATGGATTTACAGCATTTGAAAAACGAAATCTGATCCATTCAAATAAAGATAAGAATATGTATGAATAGCACTTCGGCAATTCAAAAACCTTTGGGAGATGACAAACTATCTAGTTTTGATAAGGGTTTTCTTTTCTTATATTTCTACTACAGGGTTATTTGTAAGAGAAAAGAGCTGAAAAGATAAATTAAATACTGAAGTTTTTTCAAGACCATTTATTCTGTATTAATGTGACCCCATGCTGCTGTCATGGCCAGTGAGACCTATTATCACATGCTGAATATTATTTGTAAAAGTTACAGCTACCTGGGGGCAGCATTAATTATAGCAAGCAGTTTAACCTCAGAAAAGATAAAAATCAATTGGTGAAGCCTGAATGGAAGCCACATGGCTGCTTTTTAATTCATATTAGAAAAACAGAATTTGTCTTCCTAAAACTGGGTACTAACTGTATGCTTTTAAAAAGCTCTTTCTCTATTTCTGAAATACTAAACAATGGCCGGAATCATATATGAAATGTTATGCACAAAAAGAATCTCTACCTTTGTAATCCCCACCCTGAGGGATAAGACACAGGCTTTGTAAGGTATCTTACAATTCAGAGCTAACTGTACTGCAACTGTTATTGTAGTTCCACTTCAATAGTAAACTAATTGATTGTTTAACTGATTTAGGGAGTTAAACTAAAGAGTGAAAGATAAGAAATAAATTGGTTTGCATTGGAATATTGTCTGTGTGCACACGTTGAAGGACTAATCACTTGAAAGGAGGCAAAAACATTTGTGGATAACTAAAACAAGAATGGTTGATGCATTCTCTGAAGGTATTCTGAGTTTTTAGTAGGAGTCTTCAGTTACCGGAGAGCCTAGTCAATCTTCTTGTAATTAGAAAAACATGATTCTTTACCAAAGGCAAGGATAATCTGAAATATGGACCACTGCATCATTTCTCCCAGCTTTTAGAAGCTGTTATGACTGTATTGACTATATCAAGCTGGGAAGTGATGCAAAGTTGCCAACACTTGTTACTCATTTAGAGCAGTTTTTTGAACTGAATGAGTATTATTCAAGTGAGGGTTAAAGGATAAGCATAATTTAGAAACACATTTTCAGGTGGAATGAAGTGATTTGTTTATTGTTATCTTGTGTATTGGTCTTTACCTGACCTCTAGCTTGTCTCATATAGGTTGAAAGTAATATTTATATATTTTTGAGCTATGAAATACTAAAATCTGTTTCAAAGGACCAAGCAAGCATATGTCATCTCCCAGCTGCTTTAGAATTGCAGAGATTAAAAAAAAGAAAAAATAATCTATACTGTACCATTACTTAGAAAATCTAAAAATTGCACAAAAAATGTCTTTGGTATTTAGGAAAATAATCAAGAAGAGTAGAAAAAAATCTATGCATGATATACGCATTCTAAATATATTTCAATATTTTTAAGTGATTGGCCTAATTCTAACTTCACATGGTTTTTACATTGCTCTAAATGTAATGATCTTGATCAAATTATTTTTAATTTACACAGGTGTAATTGAGATTTGAATAAGATCCAGATGTGCACCCATGATTGCTGCTGTATTTGGCAGTAAGTTTTTGTTATTTCTTGGCCAAGTTTAAGCAATTAAGCCATCTGATTTCGAGACTGTGAAACATCTTTTGTGTTACTGTTCCTTCCAGCAGCTGTAGCAATGCCTTATGACCTTCCCTAATTGAGCAGATAAGAATTTTCCTGAAATTGCAATTTCTGTATGTCATAATTTTTATCTTTGGTAGAAAATCTTTCTTCAGTTCTTGGGCTCTGTTGCAATCAGGATCAAGGATCAGACAGCTAGAGTTAAATAATCTCATTTGCCTTTATAAAAAGATTACAAAAATATGAAAAATGGAGACAAATATTAGAACAGGATTTCTTTGTGTTTCTTTATATATTTGTTTATTGCTTGGACCAATCATTTCAAGCCAAGATATATTCCTGTGAAAATGCCTTCCTATTAGTTATGCTAGCATTTCAGACATTTAAATAAGAAATAAATTTGGAAATAACATTTTAAAAATTACCCATTCTTTCATTTTGATACCCATAAATACCCTCATCTAACTATGGAGAGTGAAAGAAGTGGAAGATATCTGTTTACAATGAAAAGATACCCAACATAAAATTTGTTTTAGATTGTGATTATAAAGGTTATTCAAATTGCTGGTTGTTGATGGGTTAAAGTTCAATCACTGTGTGAAAATAGGCATTGACACTTCTAAGCAAAGGTTTTAATAAAAGTGAAGATTTCTTCAAATCCTTCAGAATGGTGTTACTTCTAAGAGTAAAAACCTCATATAATTCTGGTTTAGAAATTGCCTAAGATTTTCAATCTACCCTTATTCCAATAGGTGGTAAATTGATACATCTGTTCCATATACTTTCTTCAAAGGTGTCATGCTTTCTGATTGTTGATACCCTACTTAATGTTAACTAATTAAAGATATGAGTAGGCTTTATGTTCTAAGCCTTCATAAAATAAAATGATTATTCCATATTGATATAATGTTATGAAAAAGAAAACTGCCAGAACTCTGCCATTCCCAAGACTATAAATGTTTGTTTACAGCGAGCTATGTCTTTATTTTTGCTATGTACTCCTGCAGTAGGTAAGGAATGACATCACAGTTCTCAAATGTCTTCCATGTAGTTCCTGTTCTATTAAGCTTCAGAGGGATAACATATCACGTATCACAATTAACAGATTATTCCCATATATTATTTCCTTTTTCTAGAGGGGTTACTGTAATAATTTCAAGTATAAGACACAAAACAATTTGTCTTCCTGGTTGAAATGAAACATTACTTCACAGATACCTATTTCCAACAGCAATGAACTTTCCTTCAATTAGTCTAGACTGAATAGTCTCTGATAACCCTGCTGTGAAATTACTGAAAGAGCAGACAGATATTCAGCTTGATTTTGAACCTCATCTCTTCTAGTTGCAGAGAAATCCAAACAGCATGCCATTTATCATATCCTAAATTAAACAGCTGGAGAGCTGCTATAATTTTTCAGTGGACTGTGTTGTCATTTGCAAGGTTACTCAGAAATCCTTTAGTAAATGAACCACATGTGTATTTGCTGCATCTTTGTTTCCCCACAAAAGCACACATTGTCCAAATTCTGCTTCCTAGCTGATCTACCATTTTTATACTGTATCACAGGAGGCTCCTTCTGAATGTCAACAAACAGTTTTGAATTATGACGGTGTGTCCTGGTTATGGGTAGGAGAGAGTTATTTTTTTCACACTTTTAGAGGCAGAGCCTGGAAGCCTGTGTGCATTTCTAGATTGCTGTTCTATACCACCTCCTCTAACCATGGGGTGGAATATCGGAGTCTCACTTCTGAGAAGGTCGGGGGTGTGGATTATGGTGAGGAAGAAAAAGGTGACCCACAAAAGGTCTGCTGCCTTTTGTCCTTATCTTGAGTGTTGCGTGGCACCAGGTCAGTCAGTGAGCATCTTTGCATGTGAATCACCCTAGTTTTGTAGATTTTTGTTATTAATAATGGTGCTGTTACTGTTTGTTTTCTAATATCACTGCTGTTTGCCATATATTGCTCTTAGGTCTGCCTTTTGTCTCTCTCACCAGAGGGAGTGGGGAGAAGGGAGCAGATTGTGGTTTTCATTTTAGTGGAAGCTGCAATTAGAATGAGCTGGAATTATTGGAAAGAAGGACAGAGCTGACAAGAGAGCAATTATGTGGAAAGTGAAGGCACTGGGTCCATAGGATGCAGTATGCATATTCACTGCAGTTAAGAAACAGATGAAAACTTCTGATTTGCAGTCAGCTGTATTCTAGAGAAGTTTAGCTCTTTATGTCAGTGTAAGGTAGTGTCAATATTTAGTGTGCTAATGAGTAGTATATCAATATATGAAAACGAGATTATAGTAAAGTCATCTAAATCTGTGCTCCCCTGAAGCATGTTTAACTTGAGTAGACTTGAATTTAATTGCAGACATTTAATAAGGATGTAGAAAAAAAAAATAAATTTAACTTTGTTAGGCTTTAGTGGTTGAAGCACTGAAATAATATAAATTATAAATTATAAATTTGGTATTTCAAGATTAGTTTACAACAGACAAGAGCAAAATCTTTCATATATGTTGGTGCTGACAATGTAAAGGATCCACACATCCAAAGACATAATTGTGTCAAATAATACAATAAAACAAATATAGTAAATGTAACACAATGTAACAGAACATATTGTCTTGTTTCTAGAATTCAAGTATTAATTTGTTTTCCAATCAATAATAATCAGTGAAAATTGAATAATAATCAATGAAAATGTCCAGTCAAGGCATCAGCATTCTAATGTTCATATGATATAATAAATCTGTTACATGTAATAAAGCCTTTGTGAGTTTTTGGAATATTTAGAGCTGGATTTTGTATATTTTTCAGTAAACTCCTGGGGGATATATTTGGATTTGCTTGTACTTGGTTGAGCTATATCACTAATAACATTGGTTCATGCACCCCCTTTGATCACAGATTTAAGTCATGTCTGGGTGGATTCGTATTGCAGATGAACTGAGGATAAACAGCTTGCTATTCTGTTTTCATAGGAGCTATTGGAAGTCATGTTCATCTTTCCATGACACTCAAGATTCTGTCCCAGTGAGTTTCTCTTTCAGTGAGTATGAAAGTTGCTTTTTTGCATTACTGCAATTTTGAAACCTAGAAAACAGTAGCCTCTATGTGACAGTGATGCTAATGTACATTTCTGTTTTATTTTTTTTTTTAATTTTCCCCTGTTTACTCCATCTTTCTTGGGAGTCTGCTTCCAGCTCATCTCTACAGTGCTTCTTTGATCAGAGACACAACAATCCTTAACATTTACTAATTTTATTTTCTGCTCATCCAGTTGCTAGAGGATCAAAGATGGCCCTTTATCCTGGATATATCTGCAGTCTACCAGTATTTCAGATCATCCTCTCCTTTGATTGCTGTGAAAATTATTGTTCTTTAACATGGAAATTTTCAACTTCAGCATGGTAGTCTTTCAGTTATGAAGTCTGTGTATTCTGAAAATGTCTTTGTTATTATTTGGGAAAGAAGTCTCTTATTCTTACAACTTTGTCTATTTTTAGCAAGAACACTGAACATCAAAAATTTTGTAATTATAGGTGTTTTACAGGAAAGACATTTCATGGTTGCTATGCCAGAAAAGTTGGAAAGATAAACATCATGTTTCAGTCTTGATTTAGTAATAAAAATATAGAAATTATTTTTTTTGTAATTACCTTAAATGAAAGTAATTTTTCTGTCCTACTAAAGGACCTTGTCAGAAATATTTCAGAGTGTCTTTCTCATTTATATTCTGTTGCATCCCCTTATTTACAGTTCCATTATTTTAATTCACCTTTCATGCAGAAGTTCAGTTGCAAATATGTGTTCCGAACGCATCTTGTTGACCTTTCCAAGACTCATGAGTAGAATGGTGCTGTCAGTCAGATATGCTTTAATGATAAAGCTAGCCAATTGGCCCTAGAAAAGTCTACCAGGACAGGGGATCTCGACTGATATGGAGCAGCATGATGTAAAGGTTTACTAGGGATTCTTTTGGTTCTTTACTCTTAGAAATGGAAATTTCAGTATAGAAGTGTAGAAGTCAGTCAGCACACGAGTCCGATTTGTGGGAGTTTGTTTGTTTGTTTGTTTGTTTGTTTGCTTTGTTTTTTTTTAATAAGTGTTTAGTAGAAGCCGAGTTGCAAATAACTGTACAATAATTAGTTCTGAAATAAAAATTTTTATTTAGTCATCAGCCTCAGTAGCAGATGGATATTTACCCTTTATAACTCTCATATCCTTGGAAACACTGAACTAAAGAACACAATAGTTGAGGCGTATTTTTTCCCCTACAATGACAACTTACATTTGAATAAGAGTTTGCAACAAAGGGTTCTCTCGTGATGTCTCAACCTATCAAAATAAATTAATGAAGAGCTTTCTGATCTTGCAAAGACTATTCTTTAAGAAACTACATAGCATTTAGACAAGATTTATTGAAACTTTGGTTGAAATGACAGCTCAACATCCGCTTCAAAGTAAGTTCAATTAAATTAGCATTCCATCACAGGATATTAGTTTCATGGCGCAGAGAGAAATTATAGGCTGATATTTGCATATATGGAAATATATAAGAGGAAAGAAGCATACAGAAAGAAGAGCAAGCAGGAGTAATTATAAAATTATTTTGTTATAACTATCTGGCAAGATAAAATAATTTCGTAAGTGGCTTAAGTAAAAAATATGTCAACTCACTACTGAAAGATCAAAAATTGCCTTTCTATACAATCCTCTTTTCCTTGTTTAGGTTTTCTTAGGTGATTAATTTCCTGGATAAAAAATGAAAAAAGAAAAAAAAAAAAAAACCCCAACCCATCACAGTCAAACAGAAACACAGAAAAATCCCTCAGGAAATACAAAGATATAAAGGTTTAATGAAAACAAAAGAAGTTTTACAATTAATTACATTTTTATTTTTTTTTAGAAAAATGGAATGAAGTTAAGTGTTTAATGCCTTGCATAATGATTTTGAAGTGTTTAGTTGGGTTGTGTCTCACTAAATATAGAGTTTAGATGTGTCTATCCAAGCTTTTTATGCAGGTCCTTCTTCATAGTCAGTAAAATCTGGTTGGTATAGTCAATGGAGATTAGGATATGATTCATTTCATTGTAAAACAAGCTTTAAAACTGTTCAGCATATCTGCTTCTTTTTGTTCAGTGCTATGAAATAATACATGACTAAACTGGTTTTTAACAATACATATAAGGTTTGTTTTCTAGGATGGGACTTTGACATCTGGATTTATCATAGCAACTCATATTGCTTGTTTCCCTTTTTTTTTTTTTTTCCTTTTGGTACCTTGGTGCTCTTACTTATCAAAAGTATTTCTCATATTTATGGTTTTTTTTTAAACTCTCTAGAACAGATGGATGCAAAGTGCTACAAAATAGTCAAGATTGCCTTAGATTGGGAGCTATCAAAATATAGGTAGTTTTTAAATTGATCTGTGATATTAGGACCAGACTCTCCATTCCCAGAGTAGCTTCAAATTACATTCTAAAACATGATCACTAAACCAGCTTCCATTTCAAAAATATATGAAGAATAATATATAGGAAATTAATCAGACAGCTGCTGATACTTATATTTTGGGAATGTGCAACATGATAAGACAACCTAATAAATCTAAGTATTCTTAGAATATCTCAAATACATGCAGTAAAGTTTGTCATGGTATAAAATGTTCCAGCTCTCATTTCTATTTCCTCTTTGCAATTATTGAAAATCTTGAGCTAATTTTTATCATCCTGGAAAAGATTAATACTCTTTGTGTGCTGAAAAATTGAGCTGACCAATAATAGAGTTCTTATTCCTTTCTTTCACATTGTTTACACTACATTCAACTTAAGTATGAGGGAATTGCAGGGAGAAATAGGATGCAAGGTACTAAAAGCTAAAAATGTCGTAACATTCAGGGTCAGGTTGGGCAGGGTTTTGAAAAATTTGATCTAGTTGCAGATGTCCCAGGGTATTGCAGGGGAGGTTGGACTAGATGACATTTAATGTTTCCTTCCAATCAAAAGCATTCTATGAAAAACTAATAATTCAGCATAAAATGAATATAACTTCACAAACCACTTTACTAAATCAATGCTTAGACTATGGCATGTAGATAGAACAAAAACTATGTCATAAAAATATGGTATGAGAATATATCCTGAACTGTATTTAAGAGAAAGAGTGATCATTTGCTCATGTGTAAAATCATCACTTGAGTCCCTAAGCTCCTGAAGGAATTCTAAATTTTACATCCCTGTCTGAGATAAATAAAAATGTATCCTTCGCTGAGCTGTGAAAGTTGATGTGAAAGGCATCTGACAAATCTGTTTTTATGTTTTATTACCATTTTATTACCAGGTTGACTGCTGTGAATTTCAGATCTCATTCAATATAAGTAGAAAGGAAGTCATCATTCAATGTTTGAATGTATTTCAGTACTCATCAGGCACATAACTTTTTGGGCCTTATGTTTTTGAGCGACTTAGTTATTTTACAGCCTTTTCAATGGGTCCAGTGCCCGTTTAACCATCTAAGAGCTCACATTCAAGGCATGATGTTACATTTTTGGTGGTCAGTTGCAATGAAAAATAAGAGCATTTCCTTATCTATTTGTCTGTTTATTCTTTTGCTTAGAAAATGGAAGAAAATTATTCTGTTTGAAGTAATGTGGTGTATTACATGAGTTTGATAATTGTGGGAGTTACAGGTGTGACTTACTTTAGAATATTTAGAATATTCCAAAAACTTCCTCTATGACAAATATAACTGCTGGCCAAAACTGAGCCAATCAGCCATAGCAGTAGCACTTCCGTGATAACATAGTTAAGAAGGGGGAGAAAATCATGTTCACAACCTCAGTCAAAGGTGAGGAGTGAAAGCATGTGAGAGCAACAGTCCTGATAGCAAGATCAGTGAAGAAGCTGAAGAAGGAGGTGCTCCAGGTGCTGGAGCAGAGATTGTCCAGCTCATGGTGAAGACCATGGAGAGGCAGACTGTCCCACTCCAGCTCATGAAGGGCCCCACACCGGAGCAGGTGAATACACCCAATGGAGACTAGGAGCCCATGGAAAAGGCTGCTGGCAGGATCTGTGCTCTGTGGAGAGAGGATCCCATATCAGAGCAGTTTTGCGGGCAAGTCTCATGACTCTACCATGGATACACATTGAAGCAGTTCCTGAAGGACACACCCCATGGAAGGGCCCACACTAGAACAGTTCACGAAAACTGCAGGCCATGAGAAGGACTTGTGTTGGAGAAATTCATAGAGAACTGTCTCCCATGGGAGAGGCATGGCAGAGACAAATGTGATGAACTGACCACAACTCCCAGTCCCTGTCCCCCTGTGCCTCTCTGGTGGGAAGGATGTAGAGAAATCCTGAGTTAAGTTGGGCCCATGAATAAGAGAGGAATGTAAAGAAGGTGTTGTATGATTTGGTTTGATTTCTGATTACCCTACCCTGACTTTTGATTAGTAATAAATTAAATTAATTTCCCCAATTTGAGTCTGTTTTGCCATGATAGCAATTGCTGAGTGATCCCTCCTCTTGACCAGCAAGCCTCTTGTATTTTTATGCTTGTCCAATTGAGGAGTGGGAGTCATAGAGAAGCTTGAGGGGCGCCTAGCATCCACCCAAGGTCAACCCACCACATGTGGCTTAGCTGTTACTGTCTAAGTCTAAAGCTGTGATCAAATTCCTAAAAACTGTCTACGTGGTTTCTTTTAAAATGTTTCCACTGTCCTAGATAATTACATTACATAAGTAGATGCGTTTTCTAGACCTTATTATTAAAATTCAGGATGAACTCTGTGTAGCTGAACCAGAAATAGATAGAATTCTAATATGTGTATTATTATATATCTACTATTTTATATATATCTATGTATGTGTATGATCATAAGTAGCCAATCTGATTTGACACTGATAAAGAAAACTCTCTTACTGGAGATCTTTGTCATCATGCTAGAGGATCTTTCATTGCAGCTGTTGCCTAAATCAGTTTCTAGATCTGAGAATGTGACAATGTATCACTATAATTAGACCTATAAATATGTAGAAAGTTTTGCAACCCCTTTCTTTTCTGTAATAGAAGTTTGTGGCTAAAGTGTGGCTAAAGTGGCTAAAGTGTTTTAAAAAATTACTTTTTTTCAGTCAAATGAGGAAAAAATGGGAGTTTGCAAGGTTTGAAATACACTAATTTTTTTATATTCCTAGGTCTTGGTTCTGCTTTTACAATATGTATAATTGAAAAGTGTTTTCCACAGTTAATATTATTTTGTGTATTTTCCTATTGCTGTTTTACCTTTAGAAAATTTGGAATTTTGTAGAAGGAAAAGAGCAAAGTAGTAGCACTCATTTAAAAAATGGAAAAAAACCCACCATATTCACCCCCCACCTCCCAGTGTTTTTATAAATTACTAGAAACTAAGTATACATTAGAAAAAGGTGTTTTGGTCAATGGCAGTTTTCTTTTTTTCAAAGAAGATTTGAAGTCTAGGCAAGGGAATTTAAAAAATGCCTTTAACATTTTTAGAGGTTTTGGAAAAAATTATTTGGTTTTGAGCCAGAATTGTTGTCTGTAGTGTTGAGCAAATATGCTGTGTTGTGCACTTGCTTTTCCACCCATCTAGACTAGAATGTATTGCAGTCCTTTCTCTGTATCCACAAGTTTCCCTGCAAAGGGGTCATGGAGCTGATCCTTCTGGCAATTTTGCTAAGGCACATCAAAAATAAGGAGGTGATTGTTGACAGTCAGTATGTCTTCACTCACTATGCAAAATTCATGATCTTCTGTGATGGGGCTACAGTGTTGGGAATAGTAATTGATATCGTGTACCTGGATTCATTCCCAACATTTGACACTGGCTCACATGACATTCTCGTCTCTAAAACTGGAGAGACTTGGGCTTGATGGTTGGACCACTTGGTGGATAAGGGGTTGAATTGATGGTTGTACTCAGAGTTGTGGTCTACAGCTCAATGTCTGAGTGAAGACAAGAGACAAGTGGTCCTTCTCAGGGGTCAGTACTAGGACCAGCACTTTAAGGACTCCATTGGTGACTGTGGGCCAGTGTCATTAAATGCACCTTCAATGAGTTTGCTGGCATCAGGAAGCTGGGTGCTGTGGTCAACACACTGGAGTGAAGGGATGCCATGGAGAGGGAGCTTAAGAGAATAGAGGGGTAGGCCCATGCAAACCTCATGAATTCCAGCAAGGTCAAATGTAAGATCCTGCACCTGAGTTAGGGCAATCTGAAACACAGGCACAGGCTGTCCGATGAGTGGATTGAGAGCAGCCCTGAGGAGAAGGACTTTGAACTATTAGTGGATGAAAAACTTGACCTGGAAATGTGTGCTTGCAGCCCAGAAAGCCACCCTGTGCTGCGTGGAAAGTAGTGTGATCAGCAAATTGAAAGAGATGATTTTGCCTCTCTACTCTGCTCCCATGAGATCCCACCAGTGTCTCAGCTCATTCATGCAGCTCTGGGACCCCCAGAATCATAAGGATTATTTTGGATCTGATGAAGGGAGCCCAGAGGAAGGCCATGAAGATGATCAGAGAACTTGACCAGCTTTCCTATGGAGATGTGTTGAGACAGTTGGAGTTGTTTGGCCTGTAGACAAGAAGACTCCAGAGGAACCTTATTGTGGCCTCTCAGTACATAAAAGGGACCTGCAAAAAAGCTGAAGAAGGACTTTTTACATGGGTATGTAGTCAAAGGATAAGGGGGAATGGCTTCAAATTGGAAGAGAGTAACTTTAAATTAGATAGGAAGAAAATATGTACTGTGAGGGTAGTGAGGCAAAAGAACAGGTTGCCCAGAGAAGTTGTGGATAAAACTCCATTCACATTCCTGTAAGAATTCAAAAGCAGGTTGGATGGGGCTCTGAGAAACCTGGTCTAGTGAAAGGTGTCCCTCCCATGGCAGGGGGTTTGGAACTAGATGATTTTTGAGGTCCCTTCCAACCCAACTCAATCAACACAACCCATTCTATGGTTCTAAATAAAGGAAATGAAAAAGGTAAATTCTGAGTGGATCCCAATTTCTTACTGAGCACCTCTGAGATCCATCACTGTAATTTAAATATCAGCATCAGTCTGTTTAGATCAGTAGACAGGTAAAAGACAGCTAGTAAAGGCATAATGTACTAGCTTTAATAGTGGCACAGAAATAGTGGCAATGAACTAGGGAAATTACTTTAGATGATCACCAATAATTTTAATTGATGAAGAAAACTCATCCAGTGGAAAAAGCTAATTGGCAAACTAGCAAATAAAAGTGATTTAATGTGTTCTATGGATCAGAAAATAGGACCTGGCACGGAGTATTGACTATTAGTGCAGCTGTTGTGAAGATGATCTGCATTGGAAAATAGAGCTGAAAAAACCACCAGAGAGTAATAGTTTCGGGACAAATATCATTGTATTTTCTGGAAGAAGTTTAGAACTTTTGTCCTCCTGAAGTTACCGCTACTCACATAGCAAATCATTGTAAAGGCAGTGAAAGAGTAAATAGGAGCATACAGTGGATTATGAGAATTCAAAACATTAAACTAATTGCAAAAACATGAAAGTAAGACCCATCCTGTCTTCTACTCAATCAAGACATCTCTGTTCTCCTTTTGTTAAGATACTAACAAGATGGAATGATTGAAAAGGAGTAACTATAGAGATGAATGAAAAAAAAATTGAAAATTATTTTTATAATTTATTTTATATAAATCAGTGTCCAGCTGGGAAAAAAAGGTCCATGCCACAAAATACTTGCATGTTTTCTAGGCCCATAAAACACAGAGGAAACTCTAAAGCAAAACTTTGAGATGTGACTGGAGGTGTGACCTTCCAGAGAGATAGACGGAAATGCTTCCTATATATGTTAATATCAGCAGCAGATAAAAATATTTATCTGTTTAACATTGCACAATGAGGAGTGGGATTCTTCTTACCCACATACTGATATGAATGACTAAAGTCAGGTATGTAATACCTCTTTCTTCCTTGCTATAGGAAGATACTGAGCATACAGTGGATGTCTATCTAGCTCAAAGTTTGATGCCTCAACTTTAGGTTACAGAAGCTAAATGAGATGTATCCCACATTTGATGCTACATTTTTGTGTAAATAAAGGCATTCCGTTATTTTTCATCGTTTGACAGATTTTAGGAAGTTTTGTTAACTCACTGGATACAATTGTCTAATATTTAGTAGTGAAATGCAGTCTTATCTCTTCTTTTCCCTCTTGTGAGGTAAACCCTGAACATGATTGTTTAAAATACTACACTACTCAAGATGAATCATAAACTATGAGCTACTATCAGAGAGTTGGTTCTTTATATTTTGTTGCTATGACCTAGCTACCTGTGAAAAATGATGAAGGTTGCTTAGAAAATTCATTTTTCAGCTATGATTATCACTTTAAATTCTATGACTGAATTGATAAGTCAGATGTGCTATTTTATGCAAAACTAGCCAGGTTTAACTGGCAACTGAAACAATAAACTGAGGCTGTGCATGTATGCAGAATATCAGCACTATTTCTTATGTTCAGTTTCTACACTGGCACAGCATTTGGGTGAAAGGGAAATGTATGGCTGATGACTAGCTTGGCATTTTAGCTGAGATTTAAAGAGTCCAGAGCAAGAACCAGTTTATAAATGCCAAAATCCCTTACAGTATAAGAACAAATGTATAAGTTCAAGTCAAATATTTTTCCTTCTGCTGCTGACTATGTGCTCTAAACCTTTCACCCCACCAGGACTGATGAATAAATATAGTGTTTAATGAGACATATTATTATTAAAAACTATCTAGCATGTGTTCTGTGAAAAAAGAAGTAATTAAGGTCTGCATGTTTTGAAACAGCTTACTGAATTTCAATTTAGACATTCCAATAATTAATTGATATCGCCAATATGTTTATTGACTTCCAGTACTTAGCAGTTACTCAAAATGATATAGCTGATTGACGATAAAACTCAATTTCTGACATCTTATATAAAATAGCATCTAGTTTTAGTTCTGCCCCACTGAAAGACATCCTATGGAACAAATACTTGCCTATAAAGGTATCAGGAACAGGAACTAAATCATTGTCCTTTTATTTGTTTGTAATGATATTGGAGATGATGCAGGCATTTACTACTGGCTTTATATTCATCTGTTCTGTTGTATCCGTGGTTGGCTGTTGGGTAATCCAAGTCGCTGTTTGGCTTTAAAATCCTCTGTTAAACTGGCTTGATCTGATTTAATCATGATTTATTTGAAAGATCATTGATTTTTCTTTACTGTGGGACTTTTGTTTTGTCTCCAAACTCTGCAGTGCTTTGATCTGGGTTTACTGTTAAAAAGCCCTTTTGTAAAATAAAGTTGTGGTTAAAAAAAGCATAGCATGGAGGTTACCTGGACACTCACAAAGTGACATTTTCTCTGTAAAAGTACTGTGTGAGAAGTAAACAGCAATACAAGAAGAAAAATGTCCTTTTAAAAACCACAAGCCTGCTACACAAGATAAGCAGAGGGGATAATGAATGTTATAAACCCAGAAAATTACTGCTTATTTTAAAAAAGTTTATATGTCAGAGAGGAAAAAAAGTAGATTAAAAGAACAGAGTGATTTGTGTACAGAAAACTGTTGTTCCTTCCCCAGTTAAAAGCAAAACTAACTTGAATTTTATCGATTTACTTGTGTTTCCCTATGAAGAGAACATCCTGCTATTGCTGTTCAGGCTACTAAGTATCATGTATCATGAGCTCATTAGGGATGATACTTTATTACAGCACAAATTTATTGGGGTCTTCAGCTAACCAGTATGTAATACTGAGTGGATAGGTTTTAATTAGATTATCAGAATTCAATCTGTAGAAAGCAGGAATAATGGTATAAGTTCAATGGGAGCAAAAAATATAGCTGTGAATGTCCAGAAGAAGTGACTTAAAGGATAACAATGTTCGTTCAGCTGCCTTTTGAATTCAGTCCTTAACATCTTTCTTGTCAGTGTCAAGGGTTTTCAGTGGTACAGCACTTGGCCTCTAAGGCAAGTAATCCCAAACCCATTTCAAACACCACTATTAGATACCAATGAATCAAATTTTCTAGTCCTTCATCAAACAACACTCCTGAGGTTTCTTCCAGAGTTTCTCCAGTAAATGGCTACGGAATTTGACCTCACAGACTAAAGTACTGATTAAGGAAGTCAGCTGTTTTGTTTTGCTATGTTTATCTTTTGCTACTTCAATTTTTTTTTTTCAATAAATAATATCCCCTGTGTTAATGGGACATTACTTATGCTGAACTGTGATCCTGCTTAGGTGAGTCCAGCCTCTGTACACGTTTATATAAAATTTCAAAGGCTAACACACCAAAAACTTCTAATTTTGTGAGTTCAATCAAAGGAAATTATAGATCTATAATTTCATGTCCCAAGAAAGGCTATAATTGCACATAGAAGAGGTATTTTGAAAAATACCAAAATTTTTTAAACCTTGAATTTTTATCTCAACAGTGACTTCTTCCAAAAGCTTGTCCTGGAATTCTTCTCAGTGTTTGTCTTTGAGTTCTTCTGCCTGCTGTCAGAGAGAAAGGGTCTGCTGTTCTTTATGCTCAGCATCAAAATGGAGGCACATCTTTATGTGGACATTCTTTTGCCTCATCTTTGATTAGGTACTAGAAAATCCAGAAAAAGTTGTAAGTGTCAGTTCCTCTCTGATGGCTATTCAGAGTACAAAAAGTTAGGCTGGAAGTTTAATCTTAAGGAAACTAAAATCATGTCAGATGATTCTACTCAAATTAATAATCAAATATATGTGTCAAGGAAAAAGCAATATTAAACTCCCCTTGTATTTTATTTTCCATCTAAAAGACAAAGTTTTTAAGAGTAAATATTGTTTTCAGTGTTCAAATATTTTCCTCAGGCAGATGTCTGTGAACCAGGATTAAGACAAAATAAAGCAAACAGACCTGTGTTGCACCTGTGTCAGAAGTGTCAAACATGACTGAAAACTAAAATTTTACAAGAAAAGAAGGATAAAATAAGCAAATGAACCCAACAATAAGGCAGATTAACAAGACGTATGATAGGCAGCTGTGGGACTTAAAGGTCATCCCTAAACATGAAGCACATTTACCCTTTTAGCTACAGTGCTGTGGTCTTGTTCAGGCAACAAGACCTTGAGATTTCACAGCTATCCGTCTATGTTGAGTTACACTGCTAATTTAAATGCCTAGTGATTATGCTGTGTTATGATATCAATTGAAAGGTCAATGAATTCAGGAAATTGCTTTCTTATACCTTGTATGACAGTCTTTATGCAATTTTCAACAAAAATTGAATAGTTGATTACTTTCCATGTCACATAAGATAACAATCAGAGAATATAATTATAATATTCACAGAGAGATATGATGTACTTGCTACAGATTTTAAAAACACAATATTAATGAATGAAAAAAAAAAAAAATTGAGGCTTCCTTATAGTAAACATTAACTCTATTTCATATATGGCAAATACAAAAATAAAATTAGTTTCAAACAAATGTATTAATATAATGTTTACAAATATTTGGTTAAATCCAGATGGGTGTTTAGTTTACTGTTTCCAACCTGCTTTTTTTTTTTTTTTTTAAGGGCTTTAAATATTTACAAGAACAAATTTTTATTGTGGGGATACTTGGGGAAATATTTTTTTTCTGTAGATACCTACTCATATGAGAAGAAAGACATTCACATATGGATGTATATATTTTTTTTTATTTGCTGTTTGCTATACTCTACTGCTCTTTTTGCAGTCAGCTATATTAAGAGTAGAAAAAATATCATATGATGGTGATCACCAGGTATGTACAGAAAATTTTAAGTAGGTATGGGAAGCAGTCTGCAGGTTGTAATTGTTCATATTTATTGTCCACTGAACAGTTAAAAAGGAGACATTTAGAGAAACTTAAATAATGAAAAAACTTTGTAAACAATGGAAAAATGAGCTGTTGTCTACCCTGTCTAATGATTTATTGATTATAAAGAGCTTTCTGCAATCCAATTTGTTTCTTTCATATAGAGTTTTTTCTGATTTGGTCCTTTTAGAGCGCTGGGTTTGGTAACCACTATGAAAAACTGTGACACTGTGAGTTCACATCATGTATTATATGAAGGTCGAGTGTGGAAATAATTTTATGTGGAAAGTGAACAATGTGTGACTTCCTGTTCTAGTTCACTTTTAGAGGTTAAAACTTATTTATTCATGAACTGATGCATTCTTCAGTTACAGTTTTTTTTCTCAGAATTCCCATATAAAACAATTTGTGTCACTTAAGACCTCAAACTTAGAAGAAGCTAGGCTTTTATGATAGATCTAACTAAGCATTTAAATTATGTCCTTAATTTCAACATGAATAATCACTGATTATCACTTTGCTGAATGCAGCTTTGAAATATTTTTCTTTCTCTTTCTTTCTTTCTTTCTTTCTTTCTTTCTTTCTTTCTTTCTTTCTTTCTTTCTTTCTTTCTTTCTTTCTTTCTTTTTCTTTCTTTCTTTCTTTCTTTCTTTCTTTCTTTCTTTCTTTCTTTCTTTTTCTTTCTTTCTTTCTTTCTTTCTTTCTTTCTTTCTTTCTTTCTTTCTCTCTTTCTTTCTCTCTTTCTTTCTCTCTTTTTTCCCTTTTCTTCCACAAAAATACATTTCTAAATTTGCCATGGCTTTTTATGTGGTATTGTTTGTGATTCTGCTTTTTGACCACTGCTTTCAGCATAGCCCTCTTAATGGTTTTTGCTGTTATTGCTCTTTATAATCTGTATGTTATTGCACAAAAATTAAGCTAAGGAAGTCTTTCTTTATGAGTTGTTTTGGTTTTTATCCTGGTGTTTTTGTTCTCCATGCAATATTGATTCATCAGAAAATGGAGGAAAGCATAACAACAAATCTCCTCCCACATGGGCCAAGAAAACATAGACTGAAATGAGGAAGCAGTGAAAAATAAGTATTATGAAATTATGGCACAATCAAATTACATCTTTTTTATTGATTTGGTTTGTCTCAGATGTAAGCTTCTTTATTTCCTTTGATCTGATCCATTCACTTATGTACTTATGCAATGAATTCTATTCAAATCAGCAACAGTGAAGATGCCCCTCAAACCTGAAGGTATTTGACAAAGCTCTGTCATCCAGTGGTTTTCACCTCCTAATTCCTAAGTGCAAAGCCGCTAAATTTGAAGAGAAGAAGGAACACTCATGAAAACAGTGATTTTAAAATATTTTGCCAACAATTAGATCTTGAAAACTGTAATGCAAAATGTACCTCTTGATAGCAAGAATGAGTCATAAATGACCCATATATGTAATTGAGTAAATGAAAACTCCAACATAAAGACTTGTCTGAAATATTTCTCTCCCATTATCAATTCTTGCTGTAGAATTTAATTTCTCAGTAGGTTAATAAAGCATTCTGAGAAGAAAAACTGAATTTTCCAGAGGGACTGTATGCATTACTACCACCAGCATATGTATCCAAGAGCTAGTATAAATCACAGAATGATAGATAGAAATGTAATGCTATATAACAATTCTGCTGATAAACCATAAACAGTTCCAAATTAAGTTTATCTGGCTTATGTTAGTAATAATCAACAATTCATTATAACAATGCACAGAAGATGCCCATCATTTGAAAGTGTGAAAAATTTGTGGCACGTTTACAAACTCAAAATCAATTTGGTTTACAGTGGTAATTAATTTCAGTTGAACTTTATTTCGGGTAAACTACCTGTTGAAAAGTGAAATTTGCGTTGAAAACAAATGCTGCAACAGTACAATTATTATTGTTTTCTGTAAAGAGACATTGCTAGTATCTAGCAGGTACTTTCATCCTCACACTAAAGATTACAGATCTCTGCATTGCCAATGCTAAACATTTAGATCATAGAAGTGTTTGTGAACCTGACTATTATGTTTGTGACTAATGAAATAAGAATACTGACTTCTCAGGTTATTCAAGGAATGGAATATAGAAACAAAGTGGTTTCCCTGAACCTTCTGGTGTTGGCTGCATGTTTTAAGTGATGTTGCAATTGAAATTGTCCTAGTCATTTCAAATACATGATCATGAGATGGAGAAATCACATCTATTTCTATGCTGAACAATACAAATTATCCATTAGCTCTCCCCAAAACATCAAATACCAGGTAGAGAGATGCCTGTCTGCCTCATATATTATGATGACTGAATGCACATAAATCTATTTGACCTGCACTGAGCCTCATCAAGCAAATTAACCATCCATCTGTCAGCCTTCTCCAGCCCTTCATCTCACCACTGGTTTCATGGAGTACCAGTATTTTCTGCAGGCAGGAGTTTTCACCCTCAGACCACTAAGCCATATAATGCCTTGTGTTTTCAGTGGTCTTGGCTTCCACAGAATTTGGTGTGCTAGGATGTGTCAAAATAAAAGACTTGAGAAATAATCTTGAGAGACAAAATTAGATCACTTTTTGTCCACAACACAGAACAATTTCATGGAATAATTTCAATAACATAGCATCTTGCAAGTTTGAATTTTTTTTTTTGCCATGAAATATTTTTTAATGTCTTGTAAATATGTCATGATGGCATTTAAATTTATATGTAGGTGTTAAGATGATATTTATCACAGATCATTCCTCTCTATAACCCTTGAATCTGAACACATGATCTTGGTTATACCTTTTAGTATAGGGAATCCTTCATGATTATTGTTAGAATAGTAACATGAAGGGCTTTCATGAAAAGGTCAAGCACTTTAGACCAATTTATAACCTCAGTCTTGACTTCCAGATGTAGCCATTTCTTTGAAATTAAGTAACTTCCATATTTTTAATGTTTTCTTAATTTCTATGCTGTTTTTGAATTATAATTGCTGCTTTGCTTAGTAAATTTTTATTTGGTGATTAAATACTGAAATGAGTTAATGGCTTTCACTTTGATAAATTATCTCATTATGATTATATAACTACATCATCTGGCATAGGCAAAAAAAGTAATGGCAAACAATATGAATACTCAAAAAGTACTTGCATACTGAAATCCAGTTTTTAGAAAATTATATCTACTTTTCCAGTGGCTGCATTGCAGAAACATAGAAAATAATAATAAAAAAAAAATTCTGGCAGTAGAGGAATCACCTGTGAATATTGGCATTTCTTTCACAATTGTTTATAACATATTATAATCTGAAATGGTGATAACCATAGTAATTTTTACAAGGTCATGTTTCTTGTGAAAAAAAAAAGGCTTAAAATGTGAATGCTAACATGGCAGATAAATGGGTTCATATGTGTCTGAAAATACTGATAAAACTTGAACTGAACAAAAGCAGCACGTCTTGAATCCTCCAGGTGACAAGTGACATAAGACAAAACTGCAAGTCAGGAGGATGATAATGTACTGTGCCTCTGCACACTGACTACTGAGATTTAGGAAGAAGTGTTCTCTCAAAGTGAGTACATATCTTGATTGAAGGCAAAATCAGAGTATTGTGTACGGACAAATGCCAGGGGATGGCCTGGGACTTTGTGAGGTAATACATGAGGTTGCTCACTGTGAGCAGCAGCATGGCAAGAACCAACATGAATTTCTGCCCAACATTCCTGGGCCAGTAGGGATGCCCCCGCAGGAAAAGCATGTCAAAACCTATTGAACATATGGCTGGAGGGGAGTGACTAAGTGAGGGGGTGAAGGAGTGAGTAAAAGTGGGGCAAAGGTTCTTATCTTCTTGGCTCTTAAATAAACCCAGAATCTTTAACCACTGGGAGTTACCATTTACTCTGTCCTTGTCCATGACAGATCCATAATTCACCTTAGCTAACTAGACACCTACCTCATCGTTATTTTCAGTAGGTCAGACTGCTGTGCCCAAATGTCCCTGTTTTGACTACTTAAAATAACAGGTTCAGAAATGTCTGATGCAAGACAGACTGGTTACACCCTTGGTGATATCATTACTTATTCAAATATATGGAATGAATGAGCTTATTAGCAGTGAAATTGCTCCCAGCCTGAAAGAGATTTGCCCCTTCCTATAATTTATTAATTTTAGTCTGAAATTAAAATTAAGAACTTTTCAGATATTTAATTTAGATGAGAATTTTCTGAAAAATCTGTGCCTGCCCAAAATGCAAAACAGTGTTATTGTAATTTGGAATATGGTCAGATATACAAAATCTGGACTTGGGGCTGCTGGTAAGCCACAAATTGTCTATGATTCAGCAATATATACAGACAGCAACATTTTACTCATTCAGACTTTTCACTGGAGCTCAGGAATTGACTGCTGCATGAAGTTGCTTCTTTGTAAGAGGGAAAATTATGCTTCTTGGATCTGGTCCAAAAACGGTATTGAAAGGAATAGTAATTTTTTCATTTATTTTGGTGAATTAACATTAGACTCTTAAGCAGTGCAGATTTTAATTCAGTGTCCTGTTTAATACCATGTCCAAAGAAGCATCTAAATAGGAATTCAGACTTGGTCTCAGGTTTTTAAAGAAGCAATGTTGAGTTCTCAAGGCTCACAGCTTTAACTCTTCTGTCTTGTTTCATTCCAGTCAGTTATGCAGATTACTAACATCAAATTTGCTCACTACTAGAAAGTTCTTGCAAAACTTAAAGAGGGAAAAAAAAGCCAACATGTTGGCAACAAATGGTGCTGTTGACACAGTAAGTGGCACTTGAATTGCTGAATTGGGTGAGCACTAATTCAGAGAACATACATTATATGACATTTCTTTGAGGATGTTTGCCCTTTATTGTTATGAAACAAGACTGTAATCATTGTTATTATCTTAAATGCATGAAGAAGGGTTAATTAAGGGCTTGATTCTAATTATATATCAGGTGGTTCAGAGAGCAACCCTTCAAATACTGAATAAGTGAGAGTAAATTGCTAGCAGTATTTCTTCACTCTAACTTCTACAGTGATTCCACTTGACCAGTTGTGCTCAGAGCCTAGAATAAGGCCCTTGGTTTGGTCACAGACCCAATTTTGTTCGGAAGGGACTAGGACACCAGCTTCAGTATGACTCAAACTAAGCTGCTTACTGTTCTCTGAAATAAATCTCACCTCTCTTTCCCTACTTATAGTGACAGTATACACTGGGAAAGTCCCTTCACGCTACCTCAGGAAGGGAGCAAGTCAGCGTAATTTGGTATGAAGTAATGCCATATTTCAGTAAATACACAGAGTATGGGTAGTATACTTACTTTATACATTTCTTATTTTGATTATTTTTGAAGAGTGTTTGCCATCTTCATGTTTAAAAATAGAAAATATTTTATTGTCTATAAAGTGGAATTTTTGGGGCATTAGTGATAATTACAAATATGTGATACTTCTCCATCTATGGATAAAAAGGTTACTAGAGTATTGTAAATTTTATAAAAGGCAGTCAGAGATTTAAATTGTATTTTTGCTCTGAGCTGAAGGTATGCACAGCAATATATAGCTTGATAATTGAAAACTACACATGCAAAAGATTAAAATTAACATGGTAATACTTCAGTTTACTGAATGTATATGGCCAGCTCCATGTTATTGAGGCAAAATCTCCTTGGCGATGCTGGATGATCTCGATGACAGATCTTAGATTTGGAAAATGGCAAAAAAACTTTTCTTAAATTAATCAAAAGTATTTGATTTCTTGTTTTTAATTACTACATTTGTAATGCATCAGTTTCATCAGTTTGGAGAACCTTTGAAACTGGTCACAAATACCTTTGACATTTTGCCATTACTATAAGGAGAAACCCCTTTCTTAAGCTGATGAGGTGAATATGCCATACTTCCAGTGTGATCCTTACAACTCTTCTGCATGTCAGGACTCCTGATTGACTGTTAGTGAACACTGAGTGAATCCCCCTTTTCCTGGACTCTGATTTTGTTATCAGTTGCTGCATGTTCTGTACAGGCCCAATATATCCCTTTGGAGACAGTTTACAAATTTTTGGAGACAATTTACAAAGAAACAGGATATTTGTTTCCCAGGTCCTGCCATACCTATTGAGATTAAAGAGGTTATGTATACATATTTTTCAGAAATAGTAGCGTATGCTCACTTATTGTAGAAAATTAAAAGTAAGAAAAAAAAAGTGTGTTGTCTCAGGCACATGGTGTGATTATTGCAATTGTCCGGTGCAGGAGCTGACTTGATGATCTTTGTGGGGCCCTTCCAAATCAGGAGTCTATGGTTCTAAGGAATTTGTATGCTGATATTGGTTGTATTTTCTCTGAGGTAGAGTTTCCTTCTACTAACTTTAGACAGACATTGTTTTACTGTGCTGTTATTTTATTTCTCTACCACCATCCCAGAAGAGAGGAAGAATACAGAGAAAAAGTTAGGACTGCTCTAATATTTTTATAGTTTTCCCACTATTTGATTATAAAGGATTCTTTAATGTTTCTTGTAACTGCGCTCTGTAGAACCACAGAGTAGCATCCTTACTACTTTATCTTTTCATGAGCATTCATAATGCATATATACTCTGTTTGATTCTTTTGTAATTTAAGACAGTTTTCCTTTATTGTTTTGAAAAAAGCTACATGTTGCATAAGGGGCAAGTATTAAATTTCCATTCTTCTTGTTAGGGTCATTGCTTTGTTCTTTCTGTGAATATGATGCAAATGAATAAATTTGATGAAATGATGAAATTGCAGAGATTTTGAAGCTTAGAATGGAAACTTTAAATTGAATAACATCCTTGTGACCTTGTTCTATGCCTGTTGTAAGTTTTATGGAAGATCCATGAGGGAAGTATATTACAATCATACATCCCCTTCAAACAATTTCTAACTGATAAATCATCCCAGAGCCCCAGACATGCAATCTGAACACAACACAGCAGTGGAGTTTTAGGGCCGAGATTCTAAAAGGTCAATGCAGTATAAGTGCAGTAATTGTGGCAGTTGTTAATACAATCAGTAAGTGAAGGCCTTTCAAATAACCTAATTTTAATATTTATCTAAACCAAACAGTAGAAAATTGTATGGAGAACTACAAATCATATTGTCTGGTTACCACTTTCTTAGAAAAGGAAATACAATCTATCATTCAATGAAAATTTTCTAAACAAAAGTAGACCCATTTTTATTCACTTCCATTAACAAGCATGGGGGGGGTGGGGGGAGGGGGAAGAAAATGAAAAAAGCTGGTTCCCTTATAAAAAGGAAAATCTTATGTATCACTTTGCCTCAGGGAAAAAAAATTAACAATTTTTGTTACATAGTTCTCCTAGAGATTGATCACAATATATAAGTAGTATGAAAGGATCAGAATCTTGCTTTGTTTTATCCCTCTTGAGGCCAACATATGCCTGCTAATTTAGATGAGAACTCTTATTAAGTTGAGTAAATTCATGTAGATCCAAGGCAGTCTTTTTGTCAAAATTGCAGGCAAATAGGGTTGTGTGATAACAGCTTCAGAGCCTCCAGCTATAGTTTTTTGCAAACTGTGCTCTTCTGGGGTAGCTTTGGCCCCAGACCTTCCAGAATATAAGCACTTTGAGAGACACTGATTACAGGTTGACATCCTCTCAGTGGAAAGCAGATTACAGGAGCTTAGACAGAGAGGTTACATGATCAGCTGAGTACGTAACTGGCATATGAAGTCGTACTGGGTTTATGTGGCAAGCTTTCGGGAGCAGGCTGCAGGGCTAGCTTCTGTGAGGTGATGCCAGAACTTTTCCCTGTGTCTGATAGAGCCCATGCCAGATGACTCTATGACAGACCTGCTGGCCAAGGCCAAGAACATCAGTGTCTGTGATAGTATCTCTGGGAAAACAGAGCTAGGAAGGAAGCAAAACTACTGTGTTACTAAAGAGTAACTACAAGGGAGGAGTGAGATTATGTTAGAGGAACAGCTCTGCAGACTCCATGAACACTGAAGGGGGGGAAGGTGTTCCAGCACCAGACAGAGATTCCCCCGCAGTCTGTGGTGAAGACCATGGTGCAGCTCACAGAGGTGCGCAGGGCAGAACAGCTCCACTCACAGCCTGGAGCAAAGACCCCAGCTGGAGCTGTTTGATGTCTGAAGGAGGCTGTGACTCCATACATCACCAATGCTGGAGCAGGCTCCTGGAGAGACCTGTGTACTCCTAGGGAAACAGGAGCCCATGGTGGGGAAGAACATAAGGAGTTCTCTCCCTGGAGAAGAAGCAGCAGCAGAGACAACATGTGATGAACTGACTGGAACCTGTTTCATGCCTATCTGAGTGGCTGGGGGAGGCAGGGAGAAAATTGGAAAGAAGGAAGGGGTGGGTTAGAGTGTTTTAAAATGTGGATTTATTTCTCATTACACTCCTCTAATTTGATTGGTAATGAATCAGATTAATTTCCCTAAGTGGAGTCTATTTTGCTTGTGGTCATAAATGCCGAATGATCTCCCTGTCCTTATCTCAGCCCACAGAGCATTTTGTCATATTTCTCTCCCCTGTCAGATTGAGAAGGTGGAACAACAGAGCCAGGGTCAACTCACCACATAATAAAGGAGGTATGCAGTCTTTTGGGACAGAAGCTGGAGCCAGTCTTTCTACAGAGCCAACATTTACCTTCTTTCCTGTCCTCAAACTACTGAAAAATTGTTTGCTCATGGAACTTGAGTTGTTTAAAATAGTCTTCCCTCTTTCCCAAAATTTAAAATTGTGTTAGATAAGGCAATCAAGTGTATACAAGTTCTATGAGTTAAATAATTTCCATCAAGCTTACAGACCTCTCACAAATAGTTCGATGTAATACAAATCCCAAAACTTTTAAAATGAACAAAAGAATTCTTTGCAAGAGACAAAAATTACTGAGCAATTCAGAATGAGCATCACATATTTTAAGACTGATCAAAGAGACAGCAGCAAATATAATATCCGCCCTTTAAAAGATTAAACTCTTCCATGCAAAGATATTTTAATTAGAAAGTTTCTGGGATTGCTTTGTATAATACCACTGCATAACTTGAAAATTTACAAAATAAATTAGGAGCGTGATTAGGAAGCAAAATAGAATAAAAATTTCATAAAAGTAACGTGAAAGAAAAGCAATAAATTTTGGGTTTTATAAAAGAAAATTAGCAGGAACAATGTCAGAAGCTAGTGAACATGTGATATAATTCACCATGGAGAGCAGAAAGGAAAAAACAGGAATCCAAAATGGAATGCATACCAGATAACTTAAGACATTTGTGTGGCAGTATCTACTTTTGCATTACTCATCTTACCTTTTCTAGTAGAAATTACAGAAAAATAGGTATTCTAGACTGCCATTAAACTCAACATATCTGTTTAATGATTGAATCATTGTAGTTGGTGAGATATCTCCAGGAACATACAACATAATTTTCTTGAGTAAGGCAAAGATCTTCTATTCACTGTGTAGAAAAGCAATTGCAAATACTTAAAAACTATATCTACATGAGTGGAGATTTAGTCTTCTAAAATCAGGCATCCATCCATACTGACTGATGGAGTAGGGAGCAAAAATAAAGTGACAGATGCCTAGGTAGCCTCAGGTCAGCTTAATGTAAACTTATTTTGAAGCCTGGTACTAAAGAGAACAAGCTGATTTTCAAAAAGGTTATGGTAGCATTATGTGATACCTTTGCAGCTAGAAAGAGGTTTCTATGTATAGGGGCAGGATTTAGCACCACAAAAAAATTACTCATAGCTAAGAGGGTCCAAATCTCCATGGAAGTGAAAGGAGATGCCCTGCTGTAGCTTCAGTTGTGTTAGTTGCCAGTGGCTATAGCACAGTTATTCTAAAGCAGTATTAGATATCTTTATTTAGATAGTTCTCTGTGTGAGTGACTCCCCATGGGTAGAAAGCTGAAAGTTTTGGTTGACTACTATAAGCATATAAGCATAAGTTCTTGATTTTGCATCGTCTGATGCTTGTTAAAGGGTAGTGATAAAAGAGACAAAATGGAGACTATGGGATAATGGACTTTTATTCTAAAGCAAATGTGTCTTAAATATGATATATGATATGGGTATGTACATAGTTTTAATATCTTCCTTTACTTCAAGCTTTATATTCCTTTAGCGGAGGTATTGATGGTACCTAAATTGACAAAAAGAAGTCAGTTCTCAGCAGTGTTAAGGAGAGAAATTTTGTTTTGAGCCTGAGAAGGAAGATCTCAAGCTGGGCTACTTGGAGAAAGAGGAAAGGTATGCACAACAGTTTGTATATTCACTGAACATGGTTTGTGAGACATTTACAGAAGTGGAGGTGAGGAAGAAGAGATTGACTAGGTGCAGTTCAGTTTCCTACAGAGGCCACTGCTTCTGCAGAATCTCTAGAGGCCAGAAGCCTGCTGCCAGCAGCTGCTGCAGAAGGCCATGGTTTTCCTGTAGCTCACAGAATCACAGAAATATAAAATGGTTTTGGTTGGAAAGGATTTTAAAGATCATCTAGTCCCAACCCCTCTGCCGTGGGCAGGGATGCCACCCACTAGGGCAGGTTGGTCAAAGCCTCATCCAAACTGGCCTTCAATATTTATTTCCACTGATGAGCCATCTGCAAATTCTCTGGGTGGACTGTGCCAGATCCTGTAACACAGAGGGCCCATGTCTGTTGATTTCCACGTCTCTGTTGATTTCCACATGTCTCTGTGTGTCTCAAATAAAGGTTGTTTATGGTACCAAATCATCTTGGACAGAGGATGAAAATAGCTACTTTGTAGGCATCTACATCTGTGTGAGATACAGATTAAAATAGGTGGAGACAGAAATACCTGTAGATGTGAAGGATCTTTTGTAGTAATGGCGTGCTGGAAGACAATGGGCAAATAGGTCATCTATGTGATTATTTCTCTTCATTGTCAGAAAAACAAGCCCAGGCTGAGAGATAGGCATCAGCACTTACAAAGTCAGGATTCTCCTGAAGCATCAGGTTCAGGATGGAGTGTCAGGCATTTCTAGGTAGGGAAACTGACACATCACTTTGAGTGTATAGACAGAGAGAATTGACAAGACGAATTAATTTTAACAGCAGAAATAGAAAGAATATCTTTAGAGGAGGCAATGGAGAAGAAAGTGTTTATAAAGAAACATGGGACAAACATTTCAATGCCATGATGTAAGAACTTTTGTCACTCATTAAAGAAAGCTTTATTCTTGGACTGAAAACAAAAGAGTTGTCATGATAGATATCCCATTAGTTTAGCAACTGGCAATGTCTGTTTTAGCTTGTGGTACCTCAGTTTTCTCTGATCAGAACAGGAAATTATAATGCTTTAAATAATTTTACATCATATTAATGTAAAGTATTACAGAAAAGTTTCTAACTCCACAGTTTGTTTTTTGGCATATATATGTGAGTTAAATTCTGGAAGAGGCCAAACTGAACAGTTAACATATAAAATTACTAAAAATTACTCGTTGAAATACTAAGAGGAGTAACAAGTAATAATCAATTTTTTTTAAATCCCAAACAAATAACCACACAACCAGTTAAAATAACTCACTAAGCCTGTTTTAAAGTGATGCAAAATTCAGTTTGAGGAGCTAATCACACATGGACAGCCTGCGGTTGTGGCTTTTTAATCCAGTAGGTGTAAAATTGAAATCCTCACATTACTATGAGAGAACTATTTTAGGTAATTAGGGCAAAGCCTGTGTAAGATGTTCTAAACATAAAACATTCAGGGTAAAGTACTGTGATCAAAATAGGATGTTATAGACTTTTCAGAGTAGAATATGATTTTAAGTGAACGACATTATTTTTGGGCAGTATTGCATTGTGATTTATATGATTTTCTTTAGCACTAATACAGCAACACTTTTAGTCTTCAGTTTTTACTTTTTCTGATTCCATATCACTACAAACAGCATTAACAACAATCCTCAGCACTAGCTGTGGAGGCAGCTCTGAATTTTGCTTTGCTCTTCATATTGATGCAGAATCTAAATTTTACTGTGGGTTATTGACAAATTTTTGAGCTGCTAGCTTAATGAATACATCTAAACATTGAAAGGGTTGAATTGCTTTCTTATGGAACTTTTCCTTGTACTTGGGTATTAGGTTCAGCTTCCAAATTGTAGATGGTAGATGTTGATTACAGTTAATTAAATTTAGATGTCTCAGCGCACAATTTTACATCCATTTATCTGTTTATGTTATCATTACAGTCAGTGATGATCTAGCAATAAGTAGTGAAAGCAGTTTAGAAAGCAATTCAACTCACCAGAAAATAGACAGTTATTTTTGTTTATCTGTAGTTTTCTAGTATCCATTAACTAAAACCCACCCAGATGTATGAATTTTGTTGTCTAAATATAATTATACAGTATCTTCCTCTGTGGTACTCAGATGTAGCTCCTTATTTCATCTCTCTATGTGGAAAAGATTTTTCTATAGGAAAGATGGTATTTTCTTTGGGAAAAAAAAGTATGCTAAATGTGGGGGACTAAATGAGACAGATTTCATCTCACTTGGAGACTTGTTACTGCAGGACTGTGGGATAACTGTCCACAAAGTACTTATATAAAAACATGCAGTGGGGATACTACAGATGGATGAAAAATTATACTGTCATGGCAAAAAACCCTTTGCACATATTGCATTTACAGGTTATTACATTTAATAGATCTAAAATGATAATTATGTAGTTAAAAGTTGATAGAGGAGGATTTTTTTTTCCCAACATCAGAGAAGACTGTGGAAGGCTACCCTGGCCTAAAACTGTTGATTATTTGCTTTTAAGATATCATGCCCCTTTAAGACTTCATGCACCCAACCAATTGGGAAAAAGAGAATTAAATAACTCTCTACATAGGCAAAGCTCAAAAGGAAAAGAGTACCAGTATTACTTGTAGATAGATTAATCAGCTGTATTGATTTATTTTTTTAGTAATGTGGTAGCAAGCTGACTCCATCTTGATGATGTATTCTGAGAACATATTCAGAGAGCTCAGAAGTCATAAAGGTTTATGAGCAAAAAGATGCAATTTAGGGAGAACTAGTACAGAAACAATTTAGTGACAGTAAAGAGGTCAGTAGATAGAGGACAATTGTTGCCTAGCACTAGAAAGGATAATGCAAGCTTCTCCAATACCACTGAACCAGATATTCAGGCCTGGCTTTTCATATAAGAAGTGGTTCATAAATTCAAGGATAGATGTATGTAGACATCTCTGAGTACCTGACCTTTCCTACTAGGAAAATTTCAAAGTGGCAGAAGTTTGAGTTTGCTAATGTAAAAATTCACAGTGGTGATATTGAATAGATATTCTCCAGTTCTCATCAAAGTCCTTTCAGTATGAAATCAGAAAAATCTTCTCAACTGATTTTTTGAAGGAATTCTGTTCTTACAAAGCATAGATGTAAACATTTTTAGTGTAACTATAGCCCATATTACAATTTCTTGTTTCTTATGTATGTTTTGTTTCATAGTTGATTTAAACTATAGGAAACACTCAACATGAAACTTGTACAGTCATAACTATGAGGCTGAGAATGCTTATTGCTGCCTTAAGTTGTAGGTTGTTGAGTTATTTATGGGTTTAAGTCTTCAAAGAGACAAGAGCAGCTTGCTGTAAAATTGTTTATTGTAGAAGCACATCAGACTCAAAGGCAAACAGTCCAGATTATCAAAGCCCGTGTTAAAGCGTTCTGGTATAGAGTCCTGAGCAAAGGCAGCAGCATCAGAAGCCTGCTATTTCTTCTGCTCTTCTCTGCTTATTCTTCCTCTTCTTCTTCCATGTGTGGTGGTAGTGATGATGATGATGATGGTGGTAGAGGATGCCTTTTCCACCCCAATGCGGTGTTTTTTAATTGGGTTTTTAGCCCAATGAGCTAAAAACACGAACTTAAAACATTCCTTCTAAACCTATTAGAATTCTAGTCGTATGATACGAAAGTAGTGTTACTTCTTACACATAATTTACATATATAGCTCTACCTATTCATGCAAATGGTTGTATCTGTTCTATCTAAAAAATGTAAGCAATGTTCTTATTATGTTTTCATTATGTGTGAGGGTAAGTTTCTGAACTTCTACTGAGGCCTAAACTTTACACTAGATTCTAGGGCTTTTTACTCTCTTAAGGCTCTAAAAGCATATTCTTACTTACTTAAAACTAAGACTTACACTTCTATTTCATATCTATTTGACTTAATAATATTTCTACTCGCTTAAAACTAAAGCTTACACTTCTACTTCATGTCTGTGTGTCTTAATATGCTTTCATTTCTCTGAAAGCTTTAATTCAATCCCTGTATTCCTGTCTCTCTCTGAGGGACTCAGAGAGGCTTCTGCTTTACACACTCCAACAGTAGATCATGACAAACCCTTTCACAGACAGTTGTTTTTTAAAGCATTTTATAGCCAATCAACAAAATTATCTGTCATACAAAAGCTTACAGCACTGAAAAGTCAGTCAGAATTTTTATTTTTCATACATGAGTTCTTCATGGCTTAGCAAAATTAATAATTCATTTTGTTTTAATTTCCATTGATTTCTCTGGACTCAGAGGAGAAATTAGGTATTTCTTGTAATGAGATCACTATGAGATATTTCAGCTCATGAAGAGATAAAGCTTCTTTTATAATCTATCTCTGTTTTAAAGATTAAGGATTCTCTAGTCTATTGTTTATTTAAGTATAGACAAACTAGTCGATGGTAATGACTGAGTAGTGTAGAAAGGTTTCTATGAACACGAAGAGTCTTGGGCTTTCAATATGTTTAGTTAACTGGAAAGTAGTCATGTAATGGTTTGGTTGGAAGGGATCTCAAAGATCATTGAGTTCCATCTAGTAGAAAATTTACAGTTGAAATGAAAAAAATATCATTACAAAATGAACATTTTTCCTGAAGTATTTGCTACAAAGATGCAAGTATAGCAGCTTTCAGACTTCTAGTTATGTTTCTTTCTTTCAGAGGCACTTTGAACAGAATCTGTAAGAATTTTATTTTATTTATGCTGATCTTTCTACAGATATGTCCGAGAATGCAAAGCAAACCTTTCTTTCAGGAATGGGGAAAGGTTGTTTTTGTTTGAAGTAGACTCATAGAATGGTTTGGGTTGGAAGGGACCTTAAAGGCTGTCTAGTTTCCATTCCCTCTGACATGTACAGGGACAACTTTCACTAGACTAGAGCTCCATCCAGCCTGGCCTTGAGCCCTTCCAGGGGTGAGGCATCCAGTGTCTCACCATCCTTATTGTTAGAATTTTTTTCTAATATCTAACCTAAACCTATTCACTTTCACTTTTAAGCCATTTGCCTTTGTCCTGTCACTACATGCTCCTATAAAAAGTCCCTCTATGTCTTTCTCGTAGGCCGTTGTCAAGGCACTGCAATAGCTCACTTCTATGGAAAGGTTAAAGCAAAGCACAAGGTTCCATTCCATTTGCAGCATTACTTCCAAATTATAATAGCAATAATAATATATGCAAATACATATATGCACACGTACAGAGTGTGACATCTCCTTAAACTGAACTGTAGCTGACTACATAGAAAAAGGAACTTCATGTAATGAGGATTATTATATCACCAAGGCCAGGAGCTTGACAGGATTCAGAAAGTAATTTGTCACCGATGAAAACATCTATAGGATTAAAAATAAAACCTCATAATTTAGACAGAATGCAAACTTGTATTCCTTAGGCCTCTTGTAAGACAGTTAAAAGGAGACGCTGCTAGGAGCAAAGAACTGAAAAAATTCCCATTCATTGCTGAAAAATTTGCATAAAGAAGTAATGGGCACTGGAGAAGCTCCTACTTAGAAGGGATGCTTAAAAAGTGAAAATTTAAATCTTCTGCTGTGTTGTTCTCCTGTGCTCCCGGTTTTTGTTTCAGACTCAAGTCCCATCTCAGCAATGATAAGTAAATCATTGTATAAGACTTGAAGACCTCTTAATAGTCTGGAAGTGTTGTACTTTCTTGACACTCAAATACACTGTAAAATGAAGACAGCATAAATGATTTCATTTATATGAGCACTTACATTTGTTTGATATTGGAGAGCAAATGACTCCTCTCCAAGAGAAGTTCAGTCAATCCCTGCATCATTACAAGGTTACAATATTAATAATAGCAGTTTAAAGGATAGAGTCATGTGGGTGACTTTTGATTCTTTCAAGCACAAGTAGAGCTGCACAGCACGATAAAGAAAAAAAAACAGCAACTCAAATCCAACACCTCTCCCCCCCCTCAGAAGGTCTAATCCCTAATGCCTGTCTTTCTAGACTGTCACAAACTGAAACGAGAACAGGAATATCAAATATAGAAAATAAGATGGTGAGTTTTGGAGTTTGAATCTAACATGTTATTGTCCTCAAGCATGAGTCACACACATTGTTGTTTTATTTTTAAAAACCTTTTTGTGAGGAAAAGCAAAAATTTTAGTAAATAAAACAGAGAGGGTGTGAATACAGTGACCACAGGAAACTCAGCTTTTTACACACATCTTTAATAATAAAACAGCTCTGGGGAACATTCAGGCATTAACTACTTACATATCAGGGGTCATTGACAAAGCCCAACATAGTATCAGTCCTTAAACTACCTTTTCAATTACTGTGATCAATGACATCAGTCTTAATGCATAAATGGAAAAAAATGAGTGACAGTAAATAAATATAAATGTTTCAAAGCTTGCTGAAGAAGCAAAGTCTCTCAAAATTCTGAGATTTTCTGAAAAGATTGAAACACAAAAACATTAAGAATTGTAGGCATTGTCTAAATGGTAGTGGAAGGACAATAAAATAGCCAGTCCTGGGTTTGAAGTTTGCAATCCAAACCTTCATTTCAGCTAGCTTTTCTACCCTGATTAACAGAATTTCTTTAAGATTCAGACCTACATTTTCCAAGGACACAAATTCCAATTTGTATATTGCTATCAAGAAAAAAGTTTCTGAGCTGAGAATGGGAAAAGAGAGACGTGGAGTTAAGATATTGGAAAGTAAGATATAGGTAATTCCAACTTTCTGATAAGAATTTAAGGCACTTGCTACTGACTGCAAGTATTTGTCATTGGATAGCTGTTTTTTTCCTTTTTGTGAAATAAAGTGATGACACTGTTTCAATGTCAGATTTTTCTTTTTAGATATTCACATCACAAAAAACTTATTTTTGGCAGTGTTCTCAGAGGGGGCTTTCTTTCCTACGAGGACACTTTATTCACTCATGGTCAGCTTGGTGTCCTCCAGGACACTTAGATCCTTTCCTGGGAAGCAGGTTTGCATCTTTTTCTCCCCAGCTTTTACTGGTGGATGGAACTATTTGTCCCGGGAGAAAGAATTTTCTGTCTTTGTTGAACTTCATAAAATCCTTTTCAACCAGCTTGTCCAGGTCCCTCTGAATGACAGCAAAACCATCTGGTGTATTAGCTAGTCCTCCCCATTTTGTATTGTCCATAAAATTGCCATGGGTGCACTCTGTTCCATCTTCCCCATTACTGATGAAGTTCTTAAGCAATATCAACTCAGCATTGACCACTGAGTACACCACTAGTGAGTCCATGCAGGCTGGACTTTGCACCTCTATTCACTATTCTCTATTCTTTGGGCCCAGAATCTCTGACAGTTTTCAATTCACCTCACTTTCTGTGTATCTAGCCCATAATTTGCCAGCTTGTCTGCTAGGCTATTAAGGATCAATAGTTCAAGTAAAGTCGAGATAAACAATATCCAGTGCTCACTTCATATCCATCATACCGTTCATCTGATTATAAGAAGTGTATCAGATCAGTCACATTATTTTGACTTTGTGAATCCATGCTGATTCCTCCCAATCATCTTCTTAACTTTCATGTGCCTGAAAACTGTTTCTGGGATTTTTTTTTCTCTGTCTTCTTCTTAGGGAACAGTGAAAGGCTGACTGGCCTGTCATACTCTAGATCTTCACTCTTGCCTTTCTTGAAGATAGATGTGACATTTGTGTTTCTCCTGTCCTTAGGATCGTCTTTCATTTTCCATAACCTTTTAAAGATAATCAAGACTGACCTTGCAATGGCATAAAACAGCTCCCTTGGCACTCATGAGTGGAGCCCATCAGATCTTATCGACTTGTGCATGTTCATTTTTAAAAAAATTGTTCCCTAACCTCTTCCCCTGAGGGTCTTTCTAACTTTAGACTTTTCCACAGGTCTCGTGGACCTGAGAATTCTGAACACTTATATTACCAAAAAACCCGAGGTACAGAGATAATGAATATGACAATTTTTTTTCTTTATGCTTTGTCACTGTGTTCTTCACACAATTCAGTAGTGTATCACATTTTTTCCTAGTCTTCCTTTTGCTTGTAATAGTCTGTGGGAATACAACTAGAGCAGAACTGCGAGCACTGCTCAGCTTGTCACAACTGAGAAGGATGCGTTAGCCATAGTAGGCCACAAGCTTTGGCAGGAGTAAGCAGGATTTTGAAGAAGGAATGTAAGAGATAAGTGCTTGGTATGAGGTTAATATGCTGTTTTGTGGGGAATCACAAGAAGTACTGTAAGTACTTGGGTTAGAGTAGAGTGAGGCATTGATTAAGCAATGTTCCTTAGTTACAATTAAACGTTATAGCCTAGTTACACGAATATTATTGGTGTGCTGTTTTTAGCAATAACTGAAAAACTACATAAACTCTGCTTTGTGCATCAATAAACAGCTTCATGGCTTCTTGCAAGCGAATCATGAAGACCCCATCTCTTCATTATAAGTGCTGTCAATAGACGTTCAGAGAGCCTTCCCCTTGTCAGATTCAACTTCAAATAGGTTAGGTCTTTCCCATCTTCATACCTATTTCACCTAGATAAGAATACTCTGCCGTTGGCAGGGATGTCATTCACTAGGTGATGCAGCTCATAGCCCCACCCAACCTGGCCTTGAACACTTCCAGGGATGGAACTTCTCCGGGCCACTTGTTCTGGTGCTATCTTTATCCTGATACCTAATCTAAACCTAGTCTCAGTTTAAACCCATCTCTTATTGTCCTGTCACTACATGAGCTTTTAAATAATGTCTCTCTATCTTTCATGTATGCCCCTTCAGGTTCTGGAGGGCTTTGATTAGGTCACCATGAACCACCTCTTCTCCATTCTGAACAACCCCATGTCTCTGCCTCTTTTTGTAGGAGAGTTGCTCCATTCCTCTGATCACCTTTGTAACCCTTTCCTGAACTCCCTCTAACAGGTTCACATCATTCTTGTGTTGATACCCTCACCTCTACTCTTTCCTCATGAGAATCGCCTCCCTTGACCTTATGGACACACTTCTTTTGATGCAGCCCAGGATGCAGTTGGCCTTCAAGGTTATGAGTGCATACTGCTGCACAGTTGATCTATTTTCTTGGAACTTCTTTAATTCTCTTCTTACTCAGCTGTATTTCAGGAGCCCTCTGACTTTCTTCCATGTTTTTGTGATTCCTCATATTTGTAAAGCTTATATATTGCTGAAAAAAATCAGTGTTCCATAAATATTTTATCAACTTCTCCCTAAATCTCCCTAGTTTCTCCCTAAGCTTTCTCCTCTTATGATACTGTTGCCTTTTCCAACTGATGCTCCTTGATCATGGGGTTGCTTGATTTACATAGCTGTGGTTCTGAATGCTGTGTTCTAATCCTTTCTTTCTAATGGTTTCAGTTTCTCTCGATTTTTTTTTTCTTTTTAAATAATGTCCTGAAGTTAGAATAAACAATAGATTCCACTTGAGAGGTTTCTAGGTCAACAAAGATGGAGTTGGAATAATACAGGTTTTCTACCTAGAATATTAATTAGAAAGGCCCTTAAACTGGTGCATTCTTCGGTTCTGCTTCTAAAAAATAAGGTCAGAGACCAGAAGTCAGGCAGTGCAAACCATAATGAACATATTATTAAAAAATAAGTTCATAAAACAGGTTAGTTAATGTTAAGCACTTGTTTTGGCCTAATTTTAATCAGTTTTTCCTGTAACAAATCTTCAGATAATATCTTCCCCTATGAAACAACTTAAGGTTTGTTTTGCTGCAAATGTTGGCATCTGAAATTAGCATAGTCAAGACTATTTATTTTAATTAAAGGTTTTCCTTTAAATGACATACTTATTCAGATATATTTTAATTAAACACATATTGAATTAGAGACATTAAATTTTAAAAGCTTTAATTATATAGTAATCAGTATATTATAATTATAGTATAATTATAGTATAATTATTTTAGTAATCAGCAATATTATTAGCTAGCAATTAGTAGTATTATTACTATTACTATTACTATTACTATTATTACTATTAAAAATTGATAAAACATTTCATTGTCCATCTTAATGTTAGTTCAAGTTTACAACTTTAACTTTTCTATGTAGCAAAAATGTTCAATTGTCTTAAATTTCAAATAATGCTTATTAACCATTCATCTATTTTAGAAGAACCATAATACTGAATTACATAATCTGGCAATAGAGTATGCATACCATTCTAGGAAGTTGCCCTATGTAACAGAGTAAACTACAGTTTCTGAATAATAGAATGAATCCATGAAATAAATTACATCTCAGTAACATGAAGAAACTATTACCATTAAAGAAATATTAAAGCAATTATCCAGGATACTACATTTGTATGTAATTTTCAGAGAATCCAAAATTTTAGAGGTCAACTAGACAAAGTAAACCATACTTTTTTCCTTCCTCTCCTCTGGATCCTAGATGATCATATTTCCTCCCTTCAAACTTATAAATTGATGCGACACTTCTTTTTCCTCCCTCTGCGTATGTCCAAAATTGCTGTGCAAACTGTCATGGATCTATCTGTTACCCTGAACCACAGTTTTATTTATAAAGTAGGCAAACTATATCTTCATTATAGGAGTACACAGACATGAATGGATAAATGACCCGGTATCATCTTAATTGGATTGAGTCTTTCATGAAAGGGAGTTGTAGATGCAATAGGTAAAAAATGTGTAATAAACACTCACAGGAAGATCTTTTCAGTTGCAAAAGAATTATACTATCAAAGGGCCTGAAGGCTGAGCTAGAATAAGATTCTCCCTGCCTACAGATCTTCCAGGTATGGAGTGATGAATTTCATAGGTCTATGATGGAAATGAAAGCCACGGTCTCATTCATCAGCATACTTAGTCTACTCTGCTTGGAAAGGGTAACTGTGCACTGCAGGCACAGTTCATGCTTTACATTATACAGTCACTGGATGAAAACCAGAGGTAAATCTGATTCACAGGTCTACAATTCAGATCTCAGGCACTAGAGCATTTCTTAAATGAAAGATGATAAAATCATAGAAGTATTTTATAAAAGGTAACTTCCTTTATATATGACTTTGTACCACTGGAAAAAATACTACAGCATTATTATATATTTCATAAAAATGTGTTTAATAAGTTCTATTTTGCATAATAATTTTCACTTGTTCTTGCATAGTTATCTAGAAATTATGGGGCCAAACACCCTTCAAGGTATATAACTACCCCATTATTCTGAATAGAGGAGTGCAAAAATTTGGAAAGGGGTTGAGGGGGTGGAAGGAAGGACTTTTCTTATGCCAGGAAATTTTTTTAGGACTAAAAAGTGTGCTTTAGAAATGTCATTTTCAGAACATGACTGGAAATGAGATTGTGGTGCCAGATATCACTAAGCATAAAAGCATATTATATAAGTTTTATAGCTCTCTTTTGTGCAATTCCTTTCTATGCTGATTAACTGGAAAATTCTATCATTGTCATTTTGTGGCCCAGAGTGTAATGTGATGTTATTTAATAAGATGTATAACCTTCCTGACTGCCTAATCTGGTCAGCACTGTTAAATGGGGTGTACATACATCATCATGACTGTGGCAATGTTTTTTTGATGATCTAGTTATGCTTTCTAAAACATTTCAATGCAAGACATGTTGATGTTATTAAAAAAATATCAAAAGAGAAAGAAGAGAAATGCATTTAACATTAGTTTCATAACCTCTCTTTCCATAACTTTAAAGTACATCTATTGAGTCAGGAAAGAGAAGGATGGCTTTTAAAACTGCCTGGGAATTAAAATCAGAGAAGCCAGTCACAAGCTGTAGCATTCTTCAATTAAATTTCAGGCAAATGTAACAGAATCATAATCACTGTCAGAGCCTAGAAGAATTGATGTCTCAAGACATCGACTGCCTGCATGTGTGGGAGGGGGCAGGTCAGGCCTTGCTCACTGAACTACCCCACACCCCCACTAGAGCCTGTCTCCCAGTCCTGCAGAGCTGCCAGTCATTGAAATCATTGGCACACCTACGGCAGAGCTCCACTCTGGACTAACTCAGCTCCTGAGTGGCGAATGACTGGAAGTGCCCCCAAGAGAGTGCCCAGGAAGGCCCAGAGGTATTTTAGGCTGAGCATGAGATAAGAACATGTCTTGACTCTACCTCTTCTTGGAATTTCTGTCTGAACATTGTTGGAACCTAGGAGTTAGTAGGTATATGTGTGCTTTCTTTTCTGTCTTTCTTCTAATTCCCTGTTCTTGGAATGTTTTGAGTATCTTAACATCTAATGCGTTTAAAGTAACAACATCAAACAGGTTTACATTTTGTTAAGTTGAATGGGCCAATTTATTGCTCTGAGAAGTGTTTTGTGCTGATTGGATGTTGTACTAAACCTTTTGCCAAAGTTCCTTGATTTTCTGTAGTTTGCCAGCAAAATAATCCTGACCTCTTGAGAGTATACAGTTGGTATTTCTCCTGTGTGCTTTACCCGGAGTAAAGGGTACCCAGGGACCTCAGTAAACACCTCTCAGCAAGTTGTGTGGGGGACTTACAATCCCAGAATGGCTGGGGTTGAAAGACATATTTGGAGAATATCTAGTGCAGTTTGTTTCAAAATATCTTTAGAGAAGTAAACTCCCCAACATATCTGGGCAGCCTGCTCTAGTGCTCTGTCACTTTTACAGTAAAGAAGTTTTTCGTCATATTCGGAGGTAATTTCCTGTAATTGAGTTTGTGCACATTGACTTTTACTGTCACTGGGATGAGCCATTGAGAAGAGTGTGGTCCCATCCTCTTAACACACCAACCCTTAAGACATTTGTATGCATTGATAAGATCCCCTCTCAATCATATCTTCTCCAGGCTAAACAAGCCAAGCTCTTTCAGCCTTTCCTTACAAGACAGTTGCTCCAGTCCTCTAATCATCCTTGCAGCCCTCTGTTGGAACATCTCCAGTAGTTTCTTGTTTTTCCTGAACTGAGGGTAGAACAGAATACTCCAGGGCTGAGTAAAGGGCAGCCTTGATCTGCTGGCAGTGCTCTTCCTAATGCATCCCAGGATTTTTTTTGCCTTTTTGGCCACATGGGAACACTGCTGGCTTATGAACTGCTTGCTGTTCACTAGGATCTCTAGGTCCTTCTCCATAGAACTGATTCCCAGCAGGTTGGCCCACAGTTTATACTGCTCCAGGGGCTTACGCTTTCCCAGATGCAGGATCCTGCACTTGCTCTTGTTGTACTTCATTAAGTTTCTCTCTGCTCAACTCTCCTACCAAAAGGGTGAAGATACAACCTTTTCCCCCAAGTTATTGATAAGTTGAACAAGACTGACCCCTGGGAAGCACTGTTTGCTATATGCCTCCAACTAGACTCTCTGTCACTGATCATGACACTCTGAGCTCTGCCATTCAACCAGTTCTCAATCCGCCTCACTGTTCACCTAACCTACACTTCCTAAGTTCACCTATCAGGGTATTATGGGTGGCAGTATCTAAAGCTTTGCTAAAATACAGGTGGACAATATCCAGTGAAGTACAGGTAGATTTCCATCTCTCACCTACCCAGCCAGTCATTCCATTGTAGAAGACTATCAGATGGGTGAAGCATGACTTTTCCTTGGTGAATCCATGTTGACTACTCCTGATACCATTTTTTTCCCTTTACATAGGTAGTGATGATATGGAGGTTGAGCCTTTCCATCACCTTACGAGGGATAGAGGTGAGGCTGTCTGGCCTGTAGATTCCTGAGTCTTTCCTCTTCCCCCTTTTGATGGCTGGAGTGACACTGGCTTTCCTCCAATCCTCAGGCACCTCTCTTGTTCTCTGTGACCTTTCAAATATGATGGAGACTGGCTTAGCAATAACATCTGCCAGCTCCCTCAGCACTGGTAGGTGCATCCCACCAGGGGCCCTTGGATTTGTGGGTGTCAGGTTTTCCTATTCATTCTCTAACCTGATCTTCCTCAACCAAGGGAAAGGCTTGCTTTCTCCTGACTTTCTCTCTTGACTCCAGGATCTGGGATTCTCCTGAGGTCTGGCCTTAGCAGTTACGACCTAAACAAAGAAGTAACTCTGCTTTCTTTGTATCCTCCATTACCTTATTCAGTAGCAGGCCCACATATTCCCTAGTCTTCCTTTTGCTACTGACATGCTTGAAGAACCTCTTCTTGTTGTCCTTGCCATCCTTTGCTGGAGTTAATTTCAGGTGGACTTTAGCCTTCCTTGTTGCATCCCTGTACACTCTGATAACATTCCTGTATTTCTCCTAGGTGTCCTTTCCCTTTTTCCTCATTTCATAGACTTTCTTCTTCTGTTATGTTTTTGTCAGAATTTCCCTGGTCATCCATGCAGGGCTCCTGTCCCTTTTGCTTGTCTTCTGACTCATGGGAATGTACTAATACTGAACTTGGAGGAAGTGATGTTTGAATATTAGCCAACTCTCTTGGCTAATATGATTACCTCCTAGATACGATTACCACATGATTACCTTCTAGAGTCCTAATTCATGGGATACTGCAATGTAGGTCCTTGACGAGATCTAAGTTTTCTCCCCTGAAGTGGTACTATGTTTTCTCCTACTTCCTCCATACACGATCCTGAACTCCACCATCTCATGGTCCAAGCAGGCAAGGCTGCTCCCAGCTTTCACTTCCCCAACCAGTTTGTCTTTGTTAGTACCACATGCCTTTCCTCATTGGCTTCTCCACCAGCTGTATCAAAAGTTATGGTCAGTACTCTGGATGAACCTCCTGGATTGTGTGCTTGCTGTGTTGTCTTTCCAGCAGTTACCAAGGTAAAGTTCCTCATGACACCCAGTGCCTGGGAGCATGAGGTTGCTTCCAGAAGTCCTTAGGCAGGCTCCTAAACTTCGTCTTCCTGATCAGGTGGCCTGTTCTAAACACCCACAACAGTGTCACCAGATTAGGCTGGACCTTAATTCCTATGCATAAGTTTTTGACTCATTCTTCATCCTCATTTTATGTCTTCTACTTACTGCTTCATTGCTCATTTGTAAAAACAAACATTTGCCATGAAGACATAACTGCCAATTTAGACTAACTAAGACAAATGAGATAATGAGGCCAGTGGCAGCTTAGAGTCGACAGATCCAGCTGAGTGCTCAGCTCCAAGTAGAAAGCTTTCTTTTCCTGCCAGAAGGTCTGTATGCTAATTCTAACTAATTTGCTAACCTTGGCCCTACAGTGTTTGACAACAGGGGAGCAAACCATTTTGTTACAGATGTGACATTAATTTGGATGTAAACTAAAGCTATAACAGATAATCTATGCAATCCTCTATCTGAGGAAGCATTCACCAAAAATATAAACTAGTGTCTAGTATACATAAATACAAAAATATTAAAGTGCAAAGGACAGATTATTTAAATGTAAGTGATGGTGAACGAATGACAAAGTCTATAGTAAATAATGAAAGAAGTAAAGCCACTATAGTCTGCACCCTCTTGTGCCCCTTTGGTTGAATGTTCTTACCTGAATGTTCTTACTTAAGCAGTTGAAGAAGAAATAAAGGACTTGCCCACATTTCAGATCCAAAACAGACGTGTGGGTTTGACCTGATACTCATTTAAAGGACTGTGAAATTACAAAATTTCAAATTATCTTGAAACATCTTTTCCAATCAATTTCCATCACTTTTATTTTTTGATGGAGTTTTTTCCTTAAGAATTTTTTATTCTTATCCCTTTCTCAAGTTTCATAAAGCGAACAAGTAACAAGAATATTGTTGGGGGTTACAGTCAGGAATAATGTTTGGGTTTTTAAAAAATATTTTTATTGTTTTAAAAAATCTTCTTAATAAATGTTCTTAATGTCAGAAACTGCATTTATAAAGTCATTCCAGATGCCAGGATGAGTACAATTGATGAGAAATGCATTTTGCAAGCATCATGCATAGCACAGCACAAGATATATCACCAACCTACTAATGAATTTGTTTGTTTTGGAGGTGCTGATTAACAGTTGGTTGAACATGAGCCAGCAGTGCCCAGGTGGCCAAGAAGGCCAATGACATCTTGACCTGGGTCAGCAATAATGTGGCCAGCAGGACCAGGGAAGGGATTGTCCTTCTGTACTTGACACTGATGAGGCCAAACCTCAAGTCCTGTGTTCAGTTTTGGGTCTCTGACTATAAGAAAGACATCGAGGAGCTGGAGTGAGTCCAGAGAAGGACAATGAAGCTGCTTAAGGGTCTGGAACACAGGTCAGATGAGGGAGCTGGGGTTGTTTAGCCTGGAGAAAGGGAGGTTCAGGGAAACATTACTTTGCAAAACTACATGACAGGAGATTGCAATGAGGTGAACACCAGTCTCTTCTCCCAGGTAACAAGTGACAAGATGAGAGGAATGCAGCCTCCCAGCTGTGTCAGGGGAGGTTTAGATTAGGTATGAGGAAAATTTAGCAGAAAGGGTTGTAAAACCTTTGGGCCGGGTTGCCCAAGGGAGTGATGGAGTCACTATCCCTGGAAGTGTTTTAAAATATGTGGATACAGCACTGGAGGACATGGTTTCATGGTGAACATGATGGTGGTGCTAGGTTGATGGTTGGACTTGATGATCTTAAAGGTCATTTCCAAACATAAGGACTTCACTTTTTCAGGCTATCAGAAGAAATGGGATTTAAGAGGCATATTATCAACATTTTTCATGCCCTTTGAATTACAACATAGCTGATGTGACATGTAATGTTACAAACAAAGTTATTTATTGCTCCTAGACACAGTGGAGCTGCTAGTGAGCAATTGGGTATATTGATCAAAGACATTATCAGGCCTTAAATAGGACTCCTCATAGAAAAAATATTACTTATATAATTGTTCAGACTTCTTTCAAGGAATTAACCATACAGATAATTGAAATATCTAGCAATGTAATGTCATTTGGCTCCTACTTTTAATGTGGCCATTACAAAACTCTTCTAATGTCGATCAGTAGAATTAATCATTCTCTATAACTAATGCACTTGAAACATATATGTGGGTTTATGCTGTTTTGCTAAATGAGCTACAAAAAATATGAGTTTTCTTTAATGAAAAAAACCCCAAATATTGCATCAGGTAAATATATATCTGTCCAGCTATTTAAAGAGAGCTTCTTCATATTTTAGAATTTAGCAGTTTTGCTTAATTTTCTATAGTTTTTCCTTAATCTACTGTATTTTAAAAGTTATGTAAACTCAATAATGAAAGAAACAATTGACGCTCATTCCAATGTGCAACAAAAAGAAGAATGCATTCTAAATTTTAAATAACCAAGTTTGCTAATGCAATGTGTTTTCTGAAGTATCTCCTGCAATATCTTATCTTCTGAGAAGTTAAAATTATTATTTAATGTTGTAGAACGAGAATCAGTGTTCCTTATGCAGATTTCTAAATTAGATTAATACAGTATTCTTCTACAAACCTTTCAGTACTCTTACCCTCTTCCTTGACAAACATGGAAAACTCAGTCATTTACTGTGGGTGAATAGGTTTCCCAGGTGTCCACAATTTATATGAACGCTTGATTCCAACACTAGCCATTGAGGAAATAATTGTGAACTCCACCGATTTAGCATTTGTGAACTCTACTGATTTGTGTTTTGTTGCTGTTGTTGTGGAAGTCGCTAAACCTTTGCAGTTTTAAACAATTGCATTAATAGCTTGTAATCATTACGTGCACGCTATTACCATCGTTATAGCTAATATCAGAAACATGACTGTCTAATACTGGCTATTTAATACTGAGACAAGCATAGTTCAATCAGAAGATCTCCAACTATCTTTTATGGACAAGGAAGCCTCTTATAACAATGGGAAGGACTGAATGGAAAATGCTTATCAACTAACATTTCATGTTGTGCAGTGACTTATATCATGAACAGGATTAATCTGGTTTAGTTGTTGCATAGTTACTTGTGAGAAAGTTATATGCATAAATACATATGTTTATAAAAATCTGCTAACCCCAGAAATCACACAACTCAAGGTGTATATATATGCTGTTTTTATATATCAAATAAGAAAAGCTTTAAGAAAACAATCATCCAAATACTTAGCTTGAAATTAATTGGTACAATGATTCTTGTAGTGATCAGAAATGAGCACATCACATAAGAAATATTACAACTGCTTTGAAAGAGATGACCATTGATGTCATGCTGTGTTTAGCATGGTAAAGAACAGCAGATAATTCAAGAGTGACTACACAGCATAGTACAATGATATCAGCAGTTTAATTTGCAATTCAGCATGATGATTTGGAAGACAGTATATGCCGACTATGAAAAGGTAGGTGGGATTCTATCAGTGCAACTTTGTCTTTTATATTTCCTGTTCTTTATATTCCATGGATACTTTTGTCAATCTTATATGTTTCTTGCAATACTTTTGATCACTTCTTTTCTCAATAAAATTCAAAAAAACGTAGGCTAGCACTGGGGAAAGCACAGATTACCACATCATTCCAAGAGAAACAGTAATTTTGTTGATTATTTTCTATTTAGTTACGGTTAAAGTTCAAACAGTTAGGAAATTTTGATACATTTACAATATACTGCATGAATTGCATGTATAGTTTTAATTGTAATAACATAATCACTTATGTTGGACATTATCATAGGTCAAATAAATATCAGTGTATTGGATGCCAATTTACTCAATCTTGTAAAAAAGAGATTAGACATATCTCACATTGCTGATTTTTTTTTTAAGTATCCTGTTGACCACCAATAATTACAGAAATCACAGTTAAGCGTTTAATGAAAAATTAGTCTGCTGGATTTTTTTATGCTCTGTTTGTGCACAAGGAAGTACTATTTTAAATATTTTTGTTTCTTACAAGAAACAAAATTGGAATAAATACTCTTAAAATGCTGACACATTCCGAACTTCTACTTTTTAAAGTCCCAAAAAGTTTGGATTCCCCTAAATGCAAATTGACAAGAGCCTCTGATATTTTCAAACAGCCAAATAATGCCTTGTAACAGATATCTGTCTTTCCTCTATTCTTGAAAGAAGTATAGTACAGAGAAGATAGAAAGCATTTTTACCTTCCCTGTAGCAGTACTATAGTGTGCAGGGAGGGAACTGAAGAGATAATAGTCTTGAAATCCTGAGGTATTTCTGTCTCTATTAAAGCAGATATTAGCATTCAGTTCAGACTAATTTGTGTATTGGCTGCTTTTTGTGGTAAAGATTAGTAGATGGTTTATTAACTAGAAAGTAGTATAAAAGTTTAGCAAATATCTTACTAAATTGAGATCAGCTGTTCTGGGTGATCAGCCAGCAAACAGCTGGCTATGTTAAATGTCTGCATTTGGATGAACAAACATCTAACTGTAAATTTGCTTTTCACTCTGAATGAACTTGAAGAAACAAAATAAATATTCTGTGGAAGGATCAAAAAAAATGGAGCAGAATAACTATCTTAAGAGAGAACAACACAAACTAGCAATGTATGACCTGAAAAAATAATGTGGGAAAGATTCATAAAATCATAGATGGCTTGTATTGGATGGGACCTTACAGATTGTTCTAATCCATCTGCCAGAGGTAGGGACACTTTCCACTGGATCAGGTTGCTCAGAGCTCCGTTAAAACCTGACCTTGAGCCATTCCAGGGATGGGGCATTCCATTCTCAGGGCAATCTGTGCAGTGCCTCACTGCCCTCACAGCAAATAATTTTTTTCCTAATATCTAATATAAATCTACTCCTGTCCAACTTAGAGGCATCCCACCTTGTCCTGTCTCCACCTGACCATATAAAAAAGTCCTTCTCCATCTTTCTTGTAGGCTCCCTTAAGTTACTGGAAGGCTGCAGTTAGGTCACCGGAGGCCTTCTCTTCTCCAGGCTGAACAATCCCAATTTTCTCAGCCTTTCCTTACAGGAGAGTTGTTCCATCCCTCAAATCATCTTTGTGGCCCACCTTTGGACACACTCCAACAGATTAATGTCTAAAATTACATGTTGCCTTTTGAAGAAGTAGTATTTTATTAAAAAAAAAAAATCAGTAAAAAGTATATTTGGAGAGTCTTCTAGCTAAGAGGAAGAGAAATGGCTCTTTGTAGGTTGAACTTGTTATTTTACTAATGGGAGAAAATGAAATCCCTGTTTAGAGCATGATTTATCACAAATTATTTTTTAAACCTATACAGATCATGTTGTTAGTGCAGACTAACCAAGGTCTCTTTATCATTTGTGAAGAGAAACAGAATTCTCCAGGGGTTCAAAGGAGTACTTTTACATACTTCTTTTAAAATTGTGTTACTGCCTCTAACTGCACCTTTCTCATTATTGGCAGTAATTAAAATCTAGACAATAAGCTCAGATGTACACATCAAATACAGATATCGTGTAAAGTCCAGCTGTCTGAAGACAGGATGTACCCCTGCCTGTTTCATATTATTAATTTGGAGTGTTAGAAAATACAGGCTTTTGGAATCAACAGACTTATTGATAAAAGAGAAACTGATTCTAATTACAAGCCCCTATTTTCTTTGGATAACTTACTTCACTTGTTCCACATATGCATGTTCAGAACTGAGCAAAAATGGCAGAATCTAAAGAAATTAATTTCTGGTTTTCAATGGGGATTTGTATACATGTATATAACTTTGTTAGGAACATATAGCATACATTTTTTTAAAGCAGAAGAGTTTGGATGTATGAATGCCTGTGTACATTTGGGTAATATGTGAGGATGATAGTACTGCCAGTTTTTTAGGCTTCCTTTTCCTACTTTTGGTAGAGCTTGTAGCTCTACCAAATTTTTGTTGTTCAGTTGTATGTTTCAAGCTGAGTGAAAGACTAGGAGATATTAGTGGCCTCTGTAGAAAGGTACCTCTGAGGACTTCCCAGAAAACATCTGTGTAAGGATCCATAGGGGTTATCACCCTCTGCACATTGTTGGTAGGGGTTGATTTAAGCTCCTGCTGCTCTCATGATTGCCATGATTACTGTTTGATGGCTTCTGACCAGGGGATATCACCATGCCAGACATGTAGTTTTGTGTTCCCTCTACCTTACTCATTGACCATGTCTACAAAGACTCAATCCCCTGCTAGCACTCATTGATGTTAACCAACTAACTGGGAAAACAAAGGCCTTTTTCTTTTTTTAGTACTGTATCTCCATACTTGCAATAACAGTAATGTAAGTGATGTAGAAATGGCAGACTTCTGCACTTTGTTTTCTTTTTTCTAATTTTCATGAATGGAGGGGTGTCTTTACCCAGTACTCAGCAGCTTCCTAAGCAGTTAACTCCAACATTTGGTGTATACTTGAAAAAAGGTTTGTGAAAATGGGTAAAAATGAATTTATCTGAGACTGATACCTACAGAATAATTTTTCTAACACCTAAGACAGACTTATATTAACAACGCTTATTGTTCTGAAGCTGTTTTTATAAAAGTTATATATTTAATATTAAAAAATCATCCCTCAACAATTTTTTTTCTTGACATTTCAAAATGAAATAAGGCATGCTATATCACATAACACTCTAAGGTTTCATGCTGGAGCTGAGGTGTAGACAAACTAAAACTGTACCTTTCACATTTTGGCCAGGCCTTTAATAATATCACATTTGTAACTTTACATTTGCTTTAAGTGAAAACTCCTACTGTCCAGAATATGAATACATTAATCACATACATGGATTATGGTTATTTCCTTTACATAAGAAATAACCATAATCCATATATGTGATTAGTGTATTTATATTCTAATCAAATGTGGCCATTGCAAATGGGTGTGTAAAATTTAAAAGGAATTGTTGGCTTGTTTGACAAGAGGTAGGCAATTCTATAATCAGATTATGACTTAATGTACATATTTCCTTTGCTATACATATTTTCTTTTTTTTTTGTTTGTTTGTTTTTTTTGAGATTTTTTTATTACATAAAGGAAGTGTTCAGGACAAAGTGCAAAGTATTTGGCATACATATTTTTAGTACTGTGTAGTGGCACAGCTGTGTCACTGCTGTTCTGCTCATGAAGATTGATCTTATTTTGCTCATGTTCACACATTTGCTCATATTTGAACTTTTTAGTGGAATTATAAAAAAGCAGAGTTTCCCAAAGCTTATAATAGCAAACAATTTAGAAAAGAACAAATTTTTTTAAGGACTTTAAAGAGGTCCTTAATGCTTCAAGTCCATGACTCATAAGATTTGGCTTTGCATATATTTCTGCTTAAAACTTAGGAAAAAAAATGAAAAAAAACATGATTTTGCTATAAAAAAAGAATGTTGAGTTTTATTCGAACCTTTCTTAGTGAAGTAGGTATAATAAGATATCCTTTTTAGGTTGTGGCTTGATTTTTCTTTTTGTTTGCTTGGGTTTTTTATGATTATTAATTCAACAATAAGCTATTTGGAGCAAAGTTCCTCTTTCGGAAATGTTTGCTACAATTGTGTGTCCATCAACTTGTCATCATTACAGTAGTGCTGGAATGAATATAGTACTCATGCCAGATTGCCTGTGTACTTCCCAGAATTGGGGTATTGAGCACCCTGGTCTAGTGGAAGATGTTCCTGCCCATGGCGGGGGGCTGAGATTTCATGATCTTTAAGGTGCCTTCTAATCCTTAACATTCTATGACTGTATGAAAACACCGGGAAAAATAATTAGACTGTAACCCTGCTTCCAAATCTTTTTGAAGTTTACTGAGCCAGTATTCTGAATTTTGCCACCAATGCAGTTCTTCATGGAACACTAGAAATTTGATTTAAATCACTGATAATGCCAGAGATAGGGCATTTTTAACTACTATATATTGTATTTTTTTTTTGTAAATACTATATTTGGTATAATTTCTGTTTGTACAGCAACCAATTAAATATTTCTATACAGAGGTGCTACTTAGCTATTCTTGTGGATCGCTACTGAGTGTGGACCTAGAGCTGCCCTATGAATTCTTCAGACTCCTGAGCAAAGTAAAGTAAAAGCATGTGGAAGTAAAAAACTAGTCTCAGAACCAGGCTAGAGAAATTAAAGAAGGCCATATTTATATGCAACCATTTGTCTCCCAATATAAAATGTATAATTTCTCATCAACTGATAAACTTGCATGTACATTTTAGAGAGAATATTAAACACTAGGAAATATTATTTTTATTATCCAACACAGTAAGCAGAGAAATACATAAATTACCTGACAGAAAACAGCAGAAGGAACTCAGTCATTTCCTTTACTGCCAAAAATTCACTTATTATTTAAGATGGCAATTAACAGGGTGAAATTTTCTCCTTTTAGTCTGACAATCTCTCTTTGGAAAACTAAATTTTTTTCCCCCTCTGTCTCCTTTTAAGTATGTGTGAAAGGGTTAGACTTGTCGACCTTTCATATGATAGCCTAGAGCACACATTCAAGATGTAATAGATCTCATTTCTGTGGCTTCCTCAGCCCGAGGCAGTTCAAACCTGTATTTCCCAGGAGAGTGGCTTAACCAGTGGAAAGGGAGGAAGATTTCTCCTCAGCTCTTCTGGCAGAGCTTTGACAATACAGCTAAGAATTGAAGATTTATGGGATGAAAGAGATAAGTTTCAAGACTGTTAACACAGTGATGGGACCATTCATCAAAGAGAATGACTTTCTATTTGTAATTTATTTGTATATTAACAAATGAGAAACACATAAGCAGAAACAGATTTAATGTCCTTCCCAAATTAGAAGTTCAGTTACAGCGTTACTGTGTCTTGACCCCTCTTCTGCCTTCCATATGATTCTCAAAGATTTCATATCTGTCTCTGTGATTCTATAGATTTAGCAAATGTGGAGAACATACATTCCTTCCTTCCCAGATGCATGATTAAATTCTTCTCCTGGGAAAAGAGAAATATGATTTGAATCAGGGAAAGTATTTAGAAACTTAGGAGGACACAAAAACCTAAAGTTTCCATCTCGAACGTAAACTCTAATAACTAATCTTTTATGAAAAATTGAGCTCAAAAATTAACTGCATACCTATCACTGCCCCTATGTACTACCAGGTGTTATCCCATCAGAGGTTTTAGAGAAAAATTTATGTGATTGGTGCTCTGAGCATAATTACATCTTATAGCATGAGTTAGCTGTGGTTGAAAACTGGTTCAAACACTTGTCCAAGACATAGACTGCAAACTACTTTGTGTAAAGTAGTCATAAGCAGAAAAGAGCCTCGGCAATTCTAGTCATAACCAGGTGCACAACTCCAGGCATGTAGCACATTTTATATCTCTACCTTTCTGTCAAGTACTTACAGAATTAGAAAGGGGTTTTCTGGATCCCATTCTGCTCACATTTGGGGCCATCAGATCATAGTTGCAGAATGTCAACTATAAATTTTAAAAAAGAAGAAAGTCTGCACATTAACTGTTTCTTCAAAATTCTATTATTGTTTCAAACAATGTACAGTTTAGAAAGTTGTTTCAGAGCCAAGCAGGCTGAAGCCAAGGACGTACTAATTCATAACGTAATAATTTAAATATTAGTCATTTACGTCAGAGAGAAGTGGATGGAAAAAGTGCCTTCCTTAAACCTTGTAAGGAGGCTGTGTTGTTTTTATATTTATTTATTTTTTACAGTAAAATTATATAAAACTCTACCAGTTCACTTACTAAGGCTCTCTCAGAGACAAAAGATGGAGCCAAAAATGTGCTACTTAAAGAGTGCAACAGAAAGATGAATTTATTCTTTATGGTGAGGGAAATAGAAGGTAAAGTGACATCCTTCGGTATCAAGAATCCATCTATGGGAAGATAATGCTCTAAAGGAGAAAACAAGCAAGGCTTTTACAATGTTTCCAACAGGAAGCTCTCAGATATGATATCCAGATTAACAATGTCCATCTCTTGTGTTCTTAATGGCAGAGTGATCACATTGTGCTTACTTCTGAGAAGTCTTTATCTCTTTGTTCCAACTATCAGATGCTCCTGAGGAGGGGATGTTACATATCAGACTGAATGCTTGAATTTTGAGGGTTGAAGTGAACCATAGGAGCTGCCTTTGAGGCAGAATACAATGTGGTGAAACCTTGCTCCAGAATGTGAAAGCTAAGTGCTTCAAGTGATGCAGTGGATAATGTGATCTACAGAAAATCTAACTGAGCTTTATATAAAAATCATACTGAGTGAAGATCTGTTTTAACATTTCGGTTAAAAACTTTCTTAGTTTATCACTACAAATGTATAAATAATAGAGAGTATTTTCTGTAAATGAGACTATTTGGGTCACAATTTCTTATGTTTGGCCTGCTTGATCTGTATTATCGATAACTTAATTATATTATCTTATTCAAGTACTTGTCTAGAAGAAACTAGTGTCTGTTTTCATTAATAAATTAATAATTTAGATTTTATATATTGACATGTCAGAGTCCCAACAATATCAAAAATATCCTATGGCAGTCTAACGCTTAAGCTACCTACATAGTGTAAAAAGATAAGGAGAAAATTGCCTACATGAAATATCAACATTGTCTTTTAAAATTATATTCCTTTAGGGATTTTATCATAAGCAGATACTGCATGATTCCTTCCTTATGCACAAATATAAAATGAAAATTGATGCATAAGCTTTACCCAAAAATAAAAATGAATATTTTAAGACAGCTTATGTTGTACACATTTTTCTGATTGACCGTTCATACCCTTAAAGCATAAATTAATTTCAGTAAATATCTTCCCTAAAGCGCTCTAAACTGCCAGCTCATGGTGATCTAAGTTATTTGCTCTGAATAATTTATCTCCACATAAAACTAACATAAAATTTGGTCTAGCAATTAGCATTACAGGGCTGTTGTTGTCAGATACTCCTACTGTACATTGAGACTGATATACTCGCTGAGGATGTGATGGACTGTTTAACAAGTCTATCTGTCACTGACAGAAGCCTGCTCTGGTACCGTTCTGTGAATTATATAGGTCAATGACTTGTACAGCTTGCTTAATACCTCGAAAACTCTCCTTATGTACTTGCTAAAATAAGAGATGGAAGCATGCTTAAGCTGAGTTTGCATCCCCTTTGTGCTAGATGTCTGTAAATATTTCATTGAATAAGCTTATTGGCAGGATGTTCATGAAAGCAAGTTTGAAGCCTGCATTAAGGAATATGAAATTTGGACCTAAAATATTATTATTTTGGATTCAGTTCTCAGAATTATACATCTAATTAAGAAATAGATGTCATCTGACTAGAGTAGACATAAAAATGAGAAAAATACTTTATGAGAATAGTCTACATTTTACTATTTTCACTATTTCTCTGTGTTTTGTAATTCTTCAGCATTGTCAGTCAAGTCAGAAAAAGTAAGAAAAGCGAGTACCAATAAAAGCAGAATGAAAACAATACCAACAAACATGTTAAAGACTCGTCACTTTAATTTGAGTCTGGTATAATTTTTTCCTTTAATTTTAAATACCAAAAGTCAAAACACGTGAATTTTCTTCCAATTCCTGCATGTTAGGAAACTGGATTGCCAAAAATATCTGCACTTTACTATGAGGCAGAAAAGAGAGCATGCTATTTCTTTAAAACAAGATACAGAGTACTGGGGCAAAAGAGAATTTTGAGGTCACTCTTGCATGTATCACAAGACAAAATAAAAGCACTGCAGACTTTAAATATTGTTTCTGGGGAGAAATTTGTGTGGGTATGTGTATGTGTGCAGTTGCATGGGACAGTTGTAACTTCATATTACTAATGCCTTGGCACACATTTTAACTAGACAAAGCACTAATACTTTTAAGATCAGGAGACACAATCATAACAAGTTAGGAGGAGACTTATGTGCCATCGAACTTCTACAGATCAGCTAAACTCCAAAAAATGCTGAAAAAAGACTAACACCTAGCTGAAAAAAAAATACAGAAAAGGATGTTGTTAGCAAGAAGATTGTTGTTTAATGTCCCAGGACTTGATTCCACACTCAATTTCTTCAGGTCTGAAATAAAAAATTATCAAAAAGTGATGCAATATATTGCTATTTATGCTTTGTTTTATTTAAAGTAGAGTTTGATTCCAAGTGTAAGAGACTATGTTCAATGCTGTTCATGTGTGCTCTCTGCATTTTGTGAACACAGAGGCTGTGTGCATGTAAGAATTTCACAGCCTACTAGAATTCCAAGTGCAGCCACAGAAGAAAGAATACAATTAATAGATGCCTACACTGTTCCTTAACAGCTGGCTCTGCATATTTCCCTGATTACAGCAGGGGATTTCCAGGACGTAAGCTGTACAGAATGGATTTGAATTTTTTTGTTTGAAGACAACACATCACTATGACTCAGACTGCTTTTATTACCATGTCTGGAATTTGTCATTAGAGCTTTGAATAAGTTCCCATTTCTAGGAGAATGAGAAGTGTGTGCAATGACAGTAATTCAAGATCTCTAGAATCATTAGCCTTTTGTTTCACTTCAGCTATTGAGGTTGCATGCCAAAAGATGAATGCACCGAATGCATTTATTAGTACCTTTTCCTGAAAAAAAAAGAAGCAAGCCAAAATAAAACCAGAATCCCTCTTGGTATATAACTTGACAAATCAAACAATATGCAACCCATTCTTTAGATCTGTTGATAAACATTCATACTGTAATTTGCAAACTCAAGTTGTTTCTGTACTCAAGTGATAATAGATGACTTCTTTTCTTGCAAGATTTTTCTTCCTTTTCAAAGAAAAACAATGAAAGAAGACCATTTAAAAATTTCAAGAATTATTATTTCTGTTCTGATATCTAGTATACTGATTTTTAGCTAACTTTGATCCTTTGGACTCCATAGAATCATCAGTGATTTATTTATTTCTGAAAAAGAGATCTAAATCTGAGTCCAAACTTCAGGCAGTTTCAACTCATGAAAGCCTATTAATCAAAAGATTACAGTTATTCCATAAAGATAATTATGGTTTTCAGTTAGGTCATGACATGTCATAAAACAACATCAAGGGAGATATTACCCTTTATATAAATTACCCTTTTTGTCCTTCCAAAAGGATCACTGACGACATTTGAGAGTTGCAAGTGAATTTGATATTGTTCTGCTACATGTAAATATGTGAAAGTTGCTAATAGTGTTCTTGCAAATGGAAATGGATAAAAATTATGAATAATACACGGCAAGCCCAATGCAAGTGTACAGTTATGTCATCTTTTAAATGGAATCTATTCAGATTTAAATATCTGCACTAGATCATAAATGTTTTTCCAGTCAATTTAACAACTTCCTGGGACCGAATGTTTAACTAGCCTTGTGTTTGTAGCATATTTCGTTCCTGTGTATAAAGCAATCATTCTGCATATGACTGTTGAAAATTAAACCTGCAATTAAAGTCTGTTCTCAGTGTTACATGTGGCTACGGTCCTAGTCACATGAATAACACTTTAGAGAACTTTCCGCAGGCTTCTGGTGCAAGAATTACTCTACCAAAACCAAAAGAGAGTAATTTACTTACTGGTTTTGCCTTCATGTCAAGATTTTTGATAACTTTAATGTCAATAGAGTGACTTCTTATCTGCAAGTTTACTACATGAAGGAATCAGTAATATTGTGAAGGAATTGGTACTATTTATTATACCTCTTGATATTCCAAGATGAAAGATGCTATAAAAATGAAAGGTATTCTTGCTATCATTCTCTAATTTAAGAATATTAAGTCCTTCATGCTTTAACTGACTTATATGTGAATTCCACTTTTTTTTTTTTGTCATTTAGCAATTATGCTATGAAAATTAAAGGCTTGGAACTAATTTTTTCATTAGCAGAAGTGTTTTGATATGAATATTTTGCCAATGCATTTAAGCTTAATGCAAGAAACTAGAAACTAGAAATTATTAAGCCATTTTGACTATCCATACTTTGCATAATTTGAAATAGAGTTTTCTTGACATTTAATTGCTTCCTAATACCATTATATGAGTTTAAAGGGAGGTCATGAATAGTTTTGGACTATTACTGTTCCAGTTTTCAAATTCTTTTGGGAAGGGGTTGGATGTATCATTTAGGTCATCAAAAAATAAAAGCAAGAAAACAAACAAAAACCCCACAAACAAAACAAAAACAAACAAAACAAAAAAAAAAAAACCCAAACCAAACCAAACCAAAACAAAACAAAAAAACCCCCAAAACTTCAAATAAGATAAACCACAAAATCAAAAGAAAAATAAGTGAAATCTAGGCACGAACTATCCCAAAAGTACACTGAAGCACTCAGTTGCCCCAAGTTGTGTGTTCATGAATAACGTTGATAAGGGTGAGTGCTGTTGTGGTACTTAAAAGAAAATAGGATTTTGAAGTAGGTTTTTCATCCTCACCTCCACGAGGCCTGAAATTAACTAGAGAAGTTCCTTCTGTGGCCTTGACAATGTTTGAGACAGGCAACTATGCTCTTAAATTTGCTAATTTCTTTACAATTTGCTAAGACTGCAAAGTCATAGCATTAACAGTTTTGCAGTTTATATGGATAAAAGCCCAGTCAAAATTTTTTAAGGAGCTGTTGGTCATCCATGTTGTCTGGACCAAGATATACACATTTCAAGACTGATTTTACTAACTTCAAGTAAATCTAAGCAGATTTCTAATAGAAACATTTATAGAAAAACATGAATCTTAAATTCAGGTGAGCTGGACCTTTAGAGACCCTCTTTATCTCAGATGTTAAAGTATGCCAGACTTCCACTTCATGTACAAGCACTGAAAATACTAGATGTAAGTTAAACCCTCTCACTCTGTAGGGGAGGTTTCAGGATATTTTTCAGAAACTGAAAAATATGTCTTGCAGAGAGATTTTAGAATCAACAAATCATAAAAGTCTTGATATTGAGGGGACTTTAAAGATTGTCTAGTTCCAACATCTCAGCCATAGGCATAGGCAGCTTTCACTAGACCAGAATTATTCAGAGCTCCATCCAGCATGGCCTTGAACACTTCCAGGGATGGGGCACCCACAGCTTCTCCGAGCAACATGCTCCAGTGTTTTATCACCTTCACAGCAAAGAATTTCATCCTAATCTCTAATCTAAACCTGCCCTCTTTGTTTGAATCCATTGTCCCCTGTCCTTTTCCTACCTGCTCTTATATATAACATCTATAAATAGCATCTTTGTTGTGGACTCTGAATCTTATTCATCTTATTAAAGAGAGGTTAGGAAGCAATCTAATGCACCTTTTAAAGTCACCTCAAGAAAGGATTTAATTTATTAAAGATTTCCATAAAATGTGAAAGCAGATCAAAGGCCACTACTCATAAACGGAATGCATACTGCAATTAATTATCATAGTATCTTTGGGTGCACCTTCTTCATCCTTGAAGAAGGCTTTCAATTGAATGTAAGAAAACACAGTGTGACACAGAGAATAAAAGGCTCTGTCAACTCTATTGCATGCAAGGTCAGTTGATGCTAGAAGTCCATTTTAATTATTAAAACCTATTAATATGTAATTAGCATTATTTGTTACATGGCCACTGCTGAGGAATAATCCCTTGGACTATACTTGTTACTTTTTTCTGTAATTGTCCATTAAACAATTGTAGTTTCTGTGCTTTCTAATCTGACAGGTTGTCAGGCCTTCAAAACTATGTCATATTTTAATTTTTTGAAAATCCATTTTACAAATATAGTGGTTTATTGCTATTAATAAAACCCAAAACACCTTAATGGTGTTTTATATGATATTTACCAAATAATTTTATCTGAAGAATTTGCTTGGTTTCTTTGTATTAGTCACTGATAACATAAAAGGAGACAGATGTTTCACAGATGTGGAGGAATAAGGGCTCATTAACAATTGAGATGTTCAGTTTCATTATTACATATACTACACAGATATGTATCTCATATGGAATTTTTTCAACCACATAAGACTGTAGAGAAACAAGACATTAAAACAATTTTTTTCCTCTGTTATATTTTGCATATGCAAATTCTAGCTGCAGCCTTCTGTGCGTCTGCATTTTTTTTTTCTTTTCTGTTTATTTTCTTTTAACAGAAGTCACTGAAATATCTGGCTGCTTTGATCATGTAATTCTGACAAGTAGCTGTTGTTTGTTCCTCCACTCCTCCAGGCCCACATTCTCTGCTGTCATATGTCACTACTGGTTGTGTCAATCACACATCTCCACAAGTGCTGTTAGAGAAGAGCAGAGAGTGATAGTTAAAATGTCTAACCAATTTAAAAACATATGTTATTACACTATAACACTAAAACCCACATAATTGTTGTGGCATTATAGATGTGTTTAAGACCAGCATGTGCTTTCTCATCAAATTGCATACATAATTGAGATTTACAAAAATCACATATATTCTGAAACTTTTTGCAAAGGCTGTGTCTATTCCTTTTTTTGTTAGGTTTTGAAATTATAATTTGGCCATTTTCTAAAGCTCAAAAGTTTTCAGTAATGTCTGGTGAATGGAAATGAAGTGAGAAGAAAAGTGATATTCTGAGAAAGACAAATAGACGAGAGTGAAGGGCACTGCATTCACAGTAAAAATGCAATTGTGGATTGTTTTGTATTATGTTGCTGTAAAAAAATTTCCACTAGGATTAGAAATTTTAGATGAAGAAAGAAATGTGCCATATTATCCCCCATGAATTAAGAAAATCTTGTTGTCCATTTATTTTTGCAAACTGGATGTACTGGTTTTGGCTGGGATAGAGTTAATTTTCTTCAGAGTACCTGGTATTGGACTCTGTTTTGGATCTGAGCTGAAAACAGAGTTGGTGACAGAGGGATGTTTTAGGTACTGCTGAGCAGTTTTTACACACAGCTAATGACTCTTCTCCTTACTCCAACCAGCAAGTAGGCTGAGGGAGCACAGCCAGCAGAGACAGACCGAGCCCAACTGACCAGAGGGATAGTCCAGACTACATGCTGTCATGCTCAACATATAAAACTGGGGGAGGAAGAGGAAGGTAGGAAGGGTAGTGATGGCACCTTTTATTCCCAAGTCATTACTACACATGATGGAGGCCTGCTTTCCTGGAGATGGCTGAGCACCTGCCTGCCCATGGGAAATGGTGAATAAACTCCTTGTTTTGTTTTGCTTTCATGTGCTGCTTTAGCTTTCCCCATTAAACTGTCTTTATCTCAACCCACATGTTTTCTAACTTTTGCCCTTCTGGTTCTCTACCCCATCCCACCATGGAGAAGTGAGTGAGTAGCTGCATAGACCTGAGTTTCTGGTTGGGGTTAAAACACAACCCTGGCAAATCTGTACAACTGCCGACAAAATCCTAATACTGGCACTAGAAACACATATTACATTGATTTGCTGTAAAGCACAGCAAGGTAGCACTAAACTTTTGAGTGGTCTCTGCAGTATATTTTCTTGTTTTGGTGAATGGAATGTACACAGTGGCTGTTGTAGTACATCACTAGAATTAGTTTCTTGGGATTAGCATAATGCTATTCTATGAATCCTCCTTTCCATTTTACGGCTTCTGTGTGGCTGTTTGTTTATAGAAAATCCTATCAATCACCTGGATTCATTAGAAGTCTGCCTGAACAGCAGAGTTCTGTATAATTTTCCTTACCATTATTTTTAAAACTGTGTATGGGAAAACAGTCTATGCAATTTTTTATTCAGTATAACACTCTCCTTTGAGAGGTAGACTAGATTTACAACAAGGCTGATTACACCAAGATACGACCTAACTGCTAAAAATCATATGTAAAAATATCCACAGTTTCCATTGAAAAGGATCATTTTGATATAAGAAAGTTGTTTAGTCTTGGATAGGAGGGAAAAGATTTTGCTAATGCTGTTCCAGAATAATGATATTCAAGCACTACCTAACAACCCATTTCAACATAAAGGTATGGAAACTCTAGAGAAACCTACTTCTGTAGATACCAATTTAAAAACAGCTTTGAAACTTTTTCCCGGTAAAGTCAGGTCTACTGTGGGGAAAACTTTCCATTTCCTCACCTTCTTTTCTTTCCTCTGCTCCTCACCCAAGTGATGTTAGAAATGTAATTAGCTGAGAAAAGCTTCTATATGCAACATTATATAAATCCTTTAGCTACTTGCATTGAAAGTTACATGGCTGTTGGACATAATCTAATGTAAAACAGTCTTTAAATACTGAATACATAATTAACTATTTTCACATTGAAAGAGGAAGGATGTTATTCTTATGACTTTGTGAGGGAATTATTCCAAGTTTTTTGTTTTTTGTTATTTTTTTAAGATTGTTTTAGGGTCTGAACCTGTTCGCTGTAACCAATGAAAAAAAAACTTGTTAAAAGGGGCCAAAATGATGTTTTAAGTTTTTCATTGGATCATGGACTGGTTCTGTGGAGTAATCTTTCGCAAAACATTTTAATTTTGTCAGTTCATTATGTTGCTTACCATTAGTTGTTTACCTTAGTGTAACAGTTATTTGTTTTCCACATATCTTCCAAACTTTATGGTCTTTCTCACTTTACTTTTATAGTTTCAACCTTTGGATATGTATTTAGTCACGTTCTCGTACATATTATTTAAAGACAGCATTAAAGATAAATAGCATGTATTCCTTTGCACTGTGAAAATATTTAAATCCTTTGACGTACCTATAGACTATAACATTTCAACTCCATGAACAAAATTCAGTACTTTCCCCCCTCATTCAAAAACAACTCCAAAGCATATTTGAAGTAATCTTTCTAGTAGAAATGAAATCTAGAAGAGGATAATTAACCATGTGAATTGACTTCAGAGGATCAGTATCAAGGTATGAATTGTATACTTGTAAATTCCCTTTCTTTCTCTAAGATTTAGTGAAGAAAGGACTGTCTGTCACTTATAGAGTCTGAATGGAAAATCTTAGTTTCTTCTTGGTTTTTGTGTTTTAGTCAGCTTAATATATTTTAGTATATTTATTTTTTCCATGTATTTAATGAAGCCTCACTTTAGATAAGTGGTATGTCAAAGTTCTTTTACATTGAAGTCTTTTGGTTCATCTGTATTTAACGTATAGATGGAAAAACTATTACACAAATGGATCTATTCAAAACAGGGGTAATACCTACTGAAAATAAATTGTTTAAAATGCTTCAGTACTGATCCTAATGGATGAAATATACTATACACTTTTATTTGCCCCAGTATTTCAGTGACTTTTAGGTCATTCTATGAATATTCTGTGAGCCATGTACTGAGACATCTTTTGGAGTAATTTAGTCAGAGGAAGGACATGATCTTAGATACAATATATAACTCTTAGTTTTCTTCATCCTTGAGTATGCTGCCCCAGTTTCTTTGCCTTTCTTATCATTCATTACTCATATTGAGATAGCATCTCTGAGGCATAGGTGCCCTTCTATGTGTTGTGCAAAAATAGGAAAGAGAAGTTTCCTGCCTTGAGAAGAAAAACAAGCTGCCTTGATTTTATTATTTGGAAAGTACTGAACGGGAGTCTCAGTAAGTGAGTGATGAAGGGTTTTAACCCTTTCTGCCCATTTTCTGAGTGATCATAGTTCAGGGTCAGGCTGTCTTTGTGCCTCAGCACATAGGTAGTTCAAGTTGAAATCTTTACACCTGAAGCTTGTTTTCCAAACTGTATAATCAAACCAACCCGTTAGAATTGAAGGAAAATACTGGATCTTAAGACCCAAAATCTTTCTTAATTGTAATTATTACATCATGGAGCAGTGCAAATAGTAATGGGTGGAGCTGTGATCAGAACAGGAGAGTATCAGCAACAGTTCTAGCAGAATCTCAGCAGAATACATGGTTTCTGGAATCTCAGCAGAATACGTGGTTTCTGTCAACCCCTCTAATATATACTTTAGGGCACAATTTGTGATCATCAGCTTTCAAACATTTCCCATATTCACTGCATTAATCTTCTTACCATGCATGCAAGAACAACAGCCAAAAAGGCCTGTGATAATAAAACCTATTTGAGATTTCATCAGTAACTCCTGCTATGATTTGTTGAGTTTCTATCAATCAAATGTATATAAATTAAAGGCAAGTTTATTAAAATTTTAAATAGCTCAGTGATATTGTTACTTGCTACAGTGATTCATAAAACTGTCCACATGGGGCAAGTATGTAGTGAGCACACTATTGCAAATATAACTGAAATTTCTTTATTGTTTTCAAAAGTTGTATTTTACTTTGGATAAGGAGAAAGTAAATGCAGAGAAAAAAATAGTATTCTGTAATACCAGCTACACACAGTTTTTCTTTGAATTTTATTCACAAGAAGAAAGTTCATATTAATTATTGCAGCTTCCTTTGCCTCTTCCCCATTTGTTCTACAGACTCATTCCTTCTTTGGCATTTGTTGAATACAGTTATTGCTGGTGAATCTGAGCTCTATTTCCCATTTGATTGATTATAAAGAAATGTTCAAATGGCCAGTCAGCTACCAAAAAATCAAAGTATCTGTTTTATTGACTATAATTTGCTAGCAGAATAAATTATAAATAATGAGGTCTTTAAAATCCTGGACAGGTCCTAAATGCTACAGAAGGTGAAGGAAAATTAGTGTGAAAATACACTCTATTCATATTTGGTGAAAAGATACCTTTGAAATGAGGCTGAGTGAAAGATTGTGAAGTGAGATGACTATAGTTTCTACTGGTTCACTGTTCTGTCAAAGTACATGCACTTAAGTTTGGACACAACTTTATTTATTCATCTGGGACACATTTGACAAAAAGTATTTTGAAGGTCATCATTATGTTCTTTCCTTCTTTCTGCCTAGTGACTGGCTGTTATTGCCATTGTGACCTACCACAGCAGGTGCCTGGCTTTGCCTGGAACTCACCACCTTACCCAGTCTCAGAGTTAAAAGTTCAGTGAAGAAGGCAGTCACTTTGCTGTAGAGTTCACCACTAGGTTGCCAGATTCCCTGGTGTGAGAGCAATGTTCTTTCCCTGAAACACCAGACAAAGAGTGTGTCACCTGCCACAAGCTGGCACTAGTGACTAATGTGACTGCTCTCCCTCGCTCAGCTCCTGAGTAAAAATGGTTACCTTCCTAACATGGACTTAAGAAACTGTACCAACTCTCAGATAAGGAATTGTATCCATCTTTCTTAAACTTTGATGTATACCATCATCTTGATGAACAACTTCAGTCTTTGTTGGAGAGATTTAGTGGGGTTGTTCAGTCTGGATTTTGGGAGACGCCTTAAGGGCTTTCAGTGTATCAAAGGGGCTTATAAAACAGATGGAGAAAGACTTTAGCAGGATCTCCAGTAATAGAATGAGGGGCAACAGTTACAAACTGAAGAAGGTAGTTTTAGACTGGACATAAGGAAGAATTTATTTTTTTTTTATGAGAAGAGTAGTGAGACCAGAGAAGCTGTGAATGCTCCATCTCAGAAAGTGCTCAAGGTCAGGCTGGATGGGGCTTTGAATAACCTGGTCTAGTAAAAGATACCCCTGCCCATGTCTAGAGGGTTGACTAGATGATCTTCATAGATTTCTTCTAATCCAAACAATTCTGTGATTCTATCACAAGTTTTCTGTCTTGCCATAGCCTTCAACCGTGGACCATTCAATGAGCTTACAGGTGTGTTCAGTCATCTAATAGTTATATGCCTTTATAGTGTAATTTCTTATATTTTTAAATGCCCAGATAACAATTGTTCTCTTTCATATTATGCCAACATATATTTAATCTACTAAGCACCAGTTCTGACTTAATGAGACGTGTGCATAATTCTTATTTGAATGGACTCTCCAGCAAGTGTTTTATCTGTACCTTGCATACATTTAAATGATGGTGTCTGATGAACTGCAAGCCCTCAGTCTCACTTATTTTTTATTCTCAGTCTTTCCTATTGATTTCAGTCAGGTGCACACAGATTGACTTCTTCCATGGGTTTGCCCAGCTGAAAGGGCCTTGTGGTTTTCCTGGAGGTGACTTCACTTTCTATATCTTATTCTATTCTTTTAAGAAGTGCCTACATTAAAATACCTGTGATCATCTTGAGACAGATAAGTAATGCTTGAACAGCTTCCTTCAAGAGTAAAGTAACATTATTTAAACTTGAATGCAATTTACTGGAAATACATACATTTACACTAAGGAAACTATTTTATTTCCCCAAAATAATTACCTATTACCATCTCTGTGTTTCAGGAAAATCAGAATCTGAGAAATAAATCTAGCTTTGGATCAAATCAGGCACTCCTGAAAATGACATCAGTAATCTAAGTGAGTTATCCACAGGCCTGTTTAAACTGTAAGGGCTTTTATGTTTCTGAGCTGCAGGTTTTACTTTATGGCAAGTTATTATACTCTAAGTGCACAAGAGACAACATGATGCGATTTCAAAGACTAATCTTGGCAGATGCTCAGAATTGAGATTACTTGTGTATTCAACAGAACATGTAGTTTGCTATGCAATGCTATTGTTCATGAACCGCCTTTCATTTTATTTAAAATATGCATATACATAACTCAAACACAGTTTAGAAAATGAAAACATGCCAAAAAACTGAACTGTTGCACCAGTTGTAACCTAACAGATAATGACAAACAAAAAAGTTGCTTCAGATGAATGGCAACAGCAGACAAAGCACTCTTACCTCATTTTATTCTATGTAGAAATTAAATGTTTTAAACATTCAATTAGTTCTAATGACATGTTGTTATGTCATAATACAGCAGACTTACAGGTAGATGAACCACTGTGCATATTACCACAGCATAGATAAAACAGTAGGGGACATGTTATTTGCTATACAGAGCAATTCTACAGAGAATGCATATAAAATAAATAATTAATCCAGATTTTCAGATAATTTAATTAGCAGAATTCAAAGTATTTTGGCTTTTAAATAGCATGTCAACATGATGCAGTTTGCATGAAGAAAATTACAAATGCCATTATAATACAAAAGAAGAATTTCCTTATACTACTTGTAGTGGTCTAAATGAAAACAATAAATTTAACTTAATGAAATGAAGTAACAATATCTGATACTGTTTTCTAAAATTCCTCTCTAAAGAGTTTAGACCTCAAGTACTGAACTGTGTCTCTTGCGCCACATCACTGAAAATGGGATGATGACCTCATTGGATAGCTTTCTTTTAACTATTTTCAATATTTTATGAAAACCTTGAAGATGATTAGAAACCTCTAACAGGGTTCCATAAACCTTTTATTTCCTTTTTTCAAAATAGCTTAAGATGATTGCAATTACAGTGCCATATGTACTGGTCACATATTTACTACCTAAAAATTTTCTGAGTAATTTAGCAGGATATTTAAATAATGAACATTGCCGCAACCACTTCTAAGCTCTTAGCTTATAATGTGGAGCCCCTCAAATTTTTGTTGGCCAATGACAACAGCCTGCTGCATCATATTGCATTTTTTTAGAGCTTTAAAAATCTGGATTTCAAATTCATTATTTAAATATTGTTATTTAAATAAGTTGATATATATTATTTTAATGTAACTTTTTTTTCTCCTGCTGCCAAAGAAGCCAGACTGGTAAAGAGATAGGATTCAAGCAAATAAATTAAATAAATGATCTGAGAGATGTGGACATTTTTAAAGGACTTGGTACTTTCTTAGCTTACTTTACTTTCTGGAATGCGATCAAAATAATTCCATAAAAAAAAAACCAAGAAAACTCACCTTTCAAAGACCATAATGAATTTCAAAGGCAGAGTGAGCCAGAAAAAGCAACATCTTCAATTAGAATTTTATTTACTTAAAAAACAGAGAATATTTGGGTTATACATTGCTTCATCATCCAATACAATGTAGTTCATGTACAAAACCCAAACATCAAAAAACCAACTTTTTTTTTAATGTGAAAGTTAAGCCAGCTCTGCTATATTACTTTCTTTATTCATATATTAACAAAAGCTGTGAAACTATCCTTGTGAATGTCACAGGATTCCTGCCTTTGTATTGTCACCTCTAGATCAGAGAAATTTGTCTGAGACAGAAACATATAAAATAGGAGAGTATGGTTTGCAACCTGGAGAGCAGTCAATAACTAAGCTTTAGCCATCAGAAGTGGCTAAAATATGGATGAACTTCTTCCAGACTGGGAAGAAGCAAAGCAGATGGCAAAGAAAGCAGTTTGCAAAACATTTGAGAAGGAGGGTTTAGAAACAAGGGCTGAGATGAAGACAAATTTTTTAAATTTTATTTTTAAAGTAATGCTGAGGTGTTAGAGCATGATCAAAAAAAAAAGGATGTAAAAGTGAAGAACATTTGTGGTTTACTGATTAGATGGAATAAATTACACAGTCTAAGTAACGATAGAAAGCTTATAGCACCATAAGATTTAATGTTTCTGAAAGCTCAATAAAAGAAATAAAACATTTCTCAAGGACAAATAGGCAGTATTACAGGTACATGTAAACCACCAAGACAAACTTCTCTTTTCCAGAGGCAGATACTGAAGTGACTCAGTATCTTTCTTTTGACTGGGAGGTTCTGGAAAATCCTATAATGAATTAAAGAATTGTGCTTTTTTCTTTTTTCTTTTTTTTTTGGCCCATTTTTTCCTTGAAACTTATAAAATGAAAACTTTTAACTCTCTTACAGTTGTAGACATTTCTCTGGAATATAAACATCTATTGCTGCCAGAATATTAAAAATTGTAACTCGGATAAAATGGAAAATAAAACTCAGTGATATATATGACAGTTCTTCCAAGGTCACATTAGTAGTAAAGATATTCAGAGGAATTCTAGGACTCACTTGGCAATAACCTGAATCAGAAACATAAGGATTCAAATATAACTTCTGAGAAGGCCACTGTGACATGAAATAGGAATAGGATTGAATTCCTGTTTTCTTCACAAACAGGACATGTGGCTTTCAGCAGAAAGCATAATGTTTTAGGAGAACCAAGCCTTTTACAACTCCTATTGATGGTCCCTTTGAAATAGTGAGAGAGAACAAATCCCATTGGCATCTTAATTTTTAAAAATATCTGGGAGTATTCACTGCATCTCTTCAGGCTCTGCATATTTTGCCAAATTTTTTACTTCAAAAGAAAATATCTGGATATGCACTAAATAAGACCTGCAGGATTTGGCAGACAGTGAAAGCTAAAAGCAATTAAATTGAAGAATATATTGAGTACTATTTTACTTGAATTTCTGAAAAAAAAAATGACATTTTCAGATATATTTTATTTAGGTCACAGTGTCTGCAAATCCATTTGACAGATTATAGCCCAAGGAGAACTGTAATCAGGTAGGAAATGATGAACAAGCCTTTTCCTTCTGACAGGGGCCATGTATGCTGTTTTAGAAAACACCAAATCTCAACCATCTTTCTTATTAAGATAGGCTTTTTCTGTTACCTCACAACTTGTTCTATCATTTTTCTGCCCTAGGTTGAGGTATATAAAGCTTACAGGTCTCTACCTCCTCTGGTTACCATTTTTTGAGACAATAGATTAAAACAAGCCAAGGATGACTCATTGTCCTCTTTTAAATGCCTAAGGGGAGATGAGAGGTCTCTGTAGATACTGATCCTTCTCCAGAGACAATGAAAAACCCTGGAGTGATTAGCTCAAGCATGCATGCCTAGTAGATGAATAGAAACCAAGGCAGATTAATCCTACCCTTATTTGTTGGCAGTCCCTAGAAGTCTTGACATCCCTATATCTCAGTGAATAGTTTAAGATAGGAAATGCATTCCATTAACTTCATCTGTCTCTCATTTCTAATAATAAGCAGTCTTTTATGTCCTACTCTTAAAAAAAAAAGATAATTTAGAAAGTATTGCTTATTCTATTCATGCAATATGACTTTTGGGTGTATAACACTGTGTCAATTAATTTTTACTGGATATAAAAGTCAGTTTCTGTTACTACTTTACTAATTTCCTCAAAAGATTTGGGTGTTTACTTTCCCTATTCATTTTCTGAATGTAAAATATTTCTGCAGAATAACCTTTAAAGACCAAAAAAAAAAAAAAAAGACAAAATAAAAAAGTAAAGACAAGTTCAGCTGAAACATAGAGTCTTTCACTGTTTATGGGAGTATGAAATATATTTTAATATATTTTATTTCTCACTGTTCTACTCTGATTTGATTGGTAATATATTCAATTATTTCTCCCAAACTGAGACTGTTTTGCCTGCAATGGTTATTGGTATTCTCCCTGCTCTTATCTTGACCCATGACCCCCCATTCATAATTTTCTTCCCTGTTCAGTTCAGGAGGAGAGTGGGTTTGCTGGGAAGCTATTATCCACATGGGGTCAACTCACCACAATATATTACATGCATACATGCATTCATATCTATTTTCTCCCCTCCATGGTTCTTTTTTAATCCCCTTTGCTGCCTGCTGAAATGTTAGGGAGACTCCACTAAATAATTCCATGGGTTGGTTGAGCTTATTTTCATGAAACTCAGCTCTTTCACATTGGTTGGGAATTTGGCCACTTGACATGTAATTTATTAGAACAATTTTGATTGATATCTAGTTCTGATGTCGCCCCAGATATTTTCTTGACCAGATTTTTTTAGTAGACAAATCATTTTTGCCACAGTAATAAAATATATTTAGAAAAAAACCTTCAAATTCATGAACCTCCACAACCTAAAGTAAGAGGTCAAGTAAGTGGTAGTGTTTGGTTTGGTAAAATATGTATCAACCTTAAAATTAAATTAGAAAGTGTGAATATTTTGCGCACATGTAACCATTCATGTTATATTACATAGTTTTCATTCATTTTTTGAAGGAAGACGCACATTTTGAGAGCCTATTTGACTCTGTTTATTTGAAAATGAAATATTAGTATTGAACTCTATTGTATTTTATGTGGCTTATGTGGTTATTGTTGTCAGCATCAGCCTTATTCTTGAGGGCTGATGCTGTGATATTGTGTTCCATATTTCCTCTGGTGTTTTGATAAATGTTAAGGGAGTACTGCAGAGAGTAAGTGCAATTATTGTTCAGGAAGAAAAAAAAATGCTCAGGAAAAAAGAAAATGTGACTATGTAGGCAGTCAGTGTGTTTATATTGTACTGTAAGTCAACAGTGTTTCTGGGTCAAAGATCAACTCAGTGACATGCCTGTATGGAACTGCTTGAAAGCCTCTGCAATTCCACTTTGTTTTATTTTGGGCTTCTACCCTTTGAAACACTTGATGGACAGTCAGTCTGATATTTATTTTATTTTATTTTATTTTATTTGTACTTTCATTGACACTTTCCATGGAGGGAGGCAACTTTAATTAAAGTACTTAATGAGTTCTGATCAACTCTGAAGAGCAAAAGTAAGACAAAGATAGGCCTTGAAGGGAAATCAGAAACTATTTATTGTTCAATCCAACTCTGTATTGAAATAGGATCAGGTGCACTGCTGTAGTCTCTGACATGAGTCTCTCTAGGATGTTCTGTAAGGCCTGCAATGAAAGGGATTCTGCAGTGTCCCTAAAAACATTGCTCCAGTGTTTTACAATACCGATATGACAGTAAAAATTATATTAGAAAAATATTATCAATGAAAAGGATATAGAACATGAAAGCTCTTTCAGGGGGCAAAATAACTTTGTTCAGTGGATGGTCTAGAGTTTCAGCCATAAACTGAAAAGCAAAAAAAAAATCTCAAAACCCCCTCTTCACCACCTTTATTGAAATTAGATATATAAAGAAATACACAATAAAATGTAACTATGCAGGAGATGACTTTGCAAGGAAGACAAGACAAATGCATTCAATTGTACTTTATTTGACCACAAATAGTGATGTCCAGTTTTTAGAACTAATTTTTCATCTGAAATATCATCCTTATAACTGCAGAGTGCCTCTTAAAAGCAGAAACACTGATTCAGTGTTGAATCAGAGGAGAAAATACTGCCTACTAAATCACTAGTACTATTTCTTTTACCATCTAGCTTTTGCTTGGAAGCTTTCCACTTGAACTGACCTCAACCTTTCTAAGCAACAAACACCAGTCAAGGTAGCAGTAAAGCAAATGTAAGTGGAGGCCTTGTGAACATAAATTCACATAAATTAAGAATATTAACTGCAATTAATTATTTGTTAATGATTATAAATATTTTAATTCATTATACAGAGAAATGTTTGGAAACAATTGTTTTAATTACTTCTGTGAATTTGAGGTAAAATTCAAAATACTGTAGAACAGCTTTCCTTCTTGCATCTCCTTTTGACAAGTATGAAACACAGTATTAAAGATGACAGATGACTGGCTAGCTGGCCTGGAGATTTGGAACAGATCCAGAAAGACTGGATGGTTTCTAAATATGGTGGTTTCTAAAATAAACAGGGTTCAAATTTTGGTGCTTAAATATATGAGGTCATGCAAACTATCTAAATTATAGTGTCTTCACAAAAGTTTTGGGAAAATGCTGTGAATTCTAAATATTAAGTACTTAAAAGTGGGAATTTGGTGTGGGGGCCAAATCCTATCAAGTTCAAGAGTTGTGTCTGAACTAGAATTTAGATCAGCTATTTTCTTGTAAAAGAAACAGGAAGAGGTCAACTCTTCTCACATCTTTCATTGCCTTGATGTTTTCTCTCCATTTAAGTTCTACTTAAGCTTCCAGTTTTCTGGAAAAAGCTTTGCCTGTTGGTGTCAGTGTTAACTGCCTAACATTTTAAGAACTCTGTGATTTTAACTATGGTGTAATTTCTTCTTGACTAGTAGAGCTCTCTAGCAATCAAATGTACTCAGCAGATTTAACTTGGTGGATATCTGACCTATGTAACTTTGACATGCATTAGAGAGAAAATTTAAAAGCACATTTGCAACCCTTTGATTGATTCCAGACAGATAATTTTTAGGACATAAGAAACCAGAAGCTGAAGCTACCTTCAAATGTCTCTCTAGGTGGATTAAAAGGAATGGCAATGTTCCTTAGTTGCTCTACAATTGAAACTGGATGACCTAGAAGCCCTGTCTATAATTTCATACTGATGGACAATGTTTTTGTTTTTCCCCAGATTCTTACTATTGCCTGATTTATATGAGAATAACCACTCTTAGCAAATTGTTTTGGTTCTTTTTCTAATATTCATACAGTTACTTAAATATAAAAATCACCTATTAAAACTGAATACCAGTTAAATTTGTTTACTGAACTTGCAGTTCTACTAATTTTGATGAGTTATTAATTATAGCTTAGCATTTAAAATATTGATTTGAGCTTTTAAAATCCTTTATAGGAGACAAATTTTTTTGGCATATTTATGTCTTAAACCTTTTCTAAACTTTGGGATATTGAAAGTAAGTGCTGATACTGAGGAAGACTATTTTTTTCTCTAAAAATGTGTTTCAGTGTATGCTTTGAAAGAGCATAAATATATAGAACTTTCTTTACTTTCCTTAACATTTCACAGTTTGTATCTTTTCAACAGAGAGTATAAATAAACATATCATAAATTTGAATGCACTTCAACTTGAAATGTTGTAATATTTAAACACAGATTTCTGATGTATCATATCTTTGGTTTACACATTAGACATCCCCTGTCACTATGAAACTTGTCTACTGATGTAGTAATAAACTATGGATGAAATTTACTGTAGGGAGTTAAGGAGATTAGTTTCCCTTTTGAATCAATACAAAGGCAGTTTTCAATTTCACTATATTTAGACAAGAATACAAATATCTCTTTGACTACTGTTATGCATTGCAGAGGCCACAGAGGCTGAGACATATACAAGAAATACTGAGTCAGATTTTCTAGCCTAAAGATTAGCGCCCACACTGAAGATTTCAATACAGCACTAGCAGGATTGCTGGACACCCACAAAGCTGTTTGTTTTAAATCTCAAACATCAGAGCAAGCCCCAGTTCTGCCTTTCCTTTCAATTTTTCCACTCTTATCTCTTCATGTGTGGAAGTCAGCTGGCTGAGGTGCTTTAGACTCCAAACCTCAGTTGCCGCAGATACTACCATGACTTAACCACGTGTTCTCTCCAACAGTTTTCAATTTTGAGTTCTCTATTTTATAAGGTGCCTATTCAGGAACTTGTGGAATCAGACAGAATCTGGTCTTCTAGGTCTGCTGACCTCGGCACAATTGAGGAGGAATAAAATAATCTAGAGTTATGAAAGAATGCTGTGTTGCCTTAGGTTTCTCTGTCTACCATAGATTTTTCTAATCTATTTTCGGAATCCCGGCACACATAATTTCGTTGTTGTTTTTGCTAGAAAGATGGAAGTGATTTACTAAAACAACACATAGTGTTCATAACATTGAAGCAAAATTTGTATGGACACATATTTTTTCTTCTGATTTATGTTTTTCTCCTACTGATATAATTATTCTGTTTATTGATATAGCACTCTTTAGGAATGAACTGTACTTACCAAAGTGTGACAGTGTTTCACATATAACCACTTTTTCACATATGGCAGTTGTGTATGGGAAAAGTTTTCACAAGATCAATCTTTTGACACATGACATTTGTCCTCCACTTTTCATCTTATGTGACAATGAGTATAGTTTTGGCAATTTTGCACCTAATGAACACTGTTTCATATTTATTGTGCATTGATACTAGAGCTTATATTGGAAAAGACCCATCAGAATGAATTTCACTCTGGATATCATACTAGAAAAGAAGATTATTTCAAATAATTGAGAAAATATGCTATTTTCTTCAATGTCCCACCATTTACATCAATAACATTTGTCACAGTCAGTCCTTGGAAAAAAAAAATTGGTTTCATAATATCCTCTCTTTGTTAATGAAACACTGTATTTTCAGTATCCAGTTTTACCATGTCAATTTTAGATCTATTTTGTTGAAACTTAAATCATAATTTGGTTTATATTGTTCAGATTAGTTTACCCATTCTAGCCATATTTTAAAGAATTTTATTTTTTCATTTCAGTTGATGCTTTGATCTGTACTTCAAATTATGGATCACTTGGATTATTCCCTCTGAAGTTGAACAATTATTACTTGCTACAGAAATCTGTGTGGATGGAGTTTGTGCCTCCTATGTTCCTTTGGGAGTTTGTTCCTTCTAAATTCTTTTGAAGACTGAATATGTTACAAAGCCTGGAGGAAAGAAGGCCAGCTCAATGAGGTTTCAGCCTTCCTTTCAGTTTGTTTCTTTCACTAAGACACAACAAGATCATAGAGGCCATACTTTTGTTTTAGAGTATTGTAAGAGCATTTGTATTTATACATGTAGTATAAATTACATATTTTGACCTTTTGTTTTGAGTCTATGTAAAAATTAGATGCTTTTACCTTGAGTTGAAACTGTGGTTTATGCTGCCAAGGTAACGCACCAGAAGTGTTTTTGTGATCAAAGCAGAATGAACACCTCATAAAGAATCTAGAAAGAGCAACACAGAAGCAAACCTCTTCCTACCAGAGCAAAAAGATGTATGTGTGAGCATTTTTAGAGAAGATTAATACTGAGAAGGAAGCTGAAGACCAGTTTAGGGCTTTACAGCTGACAGCTCAGGATGGATGGAAGTATGGAAGTGATCCTCGCATCTCTTTTTTACCACAGGGATCATACAGGCTGTATGTCTTCCTATGTGTCTGATGTACTCTGGAAATATTTGATCTCTTTGTGGGAGAAGGAAAGGAGTAAATTTCTGACATCTTGAGGCCACTTGTCACCAAAAAAAAAAAAAAAAAACCAAAAAACAACAAAAAAAAAAAGGTACAGAATTGCCTTAGGAGTGGACTCTCTGGGAATACCAAAGGATAAGTATTCTCTATGTCCACCATTTTTTTCCTCCACATTTCCACTGAAAGTATCAGAGCACACTTACCAATTTCTCTATAGAAAAAAATGTAGTACATTCATGTACATCATGTACAAGTGCTCACACAATTTTTCCCTCTTGTTTCAATCTTTACACTTCCATAAACACTTGTACTCTCATTTGTCTTCAACAGGCTCTGCACTTATCTTCTCCGATTCATCCATATCACGCTCATTTTACCAGAAAAGCAAAAGGCAGGGATCTCCATCAAAAGGAAGTGGAATATATCTTGTTCAGAATTATCAGATTGTATAAAATGTCATCTCACTGTGTCTTGAGTCTGTACAGGCAGCTGTGATCCATTTAGGTCAAACTAACTTTGTTCAGAATTAAAATATCTTTGGTAGTTGGGTTTTGATTTAAGATCTTCTCACCTGAAAGACAGGATTATATAATCACTTATTATCCTTCCTGTTGATTAGGTGTTTCACAAGGAAGTTATTCACCAGTTCATGAATCTGAGGAGTGTTTTACTTAAGTCTTACCTTTTTGATTCTTCTTTGAGTATGCATTTGGAAAAATACTTTGTCAGTCCACATTATCCTGACCATATTTTTCCCTTTTCATAACAAAATTTATCAGTGATATAAATGCAGATTTTCTATCTGAGACCTTTCATTGTCAAGTACAGTAAGGTTGGTTTTACGAAAGTCCTTTTGTTTTTGCTCTTTCTCTGCAACCCTAAAATTTTGGAAAACTAACATTTAAAAAAATGTGAGTCATTTGATGAAATATGTATGTCTAATCTAGGATGAAACCAACTGTTCTCTAAAATTTAATCCTTTGCTTTCAATTTAACATAAAAAGAACTAAGATGTCATGTTCAAATGTACATATTTATCATGCAAGCATTCACATTCAGCCAAATGAATTCTCAGTTGCAGAGACTGTCTGCATTTGAGAAAGTGATTTAGATTTTGTACTGTCAAATATCATTTTACTCCCACAGGTATATGAAATTGGTAGGCACTTCCCCTTTGTAATGCTACAGCATTATTAGCTATTTTTTTACTAATATGTATATACATACATATATAAGAAACTCAAGAAATAATGGTGGAAAAACCATGTCTTACTTTGCCAAAATCATTTGTTAACCAAGAGGAAAGGAACCTGTCACCTTTTTGCTCTGACTCATCCTTTCCCGATTACAATACTGTCCAGTTTCATTGTGATGGTAAGAGAACTTTAAAACAGTAGCAAGCTGAAAATGGAAAAAAAAAGTAGTTCTTCATCTAGCATGTATCTAAACTGTCAGATTTATTACCACAAAATGCTGTAAAGGCCAAAATTATAAATGGGTTCAAATACATAAAATTTTAAAAAAGCAAAGCTTAGACACATTCATAGATCTGAAGTTCATTAAAGGCTATCAGACACAGTGAAGTGGATATTGTACTAATAATGTGGGCAATTGAAGCTCTGAAATCCTGGAACTGTAGTTTGTTAAAAGTTGGAAGAACTATCAATGACACTTGCTTTAAAAAAAATTTTTACTCAACCATTGTTCTACTCAATTTATAAGGAGAGTGTTTCATTTGAGAATATTGTCAGACTCAGGGTTCTCCAAATGAGGGTGACATGGATATTAGAACCAAGTAAATTCAGGTGTCATTAATGGGAAGAAAAAGAGATCAAGGTGAGGACAGAATTTAAAAAATCATCAGGGACTAGATGCAAAGCACTCTGGTAGTTCAAGTGCTACTGAAAGGCATTTAAAGAACAATACAATCAACACGCACAGTCAACACATGTTCACAGAGGGAAAGTCATAGAATACCCTGAATCATAGAACATTCTCAACTGAAAAGGATCCACCAGAATCATCGAAGTCCAGCTCCTGATGTCCTGCCTAATTTCTTGTATGACAAGACCACCTGTCTAGTGGATGAAGGAAAGGTAGTGGATATAGTTTTCCTGGATTTTAATAGGACTTTTGATACTGTTTCTCACAGAAACCTTCTGAACAAATTGTCCTACTCTGAGATGGAGAAGTACATGGTGTGTTGTGTGAATGACAGAGCTCAGAGAGTTGTAGCAAATAAGGCTGCATCTAGCTGGAGACCAGCAGTGTTTCCCAGGGCTTTGTTCTAGTTCCAGTCTGTTCAATACAGTTATCAATTATCTGCATGCAGGTGGAATGCACTGTTAGCAATTTTGCTGCTGATACCAAACTGGGAGATGCTATTGACACTTGTGATGGACAGAAAGCTGTGCAGAAGGATATGGATAGATTTGAACACAGGGCAATGTTCTGAAGGATGAAATCTAAGAAGTCAAAATGCTGGATTCTGCACCTAGGATGGAATAATGCTAGGTACAAATATGAGTCAGGAGAAGCGCAGATGGGAAGCATCCCAAGAAATGGAGTTGTGTGTGCTGGATGATATCAGGTTAAATATAAACCAGCAACACGCTCTGGCAGTTAAGAGAGCAAATCACATCCTGGGGCATATCAAACACAGCATCACTAGGCACTCAGGAGACAGGATTACTCCACTCTATTCATCAAGATGTTTGGAGTGCTGCATGCTGTTCTGGTCCTCAAAATTTAAGAAGAATGTGAAGGTCCTCGAGTGTGTCTATTAGAAGGCACCAAACCTGGTGAAAGGGCTGTCAGGAATGTACTAGGAAAAGTGGCTAAAAATTTTGGCGTTTTCAGGTTTGGAGAAAAGGAGGCTGAGGGATGACCACATTGCTCTCTACAGCTTCCTGAGAAAGTGAAATGAAGGGGGAGGTGCTGATCTCTTCTCCCAGGTGTCCGTAGAAGGACATGTGGAATGGCTGAAAGCTGCTTCAGGGGAAGACAATGTAATTTTATGTTGTCATAGCTCTGTCATTCCAAACTGAACTTTGTGACTTAATCTTAAATCGAAAATGAATATGTGGATCTAAGTGGTCTGCTCATCCAATATGCTTTGTCTGTCTTAGCTTTTCCTCTCACATTTTTTCTGACCATTGCCATGACAGAGATAAAAATTGGCAAAGCAGGAAGGCATCTATTTACTTATGTAATACTGTGAAGATTTCTTATGGAAGCCTAGTTTACCACCTTCATAGAAATATGTAGCAGTGTTATTGACAAGAAGATTTAAATTTATTTATTTATTTATTTATTTATTTATTCTTACATTTTGTGAAAAGTATTCCCCTTTCTAAGTGCTGGAGATCTTAATTATTGGTTTTCAAGTGCTACTGGAGAAGGACGTTGAGCAAATATAATTTTCCACAAGGGTAATGGGATCTGATTAACAAAAGTTGCAAAGCTGCCACTAGGAAGCCAAAGCAAAAACTGTAGAAAAATTGATTTCACGTCTGTGTTCAATCTGCTGTTGACTGGGTTAAACTATGGTCTTGTAATTGACTTTGGTAACATCATTTAATTATGGAAGCTCATTCTTTCTGGATGCACCATCCTTGGAGCAACATACTAATACATCATCAGCTGTTGATGATCACTAATGGTGAATCACACTAATGTATCATTAGCTCTGTCAGACAGGTGGCTTTGAAGATTAATTTCATCAGAGAGGTGACCTGTGCTGCTGATGCATTACTCAACATATAATCTTGGTAAAAAGGGGTATTACGTAATTTTTAATTCAAATATTATTTCATTTACCTAAAGCTTAATTAGTATACCTAAAGCTTAATTAGTATACCTTCAAATAATATAACCGACTGACCAAAGCAAATGTTCACCTGGAAAATGTAAAAAAATGTAATGAACCAGGATTACCCTAAATAGTTAAGATTCTTAAACTACACAAGCTATAACTGTGAAAGCAGTGAAACACAAAGTTTCTTAAAAGCATTGTGCCATTTGAAAAAAATGTTAAAATTGTGGTGCCCAATAGCCTTAGTTAAAACCACAAAAGAAGGTAAAACTCTGTAATACAAATATAAAAATTTTACAGTGAAATAGTACACTTACCACTACAATTTCCTTTATGTTTTTGAACTGTGATTGCTAGAGGAAATTTCAGAAAAGCAAAGAAAACTACTTGTTTTCTGAAACTTTTTTCCTCAGGCTTCCTATATATCTTACAGAAGAAAGAAATTTTAAAGTATGGAGAAAGATTACTTAATTGATAGGATTATTTTCTATTAGCTTGTCTTTCCACACACCTATCCTTTGATCTTCATCAAGAGGGACTCATTAACTTTCATCTCACCAGTAAAAATACATATTTTCCAAACATGTTTGTTTTTTCTGAACTCCATTATCGTGGTACAAAGCATCCACATCTTAAGTGTGGTGCACAGTTCTGGTCATCCCCTCTTCAAAGAGAAAACCAGAAAAAGGATGAGAGAAGAAGGTCAAGTTTATGATAACTTTACACTACTGTCTCATGTGCAGTTTATGACCTGAGTGACACAAATTCAGCCATTTTCATTGGCCTAGTGTCTTTCCTGAAGTGTCTGTTTACTACTAAAAAAAAATTAAGATCTCTTTCCTCCACTCTGTCCTCTCCCTTACTAAACTGACTACCTAGCCTGAACTGCAAGAGTTTATATGAACATAAAAATGAATAAATGGTGTAATTTACAGTCACTCTTTTAGGAAGAACCAAACCTGAGAAAGAAATACTGCAGAAGGAGCAGCTGAGGGGCTAAAATTTAATGATGTTGGTTTTGTTGTTGTTTGTCTCTTTCCTCAGCAATTTAATACAGAAAATATGTTAATGGATTAAATTTTCTGTGTACATGTCATATTATCTTTCAGAAGTTGGATGTGTCATCAATCTCTGCAATAGTGTTATTCCAGTACTGCTTTAGATCCATTCATTCCAATATAAGGAGAAGAATCATGTCTTTATCTTAGAGAAGATATTTATTTCCAAATGTAGTATCTGTGAGATAATGAACTGGTGACCAAAATACATATGATATCTAACCATCCCAATTAGTCTTCCTGTAGAGTTTAAGTTTTTTAGTAGAGTAAGAGTTTGAAACAAGTCGTATGTAATCCATTAGGCATTTAAAAGTCTTAATACATGAAAATTAAAGCTGATTGTAATAATATCTAACAGGAAAAAACTTGAATTATGATTACTGATAGTAAAGATTAAAGGGATCTGACTTTTTAGCTTCAGCTGACACATAATTTAAGGCAAATAAATAGAATCCCCATCTGATGCATAAAAGTGCACTGATAAAGAATCTCTAGCAGCAGAGAAAAACACATCACTGGCCTTATCTCACCTGTATGTCCTGAAGTTTGACTTAATTGGGCTTAATTAGTTCAACCTAATTATGTGTGTTTCTTTTGCACTGAATGACAAGTATTTATTCCAGGAAGCCATTACTCCTGCCTGAAGACAAATAATATAATTGATTCTTTGAAAACTGGAATATCTGTTAATACGGAAAGAACTAGGCTACTAGTCTAGACAAGCAAACTATTTTTTAATTGCTAAAATTAGGTAAAATAGATCACACTGGCTGGTAAACTGTTGCACATTCTTGATAACTAACTGAAGTAGCTTACAGACAGATGTCTGCATAGGAGCTAAGTGCCAAAACCCAGGAGATCCTGTCAATATAGGAAGTATAAGTGAATGAGAAGACATCTTGCTAAATATGTGTTTTTTTAGAGTGAACTTGATAGCTCTTCAGGATTACAGAGGGTTCATTGGTCAGAGGTTGCTTTTCAAGCCCCAAAATAGGAACTTAGAGCTCTAGGTTACATGCAAGCACCTGTACATAGATTTTATGCTGTCTGCAATCAGAATTAATTCTTATACATGGGGCCAATTCAGCTGCTGAAATACAGACACCTACTGCTACTGGAGGCATCACAAGGTGTCCTCCACATCGGTCTGTCCTACGCAGAGCAGGACCTAAAGGAGGTCCTTGGCCTTCTGGAACAACAGCTGGATATTAAGTGAGAATGATAGATTATTATATGTAAAAAAAAAAAAAAAAAATCAGTAAAAATCATGAGAAGAAAGTTTCTACTATCACCTGTTTCTGGCATTTTGGTGTGCAATACCTGTGAGAGATATAGATTCTGTTTTCATGAGCTCTAACTAGTGCATGTGAACTTTGACTGTAAAGCAAACTGCAGACTGACATATTTTTTAAACCCAAAAAAATTTAATCATGTATTTACCTACCACTTTTTCAACTACATCTCTCTTTCCTGCTGACTGCGCATTCTGAGTGAAAGATATAAATGCAAAATGAACTGCATGAAAATGAAATTAAATTCCTCCTGGATATTTGATAGACTAAAAAAGTAGAAAATTCTGATATTAAATTAAGCCTTGCTGAGTCTTAAGAACAGCTTTCCAAACATTTTAAACTGGAATGCTTTGGTAGGATTATAGGTCAGGGAAAGTCTTCCTGACTGGAGATCAGTAACCAGCTCTACTGTACAACTTCAGCTAAACTAAATAAAATAAGAAGGGAAGTTGCAGGGCAATTTGGAATAATCTCAAGGAGTATTACCCATGAGATAAATGCACATGTTTTGAAAACCCTTACCTTTTACTGAACATCTATCAAAGTTCCTCTTTTGTCAGGGAGCTGGCTTTTTTTGAGTGAAAGAAAATTAAGTTCTTTGTCCCTTTCTTCCGTTCATCTTGTAGAAGGTTTTATGGTTTTATCTCATAAAGATAAAAAGATTAGAAGAAGCCTTCATGCTTGAAAGTAAATTTCATTGAAACTCAGCAGACAGTTTTTGGGTGTCTCCTTGCCATCCTGAAGCATAATCTCAAAGATTTTCCGATGAAGTCTAATATCCTGTTTGGCATAAAAAACCAGCAATGATTGAAAATTTATTTATAAAACCTTTACTACTACAGTATACCTCAAAGTCAATAAAATAGGCACAAAATAGGGTTAGGCATCTATGTGCTAACTTTATCAGGAAGACCAAAATATATTTAAAACTCTGTAAGGTGATGGCTCTCCTTGCAGAAAGACTTAGGGGGCTACAGAGAAAAAAATAAAAGTGTGACTCTCAATGAATTTGATGAAATTCTGTCTATCATTCACTGCTGATAAACAACATATCCTCCATGCAATTCTTAGAGAATGCATTTTTCTTCAGAGTGACCACAGACAGTCCCATCCTCCCTTCTGGCTCCCTCAGAAGAAAGCTCCAACATATTCCATTTTGGCTTTTTTTAAAGAAAGGTTTCTTTGTCACTGGCTGTCAGAATGAAACTAGATGTTTTTGCAACAGTATTAAAGGTAAAAAATATACTCCTCTGCCTTTCTATGTTTTTGTCGGTGTCCCCAAACAACCATTTTGAACAACAGGTAGAAATAGGAAGTTAAACCTCTTGTGCTGGGGTATTTCAAAGGAGGCACTTCTTCAAAAGCATCTGGAAACATAAAATCATAAAATCATTTAAGATGGGGCATTAAACCTCTAAGATCATTCAGTCCAACAATTAACCTAGCACTGTCAAGTCCAAATCTAACAGGAAGGTTCTATCTGAGAACATTATCCCTTCACTGTGGTGTATCAGCCTCATAACCTAGCAATGAACAGAATTTGTGTTTTAGAATCTTTAAAAGATATCTTCTATGGCAGGAGGCTATCAGCAGAATCCTGACAAATTTTAGACATCTACAGTGAAGAAACCTATACCTGAAAAAGGAGGTCTAGAGTTCCTTTAAGGAAAAAGGCATTTGCATTGCAGAGTAAATTTCATCCCAACATTCCCTTAATGTCTGATTAAAGAAATTTTAAAAAGTGTCCCCTCTGCTTAGTTGGGTGTGTAGCTGCATACTAACATACCTAAGTCATAGTGTGCTGGTATAGCTTGTGCACACTACTCTCCCTTCCCATGGAAAGCACATAGTTTCATGGTTGGTGTTTTGGTTTCTTTTGCTTTGTTTTGGGGGATTGGGGTATGTTTTTCTTTGTTTGTTTTTTTGTTTGTTTATTTTGCTTTAATGGAAATTCTTCGAGCTATAACCCACTCTGAAGACAGTATTCACATCTTGGTGTTCTTCTCATTATGGAATGTATTTCTGATTCAACTTGCGTCCTAATTATATTATGAAAATAAAAGACCTTGAAGACCATCCAACAACAGAAGATGCCACAGAGTTGAAGTGACTAACTTAATCAACATTTTAATTAAATCTTAATGAGAAGGATTCTGTCATTTTTGGATGTAAAACTTAGAGTAACTTTTTAAGTCACTTGAAACAAATAACTCTTTAACATATAGATGCTTTTTTTTTTTTTTCTCTGAATGGGGCTAATTGTTTGGTGTAGCCCAACATGAAATATCTGTCATTTGTAGAATTTTGCTTGTGCTGGACCTAGGCTCTGTGGAAACCTCCTGTAGCTGTCACAACACTGACATTTTTTCTAATAGTGAATAAAAAAATTATTACAGATATTTTCAGCAAAGGGAAATTAAAAGAGACTAGACATTGCATTTTTCATAAATCAAAACTAATCATGCAATGCATTTCAATTAAAAATACAACAAATTTTCCAAACTTAAAGCTCCACTAGGCAGGATGAGAGTATGTGGGTTCTTAAGGGATTTTTTTTTTGTTTGTTTCTTTATTTTATTCTATTTGATAATTAATTGAGTATGGGATGCCATGTTTCTGAATGTATTTCTAATGTGATTTCATTTTTGTCCTAAATGCTTACCGAATTGATCAATGGAAATACAAAATATTTATATGTTTATTTCCCTGATCATTTGTTTCGATGGCAAAACATTATTCAGATGGAGCTAGAAGTACAAGGTATTACTGAAATTACTATGGTTTATTTTTTTGAGATTACTGACACAACTTTTATAGCTGCTATGACTTCATCAGTAATGCACACAGGAATAATTGTTAACTGTCAAGAACACAATGTATTTCTAATCATATTCCATCAATGACATGTGTTTTACATTGTTAAATCACTTTGGCTGAAAAACAGAGGCTCAGAATGGAATATAAAAAGCCCATTCTTTCAGTTTCTTTGCATTATTCATAAATGCAGTACCTTGTCAGCACTTAGAGTGTAATCAAAACATAAATGTTGTACGAATATTTTGTGTTCAAACTGCATGTAGGATGTTCCTAAGTTACACAATACATTGCATTGTCTTTTTTATAGTCAGTATAAAATTTTAACTATGTGTGTTGCAAGTTCTGCAAAAGCAAGGCAGTCTACTGTTTCCTTTTTGTTCACTGTTTCAAAGAACGAGTTGAAATTGAAAAAAAATCATAAAAACCCTCAAGAAAACCAACAAGCTGTTTTTATCCTTTACTATTGGATCTCATTCACACTCATTATGCTGTTGCATGGCATAACTCAATGTAATTTTCAAACTAACTCTTTTGAGCACTGGTTTGAGTATTTCAGAGATAAATAACATTATGAATAAATAAAAAAAAACACCATGACAGTCTTTTTTTGCTCAGTGAAGAAAAAGATAATGAAAAGCAACTTCTGTGTTCTAGCAGCCTGAAGTTTCTCACTATGTACTGAAAGCTGAAAGGAAAGTAAGTCTAGATTCCTGAGAAATTGTAAAGTAGCAAAGATAAAACAAAATTTAACATACTCTGATTCTACAAAAAAAAAAAAGAAAAAAAGAAAGAGAGAGAAAAGGGGATTCAATGGTTTACAATTTAAGATGTGGGAAGTGAAGTTAAAAATAGTTTCATTGGCCCTCTGATGACAGACTACCGCAAACTTTTCCTGCCATTATACTAAGTGTCTTTCTTGTTATCTTCCAAAATTTCAGCAGAAATATATAAAAAACACCTCGCTTTCAGGATTTTCTTTGATTTTGTTTAGGAACAGTTTAATACAATAAAATATAACTAGAAAACTTAGAAAAAAACTCAATTTTTAGCTGAAGGTGTTACAGAATACTATTTCTTAGAGGAAACTTTATGTAAAGTCCCTATGCATAAATTCAACAGAATGCAAAAATTTTTCAGAATATTTTTGCTTCATTGGATTATGAGAATCCATCTTTCTTAAAGAGCCTCTTTATATATTGAAAGGTTCTCAGCGCCTTCTCATTTTCAGAATGAACAAACACAACTGTCTCAGCCTTTCTTTGTAGAAGACATGATCCAGGTCTTTTTATTTATTTATTTTTAATCATCTTCTGGACCTTCTGTAACAGGTCCATGTCTTTCCTTTGTCAGGTACCACAAAGATGAGTGCAGTACTTGAGATGGGCTCTTAAGAGAATGGAGTAGAGGGACAGGATCATTTCCCTCAACCTACTGGCCATGCTTCTATATTTGCAACTCAGTATACACTGTATTTCTGGGCTGCTGTAATTTTTCATCCACCACTATCCCCAATATTTTTCATAGGACATCTTTCAATACATTCATCCTCCAGCCTGCATTGATACTGTGGACTTCCCCAAACCAGATGCTAGACTTTGCACTTACCCTTCTTGAACTTAATGATGTTCATATGGGTCCACTCCTCAAGCCTGCCACAGAACCCTGTGGATGGCATTCCACCCCTCTAGTGAAACAACTGCGTCACTAAGCTGAGGATTATCTGCAAACTTGTGGGTGCTCTCAATGCCACTGCCCATGTCACTGATGTGATATGGCTTAGATATGTATGACAAGATAGGATCTAATGTTTATCCTAGTATGGGCCTTGAGGGACACCACTCATTACTGGTTTTCACTTGGATGCTGAACAGTTGTCTGGAACTCACTGGACTCAGCCATCCATCCAGTTCTTTACCCATTTAACAGTCCATTTGTCAAACCCATATCTCCCTCATGTAGCAGCAAAAATATTGTGGGGGACTGTATCAAAGACTTTGCAGAAGTCTGGGTAGACAACATCCTTAGTTCTTCCCTTGTCCACTGATACATCAGAAAGACATTAGATTAGTCAGGCACAGTTTGTACTTGGTTGGATGTCTTTAAGCACTTTGGTGTTTTCCAGAGGGATCAGCTCCATTATCTTATGGGTCATGGAGGTGAGATTAGTGCTGAAAGGCTGAAAGCCTCACCTCATATTGGTGAGATGAGTGCCAGAGTAGTTTGTGAAAGTGCTCCAACAACTATAATAACAAAAGTCTCTTTGATATCATGATTACCAATGCATTTTAGAGAAAAGAAGCCAGTTGTATTTCATCAGGTGCCTGTCTTCAGAGAAAGGCTAGACAGTCACTCAAGAAGTCACAGGTGCCTAACTTCCACCATTTCTCTGCTTAGCTAGGGAAGAATAATAGTTATCCAAGATAATAGCTCCAGCTGATAAAAAGTTTTCATTGATTTTCCAAGATCTGGTATTAGGAGACTTCAGTCATTGCACTAAAGCAAGATGCCAGATGTCTGTGCTTAGCTGAAGTGTCTAGATTGTGGATTTCAGTCAAATACAGTCAATATACTTACTTACCAGAGTTACTTCCCAATATTAAACAATGAAATTCACAGTGCCCTCTATACATAACCACTGGAGTATCCTAGAGATTCATAAAAGTCTGGGAAATGTGGAAAAGCCACATCTCTCTAAGCTAGCACACAGAAGTCAGGAAAGAGATGTCATGACATCACAATTATTATTAGAAGCATCTGTCTGTATAATTAAATGAAGTGTTATTTATTTTATAATCTTTAGCCATCCTGTAGCATGATGATGATATGTATTTGTCTTATTTATTATTATTATTTTAGTTTTAGGTTTTATTTCCAGAGGTTTTTTATTTTCTCTATCTGCCACTGCTTGACCCTGTGTGCAATATCAGATTTCTTCATGACTGACTCTCCACAGAGCTGGCTTCAGTATTCTGGGAGTTATTGTAACTTTGTAATTTTTCTACATTTCTTCTGCTCCATAAAAATGCAGCAGTACAACTTTTCTGGCACCCATCCTTTAAATAAGAGTCAGACTGTGCTTTTGCCATGTCTGTATGTACTGGGTGGTATATATCCATGTATATATTTTAAAATGTACATATGCATGTACTGAAGCTGGCCAAAATCTGTAATTTTTTCAGACAAATATCAATAACTTTTTTTTTTTTGTTTCCTGTTTTTTTTTGGGTGGTGGGGCAGGTTTTAAAGAGTTATGAAAACTATTTGAAAAATCCCTCCTGGGCTATGATTCACAAAAATTGTGTTAAAACAATTAAACTTAAAACTTCTGTACTACTAATGAGTAATTGCTAAAGCCAGCATAAGAAATTTAAGCTAATACTACAGGGTCAATGTTTTTCTTAAGTGAAACAGATGAGACCTAGACTTTCCATCTAACAGACTTAACTAGAAAATCTGTAGTAAAATAAAGCCTGGAATGAAAAAAAAAAAAAAAAGTGTTTCTAAAATGGTTAAGCTACTTAAAGTTAGAAAAGCTGGATCTCAAACACATTGTAAAGACTTTAAAGTATAAATAAAATTCCAATATACTTAATTATATGCAATTAAAATAGATTTCAACCCCCAAGGAACATTTGCTTTAAAACACTACTTACAGAGAAATAAAAAATGGTAATGACTGCTAAATATTCCAGTGGTATAATTTAAAAACAATGCAGTGAATTTATTAAATTTGACATGGAAGATAAATATAATTAAATAGAAAAATGCTCATTTTGATTTGAGACCTTCTTTCAGAAGTCATGCATCACTGGTGCAAGGCAATTTTCTTTTTGCATATCTACAGGAAAAGTACAAATGTATGTAATGGCAATGACATCAGTTTCACTTATATAGTTTCAAAACCAACACAGTTAGTGTTAGCTAGTCAAAGTAAGCTAATTGTTCCTACTCTATTTGTTGAAAATTCATTAAGGAACACAAAAGAAAAACAAAGAATATATAAGATGGGTAGAAACAGATTCAGAATAATTCTGGCCCTAGTGGTACCCATTTTAAGAAACATATTGTCAGTTATGCAAAATTTGTCTCCTGTGTAGAACACAGGAATGATTTTGAAATCACAATGAATTATAGAATAATTGAATTATTATTATATTACAATATTACTAATATTATATATATAATATAATTGCATATTCTAATAATTAGAATTGCTATTATATTAATATAGATTCTTAGAAAAAAGCCTAGGTTTGAAAGGACTTTGAAAAATCATTTGGTTCAACCTTTAGTGTGAAAGAGATCCTTGATGAGATTACCTAGCACATCATTCACTTGCACATTCAAAAACCCCAGTGAAAGGTAGTGTCACATGTCTCCAGGAAGGTTCTTCCTCTGATTTATTCTTCTTATTCCCCCCCCCCCAAAAAAAAAAATCTCCAGGATCAACTTCTCATTGCTCCTTGTCTTTGGGTGACTTATTGAGAAAAGAGGTCTTCCATCCTCTTTCTAGTTACTCTGTAAGTACTGGCATACTGTGATGAGGTCCTCTTGAGCCCTTTCTTTTCTGGGGAGAAGAGACTTCTTGAGTCTTTCATCATAAGGCAGGTTTTACAGTAATTTAATTATTTTGTGGCCTTGCTGTGAAGTCTCTCCAGTCTATCTGTGCCTTTTTTGAATTGTGGGGCCAGAACTGGCCATATCTGACATTCTAAAAGGGGAAGGAAAGAATACAAAAATCAAAGAATCATGGAAATGAAGACATTTTATTTTAATAAAATTTTAAGACTTACCTCTTGATTTACTAATATACAGAGTCAATGCTATTCCTGTCTACTGAACTATTCAACCTCACTTGTTATGCAAGAAGTTGTTGGTGTTATAGTGCACCCTGAAGCAATGTCTTTACATCTACAGAGTGACACAAAATAAAATAAAATGTTACACAGTTCAGCAGAATGTACTGTAATTCTCTTGCGGTCTTTTAAAAACAATGCCAATAAATGTGAGGAAATTGCTAATTAGTCACTGCATACCTGTTCCGTAGAACTATTTGCATTTAATATAATCAAATAAAATTTGTTGAGTTGTTTTCCACCTTATATTGAATGCTTTATTATAAGAGTAAAGAAATGCTTATATTTATCCTTGCCATCTATACATAGATATATAGATCTGTAAATTTACAGACACACACAAATATATCTGAGACTATTTGGTATCAAATATTGGTTTTCTTAAACTTCTAATGTCCTCACACTTGGGATCTTTCAGGAAAAAAACCAGCTCTACTTAACTTTTGGAGTAAATAAATTAAACTACCCTAAATAATTTTCTTAATACTTTAGTAGTGGATTACTGGGGCTACTTCATAAAGTTAGATAAATTACATTTACTTCTATAAGACTTTAATCTGATTTAAGTAATCCAATTGAAATTCACAATTCTAGTCTGAATTTTTTTCCTGAGTCTCTCCATGTAGCCATATCCAAAAGCATATCTACAGTAAACTGAGGAACTCTTTACATATGGATTGGGATAACTGTGCTGGTTTTAATCCAAGGGACACAGGAAGTGCTCAGCTATATTTTCTCTTGCAATATATGAAAAAAATTGTCCTAATTGTACAAGCCATTACAATTTTGGTTTCAATAGAATAATTTACCAAGGTATTTCAGAGATATTTCTGTGGTGTCATGTAAGATGAATATTAAATTCAGTTTAATAAAATTTTACAGAAGAATTATATATTCTAAATTGGCTTCATATTTGAAGTACAATGGCCAAAAGTTTTAAATTTCTTATCCTTAAAATGATACTCAACATTTCTACAGATCTCATGCATTTAGCCATAGCACTCATAATGTGAAAATTTAGTTTTACCTATCACTAAATTCTACTACAACATCCTTAAAGATTAAAGAGAAGAACCACTAAAATGCTTCTTTATCAAGAAAAAAACCTAGTTTCCCCCAGTTACTTTACTAACTCCAGTTACCCAGTGATGTTTGCACATTTTTCATTCATGTACATTACTGAAAGTGATTATTACTTACAAGTGTTGCCTAGACAGGATACTGTTCTAAAAACAGGTAAAGGAAGTTAAGATGCTTCCGGTATGCAGTCTGTGACTATCTGGGCATGCTATTAAATGTCCCAAACTTTCTTTGCTCTGCTTCCTGGGTGTGATATCTATTTGGTGTAAGAAGATTTTCCATTCTGGCCATTTTGCCCCTATATTGAGTGCTTGAACTTTTCTTAATTCTCAGCTTTATTTGGCTGCCATTGATTATTATATCTAAACCCTAGCTGCTGTTCAAGAAGGTAAAGCTCTCCTACAGCCTGTGCATCTGATTTACCAAATGTCATGGATGCCTTGGAAGCTCAAAAAATTTCAAATGACAATAGATGAACATATTTGAGCAGCTAAATATATCCCCTGAAAAATCAGATTGTCCCAGCAATTTAGACACAAATTTTAGAATGACACAGAGAACGTATATGTTCATTTATGCTTATATTAGCTCAGAAATGGCATAAGTCCTTTTCTGTTTATTGACTACAATATGAGATTAGGGTGGCTACCTGGGATTTAGACCTCTAACTTCAGGTGCTTAAGATTTTGTGTATGAATTCTATTTCCACTTTCAAAATTAATGCTAAACTAATTTAGCTACTTTGAAATAGCATTCAAAATAAACTTTTAAATATACTAGGACATTCAGAAAGCAAAAATACTATTCTCAAGGTGACATAGTTATTAACCCCAATTTGTCACGCTGTTCACATTGTTTATAAGGCTTTAAATTGTTATCTTTTTGTGTTCTTCGGTATTGTGACAAAAACACGCAGAGGAAAAAAAAACCCCAAACCACCACAAAAAATCAGATCCCTCAGAAAATGAAGAAGGAAAGGCTCCAGGTAATGGTATGGTATGGTATGGTGTGGTGTGGTGTGGTATGGTATGGTATGGTATGGTATGGTATGGTATGGTATGGTATGGTATGGTATGGTATGGTATGGAATAATAATTGCACGATCTTTTTGACCACTCACAGACTCTTCTTTGTTATGTTAACATACAAGTTATTTATGGTGGTATCATATAGTATATTTTGGGTAGGAGTTATGTTGAGATGTGTGGCACAAAGCAATCAGATTCTTGAAGCTAGTTTTACTACCTCTACTGGAGTGTTAGTGCAAAAGTAGAACTTCTCTGATGAAACAGAGAATATCTGACAGTATCCACCCAAGGGTGTTAAGAGAGCTGGCTGATATCATTGTGAGGCTACTCTCTATAATCTTTGAGAAGTCATGGAGAAATCTCAGAAAATTAAAAGAAAACTAATGTTACTTCCATCTACAAGAAGGGTTTAAAGATGGATCCAGGAAATTATAAGGCACACCACTCTTACTTCATTCCTTTGGAAAGCTATAGTAGATAACCTCCCAGGGGCTATCACAAGGCATATGAAGCACATGATTGGTTAGAGCCTATATGGATTCACCAAGGGAAAATTGTGCTTGACAAACCAGATCATCTTCTATGACAAAGCAGTCTGATTGGTTAATGTTACGTGATGTTATGTGATGTTATGTCTCTTTTGCTGCAGAAATGGATGCATTATGGTCTAGACGAGTGTCTGTGTGGTGGGTGGGGAATTGTCTGACAGGCTGTACCCAGGGACTGGTGGTAAATAGTTCTTTTTCAAACTATCAGCCTGTCACAGGTGGGGGCCCCAAGAATCAATATTTGACCCAATGCTTTTTAGTATCTTTGTAAATTATCTGGATGATGGGATCAAGTCTCTATAGGGTGATCCTATGAAATCATTCTCTTCATCATGCACCAGACAAATCTTTAAGCTACACTGTGTCATACCATGGAAGAAGAGAGAGAAAGGTGGATTAAAGTAACTTTTTTTTTTTTTAATTGGGCCTACTTTAATGGCAAAAACGTTAGAAATTAGGTGTATGGAGCTTTCTTCTGGACACAATAACAATACAGTGTTAGTGACACCAGATGATCACTTTAAATGTTTAGCTTTTTTATTTTCCTATTTTTTCCCCAGTATAAAAGCTATGAATGTCTACTTCAGCAAATATGCTTCAACCTTGACATATCTTCTGCTTCTTGCGGTCATTTATTACCATGGCCAGCCTATACCCCATTTGTTTAACTGATTTTAACTTTTCTGGCAACAGTGGCACGTCTGGATTCAAGATCATGCAATATTACAACTGCTTTTACTTTTATGAGATATGCTTTGGTTTCATTAAGATTCTACTAGATAAACTAATGTAGCTCTGGCTTCCTTTTATTGATCAAATCTTGTGGCTGCTCTTGAAAGAAGGAGTCTTTTTACAAGACTTGTGATCACATGAGGGGCAATGGTTTTACATGGAAAGATTTAAACTAGATATAAGGAAGAAAGTCTTTATGAGGAGGGCAGTGAAACATTGAATCAGGTTGCCCAGAGAGGTTGTGGATTCCCCATTCTTGGAAGGAATCAAGGCCAGGTTGGATGGAGCTTTGGGCAGCATGGTCTAGTGAAGGATGTTCCCACCTTCCCACCAAGAGGGTTGGAACTGGATGATCTTTAAAGAGAGACACATTCTAACACAAACCATTATACGATTCTATAATTCTATATTCTAATTATCTCCTGCCTTAAACATTTCAGAAAGCAATGCCTGTCAGATTATATCATATAGGTTTTAATTTGTGTGTATGTTTGTATCGGGAAGTACATATGTTAAAACTTAATTTTATGGACTCAGTGATGAAGTCCCAGCAATATCCTAGCAATGACAATTTGGATCAAGATTTTAGTTTACATTTAATGTTTTTGTTGGAACTTATAAGAACTTCAATAACCGTGTATAGATGAGCAGAACAAATTGTTCAGTGATATCTAAAACCACAAGACCAAATATCTCTTCCCATTTTTAAAGGCAAAGAGTGGGGAATTGTGCTGTTTGTAAGGGAGTGGCAGGACTGAGTGGAGCTCTGCCTAGGGGAAGGAGCTGAGCCAGCTGAGAGCTGGTGAGTAAGGGTTAGAGGGCACTCTAATCTTTATGGGTGTGTGCTGCAGATGATCTGATTATGACGAACATGTAGAGGAGGCCTTCTTCAGATGATGAAAGGGATATCTGCTGGAGGGAAAAACCAACAGGAGGCTTATGACACCTGCTTGACGTGGGTGGTCAGGGAGCTAATGGGGGGAGATATTCTGGACCTCATATTTACTAACAAGAGATGAGAAGGATGGAAGCAGTCTTGTTGGAAGATGCCATTACCTTGTGTTTATAATCTTGAGAGGAGGGAGCAGGATCTTGGTCCTGAATGTCTTAAGACCAAACTTTTGGCCTATTCATATGTCTGTTTGGAAGAATCCCAAAGAATATGGTATGGAAAAATGGGAGGTAGAAGATAACTGGCTGCTTTTCATGTTCAAGAACAATCCATACTGATGAGAAGCAACTCGAAGAAAGACAGCAGGATGTCTGGATGGATGAACAAGTACTAAGCTTAAACATAAAAGGGAAGCATAAAAAAAAATAAACTTGGGTACAAGTGACGTCTCCTCTCCTCTCCTCTCCTCTCCTCTCCTCTCCTCTCCTCTCCTCTCCTCTCCTCTCCTCTCCTCTCCTCTCCTCTCCTCTCCTCTCCTCTCCTCTCCTCTCCTCTCCTCTCCTCTCCTCTCCTCTCCCTTTATATTTATAGTCACATTTTTAACCATGTGCTGTTATATTTTCCAGTCTGTCCAGAAACAGATAGTAGTATTTTCTTCAAAATTAAATTAATATAGAAAAATTTAGAGAAAAATGAAAATAAGAAAATGTGAATATGAGTTGTCAGATTTCATGCTGGAAAACACAGAATAAGGTCAACAAAAGGTTACCTGACAAGGTCTGGTAAATTGCTGAGTTATTAAGAATGACAAATTGCTGACCATATTGCACTTTATTGAATATGCGACACCGAGTAGGAAACTCCTGCTCCACCACATGCAGAATGGAATTGATATAATTATATTGTTCCCTCTTGTGTTAAAAATCCCATCTATCCAACTTCAGCCAAATTCCACCCACCATGTAACAGTTTTAACAAACTCCTCCTTTTACTTCTTTTCCCTGACTCTGAGGTCCTCAGAGTTTTAATGTATTTTGCCACTTTTAGAAATATGTTACTGAGGTTCTTGGGCAAAATTCTGCATTTCTAATTCAACTAGGATGCTAAAGTCAGGCTTTCCAAACAAATTCATTGAATCTGTGGGCAAAAATATGAATATATGCACAAAAAAAAGGCCAATTGCAATGAGAAAGGGTTGCCCTTTGGTCCTGCTTTCCAAAATTGAGCTCAGACAGTCCTTAATTCTTGTCTGGTTGTTACTTAGAGCTTTTTTATTTAGGATACCTGTTTGTCACTTTATTTAGTACCACTGTACTTTAGTAAGGACTCTGTGGGGAATGGGTAAATATAGTATTTGCTTTTTTTTTTTTTTTCCAAATCAACAGAATTACATGTGGATGTAAATTGCAATCATATCGGTTTGGAGTTTTTTTCACTGTTTTGATGGACATTATTTTAAATTTTACATCTTTTTCTTCATATTAAATACATCTGGTTTGTTACTTGATCTATATTAATAAACATTTCATACCTTGCAACAAAAAATATACCATCTCTGTTTTTACAACAAATGCCCATGATGTTGAGCAAATGTATTGATTTCTAGTGTATTTATGCATGAAAGTAAGCTTCTTAAAAAAAAAAAAAGAAAAAAAACTTGAATAATATAGATTATATTATTAGCAATTATTAGTTAATGGAGTGATTGAATTGGTATGGCAGTTATTAGTAAATACACTCTAAAACTACTCATAATAAATATTTGACAAAAATATTTATATCAGTTGATGCTTGCTGACACTAGAAGTGATTTACATGAAAATTACTAAAGTACATAACTGAGATCAGAGTCTGGGATTTCTGTTCTAACTTCTTTGTCTAACTCTACCTTGTGAGTTGTGTGGATTTAGTAAACCTGTTATAGATACACATATAAATACAGGGATGATAAAAGTAAGATCAGCTTTGAAATTATATTTTTGTGTAATTTGCAATTTAATTGCTGGTTTGGATTTTTAATAGAACCATGTAATGACTATTAAAGCTATGTAACAACTTCTTTCAGTTTCAAAATTAAATATGGATTATATTTAAGAAATGGAATTGCAGACTGATGAAACATTTCATTTATAAAAGTTCTGACAGAAATATACCTGTGGTAGTCTGTCTGTAAACCTTTGTTATATTATGATATTCTGTACTTTGAACAGGAAAATGGTCAGAATTTTTGTTTCTCATGTAGGGATGTAGCCGTCTTCTTCCTTAAATTTGTTTTTATTGGATCATATGTATTAAGTTTGACTATATTTCTTGAGAAAAATCAGTAATATTAGTCTGCATGGTATAAGTGGTATTACGTTAGCAATGTCAAAAAAATCAGCAGTTTAGTGATAAATATATTGACACTCTCCTTTAAGCTGCAGATGTAAATTTCATGGATGATTTAAGAGCTAGCCTACATAGACACTACAAGAATACTGGGGGTGGAGACAGAAAACAGATACACAAAGAGAGAAAGAAGAGGTGGAGACGGGAGACATTAGAGACTGGATATTGGTGCTCCATCATAAGCCTTCATAAGATGGAGGCATGATGAAACCTCTGCCTCTGCCACTGGTCATTAGTGACATCTTGGGAACCTGGACACACTTTTAGGACGGGCTGAGATTGCATATGACAGAAGCTCCTTGACTTCTGTCTCTTAAAGGAACCTGAAACTTAAATGAAAATTCAACTTGTGCAGCTAAGCTCCTAAACTGTAGTTATGGCAGTACTAGGCTTGATTGACTTTTTAATCTGCTGATACCTTTCTTAAGTCCAAATTTTTAGATGGTCGTCTCCAAAGATTGTGTTTACTTGAAGATGAAAACAGGTAACCAGACTTCTTTTAGCTCCTCACTCCTGAATATCTAGACCTACCCTGTTAGAGTATGCCCACCCTGCATGACCTTTAGCATTACTCAGAGCTGCCACCCTAACATGACCTGATGTCCTAAAGCGGTCAGTTCTCTGAGAATACCATGGATGCCTTGGATCCTCTTATTAAGGATGAGATGTTTATGAATAAGCAGTTGAAGTGAGTCTCCAGCAGGTGTGCTATTTCCTCTTGCAGCACCCGAAATATGATTGCTGTACAAACACCATGGTGTAGGTACTTGTTAATCCATAGGTGTCTAATGTCATGGGAGATGTGCTGTATTGGCCGGGCTGGCCAAAGACCTGCCACCTCTTCTGTACAACACAGGTAACCCAAAGGCACTGCACCACATCCCACAGCCCTGAGTAGATGCCTCTTATAACACAGGATGCCCAAAAGGGCTACCATGATGTTTTTTGGCCACCTGCACTGCCTAATTTTAAGTGAGGACAATTGTACAGACTCCACTGATTAGAATTTATTGTGTAAGAATCCTGGATTCTGAGCTAGTATTTCTTATGCAAATATGAGTGTAGCAATTAGTGTTACAGTGTTAGTATATGTAATCTACAGTTGAAATCTACTTATTTTATTTTCAATGTATCTACATGTGGAAATCTTCCAGGACAGCTGCTTGGACACTTCTGAAAATACGATTTCCCATGTAAATACATGCAAAAAAAAAAAAAAAAGGAATAAAATCTTATTGAAAAAATAAGCCTGAATGAAAAAACAAACCACTCTTTTTTTTTTACATTTTTTTCTTTTTAATTCTATTTATTTTTGTTGTGATTTTAGCAAAATGCTAAATTAACAATCCTTAATTAAAAAAAAAGAAATCACAAAGAACCTCAAACAACCAATCAAAAAAAACTAAACTCCAAACTGGAAAGTTCATTTTCTGCAATTGTAGTTTAGTGTTTGTTGTTAAGAAGCATTTTTCTTTCTGAACTGTATCATGTTTCACTTGTTTGCTTTGCTTATCACAGGTAAAACATTAGGAATTGCATATTGCATAAGAAGATGTTTAAACACAACAAATGTGATAATGAATACTACTGAAGGGAGACTTTTCTTTACATAAAAATCTTTACTTGAATCAAATTCTGGTGCCACCAGCTTTATTAATTTTTGGTTAATAGTATTTGTATTGACTATTAGATGATACTGTAGACAATAGTATTTAGCAGTATCTTAAAATAATTGGATAGTTTTTGTAAAAAAAAATAAAAATTAGTTCAAGCTAAGTTATTAATGTATCTTTATTAGATACTTATGTCTCATTTCCCTTTTGGTTCTTATAAACACTGATGTCTGGCATTAGTCCTGTTTTTTTTTCTTTTTGCTTTTCCTCTTTTCCTTCTGTTTCTCTTTTCCTTCCCCTTATTATTTTTCCATTCTAACTTTAATTTATTGATTTGATATTTGTTCCTTCCCCACCCACATTCATCTTCCTTTGATAGACGCCCCCTTTTTTTCGTTTGTCGGCATTTACTCCATGCAAACATTAAAAGTCTTATTTATCAGCTATGTCTTAGGTACTAAATAGATGAAACTTTATTTCAGAAACCCTTAAATACTTCTATTTTTATTTATAGTGAGCAGTTTACTAATCCAGTCTTGTGGACTGGATGCAGTCTTTGCACATATAAATTTTTAGGAATGTCACCTCATTGAGTACAAGAAGTCACTACACCATAGCATTGTTTCAATAGTGTGGAAATTTAAGCCATTTGAGTGCTTCTGAAATTAATATATTGGATCTTTTTTTTTTTACAATTTAAAACCAGATTTTCTTTTAAGAGCATTTCCATTGCTTCCAAAAGGCACATAAGCTTGGTAAGCTCTGCTTCTTTGTGAGTGAACTAGATGTAACATTTAATGTCTTTCCAAATATGAACTAATATGAAGATTTAATCTTCTGTACTACATACTCACTGATACCTTGGGTAAGTCAGAATCTAGTTCAGCTTAAAATGCTTCCTGATTTCCACAGATTCATCTCACTATGGCCTCAGCAAGGAGCAGAATTGTAGTTATCTCTCAGCATTCTGTGTATTTGTCAGTGGTGATACAGAAACATCTTTGTCAGCAGTGACAACCAGGAAAACGTTGTCTGAGCTTGCTACTTACACCTACTTCAATTGTGTGACAAAGAAGTGTGTGACCCGCCTTCCTGACTTCTTTAGTAGTACAGCCTGAAATAGAGATCAGGTGCTTTGTATTAGTGAGGATAAAGGTTTACAAATAGAGATTTGCTTAGGAAATTGATTAGGAGCACGTTAAATCTTTGAAAGTTTATATATGTATAACTTCATGCATAACTTTTTATACATAACACATTTTATATATAGCTTTATACTTATATATATCTTCTGTAGTTACATATGTATATTTACATACCTTTTGGTATACCTTTACTGGCTCTTGCTTGTGTTTGCCCTAGATAGAGAAAGGAAATAGGACTTGACATGCATATGAGGCATAGCAAATTTCAAGATACTCTAAGGATGCAGATTTTTAGAGTACTTACGTTATTTTTTTAAACTGCAAGCCCTTCTTGCTCATAACTATAATGACATTAGTGCTCTGCTATAATATCTCATTGGATGTGTAAGGCTTAGAGTGTTGGTATAATCCCTGATTTCAGAATTTTCTACTCTATGTGTGCTGGCTCTAAGGAAACTGAATGATGCTGAGTTGTACTTTTGATTTTAGTCTTATTCTGGAACTGAATTTACTCCTCATCTTGAGTTTTATTGCTGTATTGCAAACCACATTTATTTCCAGTAAAGATGTGGAAGGCAAGGTATGCATGTTTGGTGGCTATCTGGGGATGGGTAAAGAAATGGAGGAAATTATTTTTGTAATGGTTTCTGAATGCCAGGATGCTTCTGCTAATATAACTGTATTTCAGTTTCTGCTGAAGTTCACTAGAAAAAAAATTACATTAAATAGTGTTGTCCAATGCCTTCCACATTACTATATGTAAACTTGAGTGTCTTTTATAAATTGTGGGGTCAACTGAATTTCTAACAATTGAAAAGAGAGCACTTACTACAAAACTGCTCACCTATGGGTACTTCTCAAGCCAAAATCCTTGATAATATTTTCCAGCTCAAAACATTTTGCCATGTGTTTAGATACCTTGTGTTCTGGTGCTGATGTATAACAGTAGGCATGCCACAACATTGCTTGTTTGCTGCATTATCTGTTAAGTGATATGCTAGACTGAGTCTGTCTCTGACTAACATAATCCCACTGCTTAATTAGAAATAAGTGCAATTCTTGTTATCTTTGAAAGTAACAACTGATCTGCTTTTCCTCTCATGAGCAGGTTTCCCCAAATAACTTTGCCCTCTAATATTCAAAGCTCATAAATGGTTTTCCTTATCAATACCTAAGTTTTTATCACCTTTATTTTGTAAAAGGGGAATTTAAATTTTCTTATATTTGTGAGGTTTATAAGTTGAAATCAAATATAGTAATTGAAGTCAGTGAGCCTTTTGCCTGGTTTTCTCCCTCAAAGTTTTACTTCTGGCCCAAGACAGAAATCATCATGTTGGCAATTCAGGCTCCTAACGAACAGAACAGCTGTTAAGAAAGGTGATTAGAAAAGGAAATGATTAAATTAATTATAATAATGTAATCTTTAAATAATTAATTAAATAATTAATTATTAAATCCTTAGATTCTAGGGGGCATTTTGAACAAAAGAGATTACTCAGCACTGAAGTTTTGTGTTATTCAACCATCCTTGCTAAAGTTCTTTGCTTTAGTGTTCAGAAAACATCTTTCAAACTATACCTGAAAAAAAAAGTGAAACACTTTGTTTCAGTGAAAATGCAGTACGCGTCATTGTAAATATAGTTTAAACTCAATTTTAGTCTGTTTTCACACTTGGCCTCAAAGTATTTCTATTCAAGAATTTATTTTCTTTTTTTAATACTGGAACAGGTTTCAGTTCTCATTGGAAAGTTATTTTTAGAAAAGTTATTTTGAATCAATGAAAACCAATAAATATTAGAAAAGGAGAAATTCATCTGAGCAGTCAAGTTCAGTCAAGCCAAGGAAGCCTTTTTATCAAACAGATACAGCAACTTGATTAGCTCATAATCTAAGGCTTTGCTGTTTTTATGAAGCTCTAATCAAACAAACTTTTAAAACACATTATTATAAGACGTGTGTAAAGTTCATTTTGAGTACAAACAGGTAAGTACTCTGGCAAGTTATTTTCACCATGTTGTTTATACTAGATGCACCATTGGCCCAACATGTCTACTTCAGACCCTTTGACATTATAAAACATATAAGAGGTCATTTCCTACAGCCCTGGACAGCATTTTATCTTCCCAAATCAACCATTGAACAAGTAAGTGTGTATTTCAAGGCAATTCCCTGCCTTTCAGAGGTCAGTGTGGTTCAGCAGCATTAGACTTCTACTTTCTGAAGTGCTTTGCAATACCTCAGGAAATAAGTAAAAAAAAATCACTATTAGGTGTTGTGGTTGGTGTTGGGATATTTTTTTTCGTTTGTTTGGTTTGGTTTGTTTTTTTTCTCCTGAACTGAAATCATTAGAAAAGAAAAAGAGTCTTTACTGGTTTTTTTGAAGGATCCATCTGTTGTCTTACTAGCACAACATGAACCACAGTCCAGTCGCCTAGATATATATTTAGAAAACACATATAGAAACACTAAAATATATATAAATTGGATTAGGAAGACTAATTAAAACCATAACATTTTTCTCAAGAGGAAGTAGTGTTGGATTTACATGTTCTGGTGGACCTGCTATTACAGATGTTCGAAGAAAACTTTATATTAAATATTTCCAAGTGTTACATTGGATTTGACACAGGTTCAACCAATTTTAATTGATTCATAATGAAAACTTTAGTCTCTTGAAAAGAATATAGCTGCACATTTTCAGCAATCAAACTTTTTTTATTGTCTATGAACTTCAGTTAATTAAGTGTGCATAATAGCAGAGATTTCCGTTTTAAAATGTTATGTGCTTCTGGAAACAGAAAATAAGATGATAAATCCTGGGTTCCTGTAAGTCTCATTTTTATATGAACTGAATTTATATGAACTTAAAATAGCTAAAACTTAACTAGGGTGTATTCAATGTTCTAATAAAGTTTAAACAATTAATATAGTCTTAACTTTTATCATGTTAAACACAAGAATTTTACTTCAGACTTTCATTTGTTTTGTACATGCAGATGGAAATAAACAAACTTATGGAATATAGTGTGGAAACAATATCTAGTGATATATCTGTGTGAGACATTTTTTTCTGTTATCCATTGCCAAGTAAAATGACTTTAATATACACAATAAATAGCATATTACTTATTTCCTGTGTTTTTGCTAAATCAAAAACAGTGCGATCTCAGAATGTATAAAATATGACACTAAATTATTTTTTATGAGTTCTAAAGAACAATTAATAGAACATATTATTTTCTTAAAAATAATCTAAATTCTGTGTCTGTTCCTGTCTCATTTATTGCTCTTCTCAGGAAGTTGAGGAAATTAGGCTCAAATATCCTATTTTAAAATAATGACTTATTTAAGTCTGACTTGCACTATCCATCTCTTTTCTTTACTTCCTTTTATAATAAAATATTCTTTTCCTATGCTTATTAATTTTATATGTGGGCATAATTGAGATAGGTGTATGAAACTTGACACCTGCTTGAACTCTTCTGTATTTTTGAGTCATGATGCAGCTGAAGACATCATCAAGAAATGTTGCTTCTTTTTCTTAGCCTCTGGAAGATTTAATAAATATCCTCTTTACCTGATCCAAGATGACCTTTTTTCCATCATGTAGGGAATTAACTACCAGTGATCGTCCCAGGACTCTGGTTCATTAAAAAGCACAAGTATCATGAGATGTCTGATTGAGTTATTACTCTAAAACTAGAGTGGACTTAGCATTAAGCATCATTTTAGATAAAAATGCATCTCACAAGATGTCTATTGACCAGAATGTAGGTTAATAAATACAGAGATAAGTTCACTATACAATTCAAAAATTTAAATTTCAAGCCATGATTTGAGGACTTTTTGGTTTCAGAGAAACATGTTAAGAAAGCACACAGAACTCATCAACCAAAGCATTATGTTTTTTTCTACACTTTCTCAGAAATTTTTCATTGTGTTGATTTTAAAGATAATATCTTAATATCTGAGAAAATTAATTACATCACAGCTTTTTCCACCTGACTGTTGGCCATAAATGAAGGCTGCAGCAGGTTTCTATAAAATTAGAACATTATGAAATTTATTGCAGTCTTCAGCATTCAAAAAACCTTTCTGTTAAGCTCTCCAACAACATGCTGTATCTTGGCAAGAAACCAGCAAGTTATGATAGCTGCCTGATATTAATTAATAATTTAGACTTTACAATTGTCCTGGCTTTTATCCTAGAAGTTTTTTTGTTTGTTTGTTTGTTTTTGTTTTTTTGATTTTTTTTGGTGAGCCTTGGCAGTTTGTTAGCAGATACACTGCAGGCAATTAGAAGATGTCATCTTCATGTAGCTTTGCTGCCCATTCACCTATTTAATAAAGCATTTTTATTGCTTGCATTTGGTTTGTGTTGGAACATTTACAAAATATTTCCATCTTAAGTAAGATATAAACACTTTACATCAGCTTTCTTGCCCTAGGAAGTATATGTATTGGAATAACTGTTTATTTAATGGGGATACTAAACATGAAGGAAGAGATTGAATCTTTATTTGATTTCTGTAACACATTTTAAAACTTAGAGTCAAAAGACGTATGACAGCCTGGTCCTTTTGAATAAAACAATTTGAAAATTATTTTGTTAAATAGCTTCAATTTTTTTAGGTTCTAGTTAGCAGTAGTGTTCAGGATATTTTTCACCTCTCTTTTATTTCTTTTGTGTCTAATATCTGAAAGATGAGAGAACAAACCACAACACAGTGAATAAGTTGAGATGTATTTATCATATATAAAAAGCTCAGAGAAATATTTGCAGATTCCTAAATATTTCAAATATTCCAAATGTTCAGATTAATTTTAAGCATGTTCTGAAAATTCTTATTTTAATTTAATATACTTACTCTATAAATTTGATTTTATGTTATTTTTCCTGCAGAGGATATTCCCCTGTCATCTCTAGGAAGGCATTTGGGGCACAAGCTTTTTGACATGAGTTAGGGTATAATATACATATAAAAAATAGTTTGCAGTTCTTGAAACAAAACTTAATTATTTCCCACTCTGTAATATGCACTACAATGCACAGTATTTTGAACTAGTAGTCTAAATTTTTTTTTTATATGTGATCCATCCATATTATATATGTATACTATTTATAAATAAATGCAAAAATTAGAAATTGTTTAACACTTGATAAACTACCTGTAAAATCAGTTTTAACATAATGTGTAGCCCCAAATGCTTGTCAAAACTTAGTTTTAAAATTAAAAAACAGCAAAAAACCCCTCTATAAACTCCTATGATCTTATCCACTATGTGCAAATATAAATGCAATCAAGATGTACTGAAGGATGACTATGGAAACTGACAGTGAACATTTGCTTTAAAATGCTTGGCAAATAATAAGTAGAGAAATTCTAAATCTTATGCAGAGGTCATTTTATGGAGAAAATTGGAAACATTTGTTGAATAACTAGCTCAGGTAGCAAAAAAATCCACACAGATTTTAGTCTATATTCATTTTATATGAATGCTTTACAATTTCTAATTTTAGCCTTATGAAAGTTACTCTAGTTTTAGTTTTTACAGAGCATATAACAATTACAGCTTAATGTATACCAGTGACCTCACAGTGAAAGCTGAGTATGCAGAGAGCAGTAACTTGTAAATGCTAAAGAAGTTGTTAGTGGCAATTAAGCTTTAGGATGAGTATAAAGCTCACAAAGGCAACAAATACATTTTTGTTTATATATTCAAGACAGGAGAAGTGATGACAAATACTGTTTCTTAGTATTCTCTTTGGATCAACAGTGTCAGCTAGATGAAACTATTAATGATATGTGAAAATGCAAGCATCAGAGCTTTCATCTGGAGAAACCATTACTTGGCTGGTATATATTGCCTTCTGACTAAATCAAGAGAAGGAACTTTCCACACCTACTTGTAGAGGAGTTGTTGGTCTGTTGTTTCTCACCTCCACTGCTATGTCACCAAATGAGGGAACCTGACATGAAAACTTGCTTAATCTTTAGGAATTTATACAGTTTTACCTGGACAGCATTCAGTAAGAACTGAATTTGACCCAGTTTTAAATGAATAATATTTATTGTTTTCAGGAGCAATGGTTAACAGGATTCAGTACACATTGGATCAATATTTTTGTCCTCTTCATTTCTGAAGTATCACAAATCTCTGCAGTTGTTGCAATATTCTATGTCAGTAAAAAAATCCCTGTCATGTTTTACTTATTATAAACAGACTGAATGGACATATATTAAATTAGCTACCATTATTTTGAATATTTTAATTACAATATATTTTCTTGACTAATAAGTTTGTCAGTGTCACATCCTGATTCTGCTTAGTCCTGTTATTTCTTCCATGATGAATAACAACTGTTCCTGAGACACAGAACATGGAAAAATAAAAAGCCACATGTTTAGATTGCTGAATTTTTTTTGCAGGATATAAAAAATCATGAAAACAAAAAAAATACCAAATACATCTGCATTATTCTGTGTTTTGAAGACTAACAGTCCATTCAAGCACACACAAAGGTGAACCATCTTCCAGCTGTTGTGATTTAAAAATTAGATATCTAGCATAATCTGAATATAAAATTGTATGCACAAAACTAAGAGAAAATAAAGTAAAATGCATTACAATTAAGAAATAAAAAACCAGTGAGAGTTATTCTCAATTAGGTTCAGTCATTGGATTTTAACCATATTGTCTAAAAAAGCAGTGTTATTGTGAAAAACATACAAAGTGGAAACAGAAGCACCAGGGTAACAAACCTAAGCAAATTCAGCTGTAAGCCACTAAGTATGATGTAAAAAAACATACATAACAATAATGGCAGGTTTGCTCGAGGTCTCTCTCCTACCTATAAGTGGTAGTTGTTCCACAGAGTTGGCAGATAAAACATAAGACTTGAGCTCACTAACTAATTTTTAAGAATGATCCTTGAATGATGAGTTCATCAGAGAAATGAAGTAATGATTGGGAGGAAATAATTCTGTAACACTTCAGTTCCCTTATTCAAAATCAAGGAAGAGAAAAAGAAAATAAATATATGAACAGAGGGAAATCTTCTGATTGTTGCTGCAGAATAATCTTTGCATGGATTAATTGAATTCCTATGCTGAAGACACAGCTAAGAAAATGTTGCTTGGTAACTCAATAGAGAATTTTTTTTTCTCTGTTTATTTGGTGTATGTAGATATGCAAAAACTACAGAACAAAAACCAGTTATTATGCCTTTCTTCATCTCATAAAAGCTCTTCATATAATCAGTGGAAACACCTTTGGAAGTTACTACTAGCAGTATATGGAATAACTTATACCCAGATAACTAGAATAATTGGAAACAGGTGAAACATGGAATCCCTTTTTTTCCCAGCATATTGGTCATTGCACTGCTCAAATATAATTTTTTGTCTCCTTTTAGGAATACAGAAATATATTAGAAAAAATACAATCGATCATGGATATCCTATGGCATTTGCTCATTTGCTACCAGTTAAACATCACATGACTAAATTTCAGTTTTGGGGGTTCTTGGTCATCCATTCAAAATTTTCAAAAGCACAATAATCCGAGGTACTAGTTGGATTTATTATTTTTTTTCATCAATATGGAAAGAGTGATCAACTTCCTGTTTGCAGTGAATTGTACTAAGCGTTATGTGCCTGTAACTTTAGCTCCAACTATCAGGCTGTAAGGTAGGGTTTTGGATAATAGAATCACCTTGATGCTGTCTCAATCAGCAGGTTGGAAAATGTTGGCTGAAATTTTCTTAAAGGTCTCAATGTAAAAAAAAATGGACCATCATATCTTTGTAGCTCCACTTTATGCAGAAGATAACCAGTTATAGAGATATATTACATTAAGAAATTCTGTCACACCATTTAAATTTTATTAGCAGGTAGTATTTCTGTTGTGTGGAGAAAGAAGGTCTTATAAAATTGAAATTAATTGACACAAACTAATGAAGAAAGCCCAAAATAAATCTGTACAAGGAAAACTCTTAAATGATTATGTTGTTTTTGTGGGAGAATAATGCTTGCAAAATTATGTATTTATAAACATATGCTAGCTAATAACAAAAAATAAAGTTGGAGCTCAACTTTAGCAAGGAGGGGAACATAAATAATGAACTTCTTTGGAAAGGATGAGGGTTTTTCAATCTTTCAGTCTCTAAATACAAAAAAGAAAAAAAGAAAACCACAAAAAAGCCTCCCCAAAAAAGTAAGATTAGCAGAAGCAGAACCTATAATGACAAAAAAGATTATTCACTTCTATCACATTGGCTAGAGGTGAGCTGGATCACTATCACTGGAATAACACTCTAAAAAGGAAAAAAAAAAAAAAAAAAAGAGATTCAATTTAATGTCATGAAGGAAATTGGGCACTTGTTTAATAAGTCATCAGTTGTGTAGAGACTATTATATAATAGTAAGGCCACAGGGGAAAGCTTACTAATTAGCTACCAGTTGTCCTGCAATACTTTAAGTGAAAGTTTTTTGGTGTTTTTTTTTCTTTTTTTCTTTTTTTTTCTGTCAGGGAAAGACATGCACTGCTAATGTTTTATTTTGATGAAGGCAACATGTTCAATATCCTCTGTCAGGAAGCCTGCTTTATTCTTGATTGTGGCAATAAGCAATATTACTGAGTAAATGCTCTGTCCTGATATATTTGTAGATAAATGACTTTAGATAATAGCAGGCTATCTGAGTGAAAGGTTAACAGAACTGTACTTCTGTGTAACAGGTAGTGAAATTGTTATTCACTAAGTAAATGGCTCAGAAAGTTGTCTGTTTACTGAGAAAAAGACTCATCTGACCTCTTAGGAGCAAGACAAATTTCAAGGAGTTACGTGGATTAATTACCAAGAAAACACTTACTCTTCTGGCTGATGAAAATATGAAAAAAAGGAAGAAACCTGAAAAATATCAGGAATGCAATTTATATTCATTATGCTCAAGACTTTTAAAATTTAGATGACGTATTTAAATGTTTCTGCTCAGCTTCATTGGCTGAATTGGTTTTCATAAAACACTAAATAAGTTGAAGCATATACTTTCTGCCTTATTTTTATTATTTCTTTAAGGAAAGATAAAAGACAGAGTTTTTTCCACTGTTGCACTGTTGGAATATCTTAATGGGGAAATTAGGAGATTTTTTATATTAAAAATATGTACATTTTGCTTGACACATTATGGTAGAAGCAGTTGCTGCTTCTCACCTAATTAAATTGTCCAAGAAGAACAAAACAAAGCAGGCATCCCCTCTGCAATGGGGAAGGCAATATAAGAGAGGAAAGAAATAATTAATGTAAACTGTGATACCTATAAAATCTCCTCTCTTCTGTGAAACCCACAAATCTTTCCTTCAAAAATAAACAGCTTCCTCTGAGATTTAAAGGAGTACATTTTGTTAATTTTTGTAGCGTAGACAGCTCATTCAGTCAGTATGGGTGAGATTCAGGACAAAGATAAAACAAGTTACACACACATTTAGGTGCCTGTCAGGATTTCAGATGCTTGAGAGTAGTAGAGACATCCCAGTGGAAAAGCCAGTGTGATCACAACTGGAAAACAGGTGCAATTTGTGAGGAAAAGCATCGCAGATGGTATTAGACACTGAGGTGTGGGCAGATGAGCTACAGCCACAGGTACCTGAATTCCATTTACAGTGAGTAGTTGCTGAAGGCTTGGTACAGTTGCCTGAGGTATTCTAGAGTTGTGTCTGACCTTCAGGGGCTGCTTTAGAATACTATAGACCTCTTAAGGGGTAGGTTTTTTAACAAAAAAAAGAGTATCTCATTACAGGCTCTGTTAAATGTATTTAACTAGCTTCATAATCATGCAATTAAGAGTTTTCCATTGAGCCTATTGTCTTCTAGAGCAGTGATTGAAGGTCAGTCACTGTGAAAGAAGCTCATAATCAATGTGGTTATGTGATATGAACATTTTGTAGGCATTCTGCCTGTTTTTTTGTTACATATAAAAATGTGTATGTATAAGCAGGATAGTTATAAACAATTACATGAATGAGCAAGAAATTACCTCTTCAAGTAATTAATATCTGCCTAGAAGAATAAAACCAAATACACACTAGTTCTCCAAGATTCATAAAATTTAGTCTTTTCTAGAGGATACTGTTCCTCACACATTGACTTTAGAAATAAAAAAGTTACATCAATACTGTAATCAGAAAATTAAAGCCTGAAGCATAAGGAAATTTAATTGATGCTTATTTTTTTTTTACAATGTTAATAATGCTTTCTATTTTCTACTGACTGTGCTAAGTTATTAGTACTTTATTAATAGAGTTCATAGAATAATTCTAACAAGTCTTTAACACATTTTATGATTAAGTTAGTAAAGAATTACAGTAGCTAAAATGCCATTGGTTAGCTCTCTGGTAATTTATTAATGTTCGAGGAAGGTATATCTAGGATATTTTATGAACAGTTTACAATTAAATTGCTCTTTTCTGGAAGTGTTGATGAAAAGTAAGAAATTAACAAGGAATATGGGAAATTATTTTATTTATGTGACTATTTAGATTATCTTGGACAATAACTTAACTTTTATAGTAGGTTGAGTAGACTTCAACATTTTTCCTTTTTGGGATCCGACTGGGTGCATATTGAATGGCAAAGATTTTCCCCATCCATTATGTTTCCAAGTTTAAAAAGTATTCTAAAGTGTACTGAGCTGCATTTATTCTCTGGGGACATACCTGCCTGCATCTGATTAAAATATACTGAGTGTATTTGTAAAGAAATTTATTGCTGCCTGCAAAATGAGTTAGGGCAGAATGTTATCATATCTGTGTAATAACACAAAGCTGCTAATACTGAGGAGGAAAAGGTGTACAGCAAGGAGGTGTCCGCACGCATTTAGAGACAGTGATGAACGAACAGTGTATTCTGTGTTGCTGTTCAGAGGAAAAATCATCTTAGATCATTGTTATTTACTCTGTGGACACCTGGAGAATAGGTCAAAGCAGTCATCCACTAGTTCTCCTACTAGAAGAACAGGGTGTCATTTCTACTTCCATAAATAGCTTTGATCCATGGCTCAAACCTCTTGTGAAATGAATCAAAGCTTTGTATTTTAAATGTCACTAAAAAATGTCAGCCCCCCAACCCAATCTTCTTTCTTTCCAGTCCAGCACAAAGTATAAATTCAAACAAGATATATTCAAAGATACCCAGCCTCAAAACAGGCTCTCATATTTCCAGTTGTCCAGCTAATGCACTGAGTCTGGACATCATTCTTAAATTTGCTGCTCAAAATAGCAGCACAGTCCCAGCTAAAATCTCCTTGTAAGGGATTTCTATGCAAATAAAGGTTTTTCATCTGGGGTTTTGATATTCCATTTTCTCAGAATCAGTCTCTGAAACAAAAATAAAAACCACATTCAGAGTTTCTGTAAATTTTATTCCTCTGCCTATTATCTGTACAGCCTGTCCAATCAATTAGGATTTACCAGATACAGACACTTCTGGGAAAAATTATATTCCTGCTCTAATGAGCAAAATCTTCTGAGCGGATTTATTTCTTTATCACTTGTGGGAAAAGAGGACTGGTGAGGGAAAGTAGCTGCTGCAGATAACATACAAGAAATAAGACACCATGCAGAGGTATTACCTAGTTCTGTTTGGTGGTCCTGCTTGGTAAGGTACATACTTCTGGCTTGATACATTCCAGTTTACTTCTTTATAGCTCAGTAGGATGCACAGCCTTCCAGCTGAGAGCCGCAGCAGAATGGCCTTGGCAGTCAGCAAAAAATGCTGACAAAAAATGCGGCCTCTGTCTGCTGGTAGTCCTCTTAAGTGGAGATAGTTCAGGGTCTGTTTTTCCATCATTTTACCTTTTCTTCCTGTTGATTTGTCACAGATAGGTGTTCTCTTCAATAGCCTTTGTTAGTTTTTCCTTCATAATCTGTCCCAAATATTTACAGCAGCTTTCCATGAAAATGTAAAAAGAAAAAGCATCAGTGAAAACCGGGTTGGATGTTCCCTAGTGAATGAACTGTGAGCATTGACACTGCTCCAAACATTAACAGTGACTGCTTAAAAAATATTTTTAAAAACCCCAAACAATACTATAGTCAGAAAGAGAAGTCTGCCTTTCTATTCCTTGGAGAGATAATTTATGCCATGTTAGGTGAGTGCAACCAAATACTTAAACCTGGTTAGCAGAGACTACATAAATGAGTCTAACAGGGAGTTTTCTAACATGATTCATCAGAAGGATCTTATGGAACTCCTGAAGTTTTTTATTCTGGAACTCAAATATAAAATAAAAATCCTTCTCTGAAAACTTCTGCAACAAAGTACAAGTACTTTTCAAATGCTTCCCATGAGCCACTATAGGAGGGAAAAAAACAACTCAGCAGGAGTTGTTACAAATAGTGATGATATTCTAACCTTTCTAACCCTTCAGGATTTATAAAAATACATCTTTCTCTCAGGTAGGTTTATTTCCCAACATCTAACTATAAACCAAGAGCTTGGTCCCAGAAAGAGTCATCCTGTACACCAATAACCCATCCCAGAGTGGCATTATGACTTAAATGCCATTAAGAGTAAGGTCAGTTCTCAGAATCCAAGATCAAACACTCTGCCCAACTTATATGAAGTACTTCTTATCCTGTACAATATTCCTTCATAGAAAGGAAATACATGTCTGAAAAAAATAGCTTTGCTTTATAATGAAATAAAAATTCATAAAATGGTTTAAACCTAGTTGTCACAGTAAACTGTTTATTTAAAAAAAACCCAAATTGTGTAGATCAATAGGTCTTAAGATAAAAACTAAAAAAAAAATATTCAAATTAGGAAACTGTGGACTAAAAACAGTAATTCTTCCAGAATATGAAAATCTTGAAGTCTGGAAAAATGCTGTTTTTATGTCATATGGTGTTTTTCCAGTGACTTCCTGCACACTTCTTATCATTCACAAGTTATTATTTCATCAGTCTCATTATTTCTTACCGTTAATTTTCTTGATAATTTTCTGCACTAAAGGTATTAAAAGTCTTTTTACAAGTAAAAAGTTTTTGGCAAGCTGAAATCTTACCTCTCATTTTCCACTTTTTTCTACATATTTGCTTCATATTTGTGGTTCAGGGATTATGGAATACCTCATCAAATTTGTATGAGCATTTCAAGTTTTGTTTCTGCCTTGAAAATACTAACTTACATTACTTTCAGTCTTACTGACTGATCAGAGATTTCTATAATCTGTCGTATCAGTGTTTTAGAGTATTCGGTTCTGCTGCCTTATTTATATTAACTCCTCTATCAACATTTTTATGTGTAGTTTAGTTTTCTCCTTTCCTGTCCTTATTTATTTATATGACTGAAGAACTCTCACTACTTGTTTTAATTTTCTTTCCAAGTTTCAACTCAACTTGGCTTTTGTCCATTCTTGTTTTATTTTTGCCCTTTTTGACCCCTGAGACAGAACTCTCCTTGCTGATCAATCCCTCTTCTTATTCCTTTTAAGCTATCTATTCACCCCTCACATCCTATGTGGGGTGTTTCTTCCTCCAGAGAAGTCTGTAGCTCTTTCCTGCTAAGACTTTGTTTTTGCTCTTGCTTGCAATACAAACTTCAGATAGTGTTTGCACCTTTGACATAATTCCATGCTACCACTAGGTTCAAATCCTTGAATTATCTGGTTCAGTAAACCCTAATAACTAATTTTTTAGTTTCCTGAAGTTTGCTCTTCTAAAACCCCAGAATCCAGCCATATATTGATTTTCATTTGTGTTGCAATTTAAAGTGAACTGAATCAGCTCATTATTACTCAGTATAAGCTAATTCTTTACAACTATCCCCCTATTTCTCCTCCTTTCTGCTTGCTTAAAGTAGTTCTAAAATAGCACCAGCACCTTTGTTACTTCGTAAATGATGGTTTACATAAATTTGTCAAGTGATGTATTCAAAAATATTTCGATCTGCTGATACCTATGGGGGCATTTTTTTTTCATACACATTTCAGAAAATTCAAGTCTCCCACATCCAGGTGCTTTCTTGTTTTTCTTTCTTTCTTTTTCTTCCTTTTCTTCCTTTCTTTTCTTTCTTTCTCTCTTTCTCATTCTTCCAGAGATCACTACTGCAATCCAGTCCTGGATGCTGGGGACTAGAGGAAGGTCCCATTAATATGGTTCCTAAAGATACCTCTCCAGAATGACTTCTGCATCATTTCATAACTGTGGAGTATAAAAAAAATATTAGTCAATAACTATGTCAGGGTTTTTTTGCTTTCTAACATTTTCCTCCCTTTCTTTCTGTCCTCAAATCGAAACCTTTATTATTTTAACTGATTGTCCAACCTGCTTGAATTATTATTTAGGCATTTAACATAGTCCTTATGCCGGTTTTACTTTGAAAGCACCTGAGGGGACAGGATACTAGGAAGTTTTTCTCCATGAGAACTTCCTCTGTGAATTGATGGAACCAGTTGGAGGCTGGTTTAGTTGTTGACAGCCTGAGAAAACAATTGGAAAAGTCGGTTCACTCCGTAAATCACATTTGAAGCAAGTAAACGCCAGGAAAGCTCTGTTGCATTTCCAGCCTCTTACGGTGTGGCACTGGGCTGGCCCGGGTCCCTTCTAGCAGGGGGCCCGGGCCGGGTTCTGGAGGCTGCTGGGCCCCGTCTTTAACCAGGGGCCCCAGTGGTCAAGAGAAGGAGAGCCCATTGCTGGGATCCTCGCCTTTCCCCGGTGTGTGGCCCTGCCCTGCCCCGGCTCGGAGCAGCCCTGGGGTGGCCGAGCCCGCCCGGCCGCCCTCACGGGCTGGGGGGAGGCAGCCGGGCCCGGTTCGGGAGAGCCCCCAGGGCTTTGTGTGCTGGGCAGGGCAGAGGGAGAACCCCCGGGCTGCGGCTGGAGCTGGGGGCGGGCAGCGCCGGGGGAAAGCCATGGACACACGGCCTTGGCACCCATTTCTCCTCTGCGTGGACTCTGCGGTTCTCGTCCTGCCCCTCCAGCGTGGCCTGGGCACCCTGAGATCCTGACACAGCTCCGGCATGGCCTGGCACAGCCCCTGCAACTTCTGTGGGAGATTTTAAGTTTTCCAGTGCTCAGATAAGACTTACAGACTTTCCATCCTTCCTAGGGTGAAAGGGAGAAGAACAGAAAGGATACACCGAAGTCAATGAAGCAAAAGCTAAGTTCCTAGATGGAAGGAGAATGAGGAGATACCATGAAGCTTGGCTGAAATATCTTTTTGTATGTTATAGGGGTGGACTGTACTACACTAAAAAATTCCTTTAAACCATGGAAAAAGACATGGAGGGGGTTGGGTAGGGTAGGGTATAAAGTGTTTGGAAGATCCTTTGCCCCGAGGGAAAAAGGGGGATCTCTGTTCCTGGGAATGAAGTATGAACAGAGAGAAGTGAGCTAAAGAGAACTTTTGTCTTTGAGTAGCTCATCCTTAAAAGTAATACCCCATGACTTTACCATGGCCCACAGGCACAGCTTTGGGAAGGCTGTGAAGTGGGAGGAGTTTAATAATGGCAGATCCCGGGCGGCTGCTATTCATGAAAAAGTGGAGTCTGGAGAGAACTGGTTATTTCCTCTCTTGAAAAAAATTCTTATAGATAAACAAAAAGAAACTCCTCTCCCTAGAGTGAACTGAAAAAGATTGTTCAAGTAAGGAATTGACTGAAGTGTCTCTGTATGTTGTTAAAATACGAAAAAGAGGAAGAAGGGTGTAGTCTGAAGATCTGCTTTAAATTTATTATTATTTTTCTTTGTGTTATTAATAAAGTTTTCCTTTATCCCCTGTTAAGTTTTAAGCCTGCTTTGCTTTTGCTCCTAATTCTATTTCACAACAGAGGTAAATATATTAAAAATTGGCAAACCCAAACTATAACAGTCTTCTATCAGAACAACTGCAATCCATCTTCTGAAATACCATGCTTATTGCTTGCATCCTAGTTTTGGTTTTGTTCTTAAAATCCTTATGGTTTTAGTTTCCACCATTCATATATATCTCTTTTTCATGTTTCCATATATATCAGAATTTGTAGGACTTCTTTCTTCTGACTACTTTTTAGGTTAAAATTCCATATTTGTTAAAGTAGCATGAATCCTAAAATGTTGCTAGGCTATGCAAGCAAAATCTATTATTTGAGAAGAGCAACCTCTCCATGTCTGAGTATTAAAATTCCTGAAATGTTCCTGTTAGTACATGTGGTACATGTCAGTTCTTGCAGATTTTACTGCATTTCCCCCCTTTCTTGAAGAAATACTGCAATTTCCTGAAATTCCATTTCCCATCAAGTCTTCTTTTTATATCCTCTGCATAATCAGTCTCAGATCACATAAGTGAGAACTTGATGGTACCATTTATTCTTCTGGTATGAAGGATAATATGTATCTTCTTCCTTACTACAAAAAGCAACAACCTGGGTCTTGCATTCTTTTTCAAAGGAAAATCCAGACTGTGTGATTCTTTGCAAATTAGGCAGTCCAAAGGAATCACAAAGGGAAAAATGAATGTTCCTGTTAACATTTTTGTGATTTAATATTTCAGAGAAGTAATTTCAGAAACACCATTTTGATATTATGTTTAAATTGACTGATGAGGCCATGTCTGTCATTTTTGGATTTCATGTTACAAATATATTTCATAAAAGCATAATGCTGTCTAAAATTACTAAACCAAAAATAGTCTCAGATTCTGAAGTACTGAAGCCCATGTAGACATGTCTATATTATCCTGAAGAAATTAACAAAATGATAAAATGTTATGTTGCATAAATTTTTTACAAAGTCATATCTGTGCTTCTAGCTCAGAACTGAGAGAGCTCTATAAATCTAATGGAACACAGAGTTCGGAATTAAACATTGTCATTAGTTGGCCGTTTTACATAAAGTTGAGTAATGCACAAAATCTTCACAGTACTCCTAAAATCAATAATTTAGAGCTAAGTTAGAATTTAAAATGTTCATGTTCCCTTGATATAAACACTCCTGTGGAATCAAATTTAGTTAAAATGTATAAGTCGTCAAGATATGCAAATGTAATCTGTGAATGTAAATGCAAAAGCAATGATCAGGATGATACGGATCTGCAGCATGGCTGCTTTTGCTTGAAACCCATATTAAAGTCTTATTAACTTTAACTACAGGAAACTTCACTATATCTAGTTTATTAAAAATTCCACGATATTATCCAAACATGCCCTCCACATTTGAATATTTAGTTATGCTCATGCTAGCTAATATTCTAATTATTAATGGGAATGCACACAGCAAATGGAAATAAAAACTCCACCAACTTTCTGCCTGCAAAAGTTTTAGTTGTCTGTTTGTTTAAAACAATTTTTTCAAAGGAGAGTCATGTCTCAGGAAAATAACCCCATAGTTTTCCTAGCTTTTTAATCAGACGTGTAATATACTTTATTTGCTGCTATTATGGCCGTAATCGAATCAGAGATTAAAACATTTTAATCTATTAGAAAACAAAATTCAGTGCACAGGATATTTTTTGAGGTAAATTCTAAAAATCCCTGGATTATGCTAGATCCAACATAAACGCTTAGCAATCTATACAGATATTAATTAAGTCTTTACAATCAGTGCATCATTTTCTATTGATTAAAAAAAAAAAGAAAAAAAATCACACAAGGTTTTGCTTCATTTTATGGTTTGATTCACAACTGCCTATACCCTACTGCCATACACATTTAGAACTCCTTTTCTTATGGAAGCTTTTGTAGTCCTTTTAAAATATAGATTACTTTAAATACCTTGTCCAAAAAGATCACATAAATTACCATACCCACATTTACCACGTGTAGATCTAGAGAAATGAGACTTTTAACCTGCCTTCTGTCCCAAACTGATATTTAAATGTTTATACAGAAGAAAAAATCCAATAAGAGAAAGTGAGGCATAACTGAGTTACAGGTAGAACCCCACATGAATGAATGCACCTAATGAGCAATCTCAAAAAACTTATGATGTGGTCAAATACAGAAAAATATAATACACACTTCTGTTTTGCAGCTAAGGTAGTGTAACACTGAGGAATTAAAGCTGAATGAGCCAAAGACTTTAGATGCTGTATTGTCTACTGATTTTTAGAAGAATCTGCTTAACTCATATTCACTCCATGAATCTTGATCAGGTAATTAAGATAAAATTAAGGCTGAGCTGCTGAGACCTGCAATAGGGAAAAGAGTTCTGGATGTATTCAGAAACAGAGCTTAGATATTTGGAAAATATTTGTGGTTAACTTACTAAGTTTCTGAGGATTTTTATTTTAATTTTTTTTAAAATTTGTTTTTTGAATTTATTTTTCTTATTTCCACAACAGAATGACTATATTTCTTTGGGGATTTGAAGCTAATAAACTTTTCCAGGGTTAGACAGGATATTTGTGGTAGAGCTGTCAGAAAGCTAGAAATCCCTTGGGTCCAAGATCAATGCATTATCCATAATATTGCCTTCTCTCACTGGAAATCAGACTCAGATATTGTGTCTTGAAGTTGCCCTAACTGCCACTGTTGCTTACATAAACAAGTCTGGGACACATTCTTATAATTGTGTGCAACATCTGCAGTTAATTTTGATGTTCCTTTGCAGGTGATCACATTGTACAAGATTTGCTGATACTAAGTAACTTCCCTATATTTCTGCTTAAAAAAAAATAAATAAAAAATAAACCAGTCAAAATCCACCCTTCACTACATATGCTTGAATGATGCTAGAAGATTTACAGAGTTATTAGTGTCTACTTGACACTACCTGCTAAATATTCCTGTATATCAACAAACAACTTTTGTATATCAAGAAACACCTTTCTTTCTGATTATGTCTTGGAATATTACCTATTTCACTGGATTGAATGAAATTAACATACTTCTGGTTTTATAACATTATGACTGGGAATAATCATATAGTTGAAAATTAAATAATGAACTCTAAAAAAATCTAAGAATAAACTTTTCAATTTTAAATTTGCTGCAGCTTTACTAAAAATATAGGCTCTTTTACTGGTTAAGTTCTGAAGAATTGAAGCATTTAAGTTAGATTCAATATTTCTTTTTCATTCCACTTCTTTTCTTTAAATCCCTCCTACTCCCAATATGTTCAGAACTTGTTTTACCAAGGCCTCTTTGATGTCAATTTTATTCATCTTACAGCAGCCTTGCAATATTGTTCTCCATGTTGTTCTGGTTATTTTTATTGAAAAAAATCCCCATACTTCTTCAAAAATTCATAGCTAGTAAACAGCAAATCAGGACATTCTCACACATAGAACAGAATTGATACTGAAGCATTCTGAGTGGGAAGGCTTTTTAAGATAGTGTTCAGGAAGTACATTGTTTTTTTCTTTTTGTGATCTGCCAATGATGTAAGCTATGTAAATGCATATGAATGGAATCATAAATCTGTCACTTTACCAGTATAAAATCAGGAATTTTGATCTTCAAACTATCAAACTGGATATGCCTAGAGTACTTCTTGAGTTTATCACTCTGAGGGAACCATAGGAGAATATCTTGACAGTGTTGACAGCCTTTACTGATTGAATAAATAAGAAATTCAGGAATTAGGTGTTTCTATTAGTTTAAAACCAGTCTTTTGCAGTAAGTTTCAGATATTTGGCCTCACAAGTATCTGAAACTTATGTTGTCCTTAAAGAGTGTGAAGCTTATTCAGACTCTTCCTTTCACTACCAGATTTTTTCACCCAGAATTAAGCTTTTCACTTGGAAATGGAAGAAAGTTTTTCATTTGTTAGTTAGTTATATACATAGTTCTTTGTGGGCTGGGCAAATCTCTTCATTGTCTCCAAAAAACTCTTAAGTTAATTGTTCTACAGAGAGTTTTGAAGACACAATCCTAACCATTTATTAATAGAAATCCTATGTCTTAATGAACTTTGTGATTGCTGTGATGCCCCATTATCTGGAAATTTGTCACTGGGAGTCTAATCCAAAGGGATTTTTGATCGCTGCTAAACCATATCAAAATACAGGCCAGCAGTTTTAACAGGCACAATATGCTATTTTTTCTCATACACTCTGATTTTTGTCCTGACAGGTCATTCCTTTGTGGATTAGTTAGCAACCTTTTCAGAAGAACATTTTGACACAAATTAAGTATATGCTTTTATTTGAAACAAATATAACTATTTATTTACTCATTCAATGGGAGATTCTGCACTAAACCCAAACAGATCCGCAGTTTCTAGACATTTCTTGTTTTATGACATCAGATGCATCTGACATCTTTTTACTGATCACTTAGTGCAAATGGCATTCTGGCACAACTACTAAACCTAGATAATGGCTTCTAACTCTAGGATGCTTTGAGGATAAAATGAGGCTTTTAAAGCTGTAAGCAATTAGCTGAAATGTTTATAGAAGAAAGAAAAGTAAGTGTGCTGAACTTTTTTTAACTGAAGTATTTACATTTTCTAACTGACAAAGCTCTTTAATACATTTTTGTGTGTGTGGGTGGGTGTAGCAGCTGTTCTATATGTAAAGTAATGCTAAGTTTTCTGTGACTGTTAACCATTACAGAAATTCTTTCTTGAAAGGAACTGTGACTTATGGTATAAAGTCTGTCTGTCAGAAAGTTTGGTTTTTTTAATGCATAGTGTAATTTTTCACACTATCTAACTAATTTGCATACCTAAATTAGAAAACAATCTCCTCTGGAGATTTCAGGTCTCTTAAGCTTACCCCTGACCACTTTAGCCACTTGATAGGAATGATCCATTAGTTGCAACTGGTTGTGAGAGGAACTAAATGGGGAGATGGGAGTATCTCAGCTTTATGTAAATCTTAATATACTACATATATGTATATATATCTATATGTATGTATGCTGTATATATATATGCCGTATGCCATATATATGCCATAATTGGAAGACTTTTTGTTAGTGTTTGTAAGTAATCAAAGTATCATAATAAGGAAAACTGTAATTGTGTAATAAAACATGCCAAAAATAAAGAAATAAAGAGTGGGCTTGATAAAAATCCTATGGAGGCTCTACTGACTTAAAAAACACAGAGAACAAATTTAGCAGCATCAGGAATTTGTGTAAAAGACCTCAAAGATTGAGTATGTATTGCCTGTATGTACCACCAGAAATTGCAATCCTCTTGAAAGAGTACAGTCTGTATTTTCATTGTCCATTTTCAACAGGAAAAAAAATATTACTGGCAAGAAACAAAAAATTATTAATTGAACAAAATAGTTACAGTACTTTCCTATTCCTTTGTGGAGGAAATTTTTTTGATTAACTGTTTCCAGTGCTTTAGCATTATTGCTTGAGAATTTAACTGATAATAGCAACAAAAATTTTGTAGAAGAGTGGCTGTATAATTTGTTATAGAAGTCAAGCACTCCTAGGTACTCAGTAGCACATCTCAATTGCAGTGTTATGCCAAATGCTGCATTCTTTTGACCTCCAGAATAATGTGTCTAGGTGTGCTATAAATATTAATAACTCCTTTAGTTTCCTATGTAATTATTTGAATCTTGAATGGATACAGAGTAAAGGGCTGATGAAAATATTGGGGAACAATAATGACATAGGACAAATTATTTTAATTATAAAACAAATTTAGTTTATTCCAAGTGGATAAATTATAACATCAGAGTTATTAGCAATGGAGTCTCAGATATTCACCATTCTGTATTATCTACAAAAGTCCTGGATTCATCCAGAATGCTTGGAAGGCTGATGTAAAGGGATGATTAAAAGTAATGCTCTTTTTTTTTTTTTTAAACTAAAACCTCAGTGACACAGCTAACAGTGAAATCTTTCTTTCCCCAGGTTGCCTGAAGATAAGGGATAGATGGGTATACCAAAGGGTTTGTCTTCTTCTGTGCTAAAGGGAAAAAGAAAAGAATGGCATCTTGCAATTCCCTGAGCTCCTACCTGAAGAATCATTTCCACACTGATGAGAACTGTGGTTGTGTGGTTTATTCTTCCATGTGGCTCCTGACCTCTTTTCTCTGGTGAAGTTAAAATCAGAAGTCTTGTTCCTCTAAAAAACAAAACAAAACTGTGGTAGCCAAGATTGACCTGGAAACTGCTATCCTAGGAGGATGAAGATTTTATTTAAGTATCATTTGCTGCATGCAGTCAGTGATAAAATATGAACTACCTATGCTGGGGTTTTATGCTGCTCTGAAACCACACTTTTAATGCAATTACTCCAAATTCATCTGCATGCAAGTAGCACAAGGATCTTTTCCTTAGTGTTTGTTAAATACAAAGTTCTAATACTTGTCCAATTATTTGGGTTTTCCTTTTGGTTTAGATTTTATGAACTGTAACTGTCAATACATATATTCTGTGAAGAATAAAGCTGTTTGGCAACATCTCTGTATCTTTTCAAATCTGTTTCCCTTTCAACTCCACACATTCATCATCAATTTAACCATAAATAATGATTGAGATAAAAAGTGGGGGTTTTCCCATTAAATCAAACATATATAACACCTGCAGTCAGATGAATACATATTGTATTATTTTGAAAATACTTTCTTTGAGTATTATTTGAGAATGCGAGGCTAATAGAGAAAAGGCTTAAATTTACCAGAGAGCCTTATTCATAAAATCACAGGTTTTCATTGGCAGGGACTTTTAAGATCTCTTAGTTCCAATCCCCCTGCCTTGGGCAGGGACATCTTCCTCTAGACCAGGTTGCCCTAAACCCCATCCAAACTGGACTTAGACACCTCCAGGGACAGGATATCCAATATTTCTCTGAGAAACCTGTTCCAGAGCCTCACCACCCTCTGAGTAAAGAATTTCTTCCTCATATCTAATATAAACCTACCCTCCTTCAATTTAAAGCCATTCCCACTTGAACTATCACTGCAAAAAACCCTCTCCAGTTCTCCTGTTGGCCCCTTTAGGTATGGGAATCTTGGTAAAAGGTCTCCCTGGAGCTTTCTCCAGACTGAATAATTTCAATTCTCTTAGCCTGTCTTCATGGGAGAGGTACTCCAGCCCTCTGATCATCTTCATGTCTTTCTTCTGGATTCACTCTGACAAGTCCATGTTTTACTTATATTGGGGGCCCTGGAGCTGAATGTAGTATTCCAGGTGGAGTTTCACAACAGAAGAACAGAAGACCAGAATCCTCTCCCTCACCCTGGTTGTCATGCTGCTCTTGACACAATTGTCTTTCTCTGTGAGTGCACATTGCCAGCTCATGCTGAGCTTCTTATCAGCTGATACTCACAAGCCCTGCAGAGCTTCACTGCATTTTCCCCCCAGCCTGTACTTGTGCTTGGGATTACTATGACACAAGTTCAGGATCATCTTAGCCTAGAATCCTAGAACACTGTGAGTTAAAAGGAGCCCACAAGGATCATCAAAGTCAAACTCCTGACCCTGCACAGACAGCTCCAAGAATCTCACCTTGTGCCTGAGAGCACCATCCAAATGCTTCCTGTACTCTGTCAGGCTTGGTGCCCTGACCACTATCCTGGTGAGCCTGTTCCAGTGCCCAGCCACTAGTATCCAATCTAAGCCTCCCTAACCTACCCTAAACAGCTTCATCCTGTTCCCTCAGGTTCTGACATTTTAGTCACCAGAGAGAAGAGATGATCTGATCTTGAACTTGGCCTTACTGAACTTTAAGAAGTTCACATAGGCTCCCGTCTCAACACTGTGAAGATCCCTCTGGATAACATTCCTTCCTTCCAGCACATCAGCTGCATCACATAGCTTCTTTATTTGCCGAAAGACCCCTCAACAAACCAACCAAACCCAAAAACTGTATAGAACACAGGAAATTATATTACTAAACTTTGCAAAAACTAATTTCTTTCTCTGTAGTACCACCTGTGTTATTGGGACTCCTACATTAAAGCACTGATGATGAATTTAGATTACTAATGGCTGAAACAGAGTTAACCCTCTTCTAGTATTTAGATCTACTGAAGCAATTTCCAGGCTTTTATTTGTGGTACAATAAGGCTAATATTGATTGTAATCTACTGATTTAAGATTAAATTTATTAATTTATGCCTGTTCATAAGTCAAAAAGAGTTGATCTAATATCTTCTCCCTAGTTTAGTCATTTTTATCCCTACACTTTAATTCTAGATATACAATATGAAAACTGGTGTATTCTGTTACAATTACATAAATGAACCACAGGAATCTGAGTAGTTTCTCTGAGGTTTTTTTTTTATCTAACTTTTCCTTTTTACAATAAGGAAAAAGAAAGCCAGAAATCCTTTCAGACTTGAAACACCATGACTCAGCTGTCGTTACTCCTTCCGCAGTGCATCATTTCCAAAAAATCTCAGAGAAGAGGAGGCCATGCCCCCTTCCAGAAAAATGGTATGAGCAGGAAAAGTGGAATAGGTGATTTTAAAGTCAATGCAAACAGAACCTGATAACCTTAGAAGCCAGCTGCTGTGCTGACAGCTACATTGCTTCTGATAAATAAAGGGGTCTTTGAAATTAACAACACCTCAAAGCCAAGTGCCATGAACTGGTTCATATATACAGTGCCAAAGGGCTACCCCCCTGCCTCTCTTGAGAGTAGATTAATAATTGAGCAGAGTGCTCAAAGTGGGAAAGTATCCAGCATCTGAGCTCACCTCCTGCCTTTCTACCACTTCAGTGCAGATAGTGCATCTGAAGCCAGAGCCAAAAACCGTAAGGAAAGACCAAAGTTCCATATCATGGCTGGATATCTGCGCCAAGGATTTGAAAAAAAAAAAATAAAAAAACCCCAAACAACAACAAAAAAAACCTCCAAAAAACCAAATAAACCACACCAAAACTAAAACCAGAAGTAATTGAAGCAAGATGCAATCCAGACCACTCAGGATTTATATACTCTCCAGAAAGGGATACATTTTATCAGCGTTGGTCAGACAGAAGTTTTACAAAGATAATCAGTGTATAAATCTTGCTACAGTACGACTCACTGACTGGAATATAGAATCTTCCTTGCTCAGTGCTTTGTAGGCTGACATAGACTTAGGCAACAAAATATATGAATTTATATATAAAATCCACAGAAACTCATTTACACTGAAAGATTTCTAGAGAAGTCTTTCTAGAGATTTCTTTAGAAAGGATGAGGGAAATTTAGAGGCATGGAAGCTGGACACCACAGCTATAATAGAAAAGTTAAATGTTTCTGAAGACCAGGTTAGTTTCTTAAATGGGTGAATAAGAACCTGTGCTGATTATCTCCAAAACCTCCCCAATTTTCTGGATCTGATGTCTAATTTCATCATTGGGAAGTGCATTAAAATTTTCGGTATTGCAATTTCCTACTGGAAGTTTGAGCTGTAAATTTCTAATTGAGGAGACTTATACTGTGAAAAACCCTCTCCATCAGATTTAATCTGTTGAATAATGAGGTTATTTACCTCTCTAATGCACTTTGGGGTGAGGCTGTGCCAACTATCTCCTTGTTTGGAGTGTCAGTTTGACTTAGTAGTTAATCTTCATCTCTGAACAAGAGGGTTTGTTTCATACTGTATTAGCTGATAGCCATGATGATATTGCAGACGACTGGTAATGAGGTTCAGTGGTTGGACATCATGAAGGTGCTATCTTTAGAGTGAGACCTTACACCACATTTTCATTTGCAAGTTTCTGATTATTTTTTTCAGACATATGTTAAAAATCCCATAGCACTTTGGGATTTGGTCAGCTTTCCTTATCTAAATTAATACCATCACAGACTTAATTAACACCAATATAAATATTCACAGCTTTTTTATGATAGATCTGAATGTAAAATGCTGTGTTTGCATAAGCTCTTACATTACCACATAAATTTATTGCCTTCTTAGGGAATGCAACTTACATAAAAACAACCAAATATAAAATGAAATTAAACAACAGATACTCTAAAAAAATTGCATTATTGTTAGTATAACAGTGCTATCATCTGTGTTAGTGAGAAGCTTTTGCTAAGTACAGAAAAAATTGATGCAATATTTAAGCATACTGTACGCACATTAAGGGATATTGTTGCTGTTATTCTTTAAATATGGCTTGCATATTACACCTAGGAAAAATGCAAATTTCTTCTATTAACAAAATGCTTTCTAGTTGTTTTGAAAATACTGTTTTTACAGAAAAGTCTTCTATGTATTTCCCGTATTTACTTGAAGTTTTCTTTCTTTAAAAAAATAAAAATCAAAATTTACCTCTTTAATGAAAAAAAAAAAAAAAAAAAAGAAAAACAACTAGAAACAATCCAACAAGAGCCAAACAAGGATAATCACTTTCTGGAATATCTCTAGGACTTAAAAAAAAAAAAAAATTACAATGCTAGATTAGATTTTGCCATTATCTCCAGCCTGAAACTTATAAAATTTCTAGTCATAGCTATACTAACTTCAACTCTTTCTCAATCAGAAAATGAGGAAAGGTAATATTTTGGGATAACTCTATTACAAGGACTTTAGGCAGTAAGGAAGGAATATGTTACAATTCTTGTAATTTGAAAGTAATAGGGAAAAATGTGCTTTTTCATCTGCATTTGCTGGAAAGCTTACCAAAGGGAAAGCAGAGTAAGAAGCATTAAGAAAAACATATCATAACAAAAAATGTAATATTGAGATGGAAAACCTGAACACTCAGAAGGAAAACCTACATGCTAAATCCTAATTTTATCCTTTTTGAACAAGCTAACACAACCATTATAATAATTCTATTAAATTATTTTTGTTTCAGACACTTCATAGTGTGAATGGATAGTAGTTTACAAATGGACAGAAATTCGGTATTTTTTTATCTACATTATTAAATGTTGTAGCAATGTATTTACAGTAAAATATTCAAACTTGCTTCCAAAGATAGATTTGTTATATTTAAATATCATTGTCATGGACTTTCCTATAATGCTTATAGGAATCTGGAATCTGAATGATTCAAGAGTTAATTTATTTCCATATACTCCAAACTGTCTTAATTGTGGAACTTAGATGGAGACTGAAAAGACGAACTGATATTTGAATAAAACAATTCATGGAAGTATTGATTTTAAAGGGAAATCAGCTTCCTAAAGAATTTTGTGTTTATAGCACAGATCCAATGACTTTAGTTGCAACTGGGAGTACTTACTGTTGGTGCAATTGAGACTCTAGGGTGTCAAAGTGCACACTGATTAAAACAAACAAACAAACGAACAAACAAACAAACAACAAAAAAGCAAAATCAAAATCCGGCTCCAAAATAACATTTGCTTTAAAGTCATAGCAAGCTGAAAACAAAATATGTAAAGTATGCAGGTTTTGTTACACAAATCATGCACCTTAACCACAGAAAACTTTTTCTCCTCTTGAAAAATTGTTGCTTATACAGCTTAACTTACCTTCAGACAATTTGGTAGAAGGTTTAGGGATTCTTTCATCACCTCATTACACTGTCTGTAATACAAGCATATCCTTTCTCCACAGCAAAAGGAATAAAATTCCTGCCAAAAGCATGATTAAACTCTGCATAGGGATGTGAACCTAAAATCATGCTTCTTATGAACAACTTTCTATTATTTTCTTAATTTGTATTTGTCATTTTACTGCTTGATTTTTGACCATTAATAATCTCTGAACATTAATTTTTTATGCATCGCTTCCTTTTTTATTCAGAGGCTAATTAAAATCATTATTATAAATTGTGTACTTTGGTACCACAACCAAAACTGTCTCACACTCTGCCACTTGAGCTGATTGAATACCAAGAAAATGCTCTCTAAACCAGTACTTAAAGGGAGATTGTCAGCAGCAGATTTCACAGGTATGTACTGTCCTTTGCATTCCCTTCAAACATTGGAGAAAATCATATCTAACAAAACGTGTTTTCTGATTTTCTTCAGATATGCCTATCTCAACTGTTAAGCCTGTTTCTCATAATTCTAGTTTTATCATCTAAATTTTCATTCCAACTGCATCCTCCTAATATGGAGAGCTCTACCATCCCCTCGCTTTATCAAGTTACTTCGATGTTTCTTGCCTTAACTACCACTACCATTTTTAGTAGTTCCCATTTACTCTAATACTGCCCTAGAAGTTCCTAATTTGTTTTCTTTATTCAAGCAGTTCTTACTCTTGATGGTTTGTTCTTCATATAATCTCTCTCCTACCTTCCTTCAATTGTTTTTTTTAGTGACTTCCACTCCCATCCTTGTTCCTTGGGTTTCAATTCAGTCATCAAAATGACTTCTTAATTATGTTCCTTCCTTCCTTCCTTCCTTCCTTCCTTCCTTCCTTCCTTCCTTCCTTCCTTCCTTCCTTCCTTCCTTCCTTCCTTCCTTCCTTCCTTCCTTCCTTCCTTCCTTCCTTCCTTCCTTCCTTCCTTCCTTCCCTCCCTCCCTTCTGCAGGTTCTTGTTTAAGACTTTAGTAACAGTTCATACTAAGAATTGTTTGTTGGTCCCTTTCCACTTACCTTTTTCTCTTTATCTTTGCATTTATTTATGAGATTGTTTCTATTTCTTTCTTTTCAGTTGCTTCACCTTTATTTCCCAGGAGATGGTCTCTCTTTCTCTCCCTGCTTCAGACAATGTTGTTGCCATCTTTGACTCTGTCTTGTGGCCTGCATGTGTTATTCTAATTATTTGTCCCTAAGCCAGTCAGAAAACTTCCTTTTCTGTGCTGATTGTGTCTTTCCCCAAGAAAAGATGATGGCCTGAGTGGCACGAGTACTTACAGTCTTTTCTACAGAATATGATGATAACTTTGTTCCTAATTTATAAAGGGTACAGGTTTTGAAGCAATTAATGAAAGGATGGGAATGCTATTAATTTCACTTGTTACTCGTTGTAATGTAGATTTTAGAATAAAAGGATAAGCCTCAGGAAAAGTTTGAAAGTTCTCTAGCAGTTTTAACCACTGTTTTAATTAATAATGAACTAAGGCTATCTCACTGATCACAAAAGAGAAATGCACATATCAAAACCTACCTGGAAATAAGATTGCATAGTGATTCTATGATGACACGGGATATATATTAGATTCACGTAAGAGGTAAAACATATTTGTTCAATAGAGGGACCCATCTGCACTACATCATATAATTCTACTCAGTACAAACATCCATGCTATTACAATTACTGCATTATGAAATGGGCAACCAAAAATTTTACTATGTGCAATGTTGAGAGAAAAGGAAAAAGAGTATTATCAGTTTGTGTCCTACAGATTGTCTTTTCTATCCCAGAGCTTGCCCTGCATATATTTGATTACAAAAATAAGATATTCCTAACATCAGCTTGAAGGAACACCTAGGAAATAGATACACAGACACTGTTCCATCATTAATTTCTTTTTTTTTGTTGCATTTCCTTGATATATTTCTCATAGAGAAACCCATATTAAGAATTCAATCAGACTTTTTTCCCTGTAGACAACATACACAGCATCATAATCATAGTTATAAGCATCATCTCACTTTATTTTAGCCACCTAAATGTTAGGGGCCATTTTAGCCAGGTGTCTAATGTATATGGTAATATCTTTGCTGCTGATGAGGAAAAATATATCCCTCCAGAAAAAATTTCATCCCAGCTACGTTAGATGTCAACTGTTTCCTACCTTAGGAGAGAGTTATGTCTCTCTCTACTGGCATAATTGGCATGAAAATTCATCTCTGGGATACAATCTATAGTGGAAATTAGTTTATTCCATTACAAAGACCTGGGACAATCATATTACCTCTAAAAATGACCCCACCTACTTTCTAACCTTGTGAATGACTGATAAGAAAAAGCTGGCAATGCAACCTATGTCCTTTCTTCTCTAGTCAGAGGCACAAGCATCATCTATGACACTTAGTTTAGGGTAGATAGTTATCTACTGCAGTTAAAAAAAAAAAAAGAAAAAAAAGAATATCATATTGTTATTAGAAATCAAATATTTCAGTTCATACTAATCTGTCCATACTTTATAAACCTGGGTATCAACTCCTGGCTCTCGTTACATCAGGTGTTTGGAGTTTCACTGGTGACTTCAGGGAACTTAGATTACACAGAGAATGTCTTTATATCCTACTATACAAACTATGTTCTTTCTGATCATGGTTTTGCAGGAAGAATATGTGACTTATTTAACGTTCCTTTCACTTCTAAATAAGGTAACAAATTATTTCCCCCCTCTTATATTTGAAACAGTTATTGCCAGTAACCAATACCTGAGATACAGTTTATAAATGGTTCAGAAACACATTTAGTAACATGATGTTGATGTGATGTTGACAGGTTTAGAATTCGTTAGAGTTAATCTGTTAATTGTATCACTTTCAGTAGCTAAACTGTAGTAGTTGTTACTTATTGAGTAAACAAACTTCCATCAACTATAAGACTTTCCAGACTCATTAAGGATCTTAAAAAATAACAAAACAAAACAAACAAAAAATAAACAAAAAAACAGAATTAATTGTTTTGAAAGGCACACTGACTTCATAAATCTTTTAGCTTATAGGCCCTTAAACCTTTAAACTGAAAAACATTAATGTAATTAACTTTTGGCTTTAAGACATATACATTTAAATACATGTAAAGCAAAAAAAAAAAAAAAAAAAAAGTCCAGTTTCAGGGCAAAAGCATGTCTATTGAAATCTGCCACAAACTGGTGCCTGAATGAAAGTTCTCATTTTTGCTATGTATTGCAGTTAATGTTTTACCAAATGTTGATAAACCAGTATCTTGATCTATAATTGTAATCCATACTTTTAAAAGAAATGCATGAGTTTTGAGTTGGACTTGAATTAAGTGTTGAGGTAGTTTGAGAAATGTATAATTTGTCTTTCATTATAAAGACTAAGTATTTTGGAAAATTCAGAAACTAAGTCTGGAAATGACTTTAACAGTAAAAGTGAAAAAAACAAACAAAACCAAGGGAGATATTAGCAGTTATGTGTATAATTTTTGGAACTGAAGTAATCTTAAATATGACATATGCTTAGACAGTCTACCATATATAAAAAATATTTCTGTACTGACAATCTGTCACTGAATCCACCCAATGTGCTTATATTTCGTAGTAAAGCCATCTATTGCCTGGGGCCTATTAATAAGACAAACACTCTTGTTTTTTGAGCAGGTGTTCTACTGAAGTAGGCAAGAGTATCCACCCTGTGGGAAGATACCCAAGATACCCATTTTACTCATATTAAAATAATGTAACTAACTCAGTATAAGTCTTAGCAATATCTCAGTGTAGGATCAATTAGGTAATGGAAATAATTTCACCACTTAAAATACGTGAAAGGAGGTAACACAGAATATTAATATTTTTTGTTTCTTAATCTTCATTTCTATTTCTTAATCTTGTATTTAATTCTGGTGATAAAAAATATTTCATTTTAAAAGTGTATACCCCTCTCAATTGCAGGGTTTGTGTGTCTTATCTTAATTACATCTTATGTTTGAAAATCAGGTATATTTATCTGATTATCTGGAACTCATATGGCAAAGGTCATTAAACACACATGTAATTAATAGTTGTATATTCTTGTGATATTTTTAAAGCAATAATATTCTTGTCTAGAAATTGGGACATATAAATTAGTTTATTTGAAATCCATATTGTTGCTTATGATGACCATACAATGAAAAAAACAAAATGGCATTTTGAACTTTGAAGAGGGGTATTCAACATTATTTCAATCTACTTATATGTCCAAATTGTGCCTTTAGCTGATGATTTTAATATATTATCTCATTGTAGCCTCCTCTCTCTGTTAGTGAACTGTGAGCTAGAAAAAAAAAAAAAAGAAATTGGAACTGAAGTGAATTTCAGACAGTCATAGCCATAAGCCTGTGTGAATAGAAAATGTTTCTTCATATGACTCTGGAGAAATTTCTACATCATCATCTTTCATACTCTCAAAGGGAAAACATAAGTCATAACTGAACCTGAGGGCAATATCTGTAGTAACAGACAAAATGCAGCAAGGGATAGGCACAGCCCATAGTATGCAATTATTTCTTTTTTTTCCTCCTCCCCCCACATTTGGTATGCTCCCTAGATCAGCTACAGTTGGTGCAAAACAGACTTCCCCTGTCTATTCCTATTCATGATCTGAGACATAGCACAACTGAGGGAATATTTTAGGCAACTTTAGGGATAAAACACTCTTTCTGAAGAGAACAGAAAGTTTTAGTCATATGAGCACAGTCTATGTTGCATCACTTACCTCAAGGACCAATGAACAAGGCCTTGTTATTGTATTCAATAGCATAAGAAGGGCATAAATTTACTGGGGAGTATTCAGAGGAGGGCCATAAGGATGACCAGAAGTCTGGAACCTGCTTCACCTCTCCTGTGAAGACCGATTGAAAAAAGTTCTGCAGAAAACATAAAGTACTAGAGGGTTTAGCAGATGATAAACAAAAAGAAAATAAGTGTTATTACCACCATACTATTAAAATCTCAGTAAAGTTTCCCCCTCAAAACTGTAGCACTACACTAGGTCACTGAGAGAAAACTATTATCAAATACTAGAATTACAATTCCTTCTTCTTGCTGTGAGGATCACAGCTTTAAAGCATATCCAGATTACTAGAACTGCACATTCTGTATGGAGCAACTGAAAAAATCTTGCTTTTTCAGCCTAAAGAAGAGAGTTGAGGGGACCTAGTAGCTGCAGTTCTTGGAAGTAGGTTGCTGGGAAGATGATGCCAGAGTCTTTACTGAGGTGGACAACAGCACAAAGAGGGAAAAAGATATGTTAATTCAGACAAGTGTGGTTCTCAATAGATATAAAGAAAATAAAACACTATGAGAATAATTAAACATGCAAACAGGTTGCCCAGAGAGGCTGTGAAGACTCTGCTCTTGGAAGTCTTCAAGAGTTGATGGTAGAAGATCTTTGAACAGGTTTAAATTCAGCATTGACATGAGCAGGAGGTAAAACTGACTGGGTAAATGAGATTCTTTTCAGGCTGATTCCTTGATTATTAATATGGACAAAATCAAATCCATCCAAACAAACAAAAAAATCAAATATCCAAATCAAAACATAAAAAAGCACATAAAAAACCCCCAAGCACCAACCCCCCCCAAAAAAAAAATCCTAAAGAATGAAATAATAATATCCTGTTTAAAAGATTTTTGACAGTCTCAAAACAACAACTTTTGCATAGTACTACAGGAGATTTTTTTTTCCCTGTCTAGTACAGGAAACCTTGAAATGTCATAAACTGATAATGTTACCTATGGATGTAATTTTGCTATCCTGGCATATTTGTTTTAAAAGTCTCTCGCAGATATGGATTCAGCTGGACATTTGAAATTGACAGTACTGAAGAGTGTATAAGAATTTGGATAAAAAGATGATGTAGGAATTTATTTTAATTGAATATGCAAAAGGTAACTGGAGTTTTTTCAGAGTAGAAGGAACAGACAAACTAAAAAGTAAGTATTTTGAACTCAAGTGGGTGAACAGCTTTCTTGGAGTAGATGTTCCCTAAAAATATTTATTGACTAAAACTTTAAAGGGATAATCTGTTTAGGGGAAACCTGGCATCTGAGACAGCATAGAAGGGTTAAAATGAGTGCTATTCATCAAAAAGCATTAGGACATACTTGGAGTTATCCTAAGCAATATTGATTTTTGTTTTGAGTTTCAGGAAGTAACATGAAATTCAAGGGTCTTTGCAAGCTTTCTTTTTGAACATGTGGTATGAATTGTGTCAGAATCATAGGCTGGATGAGGCTAGCAGGGCCCTCTGGAAACTGCCTAATCAATCTCTTTCTCACTGCAAGGGCCTTACCCAGTTGAGTTTTGAATATCTCCAGGGATATACACTCCACAGTCTTTCTGGGAAACTTATTTCAGTGTTAGACCAAACCACAGAAAAAATTAATTCTCTTATGATGAAATTAATTTTCTTGTATTTCAATTTGTGTCCCTTGACTCCTGTTCTCTCTCTGAGTACCACTGAGAAGACTCTGTCTCTGTCTTCTTTACTTTTGCCTATCAGAAATCTATGCACATGGATAAAATTCCTATGAGCTTTCTTTTCTCAAAGCTGGAAAGTCCCAACTCTCTATGCCTCTCTTTAAGTCCTTGCAGTACATAAATTTCTTGAAAAGCTAAATTTGTCTGCCTTGTACCAGCAACAAAATGTGTCAAGCCTAACAAATTGACATTTCTCTAAAATCAGTTATTTTCAAGTCCAAAATGTCACAGTTACTTGGATTGGAGAGACATTTTTTCTGTTCCAGGAGCCCTCCTTCAGTTTCTACCACCCTGAAAATATTGTTATGCATCTGCAAAATCTACAGTATTTATCCAAAATTATTTCTTCCACTGCTGAGACTAATACCTAAGAAAAAGTATTGCAGACTTGTGATTGATAAAAACATAGAAGGTTTAAATGTGTTTGGTTTTTGGTTTTTTTCCCCCCCCCTTGCATATATAAGCTTTCATGGAGTAATTTAGCATTAGAAATGTAATTAGGAAGTACTGATAATTCCATGAGCTTTTGGTCTGTATTGAACTCTGAGAAAGCAAAACTATATAAAACTGTCTGGGATTTCACTGTTTTAGGTCTTGCTCTTGATTTTTATAGACTAATGGCTAGTGCCTGCCCCAAAGAGCCAACACATGGAAAAATAAGAGTAATCAGATCTTTTAATAATAGCCACGTTTCCATATCAGAATAGAATCATGAGTTACCAATAACATATTCTTGCTTATTACTTAATACTTCCAAGAAAATATTCTATTTATTCCAGTTAAAGAATACTACTACCACTAAGTGGATATCTTATTCATAAGATATTAAATAGGAGTCACCAGATGGTGCTGTAACACCTAATTTTATGAAGTCCTTTGTCTGAACAAACAACAAGCTCTCTCTTTAGCCACAGGAAAAACTATGTTATTTCTAGTTCAATGATGCACTTCATTTTAGGGAGAGCTCTTGCAGGCAACTAAACTATGTGCTTTCTAGCTTGTTTTCATTCATCAATCATATTTGTTGAAATAAGTAAATTTTTTGTGTTTGGGCTGAGAATACTAAAACAGATGAATTTTCTGCATGCAATGTGTCTCTGTGAGAAAAAAAGTAGGTGGTGTAAAATTAACACCTTAGGAACATAAGGTAAACTGTTAATTTCATTCTCAAGACTGACTATCCCTTCACAGAAGACTAACAGTTTATCTAAGATAAATGAAAGGGAAAAAAAAAAATCTTTCATCCTTCTTTAGCTATTCAGCAAAGAAAATATCCTTATTGGAGTGCCTTAACACCAGTCTTGGTACATTGGAGAAGGAAACTGAAACCCATGATGAATCATGTAGGCTTCAGAATTCATGGCATCTGGCACTTCACACACTTTAATGTGTGTATTTAGTCAAACTTAACACAAAGCTCTCTATAATTATCAAATTTACGTCCAAGATATTTTCAGTTCAGATACCTGTTACCCTGTGCATTGCTACATTCTATTATGCTTCTGATTGTTTGACCAAAAATAAAACTTGTTTCTTTCAATCCATGGAAAAAATATTAAGAAAAGGAGCTATTGGACATTTTTTTTTTTTAAATCTGAAACCAAAAAAACAATTGGAACTTCATTCTTCTGTTTTGATTATCTCTCTCCAATCGGTATTTCAGTCAAC